>NC_042621.1:15385960-15985960 GCF_901001135.1 Rhinatrema bivittatum
AACCTAACCGCCTTTGCTTGGGTTTCCAAATTTTCACTGTGAATGGCAAGATGAATAAAAGCAATTGAAAACCTTGTAGCAGCTCCAACTGCCTCCTATGCTCCAGATAATATCAGCACATGTACCTGACATGAAACACTGTGCCTGTCCTTCCAATGTCCAGGCCATACGTCCCTACAAGGGCCTGACCTCAAATGCTGTGCCTGCCCGTCCAGGCCTTATGTCCCTAAAATGGCTTGACCTCTATCCTCGAATGTTGTGCCTGCCTGTCCATCCAGGCTTTATGTCCCTAAAAGGGCTTGACCTCGAATGCTGTGCCTGTCCGTCCAGGCCTTATGTCCCTACAAGGGCTTGACCTCAAATGCTGTGCCTGTCCGTCCAGGCCTTATGTCCCTACAAGGGCTTGACCTCAAATGCTGTGCCAGCCCGTCCAGGCCTTACGTCCCTATGAGGGCTTGACCTTGAATACTGTGCCTGTCCATCCAGGCCTTATGTCCCTACAATGGCTTGACCTCTATCTTCAAATGCTGTGCCTGCCTGTTCGTCCAGGCTTTATGTCCCTACAAGGGCTTGACCTCTGATGCTGTGCCTGTCCTTCTAGGCCTTATGTCCCATATGAGGGCTTCACCTCTATCCTCGAATGCTGTGCCTGCCCGTCCAGGCCTTACATCCCTAAAAGGGCTTGATCTCTATCCTTGAATGCTGTGCCTGTCCATCCAGGCCTTACGTCCCTAAAAGGGCTTGACCTCGAATGCTGTGCCTGTCTATCCAGGCTTTACGTCTCTACAAGGGCTTGACCTCTAATGCTGTGCCTGTTCGTCCAGGCCTTACATCCCTATGAGGGCTTGACCTCTATCCTCGAATGCTGTGCCTGCCTGTCCATCCAGGCTTTATGTCCCTAAAAGGGCTTGACCTCGAATGCTGTGCCTGTCCGTCCAGGCCTTATGTCCCTACAAGGGCTTGACCTCAAATGCTGTGCCTGCCCATCCAGGCCTTACATCCTTACAAGGGCTTGACCTCTAATGCTGTGCCTGTCCGTCCAGGCCTTACGTCCCTACGAGGGCTTGATCTCTATCCTTGAATGCTGTGCCTGTCCTTCTAAGCCTTATGTCCCTATGAGGGCTTGACCTCTAATGCTGTGCCTGTCCTTCTAGGCCTTATGTCCCTATGAGGGCTTGACCTCTATCCTCGAATGCTGTGCCTGTCTGTCCAGGCCTTACGTCCCTAAAAGGCTTGACCTCGAATGTGTGCCTGTCCATCCAGGCCTTACATCCCTATGAGGGCTTGACTTCTATCCTTGAATGCTGTGCCTGCTGCATGTCTGTCCAGGCCTTACATCCTACGAGGGCTTGACTTCTATCTTTGAATGCTGTGCCTGCTGCGTGTCTGTCCAGGCTTTATGTCCCTAAAAGGACTTGACTTCTCTCCTCAAATGCTGTGCCTATCTGTCCGTCCGGGATTTATGTCCCTATGAGGGCTTGACCTCATAGGGACGTATGCTGTGTATGCTGTGCCTGTTGTTCCAGGCCTTATGACCCTAAAAGGGCTTGACCTCTAATGCTGTGCCTGACCGTCCAGGCCTTATGTCCCTACAAGGGCTTGAGCTCTATCCTCAAATGCTGTGCCTATCTGTCCAGGCTTTACATCCCTACAAGGGCTTGACCTCTAATGCTGTGCTTGCCCATCCAGGCCTTATGTCCCTAAAAGGGCTTGGCCTCTATGCTGTGCCTGTCCGTCCAGGCCTTATGTCCTAAAAGGGCTTGACCTCTATCCTCGAATGCTGTGCCTGTCTGTCCGTCCAGGCTTTACGTCCCTATGAAGGCTTGACCTCTGTCCTCGAATGCTGTGCCTGCCAGTCCAGGCCTTACGTTCTGACAAGGGCTTGACCACTAACGCTGTGCCTGTCCGTCCACATTTGGAATGTAAGAACATAAAAAGCTGACTGAAGATGTTTGGAGCTTGCATAGTTCATATGCTTAATAGTTTTCCTGACCTTCATAATATGGGCCATGTTCCGAAATCTTTCTTAGGTGCCAACAGTAATGCTTCTAGTACTATAGAAAACTGGTGGTAGTTGCACTCTAGTTCATCCTCTGTCTTCCCATAGTTTACAGAGGCACTGTGTAAATTACAAAGTCAACATAGGTTGATATTGTAGATTTTGGCGGGAGATTATGTCTGCGCTTCTTTTAGTCCTAATGGCTGAACCCTCGTTGCAATGGGAACCCTCAGTCTCTGGCAATTCAAAATACTAATCTTTTACAGCATGGATCCTTAATTAAAACAAACACGCTTTGAAGGCTCGTGCTCCACTCTAGGGGCCAACCCATTCCAGGGAGCCCTTTCCTGCTCAAAGGAAAGGGAACTCTCGTCGGGGTAGCTTGTCTATCTCTTAGTACCTGTTGACACATGTTGAACCGTTGTTCACATGGCACCCTCCTCTGCCTCGGCCTTGATAATTCTCATTTGTATTTGCTACGTCCACCAGATTTTAAAAGGCCAGCGAGAGCTCACTAGATGCCAATGGAAACACCCCACTCTAGGGGAGAACCCATTCTAGGGAGCCCTTTCCTGTACAAAGGAAAGGGAACTCTCCCAGGGGCCAGCCTGTCTTGCCCCTATCAAAATCACAGGGACCTGACTACCTCAGCTCTGCCAGCCTGTCTTGCCCCTATCAAAACCACAGGGACCATACTACCTCCACTTTGCCAGCCTGTCTTGCCCCTATCTGCTTTCTGTCTCTCTGCCTTGATGCCATACACCAGATGACTCACTCAACTCCTTGTGGTGTTCTTGCCACTATCATGGTTCCTCAGTGTGTTGGTGCTAGTCTTTCTGGTTGCTATGTTCCCCTTCATTGTGCTGTAGGATGTTGATGCCACTTGTCTTGCCACTTTGCCTGTCATGCTGCCTTCGAGGGTTCATGCGTCTGTTATCGGTGCTCTCTTTTGAAGCTGCGGTGTGTTTTTGACACTCTTGCTGCTGCTTTGCACCTCTGTTAAAGCACTCTTGCCACTCCTGGTATACTTTTGCCCCTTTAAAGTGCTTTAGGCTATTCATGCCACTTTGGTGCCACTTTGTCACAGTCTAAGTACCTTGGAGCTCTTTTCTCGTTCTGATGATTGCTCCCCAGAAGTTTCATCAGAACTGATAAGAAAACTCTGATTCTGCAGCCAAATATAGGATGCAAATACTTCCCTCATTGATTTTGATGCGAAATTGGAAAACGAATAAAACTAATGAACGAATTGGTTTCCCCTCATGAAATGAATGCAATGGATTTGGGTCCCAGCGAAATGAAAACCGAATTGAAACAAATTTTTTCCTTCTGCACATCCTAGCCATTTGTCACTGTACCGGGGGTAGGGATCGCCAGCGCGCACATGTTGCTTGTGCTCCAAAGGAGCAGTAAGTAACAAAATAAAACCAAAAAGCTAGGACAAAAGGTTTAGAGGGTGGGGAGGAGAGGGTAAGGGTAAGGGAGGGGGATAGGGAACTGGGAAAAGAGACCATCACGTCACCGCTGTAAATTAAAAATTTAACCCCCCCCCCCGCACATTCGAGTTCCGGGCCGAGCGCACATGCACGCGGATGTTAAATTCGCCACACATGTCCATGTGTGCACTCCGGGAAGTAAGCGTACATGGTCGCATGCACATAAGTTTAAAAATCTACCCTTAAGTGTATAAGTTCATTGGATGAATACATTTATCTATGCAAAAATGGGACATTTTGGGGAGGGGGATATATTTCATACATTTATATGAATAAGTAGCATTCACCTCCTTTCCCAATAGGTACACTTATGCACATAACATAGAAAGATAGTAACATAGAAATGACGGCAGAAGAAGACCAAACGGCCCATCCAGTCTGCCCAGCAAGCTATGTACTTTTTTTTTTTTCTCTCATACTTGTTACGCTTGGCTTCTAGTACTCTCTAGTTCTATTTCCCCTCCCCCCACCATCAATGTAGAGAGCAGCGCTGGAACTGCATCCAAGCGAATATCCAGCGCAATTAGGGGTAGCAACCGCCGCAACAAGCAGGCCACACCCCTGCCCCTGTCCACCCAGACATGCAATCCACATACAGATCCTCCCTTCCTCATTCCCCCTGCCGTGGAAGCAGAGAGCTATGCATTGAACAAGAGTATTAGACTATCCCCTGCCATTGAAGCAAAGAGCTACGCTGGACATGCATTGAAAGTAAAGTATCTGCCCAGCTACACCTCGCTTCCCTGTGAATACAAATTTTTTTTTCTTCCACATTACCTCTTGCCGTTGAAGCCCAGAGCAATGATGGAGTCTCATCAACTGTGTGTATGTACACTGAACAAGGGTATTATCTCCAGGTAGTAGCCCCCATTTCCGCGAGCCACATTAACAACCAATATTGAACAAGCCTAATAATTGGCAATACCTATAGCCTATGACCTACTCTTACCCACCCCTGTTTTTTTTTTTTTGGAGATGGCAGCCCTCCATCCTTCGCTCCGTGAAGGTGGAACACCGACCACTGGCATCCCGCTCCGTGAATGCCTCTGTGGCTACTGCCGCTCCGTGCAGTGTTTCCGCCTCCTTCCACCTTTGGGCTTGCGTCTGCTACTTTTCGTGGCTGTGACAACTGCCCCCCCCCCCCCCCCCCCCCCAACAAGACCTTTAATTAGGGCTTCAAGGGCTGCTGCTTCTCCCTTTTACTGCAACAGGTCTGAGGCGATCTCTAGCTCAGCCTTTCTGCGCACTTCGGTGGCGGCTGTGGCAGCAGCGGCTTCCTGTTGTTCTTCTATTTTGAGCCCTTCTATCTTGAGGGCTGCTGCTTGTTCAGCATTCTGTATGCGAGCCACCCCCTCTTTATTCACGTCCTCTAGACTTGATGGATCCACAGTGTTTATCCCATGCCCCTTTGAAGTCCTTCACAGTTTTTGTCTTCACCACTTCCTCCGGAAGGGCATTCCAGGCATCCACCACTCTTCTGTGAAGAAATACTTCCTGACATTGGTTCTTAGTCTTCCTCCCTGGAGCCTCAGCTTGTGACCTCTGGTTCTGCTGATTTTTTTCTGATGGAAAAGGTTTGTCGTTGTCTTAGGATCGTTAAAGCCTTTCAAGTATCTGAAAGTCTGAATCATATCACCCCTGCTCCTCCTTTCCTCCAGGGTGTACATATTTAGATTCTTCAATCTCTCCTCGTATGTCATTTGATGAAGACCCTCCACCTTTCTGGTCGCCCTTCTCTGTACTGCTTCCATCTTGTCTCTGTCTCTTTGTAGATACGGTCTCCAGAACTGAACACAGTACTCCAGGTGAGGGCCTCACCAAGGACCTGTACAAGGGGATAATCACTTCCCTTTTCTTACTCGATATTCCCTCTCTCTATGCAGCCCAGCATTCTTCTGCTTTGCTATCGCCTTGTTTGCATTGTTTTGCAGACTTCATATCATTAGACACTAACACCCCAAGGTCTCTTTCCTGCTCCGTGCACATCCGCCTTCCCCCCCCCCTCCCCCCCCCATCGAATACAGTTCATTCGGATTTCCACTCCCCATATGCATGACTTTGCACTTCTTGGCATTGAATCTCAGCTGCCATATCTTCGACCACTCTTCCAGTTTCCTTAAATCCCGTCTCATTCTCTCCACTCCTTCCGGCATGTCCACTCTGTTGCAGATCTTAGTGTCATCCGCAAAAAGAACAAATCTTACCTTCTATCCTGTCCGCAATGTCGCTCACAAAGATATTGAACAGGACCGGTCCCAACACCGATCCTTGCGGTACAACCACTTAAAACCGCTCTCTCTTCAGAGAAAGGTTCCATTTACCATCACACATTGTCTTCTGTCCGTCAACCAGTTTGCAATCCAGGCCACCACCTCGGCACTCACTCCTAAGCTTCTCGTTTATTCACCAGTCTCCTGTGTGGAACCGTATCAAAAGCTTTGCTGAAATCAAAGTAGATGACATCGAGCGCTCTTCCTTGATCCAATTCCTTGGTTACCCAGTCAAAAAAAGTCGATCAAGATTTGTCTGACAGGATCTTCCCCTGTGTGAATCCATGCTGCCTCTGGTCCAGCAATTCTAAAGATTGTAGATAGTTCACAATTCTCTCTTTCAACAGTGACTCCATTACTTTTCCCACCACCGAAGTGAGGCCTAACTGGTCTGTAGTTACCACCTCCTCTGTGTTCCCACTCTTGTGAAGCGGGACCACCACCACTCTTCTCCAATCTCTCGGCACCACTCCCGTTTCTAGGGATCTATTGAACAGGTCACACAGCGGACCTGCCAGCACATCTCTGAGTTCCCTCAGTATCCTTGGATGAATCCCATCAGGCCCCATGGCTTTGTCCACTTTCAGATTCTTTAGCTCTTCCCATACATTTTTTACTGTAAAAGGATTATCATCTACTCCACACCCCTCCAGTTTCTTGTTGTGTAGAGATGATCCTTCTCCAGGGTCTTCTTTAGTGAACACAGAACTGAAGTATTCGTTTAATATTTCTGCCATCTCTTCGTCTCTCTCCACACATTGATCATTTCCACATTTCAATTTCACTATACCACTTTGAACTTTTCTCTTTTCGCTGATGTATCTGAAAAATGTTTTGTCACCATTCTTTATTTCCTTGGCAATCCTCTCTTCCGCTTGACTTTTTGCTGACTTGATTAATTTCTTTGTCTCCCTCAGTTGAATCAAATATTCTTATTTGTGCTCCTCCCTTTGGGATCTTTTATATTTCTTGAATGCTGTTCTTTTAGCCTTTATTTTGTCAGCCACCTTCTTTGAGAACCAGATAGGTTTCATTTTTCTTTTGCTTTTCTTTACATTTCTAACATATAGAGTAGTTGCCTTGATAATTGCTCCTTTTAGATTGGTCCACTGCTGATCCACATCTCTCTCGTTCTTCCAGCCTCTTAGTTCTTCCTCTAGGTACTTCCCCATTTCCTCAAAGTCTGTGTTTTTGAACTGTAAAACTCGGGTCTTTGTGCTTCTTTTCCATATTCTTTTAGTGATATTAAACCATACCATTTGATGATCACTGGTGCTGAGGTGGGCGCCCACCTGGACATCAGAAACATTATCTCCATAGTGCTTCTTCATGGGTCGACCTAAAAAAAGATGATGGAGCATCCATTTATATTGGAGTGGTTTACAGGCCTCCAAACCAAAACGAAGAACTGGACAGAGATCTGGTTGAAGACATCCATAAGAAGGGAGAAGTGGTGATCATTGGTGACTTTAATATGCCAGATGTTGACTGGAAAATCCCATCTGCAGAATCTAAAAATAGTAGAGCGATAGTGGATGCCATGCAAGTAACTTTGTTCAAACAAATGGTAATGGAACCCACTAGAGAAGGGACTATACTCGACTTAGTGCTCACTAATGGAGATAGTTTTATACAGTGGGTAGTTTTATACCTGTGCATGTAGGGTTATAGTCCACATATGACGTTTACATACAGACTTTAGCCAGCTTTTTCTACACAAATCTATGCACGTAAATCGCTTTGAAAACTCTTGTGTAATTGGCCCGGTACTTTCATCGATTAGCACATGGGTATTGGGCTTCTTTGGAGGAGGTAATTTATGTAGGGTTAACTTTATACACTTAGGGGTAGATTTATAAACTTGCGCACGGGCGTCCATGTTCGCACGCTACCCAGGGATGCACATTAGTGTCCATGTGCGCACGTAAGGGGATGCACATCAGTGCAACTTGTGCACGCCGACACCCGCGGCCTTCCTCCGTTCCCTCCCAGGCCGCTCCGATTTCGGAGCGGCCTGGGAGGGAACTTCCCAACCCCCTAAAATAACCTCCCTTCCCTTTCCTCTAACCTCCCCCCCCAGCCCAAACCTAACTCCCCCCCCCCAAATTTTTGTTCTACCTGTTGCGCCTGCCTTTGTGCAGGTGCAGGTTGCGCATGCCGGCAGCCTGGTGGCACGCAATCCCTTGGCACAGTGGCAGATGGCAAATGACCGCTATGCCAGGAGCCTCTGACCCCACCCCCGCCCTGCTCCGACCTCTTTTCTGAAACCCTGGGACAAACGCACGTCCCGGGGCTTTACGCACATGGTCGGGCCTTTTAAAATTCGGGCCATACTTGTTAAAATCAAAAAGGTTTACACACAAGTCTCAATTCTACACCAACTCCACCTCCCCCCCCCCCCCCCCCCCACCCGAACCCCTCTCGGCGGTTTGTGAAAACTATGTACATCACTGGGTTGCGCACATGCGTGGCATACATCTGGACTGCACATCTAAGATTGTATTTTTAAAAATGTCCATGCCTGTTGAACACTTAACTTTTGCAGCTGATTCAACTGATCCCGAGGCCAGGCTGTGGGACCTGGCCTTTGGGCTGGGCCTTGGCATTGGGACTGAGACCGGGCTGGGGCCTAGGCATTGGGATCTGATGCAGGGCCTCAGCCCAGATCCAGCATATGGCCTGGTTCTGGGCTGAGGCCCCAGCACCAGGACCCAGTATGGGGGGACTCTTCAAGAACTTTCCTGGGCCTTTGTTAGTGTCTCGGTGTCACACCTGGGTGTAGGCTGCAGCCCCTTTATCGGGTCATGGCCTATGCCTAGTTGAGGCCCAGGCTTTAGGCCTAGACTGAGGCACTGGAGTCACACTTGGTCATAGGCTGGATCCCCTGCTTTGGGTCTCAGCCTATTCTCTAGACAAGGCTCTGACTTCGGACCTAGGCCTAGGCCTGACTACCGACTTTTTTTTTTTAATAGGTTTTCAAAACAAAACAAGATTCTGACAAAATTTTGTTGAAATTTAACTTTTTCTGTTTTGATAACTATCTGAAACAAAATAGGAAATTTTGTTTCTCCCGAATGTCCCCTCTTTCTCTTAGGTAAGGGATCAGATCATGCTAGGTCAAATACTTATTGATACTTTTCACATATCATGTGTATTTGGAGTACCATTCAGCTCACTTCAGGATTCAAATAACTTGAAAAGCTTAATGTGAATGTGGAATATTATAGTGTATAATTTCAGTGGCCATATTGTTGTTTATGAATGGGCCAAACTGTTCCTCTCTGCATGTCAGAACTCATTCACTTAACTACTCTATTTTTTAAGATATCTCTCTATTATGTGCTTCCTGCTATTTTAGCAATAGTTCAGAGTGTTCCAGAAAACATAAGCCCTCTTGACAATTTAAACCACAATTATGTAGAATAAAACTACAGAGCACAAACCCAATCCTATAGTTATATGGTTTTAAAATGCACTACTAGGGAGCCAAGATGACCACTGCATGAGACACGCCATAGGAGCTCTCTATACTTGTTACTGATTTTCCTTGGAAATCTACCGCGCTGGAACCCTTCAAGATGCCTCATACAAAGCGTAAAGCTAAACTAAAAAAATCATGTACCTGATAAAGATGAAGGACTCCAGCAAACAAAAATTCAGAGCTTCTTCGATGTAACCCCAAAACTCCGGAAGCGAGGGCCGCAATGGAAGAGAGCCAGGAGCTCGGCTCTCTAGCCAGGGCCAAGATGATCTCACTAAGCCTGGGGGCGCCTGAGATGCCTTCACCTCCCCGAGGTCATATACGGGTCGAATTGAAGGAAACATCGCGATCTCTGGGAGAAAGGAGCAGAGAGACACCGACCTAGGATTCTGACGGGGAGAAAGCGCGATAGAGGGAGTTAGAGGAGCTTCGGTTGGAGGAATTACCTCGACTCCTAAACCCCCATTAATGGCACTGGCACAAGTCAACGAAGAGAGCTTCACAGCACAAGAACTGGTAACGTTGACTCCCGGAACAGTTTTTTCGCTACAAAACCACCAGTTATTACACTGGAATCGGTATGGAATGCTTTACTATCTATTCAATCCACTATTTCAAATTTGACACAAGTAGTTCTAGAGACTAACAAAAAGGGCTTGAACATTGAAAAAACTGTCAGTGTACAGGGAAAGAAAATTGAACAACTAGAGGAAACATCTTTGAAAATTGAAAACGTTCAAGTCAACTTAATTAAATCAGCAAGTTTAACTGAGAGAAAATTTGAAAATATGAAAAATCACTTCGATGTTTAAATCTGAGAGTGGTTAATTTTCCTATTATTAAGAAAATGTCTCATCTCAAAAGTTTAAAGAATATATGAAGGATTATATTAAAATACCAAGAAATTCTCATCAGTGATAACTAAAGCTTTTTTTGTGTCAAGGAAAGTTTTGCCTCTAAATGAGGGAGAAATGTTGGAACAACAACAGTCATTAAATATTTCAGATATAATAGAGATGTCTTTACAGACAGAAGTACATACGAGAGGTACCTTACTGGTTTCTTTTGCGTTCGAGCAAGACAGGAATTTGGTCCTAAAATTTTTCTTTAGAAATAGAGTAGCCCATTACTATGGGCAACAAGTTTGGGTGTACCTGGACATTGTCCACCCTACACAGGAACATAGAAAAATATTTATCCAAATTAGACCTGAGGTAGTAAATAGAGGGGCCAGTATGGTATTAAGATATCCTTGTAAGTGTTTGTTAAAATTTCGAGATGAGAAGTATATTTTCCTTGAACCTGAACAGTTGAGGAGTTTTCTTGATGGGAAGGGCTGAAAAGTGAAGCCAATAAAGTAGGAGATGTTTCTCAAGTAGAGGTTTATTCTTTTAATTCAAACATTTATGTTGAGCTTCTGTATTTTCTTAGTAATACATTTTGACTCCCAATATTTCCCTGTGTGGTTAGAGATGAAATATGAATATATGAATGATTGTAAAATATTTGCTTTGTGGATTAAGATGTTTGGAATCTCTATTCTATTGATTATATGATTGTAATAAATCTGAAATGGCAAAATAAAAAATAAAAAAAATAAAATAAAATGCAGTACTAAATAATATGCAGGAGGATGGACCCTCTTTATCACTCAAAATACAAGTACCTACCATGAAACCTCTCATTGCTGAAAGCTTGCTTATGTAAACCTATGGCGAAACTTAGTGAACTATATATATATATATATCAGAAATCAAAATCTAAGGCAACGTATTATGTATTATTGACTGTGCTTACCATATAATATAATATAATCAAAAAACCCCAACAACAAGAGTTGTTTGGGGAAAAAGCACTATTCTGTTCCCTATATAATTAATTTCAAAAACTCCGTAATTTCATAAATATGATTATGCTTTATTGAAAAATATTTATTAAATATCAATTTTTCTATTTTTTATAAAACATTCCATCAATAAAAATTTTTTTTTTATATATTAAATGTTAAATTAAATCTTAGTTACAATATCCACAGTTGTAATATCATATACCCGTCTTATATTTGCCCTCTGCTATATACTGCCTCTAATCTCAATCTGTCCCTCAACTACCCAAATAACACCTAAGGATGAAAATTTCTAATAATACTTTTGGTCTTATTCTGTGGTAAACACCACTGAATCTATAAACCTATATATTATACAATCATTATTATGACATTTATATATTATTGTTATTTAGAGACCAAGTCTATGAACTTGGTCTCAATTATCTCTTTCTAAATGTTCAAATAATTTATTTTCAAATCCTCTCCATGATGTATCCCACTTGTGTTTTTTGGTATCCCAACAAAGGCCTTGTTTCGCCAGCCAGGCTTCTTCAGGGGATAAATTCATAAAGACCAGGCATCGACATAAGATTGTCTCTCCCCTCTCACGATTGTGTTATTGCTGTGAAATTTTAGGACAAAACAATGTCACATCAACCTATAAATTCCTACTCATATATGTTTACAATATTACTTAATCTAACTCAGATCATTGTAATACATACAACAACTCTTTTTAATATCTAAAAAATATTAAAATAAAGCAAAAATTCATATTGTAAATTACAAAATCATTCAAAATCTAAATGTATTAAAACTACCATTGTTCTGAAAAACATTTTTTGATACCAAACCCATTCCTACCTAAACATAAAACAGAATAGTGCTTTTTCCCCAAACAACTCTTGTTGTTGGGGTTTTTTGATTATATATATATATATATATATATATATAAAACTGTTGGCCAAGGCAGCACATTTCATGTACAACATCCTGGGTTGCAAAATAAAGCACACTGAATTTGATATTCAGTACCATTTCTCTGGCTAAGCTTGTTCTTAATCTGACAAATGGCACCAATTGAATATCCTGAGAGAGAGAGAGAGAGAGAGAGAGACACTTCATAATGTTGCACCGGAGGTAGACCCTTGGGCCAAGGTGGGGTTGATGCAACCCGTAGGAAGGGTCCTATGGGTCCCAACCATCGGCAGGCGGAGAGGGCTGATATACGGAGGCCAGCTGGGGTGTCACCAATACCAGCCCTCGTTCCCCGTGGGTTGAGCCTTTGGGTGCCGGGGCCGGCTGGACTTAGGTGGGCCTCCGTATGTTGGTTGATGGATGGATCGAGGTCAGCCCAGAGGCAGCAACAGAGGAAGGTGTGATTCTATACTGGACAAAGCGGAGTCCCGGAGACCCAGTCGCCAATAGGAACAAAGTCAGACAGGGGCGCCTGAGGCTTCTTTAGCCTTGTCGAAGGTGTAGCAGGTTAGTGCTTGCCATGGCATGCTGCCCAGGATCATCAAAGGACTGCCAGAATATGGCCACAAATTGAGACAGTTCCTGTAGGAGGGAGACTGATCGCTCCCACAAGGTGAAGTCCAGGCCTCGAGACGAGACAAAATAAAGGTGACTTTTGTAAGTTCATCTTGAAAGATGGAGGGCTGCAGAGCAAACTGCATGTAGCATTGGTTGATAAACCCTCTGCAGAGCTTGGAGTCACCATTGAAATGGGCTGGAGCTGGGAGGGCCAACAAAGCTTTAGGAGTGGAAGGAGACGGCTGTTGATGAGAGGAAGCTGGTACTGGAACTGAATTGCTGAATAAGGCATCAAGCCAGGTATGTAGATGCTCAAGTGAGGAGGCCAATGCCTCGAGAAACTGTTGCTGTTCTTGTACCTTTGAAGCCAGGCCAGGAATAGCCTGGAGGGCACACAGCTCCGCCAAGTCCATTGCCTTTGCAATCTGTTGCGCCTGAGGTGGACCCTTGGGCCGAGGTGGGGTTGACACAACCCGTAGGAAGGGTCCTACAAGTCCCCACCATCGGCAGGCAGAGAGGACTGATGTACGGAGGCCGGCTGGCACTTCACCAATACCTTTGGGTGCCAGGGCTGGCTGGACTTACGTGGGACTCTGTATGTTGGTCGATGGATGGATCAAGGTCAGCCCAGAGGCAGCAACAGAGGAAGGTGTGAGTCTATACTGGACGAGGTGGAGTCCCGGAGACCTGGGCACCAATAGGAACAAAGTCAGACAGGGCGCGCCTGAGCAAGAACAAACCGAAGCCTGAATAGGCCAAGTCCAGGATGTAGACTGAAGAGGCGTGAGGCAAGCTGGCTGGCAGCAATCTGGAAGTGGTGGCAAGCAAGCTGAGGTCTGGATGAGGAGAAGATCAAAAGCATAGTCGGACAATGCAGAGGTCTGGGTCTGGAGAGAGGCAACGGAGTAGTCAGGCAATGCAGATGTCAGGGTCTGGAGAGAGTCAACGACGTGGTCAGGCAAAGCAGAGGTCCGGGCTTGAGAGTCAATGGCATGGTCAGGCAAAGCAGGTGTCCGGGCTTGGAGAGAGTCAACGGTGTGGTCAGGCAAAGCAGAGGTCAGGATCCAAAGGAGCAATCTGAGGGTAGGTTGAAGATCAGGAACACAGAGAACGGGAACTGAAGTCAGTGAGGATCAGGAACAAGGAGGCAATGAGTACTCAACCAGCGAGGAGACCTATTGCAGAGGCAATCTTGGGAAGCGGGGCCTGGGCTTAAATACCGGAGCTCTGTTGACATCATCATCTGGGGCCATGGCTCGGTTCCTGCCGCAGGCCCTACTTATTTATTTATTTATTTATTTTTAATTTTTATATACCGAAGTTCTTGTGGGAATTACAAATCACTCCGGTTTACATAAAACGATGAACTGCCCAACAGCGGATGGGGGCTTTACATAGAACTGTAGAACATAAGGAACAATAAAACCGGATGTCAATTTAACATAGTAATAATAAATATAATATAATATGTATATACAATTTAACTATTTAACGTAGTAGAGATGACCTGTCAAATCTACCATATAGATACAATAAGAATAATATAGTGAACTTATGGATTCAAAAATTGATTGAGCAGTTGTGGAGTCCTGATAGTAGGAATTGGTGTCATAGTGATAGTGATAAGTCATAGTGATGTGTGCACGTGCCTAGGGAGGGGCACAGCACTGGACAGTGGCATCTCTCCACGGCCACGTGGAGAGACCTGACATGGAACACCAGGAACTGAAGTTGAGCTGGAGGCACCAGGGGCAGCCCAAAGACAGAGCCAGTGGCCCACTGCTGCCAGAGATGAGGGACCAGGCACTGGATTAGCTTGAGAGAGGTAAGAGGGCTGAGCCACGGGTCTGCTGCGGACAGCACGTGTAACACATAAGGCTCTCATATAAGTAAACTATTTACATCACTGTAAATGGGGCAACTAATAACTCAGGGTGAGGTTTTGGTCATGGGCTAGGTTTTTGGCAGGCAGTTTTACATGCATAATCAGAGATATGAACAGAACAGTTACTATCAGTAAACATTTTATGTGATATGGAGTGATGACAGGTTTAAAATTATGAGATTTGTACATTATACTCTCAACCTAGCTTGATGCACTCTCTACCTAGCTGCTATCAAGCTAGGTAGAGAGTGCATTGTACATATCTCATCTTTTTAATCCTTTCATCACTCATAATCACATAAAATCTTTACTGATGGTAAGTGTGCTGTTCGTACCTCTGACCATGCATGTAAAACTGCGCCCCAAAACCTAGCCCACCACCAAAATTTCACTCTGAGTTCAGAAAGCCCCCTCTTACAGTGATATAAAAAGTTGACTAATATGTATAACCCCCCTAAGGCTCTCTCTCTCTCTCTCTCCCTCCCACTCAAACAGGATTTGTGATAAATATTACAAATCTTGTTTTGGCCATAATGCACAGCATAACACCTGTAAAAAAGGTGACGTTATTTCTGGTGTTAAATCCCATGATAGCATGTGTTACACTATTGCACACAACGTTAAACACCCCTCATTTTCATATGTATTTCACGATGTGTTATTTATCACATGCATTATGAAGTTATTGCAGGCGTTGGGGCCCTAACACGATTTGAAAAACAACCTCTTTAGCCAGATAAATGCCGATATTCAGCGTTATTTGACTATGTTAGCCAGATAACTTAAGGAATGCATGAAAGCATTCAAAGTTAGCTGGATGTACTTATTTGGCTAACTTTGAAATAGCCATGTATATTCAGTGGTGTGGCTGTACTGCTGAAGAGCCAAGTAAAATTTAGCCGGATAAATTTGTACGGCTTACTTTGTATTTCAGCCAGCACCTGAATGTGGACCTCACTGCTTTTATGTTCTTGTTTTTCAGATAAAGTCCAAACTTTATATTTGTGCTGGCTACCGAGTATAAATATTTTGTTTTTTAAGATGAATGTTGTTCATTTGAAATCCTTGGTTCAGATCCAAACTCTTCTAACATTCTAAGAAATTAATACACTGTACTTCAATAAATCCTGGAAGCTATAGTCTGTCTTTCTAAACATAAGAGATTTGGAAGAGCAAATAAAGAATAATATTTATACCTACCCATAAAAAGTTAGATGACTAGATTTGAAATATGGTGACAATTTATTGAAGATCATTAAGGGGACGATATACCAAGTATTTTCCCATAGACACACAATGGGAAAAATGCATTATTAGTCTAAGATTGCTCTGTGTTTGGGTTGGAAGAAAGAAAAAAAAAACCTTTCAACTTTATTTCAATTCAGTTTTTATTTGGCATCTTTCCCAAGGCATCTCATAATGAAAAATACAAAAAACCCCAATGAGGTCCATGTTTAGAAGGTTTGTCCAGTAAAGTTCAATCCTCTGGTTCTAAATATCCTCTTCCCCAACTGATCGAATAAGTTTTATTGAGTAAGTTATTACTGGGGTAAAGATTATCCATATAAAAAGAGGGTGCATGGAGGCATTCCAGAATTGGGGATTAAAATTATCCAGGTAGTGCTGATAAGTTTAGCTGGGTAAATTTGGATAAAGTGGAGAGCAGGATTATAGGGTAAATACTAGGGATGTGAATCGTTTTTTGACGATTTAAAATATCGTCCGATATATTTTAAATCGTCAAAAATCGTTAGGGCCACGATACAATACCAATTCCCCCGATTTATCGTTAAAAAAATCGTAAATCGGGGGAAGGGGGAGGGCAGGAAAACCGGCACACTAAAACCCCCTAAAACCCACCCCCGACCCTTTAAATTAAATCCCCCACCCTCCCGAACCCCCCCCCAAATGCTTTAAATAACCTGGGGATCCAGCGGTGGTCCAGAACGGCGGCGGTCCGGAACGGCCCCCTCAATTGAATCCTGTTGTCTTCAGCCGGCGCCATTTTGCAAAATGGCCACCGCAAAATGGCGGCGGCCATAGACAAAAACGATTCGACACAGGAGGGGGTTCCGGACCGCCGCTGAACGACCTCCTGCAGTCGATCTCCTGCCGGCGCCATTTTCCGTACGGAAAACGATTCGCGGCAAGAAATCGCTTCCTGAACCCCGCTGGACTCCCAGGAACTTTTGGCCAGCTTGGGGGGGCCTCCTGACCCCCACAAGACTTGCCAAAAGTCCAGCGGGGGTCCGGAATGACCTCCTGCGTCGAATCGTTTTTGTCTATGGCCGCCGCCATTTTGCGGCGGCCATTTTGCAAAATGGCGCCGGCTGAAGACAACAGGATTCAATTGAGGGGGCCGTTCCGGACCGCCGCCGTTCTGGACCACCGCTGGATCCCCAGGTTATTTAAAGCATTTGGGGGGGGGGTTCGGGAGGGTGGAGGATTTAATTTAAAGGGTCGGGGGTGGGTTTTAGGGGGTTTTAGTGTGTCGGCTCACGATTTTAACGATTTTCACGATAGTTTACACACCCAAACGGCAACAATACGATTCCCTCCCCCTCCCAGCCGAAATCGATCGTTAAGATGATCGAGGACACGATTCACATCTCTAGTAAATACCAGTGATCCTAAACAAGGATGTTCATCATTGAACTTGAAACCTGCTGCTAAGCACATAGACTGAACCAAAAGTACAGGGCCTAAGCAAAACACAGATGGAGTCTTCAGCCACCTGATGATTGTGGCAGCCACGAGACTCCTATTCACACAGAAGAGAAGAAGCTGCAATTCTTCTTCCATATGAATTTGTCAGCACTTCACACTATGAGAAGAAAACCATGGACAAGAACTGTGTGCATGTCCTTGGTAAAAACATTGCATACAGTTCTGAAATGCATACTGTTCTACTGATAAGACTCTATGAACTTCATTAACCTGCAGTGGGAATATTCATATGCATCTGGACTCAGACGAATTCATTTGCATTCTACCAATCCTGTGTCCAGGGGCGGATTCCGGGTAAAGTTCGGCCCGGGGATTTTCCACCCAGGCCGGCTCAGGAGATACCCCGTGGTCTGCCGATTGCGGCTCTGTCGCAGCTGCGCTCGGCAGACCATGTGACCAGAGCGACCGACCCACCCACTGGGGGATGCCCGATCCCCCGATAGGCCAATCCGCCCCTGCCTGTGTCTTTAGAAGGTGGTAACATCCAATCAAGATGAACATTGGATTCTATGGACTGAATATGCAATGAGGTTTGGATCAGAGAAAAGGTTTCTGAACTAGACAGATTGCGGATTATCCCAAAGAACCTCTGCTAAGCTTTTCCCCATGGATTACTCCAGACCTCTGCTAAGAGAACTTTGCTTACAGAAATTTACTGCAGTGAACCTGCAAGTCAGAGTGAGTTCATACTTAGCAGCAGATTCTGAGTAGTCTGGCCAACTATCCCTTGAAAGACTTTAGCAAGTTAGTAAATCTTTACTCTGTTTCTGCCAATATATGTCACAGAGACGTCTGTGAGACCTTTGGATGGGGCATTTCTGACTTTGCCCCATGGTGTGTTGAGACAGATTCCTGGACTTCTACATGATTGTTAAGGTCAAGAACACGGGCTTAATTACCTTTCAACTGGGTGAATTAGTTTGGCAATTGCGTAATTACTAAATGCAAAGTTGGCCTAGGGATTATTACCTATAAGTTCTGTTTATTTTGCATTACAGTGCTTGTGCTGTGAAACTGTAACAAACTTAAAAACTAAAGAAAATAAAGACATATTTGTACTGTATTAAACCTTGTATACTTATGCTGCTATAATAAAATTAACTTATTACCTCACAAAAAGTGTATGTAACAGCTTCCTAAAATTAATTAATTCATATCATACGATTATTGTTTAAATCTAGTAATCTACTGTAAGATATCCATACCAAATATTTCTATAGGACTAAGGGTATTCGGGTGCGCTTACTTAGATAACTTTAAATCTTCCTGGCTGTATTAAGGGGATAATTTTCAAAAGGATTTACACAATAAAAACTGAGGTAAAGTCAACAGGACATTGTTGCCTGGGTAAGATTTTTTGTTACTGGCTGACTGAATATGGACCTCTGGGTGAGAAAGAGATGTGCAGTGAAATCATGATCCATGGTTATGATCCAAACCTTGCCTTGCCTTCAGTATGTTATCACTTCAGTTAAGTTTAGTGGCTCATAATTCAGATTTAAGCGATCTGAATTAACAAGGGAGCTATTAATAATCTAATGTTATTGTTTTACTTAAATTGATCTTGCAGGGATATAGATATTATATTCCAGCTTTCTGGATCACTTAAAATGAATCTCAGACTGATATTTACGATTTGGTTTTAAATAAATGCACATCTCTTAAAGCTCTAAATATGTAAATGCTAAAGGAAAGGAGGGAAGGGGAGATATAATAGAAACATTTAAATAATTCCAAGGTATTAATGCAGAGGAGCAAGTATCTTTCAATAGAAAGGAGGCTTTAGAATGTGGGTCATGGGATGAGAGTGGAAAGGGGTAGATTCAGGAGAAATCTAAGGAAATATTTCTTTACAGTGGATGCATGGAGCAGTCTCCCAGTGGAGGTGGTGGAGTCAAGGACAGTATCTGAATCCAACAAAGCATGGGATAAACACAGAGGATAAACTCAGAGGATCTCATTCTCTGAAGGACTGGTAGGGATTGTATAGCTGAGTAGTTGGTGTGGATGGGCAGAATGGATGGACCGCATGGTCTTTTGCTGCTGTCCTATTTCTTTGTTTCTGTGTTCTATGTTAAAGGCAGGCAGGGTTTTGGATTGTGGGCTGTCTTCAAAGAAGAAAATACAAAGATACATTGGAAACATGACAATAGCAATGTTGCTTTGTAATGGTATTTTTGAAGAAAGTATAATAGACATATGTTTTGTGGGGTTTGCAAAGTGAAATCAATATGAAAGATTGCAAATTGAGTGAGTACAGAGAGAACACTCAATTACTGAATATTGGCAATGAATAATGTCTAGCAAGACATGTGCTTTCTATTAAATTGCAAACATTTCTTTGTGATAACTATTTCAACATCTGAAAAAAACCCTAATCCTTTTAGATGTTTGCTTTGCAATTTACAACCTTCCTTTTGGATGTCACCTCACAAGATTCATAATCATATATATATAATGGAAAAAATATACAACATCTTTCAACAACAACACCATGTAGCCAGAAAGCATAGAAAGATTTGCCACATGTTTTACTGCAAAAATCAATCTTTGCATCATAGCGTATCAATGGGATGATTGTACTGTACCATGAAGAGTATCTTGTTCCTATTCCAGAGACTGTATTCCCAAAATGAAAACTGCTTGAATGCTATAGTTTTACCTGCTTGATGTGCGTGCTTCCTATTTTACATCTGCTAAATTTGGTTTCATTGTGTAAGAATTTTTAACATACATTTTATTGGAGGTGGGGAAGATGACAGTGTATCTGATTTAGGATGCCTCATTCTGTAAAGCAGAAAGGATCTTTTGGAAATAGGGCCCTAAGCTTCTATGAAGGTAGTATGACTCGTACAGCGCATACTAACCAGCCCAAAGGGAAAGGGCTGGTTGGGGGAATATTATCACCCCCCTCCCCCCAAATGCCCCTGGCAGCCTTTATTCTCTTCTCTCCTCCCCACACCGAACCCCATACCCCTTCCAACACAAGTTGAAATTCCCTGGTGGTCATTTTATCACTCTGATCCTCTCCCCTCAACACAAGTGTAACAACAGTGGGGGCTCAGCAAACCCAACATAACCTTCCCCCAAGGATCAAGGGCCCTCCATGCTCCAGAGCACCCCAACCCATGTGTAATGCCAGAGGTCAGCCAGCACCATTTTTAAAATGACTGTGAGTAGGATGGGAGGGTGTCCGGTGCTGTTCTGCTCCAATTGTTGTTTGGATCTCAGTGGAAGGGATAGAAAGTGGGGTGAGGGGGTGGAAATGGGCTGATGTTGGGGGAGGGATCCTTGGGTTAGGGGATTTTTTTTGACACAGTGAAATGCCTGCTACACTGTTTGTTTTTGCACACCCACTAAAGAGGCTTTGTTTTAACAGGAATGCTAAACAATTTAGTGCATCCTATGTTACGTGGCATTTTAGTATGTATGTTTAATTTTTACTGACATGCATAGAAAAACCTTTTAGGTGTGAATGTACACTTTTAGTGCAAAGATGGGGACCATGTAACCCCCATCTTTGAGTGTCCATTAACCACCAATAGGCCCATAAACAATTTTGTTAGTCTTTTGGGGGCTGGACCCACTCCTGGCTAGCTCTTCACTGACTCTTTCGCCCAGGGATCCTTTGGTGGTGGTGGTGGAGGGGGGGGGGGGTGGACAGGGGTGAATCTATATGCTTCCTTTTCCCTGGGAGAGGTAGACATGTTCTCACTGTGGGTCTGATTTTGAAAAGCGTTTACACACTTAAAATTATATTTTACATGAGTGAATGCACTTTACCCATGTAAGTGGGCTTTTGAAAATTGCTACAGCATACTGATGCCATTGAATTGTCCACAGGATTTTCCTGCATAAGTGCACTTTGCGTGGTTAAATGATCTTTAGTTCTCTTACAGTCTTTTCCCTCTCTCTGTGCATTGATCTTAGGGATGGAAAAGTGAGGTTCCCAGGTAGGCAGGGTATTCTTTGTTGGGACAAGAAGAACCCCTCCGATTCTGTTAAAAAGGGTGAACACAGTCTATGTGTAGAGAGTCCGATCCTCTCTCTCCCCAGGGGGCGAAGACTCCAAGTGGGTGTCCTCATCGCTATTTGACATTACTCACGGTTTCTCAACTGCCCCTTGATCTTTCTCTTTTCTTGGTCTTGAACCCCTGATGGAAGGGATCCCTTCTGGAACAGGCAGCTCTGGATGATCCTTGCAATGGGTAGGAGGAGGGGCGGCAAAACCTTCCTTCCAGAACATGACAATACTTTGCTTCCAAAAGCTGAGGCAAAATACCAGAAGGTTCTGGCTTCAGGTCACCAGCAATTCCCATACCTGGGAACCGTCTGGATTTAGCCCAGAGTCTCTGGATATTTAGACAAATTACCAGGTCTCCAGGCATGAAATCTCTGGAGGGTACAGGCCAGTGCCACTGGCGCACGCCGCCCTGTTTCCTCTCGGCTCTGGTAATTTCTGGCCCATGTGCAGCTGCATGCTGGAGCTGCTGTCTTCGTGATCACGCGCATGCACAGTGCATCTCCTTTCCGCCGGCAGCATGGCGAAGCAGGGCCTGATGATGATGATGCAGAGTGATTGATCAGCACCGGAGATGCATAGTGGCACGGACTGCTAGGTGAAGAAGAGGCTACACAAGGACTGCAGGGACCCGTGGTAGGGTTTTTCAAGGCCAGAGAGAAGTGACTGCCGCACCCAGACAGCTGAGCTCCCCATGCATGATATATACCATGCCAGTATCCTCAGTAACAGTCGGAGAGGAGAGGTAGGGGTCAGTAATTTAATGATGATGATTAATTAACAATCAATCATCAATTCATCTTCATTAATATTAATAATCACTGATGAACTGATTGTTTTATTGATTTATTTTTAAAATGTTTCTATACTGCTTAATCAAAAACAATTTTCTAGGCAGTTTACAGTAAACATTAAACAATAAATCTAAAAAACGTAAACATTAAAAAACAACATCTAAAACAATAAATGTAAATAAAAAAAATCAACAATAACATTAAGTGAATATTATCTAAGACATCAAATCACCAAATACTTCTACAAATAGATGAGCCTTTAGATGGATGATGAATTGCTGAATGCCATGGGCAAACTGTGTTGGCTTCTCCACGGATAATGCTAGCGTGAACATGGGATGGATAAATGTTCTGAAGAAACTGATTTATGATCAGAATCAGACTGTGTATGCTCAGGGATGCTTTTGTCACCTAATTAACCTGTGCACTGAAAAGGGGTTAGCAGCTTTGTCAGTGGATTCTGATTATGTTGTTTCTGTTATTTTTAATTGCTTTTCATAACATTCAAAGAGGATGGCACATCTAAAGGATTTTTGTGAATTCTGTGAAATTGAAAACGGAGGGGCTGATATTCAGCCCCAGAGCAGCTAGATAAGTTAGCCGGATATAGCTATCCTGCTAACTTAACAGGGATATTCAGTGGTGGAACTGTGCCATTGATTATCTGCGGCTATCTTCAGAACTCAAAAGTTCCCAGGTATGCCAATCCACAGAGGAGGCAGAGGGGCAGATCTTTCCTATCCTGGGTTCTCCCCATTCCCTCCCTCTAGGCAGCACTCAGGGTCTCACTAGACATCTCTGTCAAAACCCATAAAACATCTCGAGATCCCCGACCTAATTCACAGACCCCAGGTAAGGTTTGCTTAAGAGCAGGTCCCAAGAATCCAACTCAGGAGAAGGACCACACGCCTCTTGTAACTTCAAAAATCAACTACACTGTCCCCAGAGCTCTCAGGAGAGAGCTGCTTAGAAAACCCACCAAGGGGGGTGGCCATCCCAGCTCCCTCAAAGGGAGGGACTGTACCGAATGGCACCTCCCCTCACCATGCCAAGCTACACTGACCCTTGCTAAATGAGTTAACCCAGGCTATTACTGGTAATGAGCCTGGAGGAGTCGTTACAATCACATAGGTCCCTTCAAAGAAATTAAATAATAATAAAAAACTTAAAGCGGCCCATCTTCAGCGGCATTTGTGAATTATTCAGATAAATGCTTACATATAAATATTTCCCCACATATCTGGATAAAGTTTAGCTGGATAACTCATTATGCAGCTAAAATTTAGCTGGATTCAGTCTTGCCTTAGAGTAGTCCTAAAGCTAGCTGGATGAATTTATCTGGCTAAGATAATCGGGCATATTTAGCAGTGTGACTTAAAATCTTTAAGGCAGATCTCAACATTTGGGAGGACATGGACAGAATCAGATGAAGGCAGTTCTGACATTTGGCCAACCAAAAGCTTGGGAATCAAACAAATCCAAGCACAAATAGAAAAAATGAAAGGACAACACCACAACGTCATCCTCTTCATCTGTGTCACCTGAGGGCCAAGAATTGGTCTTATAATCACATCAAAGGACTCATAAACTTAGTCAAAGAGAGCTGCTGACAACTCATATGTCGTCATCGACAGGAGACTCCCTTGTCATCATATGTTTAAAACAGTGTACCACAAAGGTTTGATTTCATAATCTACAAAAAATAGAAATGATGCAGTCACTTAATTGCTTTTAATTATTCTCTCACTGTGTGTAAATATGGAATACACTAGAGCTTTTGTTTTTTGGTTACAAGCCACAAGGAGCTTAGTCTGAACAGGTATTTCATTATGCTATTGAAATAACAAAAAAAGGAAGCAGAAAGAAATGTTAGTGCCAGGAGGTAATGTTCACTGCTTCCCTCAGGCAGGTCAGGGGGAAGGGGATCAGAAGATATCTCCTCCTAAGAAGGAACTACCTCAAACATAAGGGATTATCTCCAAATGTATAACAGAACAGGGCCAAGATGAACAATGGACAATCAAATTCCCGTTATCTTCTTTGTTACCTGTATGGTAACAAAATGCCTACTTTTTCAGGGTCTGTAGCCTTTTATCCCTTTTGGTTTCCATTACTGTTTACAACTTCTTTATTTATTTGGTTTATGTTCTGCTTTTTCAGGCACTTCAAAGTGGATTACATTCAGGTACTCTAGATATGAAAGAGAAGTCTGCGATCCAGATGAGAGAGAGTAAGGGATCTAAGGTGGAAGATGTAGAGCTGCACATTCATTCTTTGGGGGTGTATGGAGGTGAACTAATGAAGTGTAAAGGTGCCCCATGAGGCTTTACTGCTGAAGGACAATGTCTTTTGAACCTTCTCACGATCTCTGAATGGCAGGTCCCACCAGTGACATGCATTAGGCACATTTTCATGTCTTGAGTTGTATGATAATCATATTATGTGGCTTTATTCATACTCTACCTCACCTGTTTTACTATTGATGTTTTTGCTGTATAAATCATTTGCTATATGATTTCTCCATTCAAGATTTTATATAGTTTTTGGTTGGTTCTGGGTATTAAGGGAAAGTTCTTTTTTTTCTTTTACAAATCCCTTCTTCCATAAAAGATGACTGAGGGGACAGAAGAGAGGAGGTGGATATTAAACTTGTGCAGATACAATGGGGGTGGTGGTGGTGTGGTGGGGGTGGTTGTCTCCCTTCTCTTTTCATTCACATGTCCAGGATCCCTTCCACTACTGCATGCTAGGTCACTGTTCTCCATGGCCAAGGCCATTTGCTATCCTCTCTCTGCATTCTCCCAACCCAGTACGGACCTCTGCTTCTTTATTTTTACCCCAACAATGACCTGATAAGTTAGAAAGGGCCAATGCAAGACGTGTAACTAAGACTAGTATTGGAGTAGGAGATGGAGGGACATTGTTGTGAGCAGCAGATTGTCCATCTGAAAATCCAGGAATATGGCTGCCTTCTATTATGCTCAGGCTTGTGAATCCTTGGCCGACGGGAGGATGGTATACCTTTCGGAAGATCCGTAGGTTCTCTCATTGGTTGGCGAGGCAGAGCAGAAGATGGGACCAGCTGACCCTTGGCACTGGAGACTGAGGCGACTGTGGAGGCGGATGAAGAGATGAGAAGAGGAGCTGCATCTTCACCACTGGAAGTCTGTGGTCCCCCCAGGAGGAGCCTGTAGGGACCCAGACCGCTGGGACTTAGGTGGACCTTTGAGAGGTCAGGGTGTCGGTGCAAGGGCTGACTGGAGCTTCGCCCAGGAAGCCCGAGGTCCCCCCGGGAGGAGCCCGTAGGAACCCGGGCCACTGGGACTTAGGCGGGCCCTTGGAGACGGTAGTCTAGAAGGAGTCCTAGGTCGAGTGCCAGAGGGTCGTCGCTCACCAGTCCGAGGTCACACACCGAAGGATCACCACTTGCCAGTCCGAAGTCGTACACCAGAGAATCACCGTAAGCCAATTCAAAGTCAGGAACCGGGAACACCAAGACAAAACAGGAACAGGATCCAAAGCTCAAGGAACTCACCGAAGCAAGCAGACTAGACAGCGCTGGAGGACATTGCCAAGTCACTGAATGAGCAGAGGAAGCTTCTCTTTATACTTCCCCTGCCTAGGCTGATCAGGAACAGGTGAAGCCAGTTAAAGGGATTAGGTCTCTTTAAATCTGTAGAGGAGGCGCGGCCTCGCGCCTAAGGATGGTAGTGGTCATCTTGGATTTCCCCTCGCGGAGGAGAGACGCCACTGGACGCCGCAAGGAGGGAGCAGGACGGCTCCCCCTGCAGCGAGCAGCACCGGAGGCCACGCAGGAGCAACGGCCCGAATCAGAGCCCTCCCCCGGGGTTCCTGCAGCAAGGGAATGCCACGGACAAGGTAGGGGGCCGCGGTCGTGGTGCGCCATGGCCGCGGAACACAACACCTTCTTGCTCTCCGCTGCTGTTTCTCCTTATCCCCTCTTCTTCTTCTTTCGACTTCTCTTCTCTCCTCCTCCTTCTTCTCTCTCTCCTGTTCCTCCCCTATCTTTCCATCATTTCGCCTTACTTGCTACTGAAAGAAACCCACCTCCATTTCCCCTCCAAACTGACTCTATCCTGCTGGTGGCTTCTATATCATTTGCTATCAGTGCCTAACGTGTAGTCTGGATTGGGTGATACATTTTTGGTATTGACTTGGTTATAAACTGTATTGTGGCCAATGTAAAACAGTGCGCTCAGCTGAGTTTCTACTTGCAAATGCATGTTGATGAGGCTATTAGTTATTCTTCCCAGATCAAAATAAAAGTGCATCTGACCCTCAAATGTTTACACTCAGAAATTAACGCCTGTCCAGAGCAGGCGTTAATTTCTGAGCAGCCCAAAGAAATGTACAGAAAATCAGAAAATACTGCTTTTCTGTACATCCTTCGACTTAATATCATGGAGGCTTTTGTTTTTATTTTTATTTTGACCCAGCTGTTTCCTCCTGCTCTTCTGGGCTTCCAGCTCAATTGGAACCTGTACGGGGATCCTGGCACCAGGAGCCTTATTTATTTATAAAAATGTATAAACCTGTTCTATCTGCAATTCTAGGCAGGGTACAAAATGACATGCATCTTAAAACTTATAACCATCAAAAGGTTCATAAACAAGACAAAAAAAAATATTTATACAGCCATGCGCAAATACTATTCACCGTGTTTAAATTAGTTAGGTTTCTAATGTTGAATTAAAGGGCATGGACAATTTTTTGTATCTGTATCTTATGGATAGATCAGATGATTCAATATCATCAGACATATCCAATGTACATAATATAAGAGGCTGGGAAACTGCCCACAAAGTTTCTCATAGAAATCTGGGTGCCAGCGGAGCCGTGGTTACTTGCACATCCACAGACTTTGCTTTTGCTTTATAACAGATACAAAGTCAACACCATAAACACCTGCAGGGATGAAATCTCAGCATGCTGTTTGTGCTCTCCTCTTCCCCACAGCCACATCTTCCCCACACACAATTGAAAACTATACATTTAGAATACATGAAAAAGAACATTCAAAATTCAATTTTCTTATTGTTTTTTCTTATATTTTCTCCTTTATTCTTCTCTCCTCCCCTCTTTATACTTGGGGACTACTGGATGTATGTATATTTATTTATTAATTATATACCGACATTTGATCTGAGATATTACATCGGTTTACATTCAGATACTGTAGGTATTTCCCTATCCCCAGAGGGCTTACAATCTAAGGCCTGGATTTATCAAAATGTGGTAAGTACCGCATGCGATAGCAAAAGGGGTTTGTTTTATGCTAATATAGCATTTATTGCAAATTGTGCTAATTACCTGTGTGAAGAGCTAAGTTAGTGCAAATTGTGATACCATTTTCAGATTCTGCAATAAGTGCCAGACCTGTTGTATTTCCTTCATTCAACCACCAGGGGACCATTGTTAATGGTCCTAGACACACAGGGAGAGAGAGAGAGAGAGAGAGAGAGAGAGAGAGAGAGAGAGAGAGAGAGAGAGAGAGAGAGAGAGAGTGGCCATAATGTCATGGCCCATAGGTAGGTATTTGTATCCCTATGGTAGGCCCACCTAGTAACTCGAGCTGGGGTTTAGGTAAGAGTGTAGGGGGTTAGGGGCCACTTTGACATTCTACGTGACTCCTACGAACAGAACAGTGGTCTCTTGTGAAGATTTGATGGCCTTCGGAGTGAGGAAACTCACTCCAAGATGAGATTTGGGCAAGGTTCTCTCAACCTAGCTTGAGGGACTCTCTACCTGGGTAACATCAAGCTAGGTTGAGAGAACCTTGCCCAAATCTCATCTTGGAGTGAGTTTCCTCACTCCGAAGGCCAGCAAATCTTCACAAGAGACCACTGTTCTGTTCGTAGGTGTCACGTAGAATGTCAAAGTGGCCCCTAACCCCCTACACTCTTACCTAAACCCCACCTCGAGTTACTAGGTGGGCCTACCATAGGGATTCAAATACTTACCTATGGGCCATGACATTATGGTCAGTCTCTCTCTCTCTCTCTCTCTCTCTCTCTCTCTCTCTCTCTCTCTCTCTCTCTCAATTCACCTGAAATAGGCCTTACAGGAGACATGGCAATGAAACCTTACCACACAGATACAGCCTAACACAATCCAAAGAGGTGTATTAAAATCAGCATTACAGCTGTGTGATAGCTCTTCACAGACAGGCTAACCCAGCCCACTCTTCGCCCCTAACTCCTCCTATTTTCTGAATTTGCATCGCACCATACGATATGGTGCAATTGCATGCGTTAACGAGGCTTTTCGCATGCGATAAGCCCTTAACGCATGCGAAAATGCCTTATCGCATTTTGATAAATGACCCCCTAAGTTTGTACTTTAATTTGTTTCTAATGTACTAATGATTGCTACATCAGGTTTCTTCTATAAAGTGGATGCTTTGTTATAGTGTATAAAATCTAATAAAGTATATGAAAGAAAAAAATTCAGTCTTCTGAGTGAAAATATCACTAACAACATATATATTATATTTACAAGCACCGCTGTGGTGTCAACCAGAAAAGCAAAAATGATGCTTGGAACACATATGGTATTACATCTATGGTAATGGGCATGGGCTTGGCCCTGAGAAAGCCATGAGTATAATAATTACAATAACAATACAGTAAATCTCCTATACCTGAACAGAACTAAAAGCTACCACAAACAGTAACCACTCTATCTAGGAAAAGCAACATTGTAAATACTACATCAGGTCCTAGATTGTTATAGCCAGGTTGTTATAGATCACTACACAGAAATTACAAACTAGCAGAATCTCTCACCTCAGTCACACATGCAGAACACAGACAAACCCTCAAACATAGAATAAAAAGATCATAAAGTATAAATAGAAACAGGCAGACAAAAAATGAACTGGAAACCACAACAAGCCATACTCTGCATGCAGTGCAACAATGGAAAAACAGAAACCACACCATTTCTTATAAAGCATCAAATAAAATCAAGAAATATTAACAATCATATTAATAAAACCATATTATTAAAAAGAATATTTCAAAGCAGAAGATAAATAAAACATCCAATAATGAAAAACTCACTTTTCCAAATGGCAATAAAATATTTCAAAACAGAAGACACATCAAATAACACCCAATAATAAAAACAAATAACTTTTGATTTCCAGATGCCTTGAGATTGTCATTGATTAGCAGGGGTAGAGTAGGGGAATTGTTGTGAAAAAACTTTCTCCTCTGACCCATACTCAAACACACACAAACACACACAAAAACACACACACACACACACAAATTCTTTCTGCCATGTTCAAGCACACCCACACCTTCATTCTCTTCCATGCTCAATCAAACCCACGCACACACTCTGCCATGCTCATTCTCACCCACGTCCTTGCTCTCTGCCATGCTCAATCACACCCACACACATGCTCTCTGCAATTCTCAGTCACTCCAACACACTCTCTGCCATGTTCAAACATATCCACACCCATACTCTGCTACGCTCAATCACACCCCCACACATACTCTCTGCCATGTTCAATTATACCCTCATTCTCTGCTATGCTCAATCATACTCACACACTCACTCTCTGCTATGCTCAATCATATCCATACCTCCACTCTCTGCTATGCTCAATCACATTCACACCCACACTCTTTGCATGCTCAATCACACCTACATACTTGCTGTCACTTTCTCTCACTTGTTTTCATCTATGGAAGCAGAAGGAGCAGCAGCCTCTTCTTTCAGCCCCAGAGTTCACCAGACCCCTTTATCTAGCATCAGGGATCTGCTGCACCTGCTCCTGCTCCAGACTTAGAGAAGGCTGATGCAGTATCTTCTAGCTGGTGTTCGGTGCTGCTCCTCCTATGGGTGACTGCTGGGAGATGAAGAGAAGATGATTCTTATTCTTGTGGAACTGCAGGCTGCACTGCTCCTGCATGCACGGGGCAAAGGAGGCTGATGCTTCTTGTGACCCTGTGTGTCACCCTGCTCTAACTGACACTTGGGGGGGAAGGCAGACCAAGGCATCTTCTTCAAGCCAGTGGGTGCCCTGCTTTTCCTGCTCCGATGATTTATCTTGTGATCCACAAATCGCGCTGTTCCAGACTGCAGAGGGAGGGGATCCTGCTCAGGCCATCTCTGCTGGGTGGAAGCATTGATATTTTTGTCCCTATTTCCCCCTTCCCCTTAAAGGATGGTGCTGAGGTGACGGGAGACAACAAGAACAGAATTAGCATTTCATTCTCTCCCCCCTGGTGGCTAACCTCTGGACTGTATCGGCAGGAGGGGAGGCAGCTTTTCCACAACATTGTGTGCGAGCATGGCGCCTATGGCCATGGTCATATCGGCCACAGGCTAGCTACAGTTCTGCCACCAGCTAAGAGAAATTGGAATAGATGGAAATGTTAACAAATGGTTCTCTTCCTTCCTAAATGGCAGGTCATTCGAAGTCAAACTGGGTAATCAAATTTATGACACCTTCCTAATCGATACAGGTGTCCCCAAGGTTCAGCACTCTCGGCAACACTATTCAACATCTATTTGCTGTCTGTATGCACATTACTAGCAAATCTGGGAATCAGTTTCTTCCTATATGTAGACGACATACAATTCTACATCCCTTTTGATAAAACATTTGAAAAAACTGTTGTCTCTGACAATATACATGAAGGACATGCAACAAAAACTTTATCAATTGAAACTAACTCTAAACCCTAAAAAACTGACATTGTGTGGTAAAGGCGAGATAACATGATAATCAAACCGCCAACCCCGGACCTAGAAATTATTAATATTACTCCCTTAGATCAAGTAAGAGACCTAGGAATACAAATTGATGAGAACTTCACTATGAAAAATCATATAAGCAAATTAATCAAAACAGGATACGCCAAACTGAGAATATTACAACTGCTGAAACCACTGCTAACAATACAGGATCTTCACACAATCTTACAAACACTAATATTCTCGGACTACTGCAACTCCCTATTACTAGGCTCGTCTTCTAAAACCACTACAGTTACTTCAAAATGCCTCTGCTAGACTCTTATTAGGGACAAGGACATTTGACCACATCACCTCCTCACTGGTGGTCAAATGTCCTTGTCACTGGTGGTCAAATGTCACTGCACTGGCTTCCTGAACAACGTGACCCCGCCGACACCCCCAGAGAGTGCCCAGCACCAATGAGGATGGCAGGAGCTGGAGAAAAGGCAACGAAGACCCAGCCGGACGCCCCGACGAGCACCGGTGCGGCCCTGCCTCCACGGCAAGGAAGCCTGCTCCCAGTGACATCATCTAAAGGTGCCAGGACACCCTTTAAAGGGACGCGCGGTCCCCAGGCGCCGCTCTGAACAATGCGACCCCGCCAACACCCCCAGAAAGCGCCTGGCGCCCATGAGGATGGCAGGAGCCGGAGAAAAGGCAATGATGACCTAGCTGGATGCCCCGACGAGCACCGGTGCGGCCCTGCCTCCACGGCAAGGAAGCCCGCCCCTGGTGACATCATCTAAAGGTGCCGTGACACCCTTTAAAGGGATGCGCGCTCTCCAGGCGTCGCGCAAGAAAGGGGCACTCCCCTTTGTGCACCCCTTAATACAAGCCTTAGTGCAAGCCCCAAATCCAGAAACTTTGTTGCTGCACTTCACAAGGAATGGCAAACGTCCAAACCCCAGACTACGTCCACCTCAAGACCTACAGAAAAGATCAAAACACGGACAACCCATTGAAGGAAATAAGAAGAAAAACAAAGAAAGAATGTGAGTACCAACACACAAACATCACTCACAACACTAAACTCTATAACACTAAACTCTATAGCAGTTACATAGCACTATCATTCCTACTATTCAACACACAATCCATAGTAAAGAAAATACCCATCATCACCGACATGCTCGACGATTACAAACCAGATTTCATAGCCATCACGGAAACATGGATAAAAAACACTCAGTCCTAATCAACCAAATCAATAACCCTATCTATAGAACATTTTCAATCCCCAGACCAAAAAAGAAAGGAGGAGGTCTAATGCTAATCATAAAAAAAAAACCTGCAGATGAAATTACTCCCAACTAACATCCACTCACCACTGGAAATTGCACTATTCGACTCACCAAAACTACAAATCTGTCTTGTTTACCGTCTCCCCAATTCACTAGATTGGAACTGCTCACCACTTATAGAATTCTTCATGACCAAACTATTAATAAACCTATCATCATTTTAGGAGATTTTAACATCCATATAGACACCATGCCCCACTCCCCCACATGCACCTCAATAACAGATGCTCTATCAACCCTAGGCCCAAGTCAAATCATCAAAGGCCCAACTCACAAAGCAGGTCACACACTAGACCTCATCTTCATCAATACTGACATATGGGCTACTTACCACACAAGTATCACTAATATCCCCTGGTCGAACCACTCTCTAATCCACTCTAATCTGACTTCCAACTGTAAATTTGCAACAGAAAAAAGCCCACCTAGATCTTTCGCCTACCGGCCATCCTTTAACATCAAGATACTTCAGGATAATCTACAAACAGAACTAACTAACATAGACCTATCTAACGCAGAAAACACCACTTCCTCCTGGCTCACCATTACTAAAACAATAGCAGACAAGATAAACCCCACGATAAAGAAAACAATAAAAAACCCAAAACACCAGAACCAGTGGTACAATGACAACATCAGATCAGCCAAACGTGAACTCCGAAAAAAAGAGAAAATCTGGCGGAACAACAAAACAACCCCACTACTTAACGCCTACCTATCACAATTAGCAAACTACAAAAAACTTATTCACAACGCAAAAAAGACTTCTACTCAAACAAAATATACAAATTCCAACATAACCCAAGAATGCAGTTCACTATCGTACAAAGCCTAACCAAATCCTCCAACGACCAGATATCATCAACCCCCAAGATTACAAGCAACGATTTTGCAGATTTCTTTAACGAAAAAAATCAAAAACCTCATATATAACAAACTTAACAACAACATGCAAGACCCGAAAATACAAATCAATCAAATACCAAGCTGGCCCAACTTTGAATCAGTATCCTCACTGGAAATCTAAACTATCATCAAAAAAATGAACCCAGTAAAGCACCCTATCGACATCATACCCATACCGACAATCAAAGCCATTGAACCATCAATAACCAAAATGATAACCGACATCGTAAACCTATCCCTCACAGAAGGAAATTACCCCAACTGCTTAAAATCAGCAATTATCAAACCCATATTGAAAAAGATCAACTTTGATCCAGAAAACCCACTAAACTACCGACCCATATCAAACCTGCCATTCATTGCCAAAATTATTGAAAAAATCATCCACTCTCAACTCAGTGACCACCTAGAGAGGAACAACATCCTACTCCCCACACAATTTGGCTTTAGGAAACACCTGAACACTGAGTCACTACTCCTATCATTAAAGAACACCGTACTCAACGGCTTTGACAATGGCCACAGCTACCTTCTAGTCCTACTAGACCTATCAGCTGCCTTCGATATGGTAAACCACAAAATCATGATTGACCGTCTCTCTGAAATTGGTAAAAATGAAAAAAACCTATAATGGTTCTCATCCTATTTATCACAAAGAACCTACCAGATGTCAATCAATGACACCCTCTCAAAGAAAATAAACCTTGACACTGGAGTTCCCCCAGGGTCCGCTCTATCTGTGACACTCTTCAACATTTATCTTCTCCCGATATGCCACTTCCTAACAAACCTTAAACTGACCCACTTCATATATGCGGATGATATCCAAATACTAATCCCAATACATGTCACTCTGGAAGATACCTACAAAAAGACAGCCACTTATCTCACAAAAATAAAGCAACTACTAAGCAACATGAAACTCTTCTTAAACATCGATAGGACAGAAATAATCATGCTGGATAGAAAAAACAACTCTCCTCACCTACCACCACGCAACATAATGAACCAAAAGGCAGAAATCTCACCTGTCACTCATGCCCGCAACCTAGGAGTCATAATTGACAATGAACTATCCTTCAAGAAAAACATCACTGCTAAAATCAAAGATGGATATCACAAACTCCTAACCCTAAGACGTCTAAAACCTTTCCTTTCCCCGAACGACTTTAGAACAGTCCTTCAACTACTCATCTTCTCCAACCTGGACTACTGCAACTCTCTGCTATTCAACTTACCTCTCACCACCATCCGACCTCTCCAAATCCTTCAAATTACAGCTGCCAGAATACTCACTGGAACAAAAAAAACACAATCACATTACTCCAACACTTATATCACTACACTGGCTCCCAATAAAATTCCGAATAGACTACAAAATTCTATCCATATTACACAAAATAATATACAAAAAGCAAACAAACTGGCTAAGTACATCAATAAAAATCCACTCACCAAACCAAAACCTCCGCTCAACTAACAAAGGTCTCTTAAAAATTCCTCCTACTCTATCCAAACAACTTACCTCAACCCAGAAAAGAGCCATATCCCTAGAAAGTCCCAAACTCTGGAACACCCTCCCAACTGAACTTAGAACACAACAAAATTTAAAAACCTTCAAAAAAGAACTAAAAACATGGATGTTCACCAAAGCCTACCAAAACACCAAATGACTCTCTTTTATTACTTCCCTCCCTTCCTGACCTATGTTACCATGTGGAACCAATGTAAGCACGTATTATAACATGTATAGCTCGATATCTGAAATACATTTATAACACCCACAATAACTATGTTAGCAGCCGCACGAATCTTTTGAACACTCTGTTAAACAATGAAACTTTGTAAACCGTTGTGATGGCAAAACAGAACGACGGTATATAAAACTCGATAAATAAATAAATTATGAAGTTATTAAATCTAATTTTCACTATCATCAACAATAATAACCCATGTTTAATAGGAGTTACACTCCAGCTTTACACACCACAAAGAGCCCTAAGATCACAAAACAAAGGACTTCTAATAGTTCCTTCCACACGGAACATACACCTAATGCAAATAAGAGGCTGAATGCTTTCCACAGCAGGCCCTAAGTTGTGGAATTCTCTTCCAGAATCACTACGTCAGATAACAGAAAGAAAGAGTTTCAAGGGAGAACTGAAAATGTGGCTCTTTAGAAAAGCATACAGCTTAATTTAAAATACTAATATGCTGATAATCTTATTTATAATTTATAATTTTATCTGCCTTTTTACCTAAGATTATTCTAGATAAGAATGTATGTAATACTAAATGATTTTACCTTTACTTGAAATTTCAACTAATCTGTGTTTAATAGGGATGTGAATCATTTTTTGATGATTTAAAATATCGTCTGATATTTTTTAAATCGTCAAAAATCGTTAAAGAGTGCGATACAATAGATATTCCCCCGATTTATCGTGAAAAATCGGTAATCGGGTTTGTGTCCACTAACGGGAGTTATTTGGGGGGGGGGCAGGAAAACCAGCACACCAAAACAACCCCTAAACCCACCTGACCCTTTAAAACTAATCCCTTACCTTCCCCCACTCTCCCAAACCCCCCCCCCAAAACATTTTAAAATCACCTGGTGGTCCAGTGGAAGCCCTGGGACCGATCGCCTGCTTTCGGGCCATCAGCTGCCACTAATAAAAATGGCGCTGATGGCCCGATAAAAAAATCCCCACCCCAACCCTTTAAAACTGACCCCTTAGCCTCCCCCACCCTCCCGACCCCCCAAAAAACGTTTTAAAATTACCTGGTGGTCCAGTGGGGGCACCGGGAGTGATCTCCCGCTCTCGGGCCGTCGGCTGCCACTAATAAAAATGGCGCCGATGGCCCTTTGCCCTTACCATGTGACAGGGTATCCGTGCCATTGGCCGGCCCCTGTCACATGGTAGGAGCACTGGATGGCCGGCACCATCTTTAAAGGAGGCTAAGGGGTCAGTTTTAAAGGGTCAGGGTGGGTTTTTTGTTTATCGGATCGGGCGCAACCGATAAACAAAAAACCAATCGGTCTGGTTCCGATTCACATCTCTAGTGTTTAAGTCTTATTTTAAGAAACATTGTGAAGATGCTACTGTAAGCAACACTGTTTATTTTTTGTAAACCGATATGATATACTAGTTCGAATGTCAGTATATAAAAACAAATAAATAATCTGAATGTTAGTACCAAAGATAATGTTAATGGAGAGAGCAATAAGTAATGCACGATATAAAGTGTTTTGTAAGTAGAATTAGAAATGGTATTTACTGTTGTGTCGACCTAAAAAATGTACAAATATGAACTAGATTATATCCTTACTATTGTGAAGTCCTAGAATATATATGAATATGAATCACCTGGACCAGATGTTGTGCATCCTAGAATACTGAAGGAACTCAAAAATGAAATTTCAGATCTATTAGTTAAAATTTGTAACCTATCATTAAAATCATCCATTTTACCTAAAGACTGGAAGGTGGCCAATGTAACCCAAATATTTAAGAAGGGCTCCAGGGGCGATCCGGGAAACTATAGACCAGTGAGCCAGACTTCAGTGCTGGGAAAAATAGTAGAAACTATTCTAAAGATCAAAATCGTAGAGCATATAGAAAGACATGGTTTAATGGAATACAGTCAATATAGATTTACCCAAGGGAAGTCTTGCCTAACAAATCTGCTTCATTTTTTGAAGGGGTTAATAAACTTGTGGATAAAGGTGAACCGGTAGATGTAGTGTATGTGAAGGCTATGCAATCTTGTATTGCGTAGCTGATGATAACGGGGGGCATGCGAGCGGAAGGATAGGGTTAATGTTACATAGATAGTGGATAAGGCGAGGGAGAGCGGGGAAAGTAAGGGGCCAATAGAAATAAAGGATTTTGAATTGAAGCCTAGGGATTGGCTAGGAGAATAGTTATGGGCAAGGATAGCTGGATTCACGCCTCAGTTGGGTGCGGGATGGCTGAGGGAGCAGGCAAGAAAAATTTTGTTGTTGTAAATTTCCCTATTCATATTTTCCTTCTGTTTATTTGGCAATTGGTTTATTATCTTGTGTTCAGTTTAAACCCCCCTCCCCCCCCAGAATGCTTAGACATGCTCGTGACAGAGGTCACTGCAGTTCTGTTCCCCGTTCCTCTGTGAGCCTCTCTCCTTCTTTTCCATGTCATTGTGATTCTATTGTGCCTGCAGCTGAGTCCCTCCCTCCCCAGCTCGCACTTGGAAGAGGGTCGGTACCGCGCGGTTCCCTCCTCCTGAGAGCCGCTTCGCCGTGCTCTCAGCCTCATTTATTACCCGAGGCCCTTGCTATGGCACCCGTTGCCCCGCCCATTTCCATGGTGGTGGACTTGAGTGAAAGCGGCCCGGAGTCCACTGACGTTTATGAGGCTGTTCCTCTCCCGACTCCTGGTAGTGGTGAGGTTTCTGCTGAGGCAGAGGCTGATATTTCCCTCAACACCTCTGCCTCTGATTTTGTTGATTTGCCCCCCTCCAGCGCCGGTCCCTCTGTGCCTGTGTGAACCAACTTGGAAGTTGGGCGCAGGGTCTCTGGCGGGATTTTGTGCCGTGAGCTGGGCAAAAGTGCAGGGTATGCCAAGGGGCGGGGTTTGGGTAAGAGTAGGAAAGCAATTCAGGGTGCTGCCGGTGATAAGTCTTCAATTGCACCAGTTTGCAGTCAGCAGATGGGTTCACATTTAAAATGTACTGTAAAGAGTCAGAAAAAGGTTAACCCCCGCCCCCGGGTGGCTTCCAAGTTTAAGAATAAGAGATATGATGAAGGGCAGGGAGATGAACTGCCTGGTCCCCTCGGTAGCAGTTTGTCCATTAACCAGGGAGTTTTTGAACCCCCTTCGGGGGGCAAAAAGAAAGTGTAAGCACAGACACTCCTCTGGGCTAGGCAAAGCTGTAGATAGTCTTTCTTACCCTTCTTCCATCCCTTGCCAGAATGTAACGCAAAGTGGTTTTGGTGGTTGGCCTACCTGGCACAAGCCATCATCTAGTGGGCATGGTGTCTTTCCTAGCTCGGGTCCTATTGGGTTGGGTGTGGTGGACAGCAGCATAGAGTCTGGTGGGGCAACTCAGGGGCAGGTGAAGAAGAAAAGCATCTGCAGAGTCTCAGTTAATCCAGTGGGTGGGAATAGAATAGGGAGGATGTCTTTTCTTGCAGAGTTGGATGCAGAGGATGAGACGCCAGGGACGAACAGACAGGAGTACTGGAGAGAGAGTGAAGCCCAGCAACCGAAAGTGGGAACCGGACGATGCAGCGCAGCGGACCGGGGAAGGAATGTGGCAGATCTTGGAGAATGGGAGACTCAGGAGGGATCAAGCGAGAGAGACAAGGTGTACAAGATTAAGAATAAAGGAAAAGGGAAAGGGAAAAAAGAGTTATCATTATCCACTTCATCTTCTAGTTCTTCTAGTACTTCAGATACTTCTTCGGAGTCAGGTCCTAGGTATAGAGAGGTGTTAGGGGAAGGGCCGCTCCATGATGTGAGTCATTCTGTGGGTGCAGTTTTATCAGAGTTATGGGAGGGTGGGCCTAGGAGATTAAGGAGACGCATCCGTAAGAGGAAATATATCAATATTTTCCGTCTATTAGAAGGTAGAAGAGGTTTTAGGAAAGGTAGAAAGAAAGATAAGAAGAGGAATAAGAAGTTGGGAGATACCAGGGTAGCCAAGAGCATAGTTAATTGAGTGCATGGGCTCCTGCTTCTAGCCAGTGTGGTAGGTCACTACGATCCATCGCAGCATGGGGCGTTATTATCATATGCAGATAGTATTTTAGGAGCGTTCCAGGATTATGAGGGTTGGGCATGGCTCAACTACGATGAAAAATTCCAGGACAAGATGGCAGGCAACAGAGGTGTGTCCTGGGGGTTGCAGGACATTCACCTGTGGCTTACCCAAATGACTTACAAGGGAATTCACTCATCTAGAGGTACAATGCTTGAGATTAGCGGCCAAGCGAATGTTGTGGGTTCGGGGAGCAGCGGTTATACTGCCAGTTCCTTTCGTGGCCCAGGGGGGGGGGGGGGGGGGGGGGTGCAAAAGCGAGCCTTGGGAGTAAGTCAGGAGCAGGAGACAATGATGTTTGCTGGCGCTTCAACAAAGCTGCCTGCCTTTTCCCCGACTGCAAGTTTAGGCACGTTTGTTCTACTTGCGGAAGAGCCCATTCAGCAGTTAAATGTACTCAGGGTCAGGGAGCTGCCCCCGGTAGAGGAAGTAAATCATAAGTTGTTAAGTTGCAAAGCGGATTCACCTGTGTCTTTACAGGCTATGGAGCGGTGGTTGCATGGTTATCCTGATCGCTTTGTTGCTACATTCTTATTTGACGGGTTTAAAGATGGTTTTGTAATTCCTTATAGAGGACCTCGTTTGGGGAGTGTGGGCAGGAATGCTAGGTCCGCCCTTAAATTTGCGGAGATTGCCCGATCAAAAATTAAAGCAGAAGTCGAATTAGGTAGGGTTTTAGGGCCTTTTGCTGAGCAGCCTTTTGCTTGCATGCATTTGTCACCGGTTGCTGTTATTCCCAAGAAAGCACCAGGTAAATTTAGGATGATTTAAAACCTATCCTCCCCGAAGGGTATGTCCGTCAATGATTTCATTCCTAGGGAGTTTTGCACGGTGCATTATGCTTCCTTTGATGATGCTGTGAAGTTGTAAGGCAAGCAGGTCCTGGAGCTTTATTAGCAAAAGCTGATATTGAATCGGCGTTCTGGCTATTTCCCATGCACCCTAGCTGTTTTCCCTTGTTAGGCTTCTGCTTTGAAGGCAAATTTTATGTGGCTAGATGTTTACCGATGGGTTGCGCAGTGTCTTGTGCTTTCTTTCAAGTGTTTAGTACGTTCTTACAGTGGGTAGTCATGCAGTGTACTGGTTTTGAAAGGATGTTACATTATTTAGATGATTTTCTATTTGTAGGTCCGGGTGATTCAAGTTTATGTTAATACTTGTTAGACGGGTTTTTGCAGGTTAGTAGAGATTTAGGTGTGCCTATAGCTGGTGATAAGACGGAGAGTCTTGTATCGCGGCTTACCTTTTTAGGCATTGAGCTAGATTCTGAGGCCATGGAGTCTCGTTTGCCTGTGGATAAAGTTGAAAAGTTGCGAAGGTCAGTGCAGTTAGTGCACAGGGCTTCTAAGGTTACATTGCGCCAGATGCAATTTTTAATTGGGGCATTGAATTTTGCATGTAGAGTAATCCCTGTTGGGAGAGCTTTTATTAGAAGGTTGTCTCGCACTACAGTGGTTATCAAAGCTAGCCATCATTTTATTAGAGTGACCAGGAAAGTCAAAGATGAACTAGGAGTTTGGGAAGTTTCTTAGAATCTTTTAATGGAGTTTGTATTATGCAAAATGAAGAAGTCACAAATTCCTATATTGAACTTTTTTCTGATGCAGCAGGAGCATATGGTTTCGGGGTTTACTTTCAGGGTAATTGGTGTGCAGAACAGTGGCCAGTTGATTGGTTTGAAAAAGGACTGACTAATATTAATTTCTTGGAATTATTTCCTATAGTTGTGGCATTGTGCATTTGGGGTAATCAATTGGCAAATAAGAAAGTTTTGTTCTGGTGTGATAACTTGGGTATAGTACAAGTTATTAACAAACTGTCTGCGAGATGTCCTAAGATTTCAGTATTACTTAGGGAGCTTGTTTTCCTCTGCTTAAAATGGAACGTGAGTATTAGGGCTAAACATGTACCTGGGGTAATAAATTTAATTGCTGACGCTCTTTCTCATTTTAAGTGGCAGGAATTCAGAGAGCTTGCGCTGGGAGCAAATGTGATAGCGGATCAGTTTCCGGAGTATCTTTGGCAGCTGGGTCATTAGATGCATGGATGCTGATCAGGAAATTGTTGGCAACTGCCACATGGGAGTCCTTTCTGTCAGGCTGCCATATAATAACACAGTACTTATATGTTGTTGGCTGGCAGGGAGGTCCAGTAGAGGATGGAATTGTCATTCAATTCATCTTATGGGCCAAAAGTAGAGGTTATTCATTATCTGCTGTACGTTCACACATTGCAGGGTTTTCTTTCTACCAAAAATTAAAAGGATGGGGTAACCCTGCAACGAGTTTTATAGTTAAACGGATGTTGGGTCGTTTGGAAGAGGGAATATAGGAATGTGGTAGATAAGAGGCTTCCGATTAGGTATTCAGATCTGATAGTGATAATAGGGAACTTGCATAGGATTTGTTGGTCTGAGTATGAGGTGATGCTTTTTCGTGCAGCTTTCGTAATGGCATTTTTTGGTGCCATGCGAGTGAGAGAATTAGTAGCATCTTCCAGGCAAAATCAGGAAGGGACTGGGGTAAGAGTATGTGATGTGTGGTTAGAATAGAGAGTGGCATGGTGACAGTGGGTATTTCTCACTCAAAAACTGATCAACAAGGAAAAGGTCACGTATTAACCTTTGTCCCAGCAGCTGATCAAGTTGTTTGTCCTGTGCGAGCATTGCAAGACTTTGTATGCAGGCGACCTTCAGTCTCTGGCTCTTTTTTGGTTCATGCGGACGGCTCACCGTTGACAGTGTTTCAGTTTGGGTCTGTCTTGAAAAAAGTTATAGGGTATTTGGGTTGGAACACTGAGAGATACTCTTCCCATTCTTTTCGGATAAGGGCGGCAACTTCTGCTGCGGAAGGGGGATTGTCTGAAAGAGCAATTCAGTCCATTGGCAGGTGGAAGTCGAAGGCATATCGGTCTTATGTAAGACAAGGTTTATAATAGGATTAGTTGATTTATGCAGGATGTTAACATATGTTTCTTTTTTTCAGAGTTGATGGGGAGTCAAGGGGATATGGAATGTGCCTGGGTCGTGGGCCATTCTTTTGTGCATTGGGCACAGAAACGGGCGGAACTGAGGCCTATGGATCTCATCTGAGTTTGAATGAGAAGAATTGGTGTGTAACATGGCTTGGTTGTTGGGGGATGAAATGGGAGGGCTTGATATCTTTCTTGCAATCTTGTACTATTGAATATGGGGTACCACGAGCAAATATAATTCATTTGGGGGGTAATGATGTGGGTGAATGTTCTTGTAAGGAGATGGTGGCTAGGAAAAGGAAAGACTTGGTGGTAATTATGAATGGAATCCCTCATACCAGGGTAGGGTGGTCTGATATAATTGTGCGGTTGAAATTTCGGAACTCGCCGCTGTGGTACAAAGTAGTCAAGAAATTGAATAAACAAATTGGTAAATGGTTGGTGAAGAATGGGGGGTTTTGGGTTAAGCATAAGTTATAGCATGGGTTAAAATAACCCATGCTATAATTATACAATGTTGGGTTCCATATTAGGTGCTACAACCCAAGAAAGAGATCTAGGTGTCATAGTGGATAACACTGCGGCAGTCAAAAAAGCAAACAGAATGTTGGGAATTATTAGAAAGGGAATGGTGAATAAAACGGAAAATGTCATAATGCCTCTGTATCGCTCCATGGTGAGACCACACCTTGAATACTGTGTACAATTCTGATCGCCGCATCTCAAAAAAGATATAATTGCGATGGAGAAGGTACAGAGAAGGGCTACCAAAATGATAAGGGGAATGGAACAACTCCCCTATTTATTTATTTATTTTTAGTTTTTATATACCGATGTTCCTGTATAATATACATATCACACCGGTTTACATGGAAATAAAACTGATGCCTCGGAGAGGCAGTTTACATCGAAACATTTTTAACAGCATAACCAAAGGGAAACCTATGAGGAAAGACTAAAGAGGTTAGGACTTTTAAGCTTGGAGAAGAGACGACTGAGGGGGGATATGATAGAGGTATTTAAAATCATGAGAGGTCTAGAACGGGTAGATGTGAATCGGTTATTTACTCTTTCGGATAGTAGAAAGACTGGGGGCACTCCATGAAGTTAGCATGGGGCGCATTTTTTTTTTTTTTTTAAATTTTTAATTTATTAAATTATTTCAAATTATACAAAGAATATCCTCTTTGCACAGAAACAAAGAAACAAATCATATATTAGTTCACAGTACATACTGTTTAACATTTTAAATAAAGAAAACATTTCAATTACATTGTCCTCAAGTTAAGGGGGGCTTATGCCTAGATTAAGGGGAGATTAATCAAAGGAAAATAGTTATATTAAAGTATAAGCTTAGCGGTTGACTTTTCCATTATTTACCTATGACTCACTGTTACTATGGATATGGGGACTAGGTAACACTTTTTTCTTATTTTCTAACAATGCCTTCAATTGTTCAGGAACAAAAAATACATAGGTAATATTATCCATTTTTAAGATACAACGGCATGGATACCTTAGAATGAATACAGCTCCCATGGAGCGGGCCTCCTGCCGCATGGCAAGGAACCCTCTCCTCCTTTCCTGGGTTACCTTAGCCAAGTCGGGGAAGACTTGCACTACCTTACCCATAAACTCCATTCTCATATTTTGAAAATAATTTCTCATGATTAAACTAAGATCCTGTGAATATATAAAAGACACAAGGAGGGTTGCCCTCTCTATTATTTCAGACGTAGAAGTCTCTAAGAAGGCAGTTAAATTTGCCATATCAATAGTAGGTGTCACTGCTTCTTCTCTCGTTCTTATATGAGGGAGAAAATATACTTTATTAAATACCGGTATATTTTCAGGTGCAATCTTTAGTACCTCTATCAAATATTTCCTTAGAGTTATCCTTGGTTGTTCCCCAAGAACCTTAGGAAAGTTGATAAACCTAAGGTTCAAGTTTCTGGTTTTATTTTCCAGTTGTTCCATTTTTCTATTTAGGATAACTCGATCCTGGATTAGTGCCACCTGAATATCCTGGATCTTCTTAGTCTGTTCTTCCAAAGCTTGGATCCTTTGTATTTGATTCTCAGTCCCTGAATTGAAGTCTCGGGTAACAGCTTCCAATTTTAAAGAAACAGTTTTTTGCTGTATAGAAACAGTTTGTAGTGCAACCCTCATCTGAGCCAATAGCACCCATAAGGAATCCATAGTCACTGTCAGGGGTTTAGGAAACATGGTCTTTGCAACTTCAGATACCAGAACTTCACCCGTTAAGGTGTTGATAGAAAAAACTGCCTCAATTTTGGAGATTGTCGTTTGCAATTCAGCCATGCTTCCCTCGTCCGGGCCTTGAACATTACTCCCACTTCCCACGGTGGCACCCGCATTTGCATCTTCCAATCCCATCTGGGTCGCTTCTGCACTCATCGGACTTGAGAAGTTTTGGGGTATCGGCACCGGAGGCATCCTTGAGTCTGGGGGGCTGAGGGTGATTTCTCCAGAATCATTCGCGGCTCCTCCCGCAGTCCGTTCAGCGGAGAACTGCTCCCCCCGTATTGAAAAGCCAGCAGCCAGCTCTGTTAGTGTACGCTGTCCTGAAGGTAAAGTCGGGGCTGCGGGGTACACCCTTACTCTGCCTTTTCGCTTCGGAGGCATTTTGAAGCAACAATAAGGCAAAAATTCGAACAAGAACTAGCGAAACGGAGAGCGTCTAGAGCCGTGCTGCTACTCCGCCGCCATCTTGGCTCCGCCCCAGCATGTGGCACATTTAAAACTAATCGGAGAAAGTTGTTTTTTACTCAACGCACAATTAAACTCTGGAATTTGTTGCCAGAGGATGTGGTTAGTGCAGTTAGTATAGCTGTGTTTAAAAAAGGATTGGATAAGTTCTTGGAGGAGAAGTCCATTACCTGCTATTAAATTCACTTAGAGAATAGCCACTGCCATTAGCAATGGTAACATGGACTAGACTTAGTTTTTGGGTACTTGCCAGGTTCTTATGGCCTGGATTGGCCACTGTTGGAAACAGGATGCTGGGCTTGATGGACCCTTGGTCTGACCCAGTATGGCATTTTCTTATGAGTGGTCGTGGGAGGTTATTCCCGGTATTTCAGGGCTGATGGAATACACCTATTGGATGTGGGTATTGACTTATTTAATAATGCATTGCAAGAAGGATTGCAGCAGGTGATTAATGCATTTTAGAGGCCGCGGGGGGGGGGGGGGGAATCACAACGTATGTTGTCATGATTCTGTGGCAGTTAACCCGAGTCCAATATGATTGATTTTGTTATTGTGTTGTTAAAAGGCATTCGGGGGGGGGGGGGGGGGGAATCTTGTGTAGCGTGGGGCTGCTACATGAGATGGCCAATGAGCAAGAGGGGGGCCAATGCTCAGAGGCCAGGGTACTTTCCCATGCTGGTGTGTGAGGCGGTGTAAGGCAAATGGACTACATCGGAGTAGCTCTACCACTGGGTTGAGGTAGGGAGCAAGGCATTAAGAATTTGGAAATGGGGGTGGGGTATATTTGAATAGTCTATTCATTGTTAGGGGCTCAGGTTGTGTTATAATAAACTGCGGCCTTTATTTAACCAAGAAATAAATTGTGTTGTGGTTTTTGGCAGAATTATAAAAGGAAGGGGGGCGGGGGATGGAAGGGGAAGCAAGTCTTGTCTCACCCAGTTATTAGATTTTCAGAAAGTGTTTGACATGGTCCCTCATGAGAGGCTTCTAAGAAAACTAAAAAGTCATGGGGTAAGAGGCGATGTCCTTTCGTGGATTACAAACTGGTAAAAAGACAGGAAACAGAGAATAGGATTAAATGGTCAATTTTCTCTGTACCTGGACTGGTGCTTTTCAATAAATTTATAAATGATCTGGAAAGGAATACGACGAGTGAGGTTATCAAATTTGAGGATGATAAAAAATTATTTAGGGTAGTTAAATCACAAGCTGATTGTGAATCATTACAGGAGGACCTTGCGAGACTGGAAGATTGGGCATCCAAATGGCAGATGAAATTTAATGTGTACAAGTGCAAGGTGTTGCATATAGGGAAAAATAACCCTTGCTGTAGTTACATGATGTTAGGTTCCATATTAGGAGCTAACACTCAGGAAAAAGATCTAGGCATCATAGTAGATAATACTTTTAAATCGTCGGCTCAGTGTGCTGCAGCAGTCAAAAAAGAAAAGGAATGTTAAGAATTATTAGGAAGGGAATGGTGAATAAAACGGAAAATGTCATAATGCCTCTATATCGCTCCATGGTGAGACCACACCTGCAATACTGTGTACAATTCTGGTCGCCGCATCTCAAAAAAGATATAGTTGCGATGGAGAAGGTACAGAGAAGGGCAACCAAAATGATAAAGGGGATGGAAAGGCTGAAGAGATTAGGGCTGTTCAGCTTGTAGAAGAGACGGCTGAGGGGGGATATGATAGAGGTCTTTAAGATCATGAGAGATCTTGAACGGGTAGATGTGAATTGGCTATTTACACTTTCGAATAATAGAAGGACTAGGGGGCATTCCATGAAGTTAGCAAGTAGCACATTTAAGACTAATCGGAGAAAATTCTTTTTCACTCAACACAGAATTAAGTTCTGGAATTTGTTGCCAGAGGATGTGGTTAGTGCAGTTAGTATAGCTGGGTTCAAAAAAGGTTTGGATAAGTTCTTCGAGGAGAAGTCCATTAATTGCTATTAATCAAGTTGACTTAGGGAATGGCCTCTGCTATTACTGCCATCAGAAGCATGAGATCTTATTGGTGTTTGGGTACTTGCCAGGTTCTTGTGTCCTGGTTAGGCCTCTGTTGGAAACAGAATGCTGGGCTTGATGGACCCTTGGTCTGACCCAGCATGGCAATTTCTTATGTTCTTATTTATTTATTTATTTAAAATAAGGATGCTGAGATACATTAATTTACACGTGTGCCATGATGATTCGGTACTTAGTTTTCTCAATGATATAATTGGGGAGTGATACAATACTGTCCAAGAACTATCAGTTTAAAAGCAAATCTATTTTACAGGTGTCAACTTCTCATCTTGTGAAGAACGATAAGGTAGAGTAAAAAACAAATTTATTGTGGTTTTAACCTAGAATCTGAATGTGAAGGCGCTGTATGTGATTGTTCACCAAGAATATGAATGTTGCTATTGTAAACCATTCTGATCTTCATTTGGAACAATGATATATAAAATGCCCAAATAAATAAATAAAAATCCCAAATATATGTAATTAATTTTACCTGTTGCAAATCATGGTACAATAATAGACATGCAAATGGCAGGCCATTTCCTTGTATAACATTTTGAAAATTGGGTCATCAAAATATTTGAAACTAATCAATGGTTAACCTGGTATCTTGTCATATATCATGACAAGTAGCCATAAAGTCTTGTAGGACCCTTACTCTTAGAGTCAGTATAAAAAGCAGACTCTATTATGGTATTGTTCATTTTTTTCATTTGAATAAAACCAATTTCTTGGACTTGCTGAAAAACTGAAAATAACGTTCCAAAATAGTGCTGTAATATCCAGTCAGTGTGCGAGTCTGAATGCAGACCGCGTTAGAAGATAAAGGAAGAAGCCATTTAAAGATTTTGGGAAAACTTTGGAATTATGCTGTTGGAAAAGAAATAGAACTTTGTGGATGTTGCTGATATGAAAGTTGCAAGACGTCATTCCCCTGAAGCAGGACCTTAGGGTCTGAAACACGATCATGTGGGGATTGAGATGAGTATCATATTTTGAATAAGATTTATAACTTTGACTGGATATTACAGCACTATTTTGGAACGTTATTTTCAGTTTTTCAGCAAGTCCAACAAATTGGTTTTATTCAAATGAAAAAAATGAACAAAAATTAATATAAATTAAATAAAGTGACCCTATACTATAATAGAGTCTGCTTTTTATACTGACTCTAAGAGTAAGGGTCCTACAAGACTTTATGGCTACTTGTCATGAAACATAACAAGATACCAGGTGAACCATTGATTAGTTTCTTGTATTTACAAATAGAGGTTGACTGGAATACACATTGGTGTTTTGTGGGTGTTGTGTCATGAAAATATTTAACATGCTCATGAAGCACCCTCTTTTTTTGTGCAGGTAAATTTTTATGGTCCTGATTTTGAAAGCCATTGATGCGCATAAAATCCAGGTTTTATGCGCATCAATGGCTGTTATAAAATAGTCCAGGGCTCCATTTCTGTAAAAGTAGACTCATAACCAGGGTTTTGCATGTATTTTTTCCACGAACTGGCATGAGGCATTCCAGGAGTGGAGTTGAGGCAGAGTTTGGACTCGCATGCATATTTTTAGATTTTAAAAAGTATGTCCATAAGTTCCCATGCACATGTCATACCCTCGATAGAGCAGGTGTGACATGTGCCTGAATACACACATATTCAGGCACTTATGTGTGAATTTTCAAAATAAACTTATGTACATAAGTTTGCTTATAAAATCTGGAGTAAAGTCCATACATAAAAGATTATACGCAGACTTTACCTCATCATGCACAGCTACAAAATTATCCCATATGTGGCATGAAATTAAGTGTATAGTGTTACACCGGTTGGCCATGGACCCCGGCAGGAAGGTGACCCCGCTCACCTTCCTGCCGGGGGTGGCTTCCGGCTCCACTGCGGGTTGGAGAAAGTGCCCGCAGCGTGTCTCTCCTCTTCACGCCCCTACTCGCCGACGAGGAGCCTCAATTCGCAGCAGGGACACTGCCACTGTTCAATGCTCCACCCTTGGGTGTCCTTAGGCCCGCGCGCCACCAGGATGTTATTTAAAGGGCCCAGGGCGGGAACCCTGGGCCAACCCCGTTTGATGACATCACTTCTGGGGGACTATTAGCTCCTCCCCCGCTCTTCACAGATTGTCTTGGCAAAGACTTTCCTTCACTGCTGTATCTTGCTGATCTCTCCTCGGACGCTGGTTCCTGGTTGCTGCTCCTTCTGGCATGAAACACTCTCGGGTCTCGCTCCTCAGGGGCCTTGTTCCTGTCTCTGGCTATCCACTCCTCGGAGGGCACTGCGCCTCGGATGCTGTCTTCCAGCTTCCCCGCTCCTTGGGGTTGCTTCTGGAACTACTCTGCTTCGTGGAGACTCAGCATTGGTGTACCCCGCTCCACGGGCCATTGCCTTACGAGCACTCCCCGCTCCTCAGGGCTGCATGCAATGTACCTCAGTGACTGTGCTGCACTTTCCCGCTCCTCGGGGTAGTGCCTTGAGTATTTCTGTGACTATGCCTCGCTCCCCTGCTCCTCGGGGCTGTGCCTGGATTCACCTTACCGTTCACGTGCCTCGCACTCACTCCTCTCTGGGCTTGCGCTGTACTTCTCACTGAGACTTGCTCCGGTACTTGCACTCGCATCCCAGCCTATCTCATGTTATACTCTCTTCATAGGCTGTGCCATCTGCGGTCCAGACCTCACCTCCCGTTGGTGAGCCCCAGTAGGAGCTCTTTCTCCCTGAGTAGCATCAGCTCTCACCTCGGGCCAATGGCCCACTACCCACGGATCCTAACACATAGTTTTTGGTGACTGAAAATCAACACTAAACACATAGGGTTGAGTAACCCAAAGCAATCTTTATGGGACACAATTGCATCTGTATTATGAAGAGCTCAAAGACTCCCTGTCTTGGTGGATCTCCCATTTCCCTTTGACAAAAGGGACCGAGCTGATTTTTGTGAATGAATAATATATATTTAAACTAAAATCCCTCTGTGAGAGAGAGGGATTGTGACAGGGTGGGTAAGAATTAGTCTGGGTATTTATGGGGATTATTGTATTTATATGTATGATTTATTTGTATGCTAATGCACTTGATAACTGATTTGCTTATTAGTGTATTTAATGCTTATGTATTATATGCTATTTATTTATTGCTTCTGTATTTTATGTTTATATATTGTAACACGTGTTGGATATGGATTTACCTGTAGAAATGCGTGAACAAAACAAAAATTAAACAAAGGTCCCAGTAAACTTTAGAAAATTTAGCATAAAATGTATCACAATTCATTTGGGTACTCTGACTTAGAAAGCTTTGCAGGGCTCTTATATTGTCATTAGGCTCTTCAATGGCGGTCACAGAGGAATGCTTTTACTAATGAACTCTTTAAGAGGCAAACTAGGATATTGTTCCGGATTAGAAAATATAAAATAATGTTGACAGAGGAAATGTAGCATCTTGGGTATGAGCCAAAATCCCCCGAGGTAAGAAATAAAGTAGAAACTGAACATATTCCATCAGCACTGAATGTCTAACCAACTTAAACAGTGTACCTTTACAAAAGGCCTATTTCATGCATGCATTTCAGATAAATGCACAAAGGAATACCGGTATTTTAATTTCCAATTACAAAATTATAATTATGGATGTGGGTTTCTTTCCTGCGTTAGCATGTGTTTGAGCTTAAAACAATTCCTCCTTCACAAATGTCTGCTTTTCTAGGTATTGAAGACCTGTGTTCAAGAGTCCAGCCATGGATAGAAAATGGAAGAAATTCTTTGAAATCCTTTTGAAAATGAAGCAGATTTAATGATAACATGTAAAAATGAAATTTACATTAGTAGAAGATAAAAGAAGCTTTACTTATTGATGAGTATGAGGATATATTTGTAGCCCCCTGGCAGGGATCTGAATAGCCCAGTTGTGGAAGCTACAGCAATCTGATCCATACGCTGAGTAGCGTGTGGGTTGCTATAGTAGGGATGTGCATTAGTTTCAAACCAATGTGGTTCTCATAATGAAAAAGTAGATTTTCATTCTCTACAAATGGAGCAAACCAAAAATTGACTTACCCAAAAATGTTAGGATATTTTTGATTCATAACTAAAAGGAAAGGGCCTCTTTGGATCTTCCTACTGTCACCGGCGCAGAAACGGGGCCTCCCCAGCCCCCACGTTCCCCTTCCATGGAGTCTTCAATGTAGAAAGGGGCAGGAGCAATCCTCAGTCGCTTCTGCCCTGCCAATTCCAATAAAGAATGGCGCTGGCCAGCCCTGAGACTGGCATCATTTTAATGTATGTCTGTACAAACATATGGAGAAAATCTGGCAAGGGAGGAAGGAATCATGATATGTTGGAAAAATAAAGGGATAGAGTTTGTTCCAACACATTATACAGAAGATTGGTCTTAGAACAAAATGGCTTCTGCTGTAGAAGCACTGGCCTCGGGAGCTTGAAGGGCAGGAGAGGCTGGAAATCGCTCCTGCCCCTTTCTATGTTGACGAAAACCCTGAGAAAGGGGTTAGTGGGGACAGGGGAGCCCCCCAGCTCTAATTCATTTGTAGGGGTGGGGACAGGGGTGGGATGGGGGAGCAGAGGGGCCCGAGCTCATCTGAGGCAGTGATGGCAATGCTGCTGGTGGCGGTGGTGGTGGTGGTAGTGACGGGGCCTGGGGAGGTCCCATTTTGGTTCTTCTTTTGTTTTGTTTTGGGGTTTTAAAAAATATTTCATGTTTATTTAGGTTCTGCAAATGAACAGAACCAAAATATACATTAAATAACCTGAGACTCAAATCTAAAAAGCCCCTAAAATGAAAAAAATGAACCAAAATGAAAATTTGCCACCTGCACGTCCCTAGTGGAAAATCTGTCAGTGGGGAGACCTAGTTTATCTGAGAGGATGCAGGGTTTAGTAAGTTGTTCTAACAAAGGACACCTAGAGCAGTGGAAATCACTCGAGATGTTCCTTGAAAAGTGAGAAGTTCATAGAGATCTCTCCTATCGTTAGAGCTTCTCAAATTTTCCTCAAGACCTCCAGCCAATCAGATTTTCAGGATATACAAAATAAGTATGCATGAGATAAATATGCATATACTGGGTCTTTAATGTATGCAAATTTATTTCATGCATATTTATTGTGGATATCCTTAAAGCCCAACTGGCTGGGGGGAAGGAGGTTCCTGAGGACGGGTTTGAGAATCCTTATATCAAGTAAATGATTGATCGTGTTGGTGAGTTAGGCTAGAGAAGTGACTGGAACTAGAACTTATATGTGACTTACTGCAGACATTTGAAAGCTCAGTCAGCTATTCTGTCTGCAAAATTATGATTACCAAAAAGTGAATGTTCTTAGCTGAGAAGCATATACAGTAGGTTGTCTGTCCTGTCTCCCCAGACAGGAAATCAGGGAGACAAAACACCTTTAGAAGGCTACAAATATCAGTAGATCTTTCCTGTGGGATATAAATATGAAGGAAATATGTAGGAAACAGAACAAATCCCTTTCTCTAATGTGTGAAGATTAATTGGGAGAATTCTGCACAACTGCATAGTCAAGAATTTGCCAGGAATTCCCCTCTGGTGCAGAATTTTAAATTTGTGCACAAATATGGCCTCATGGACCCCAAAGGAGGAAGTGCAAGGTGACCCGTGTTGATCTGGAAGAAAGAGGCTGCTGTAGCAGTTGGCCCACATAGCCCTGGAAGGAGGAGGCACTTATGTCAGCTTGCATAGCCCCAAAAGTAAGAGAAGGCAGCATTCCAGACGGTGTGAGCTGGGAACGATGGAGGAAAGAGTGAGTTGGCTTCAAGCCTTGGGGGAGGAAGTATGGGGGGAGCAGAAAGAAGGGAAAGAGAGTGAGGCAGTGGTGATAGGGTCAAGCCTACTGGTGAGAGATCAGGGGCAAGATTAGAAGCTGAGGGGCAGATGTCTGGAAGAGTGATGCCTGAGTGGGGAGAAAGAGAACTGTGGGAGTGTAGTGGGATAAACCCTGGGGGAGGAAGAGAGCAAGCATAAGTAGTGGGATCAAGACGGAAAGTGCAATGGAAATGAGGCTGGGGGTGGAATTCCTGGATAGAGAGAATTGGGGAGTTGAAGCTGGAGAAAGAGAAGTAGGGGAAGGTGGAGCTTGGGGTTAAGGCTAGGAGGGAGGAAAATACTAGGGAGAAAGAGAGAACTGGTAGGGGGGGTTGAGGTTGGGAAGAGAGAACTAGGAAAGTGTTGAACTTGGGGATGAGGAGGTTTGAGGTTGGGATGGAGGAAAGACTTGGGGAGAGAGAGCAAGCATAAGTGGTGGGATCCAGATAGGCACAGCTGGGTTGAGGCTTGGGGGGGGGGGGAGGGGGAGGGATGAGGAGAGAGAGAGAACTGTTTTCTGTATTACGTTTGAAATTATCACTCAAAGACAGCAATTATATTATTTTGATAAATAAAGTGCAGAATTTTTCTTCTTTTTTTTTTTTTGCACAGTATTCCCCTAGGAGTAGAAAAAGAGTTGACAAGTCAGATAAAAAAACTATTTAGTTACCTATGAGCAATTATATATGTGTCTACCAAAGTGAGCAAATCTCAACTGGTCAGACTAGGCCATTTTGGTCTCTATCTGCTGTCATTTACTCTGATACTATGAAACAGTAATAAAGAGATCTCACTGCATCTCTCTTCCATAACCCTCTCTCTCTCAGGGGTCGAAGCAATAAGGGGCGCTAAACCTATCGTGGGTTTCAGTTCACATTTTAGCATGGGGTTTTTTGGCGCTAATGTAGCTCTGGTATGTAAAAAGGGCTTTAGTACCCAAAAAACCTGCACTAAAAACCCGTAGCAGGCTTAGCGCATGATGCATGCAAATTGTAGGGTAATAACTTAATTAGATGCTACCCTACAATGCAAGGAGGCACACTCCTACTATCTCCTACTATCACAAGAAATTTAGCACCTGCTCAGAGGCAGGCGTGAAACGTCACGTGGCTGGCATCACCAAACCTCCCCCATCCACAAGGTCTGGCCCGATGGGCCAAGCAGTCCGGGTCCTGAAATGGTATATTCTGAGGTCCATGTCTTAAAACAGGGCTTGTATACAGCACTAAGGTAGACGAAATTAATTCCAACATATAATAATATGCAAAATATTTAAGGAATCATGTACATGCAGTAATAGATAAAAATAGTCTTTAATAAATTCTACAAAAATTAAAATATTATATCATAACATATAATGATTCTTGCAGGATTCACAGATTTTTCCATAACATACATTCACAGAAGATAGTCATACCAATGACTACTATCTATCATCAAATCTTCACAAGAGCGTACTGTTCTGTCCGTACGTCTCACTCTGCATGTCAAAGTGACCCCTAACCCCTACACTACTACCTAAACCTCACTTCGAGTTACTAGGTGGGCCTCCTATAGAGATATAAATACCTAACTACTAGAAGGGCCTTATAGCTAGTCTCTCTCTCTTCCTCCCCACCCCAGCAGTTGTAGGTAAGAATTGCAACAGTTGTGGTATTACCGCAAAGTGTGAAAAAGTTATTGCACTCTGCTTTAATACCTATGCAAAGTGCTCAGATAGCACACATTGCAATAAATAGGCTATTACCATAAAACACACCCCTCTTCCTATCTCATGCTATAGTTTGATGAATCTAGCCCTAGTTTAGTTCATATAGGGTAGTACCAAAATACCATACATACATACATATAAGAAAAGGCTCTGGCTCCCAGTAAACTTCAGGATCCTTCATAAATCACTGACAATTATCCACAAAAATATTCACCATCAGACTCCTGTAGATCTTTTACACCCTTTCAAACTACACTCGACGACCAGACCCTTAAGAGATGCCTACAAGGGATCCTTACATGTTCCCCCAATCAAATTTGTACAACACGCTAACATCAGAGACAGGACATTCTCTACCGCAGGACCCTCCATCTGGAACGCTATACCCCCGGACCTCAGACAGGAAACCTGTCTACTAACTTTTAAAAAGAAACTGAAGACATGGCTATTCTGCCAAGCCTTCCCTGCCAATAGCCTAACCGCCTGATTTTGAATTATCATGCCTCCCTCCCATTCTCCATTGTAAATAGTAATTTATTTATTGTATATAGTAATCTATCTTCGTTCTCCCCCTCTTTTTTTCCTTCTCCCAGTTAAGGCAACCTTGTTAGAATGTAACTTTCATGCTCCTTCAAATTGTCACTTGTTATATGGTTGGTTATAGTTCTGCTTCGTTCGATGTAAACCGAGTTGATTTGATCTGTATCAAGAAAGTCGGTATAGAAAAGCCTTAAATAAATAAATAAAAGAACTCATTATGAACTGTATGAACTAAATTAGTTAGTTAGATAGTAGTCATTGGTATGACTATGTTCTGTGAATGTATGTTACAGAAAAATTTGTGAATCCTGCAAGAATCATTATATATTATTAGGATATAATATTTTAATTTTTGTAGAATTTGTTAAAGACTATTTTTATCTATTACTGCTTGTACAGGATTCCTTAAATATTTTGCATATTGAAACAGGGCTTGCCAGACCCCCAAATCCCTCCTCCAGACCAGGAACCCCTGCTGGAGACCCTCCTCTGGCAAGGTTGTTCCCAAATGGTCCTTTTCACTGACACTTGCCAGAGAAAGGACCAATCCCCTTTCAGAAGGCTGACCAAAATGGTCCATCCAGCCTGCCTAGCAAGTTTTTTTTTAGGGTAGTAACCACTGCGCCATGCAGGTTATCCCCATGCATTCTATTAAGGGTAGCAACTGCTGCTGTCTGTAGGTTACCCCCATATTACTGTTAAGGATAGTAACTGCCACTCCGTGCAGGTTACTCTCATGCCTTCTGTTAAGGGTAGTAACTGCTGCTCCATGCAACTTACCCCATGTGTCTGTTAAGGGTAGGAACTACTGCTCCATGCAGGTTACCCCCATGCCTTCTGTTAAGGGTAGTAACTGGAGCTCTATGTAGGTTATCTCCATGCCTTCTGTTTGTTATGCCCGTCAGTCGCAGATGGCTGCGATCTCTCATGCTCTCCTCTTTTTTCCTTGCACCGTCAATCATTGGAAGAATGGTGGCCTCCGCCAACCAACGCCGACCTCCCTGACGTCTCCGGGACGGCGTGGGAGCTGCTGACCGCCATCTTACTTCTGGAATCACCTAGGCGCGTGCGCGCAGGGCCTGCTTTTGTATACGTCATGGCGGGAACCTTGGGGCGTCCCCTCCCAATGACATCAACCCGCTGGTGTACTTAAGCTGACCGGCCCATTGCTAAGACAAGATAGCAAGGAGTTCTCTCGTTGTTAAATCCGCTCCACTTTGGGATCTTCTGTTCCTGTATCTCCTCATGGCATTCGGATGCGCTGGGAACCTGCTTCATGGGGGCCCTTCTGTGTCTTGGCTATCCGCTCCTCGGAGGGCCTTCTTGCCTTGGACTTCACTTGATCTGATCCTCGGGTTTCTCTCCTGGAACTTCCTTGTGTGAGTACCTTCTTCAGTTTCCTACAATACCAACATTGCTGAAGTCTCCACGGTGTACCCCGTGCCTCGGGTCACTATCATTCTTCAGCATTATTGCTTCTACCTATCCTGAGCTACAAGGTATTGCTGCAGCTACTCAAGATCCTCTGCTTGGTTCCTGTATCTCAAGACCCATCTGCCTCGTCACCTACAGTATAGTTGTCCTCGGCATACCCCGCACGGCAAGCCACTACCGGATCTGCACTTCTGAGGTATCTCCACCAGCCTGCAGGAATCTCCTGGTGTACTCCGCGCTGCGGGCCACTACCGGACCTTCTCATCTACAGTACCATCCTGGGTATATCGCATTGTTCAAGAACTGTGTTTATTGTATTTCCTACTCCTCGGGTTATGCTTTATCTTTTCTCTCTAATAAAGTCTTTCTGACAGTTGTGTCCTACGTTGCTGAGACCATGCCCACTGAAGGTGAGGCTCACGGGCTCCTCCCTGTGGGCGGAGACATCTCTCATCTCGGCCCGGGGTTCACAATTTCCTACACTGTTAAGAGTAGTAATTGCTGCTCCGTGCAGGTTACCCCCATGCCTTCTGTTAAGGGTAGGAACTTCCACTCAAATGCAGGTTACCCCCAATCCTTCTGTTAAGGATAGTACTAACTGCCGCTCCCTGTAGGTTACCCCCATGCCTTCTGTTGAGGGTAGTAACTGCCACTGCATGCAGGTTACCCTCATGCATTCTGTTAAGGGTAGAAACTGATGCTCTGTGCAGGTTACCCCCATATGTCTATTAAGGATAGTAACTGGTGCTCCATGCAGATTATCCCCATGCCTTCTGTTAAGGGTAGTAACTGCTGCTCCTTTCAGGTTACCCCCATGTGTCTCTTAAGGGTAGTAACTGGTGCTCCATGTAGGTTACCCCCATGCCTTCTGTTAAGAGTAGTAACTGCCACTCCATGCAGGTTACCCCCATGCCTTCTGTTAAGGGTAGTAACTGCTGCTCCTTGCAGGTTACCCCCATGCCTTCTGTTAAGAGTAGTAACTGCCACTCCATGCAGGTTACCCCCATGCCTTCTGTTAAGAGTAGTAACTGCCGCTCCATGCAGGTTACCCCCCATGCCTTCTGTTAAGGGTAGTAACTGCTGTTCCATGCAGGTTACCCCCATGCCTTCTGTTAAGGGTAGTAACTGCCGTTCCATGCAGGTTACCCCCATGCCTTCTGTTAAGAGTAGTAACTGCCGCTCCATGCAGGTTACCCCCCATGCCTTCTGTTAAGGGTAGTAACTGCCGTTCCATGCAGGTTACCCCCATGCCTTCTGTTAAGGGTAGTAACTGCCGTTCCATGCAGGTTACCCCCATGCCTTCTGTTAAGAGTAGTAACTGCCGCTCCATGCAGGTTACCCCCCATGCCTTCTGTTAAGGGTAGTAACTGCCATTCCATGCAGGTTACCCCCATGCCTTCTGTTAAGGGTAGTAACTGCCGTTCCATGCAGGTTACCCCCATGCCTTCTGTTAAGGGTAGTAACTGCCGTTCCATGCAGGTTACCCCATGCCTTCTGTTAAGAGTAGTAACTGCCGCTCCATGCAGGTTACCCCCCATGCCTTCTGTTAAGGGTAGTAACTGCCGTTCCATGCAGGTTACCCCCATGCCTTCTGTTAAGGGTAGTAACTGCCGTTCCATGCAGGTTACCCCCCATGCCTTCTGTTAAGAGTAGTAACTGCCGTTCCATGCAGGTTACCCCCATGCCTTCTGTTAAGAGTAGTAACTGCCATTCCATGCAGGTTACCCCCATGCCTTCTGTTAAGGGTAGTAACTGTTGCTCTGTGCAGGTTACCCCCATGCCTTCTGTTAAGAGTAGTAACTGTTGCTCTGTGCAGGTTACCCCCATGCCTTCTGTTAAGAGTAGTAACTGTTGCTCTGTGCAGGTTACCCTCTTTTTTCTTTGTGTGCTCTCCTCTGTAGATACTGTATCTCACTCCATTTAGATTGGACTGATGAAGGCAGCATAACTCTTGAAAGTTAATCACAGATGTACTCAAGTTAGTTTTTATTAGACATGTGCTGAGTATCTCTTATGAAGAATGCAACAAGTGGGCTTTAGTCTTCTGCACAACACGGGGATAACTCTCAGTAGGATATGGATTGGACATGGCCAGCACGCAAAAATTCTCTTGGCTGCGACTGATCAAACTATGGAGTACATATAGGGGCCTTTGTTTTCAGTTTTTATTTTATTTCCACTGGGAATTTATAAAGTGTTTATTAAAACCAACCAAACGGCAGAAAATCAGTGGAAAACAATGACTCCTTTTTTCCTTCCCCGAATGTTTTTCTCCTGATTTTGTTATAATAAACACTGTTAAATTACTAGAGAAAATAAAAATAAAAACTGAAAACGAAGGTCCTTAAGTACACAATAAGGTCTTGCCTCAGACACATGAGGAAAATATTCTGGAGTTGCACGGCACTTGCTTTCCTGCAGATCATTGGCCTAGTTGGGGGAAATGTGGAATTAAACTGTGGATGATAACTTACAAGCTTCAAAAGCCATACAAAGAAAGAATAAAAAAGGTTTCACCTGTGTTGACCCTTCTAGCTACATACTAATAAAACAACCATGCTACTTGATTGCAGTGTTGAGAGAGAGCTCCACTGTTCTTTCATTTCTGGATTTTGAGAGGTGGTTTGGGGTTGTGCAGCTAGTGCTGCAGTGTACAAATCAACTCCTCTTGTTAGAATTTTCATCACGCTACAATTCTTTACTGATGTCAGTTTTACTATGAATACCTCTGGATGTGTCTATAACAGCACCCACCTAACCCCAACCTACCGTCCGAAAAGCCACCCTGATTCAAAGTGCTCCTCTAGAGTGGTACTTATAGAGTTATCAGACTCCTATATGGAGGTGCTCGCTCTCTCTCTCTCTCTCTCACTCAGAGAAGTATGCATGGCAACAGTATTTTAAATGCCACACCTGGAATAGACTTAGTTTTTGGGTACTTGCCAGGTACTTGTAGCCTGGTTTGGCCACTGTTGGAAGCAGGATGCTGGGCTTGATGGACCCTTGGTCTGACCCAGTATGGCATTTTCTTATGTTCTTATGTGTATTGTTGCTCGTGTGTTCCTTTGAAAATTTTCAAGTATGCATTTTCCCCATAAACATAAAATGGGAGAAAAGTAAACCTTTCATGCATGGGCTCCTAAGTATTCTAAAATTAATTAACAATTTGCACAAACAAATTAGAGGGATCGGGATATTGTAACATAATATGATTGCATGAAGTGGGGAGTACATATTTATCACTGCTATAAAAAAATATTGTAGTACGTAATTCACGATTATTGTTTCAAACTATTTTGTTTCTACTGCTACCAAACATCCTAAGAGTTTTATTATTTAGTAGTGTGCTGCTGCAAGAATCTTTGGTGACCAAGGCCCCTCTTGCTTAAAAGCTTGTACACTGTCTTGGACATTTTTATGCTTATTTTTTGACATGTGCACAGTTCTATTAGTACATGTGTCTGTGTGGATTTAGAAGCCACATACCAAATCATTTGCAAATGACTGACACAAGTCGGCTGATGGTTGAAGCCTTTGGTTTAGCTCTTTTTTTGAAAACTAAGCCCTTTGTTTCTTCTTTTGACCATGAACAGCATTCCTTGTATCTCTGAATTTCTGAATAGCTTATCATTTACCGGGTCATTCTGACATTGTGATCCTAGACACATAAATATTAAATTCATCATCTCCTAAGTGAGAAGACAGAAAGAAGGAAAGTGAGGTTGAGATAACAATCTCTTATATTTTAGGAGTATTGTATGTTTGTATCAGATTTTGTCTTTTATTTTAAATGTTTTAATTATGTGTGTTTTATTGTGTACATTGCCTAGTGCATTGAAGATTAAGACATTTTAATAAAGAAAGATAAATGAAAATTATTTTAAACAATTAAATTGTTAAAAAAAAAATCAATTTTAGCTGTTTTTAAAAGGAAAAGCTGCTCACGGAGGCTATTTGTGGACTGCAAGACATTTACAAGGAGTGAGGCAAGCATGAAAATCTTGTTCCAAGTGCATGCATAACATCCGTTTACTAAAGGAAAAAGAGCAGCACAATCCTAAGATGAAGCACCAAAATAAAAACCTCCAGATTCTCAAGTGAAATCGGGAAACTTCAAATGTCTGTTGGGAATGGATGGATCTTACGGACCCTTCTAAAGGTAGGCAAGGCTGGGATAATGTTCTCTCAATGGCTGCATGGTATTCTGGTGCTGCTGTCAAAATGTATGACAAGACTGCATTAACGAGAGCTTAGGATACTGCTGGGCGGGGCCTGATTTATCAAGGGGATCCTCCCATTCAGTGACTGTCGGGGGGGGGGAAACCCTTTGAGAAACCAGAACCACAATACCCCTGGCAAGAAAAGGATGAGTACAGCATTAACAGAACTTAATTTAAAAATATACACATGACTACTAACGGGAAACAGACTTGTTTAGCCACAGTTCTAATAACATTCCTGCCGGCTATTGTTCCCTCAGAACACTTCTGCATTGCCAAGGCTGCCTCAGTAAATGCAGTCTGTTGCTTGTCACTGAAGATATTTATGGGCTTGGAACTCATTCACATATATAAGAGGGAACTTTGTTAATCTGACATGTATCTGCATAAGAGGCATCAGCACTGTTTATCATAAAGGTGTTTTTTAAATTGTAAAATGAAATTATGACTTTTCTTATAAAGGTTAGATTTATCACACTCAACAATGTGCAATCCAACACATGTACTGGATACAGACGTTTTATATTTCCAAAGATTTGTTGTTTATTTTGTTAGGGTAGAAAAGGCGGTCTCTTTATAATTAGTATGCCTGCTCATGCTGAAAAGGTATTTTCTCTTCTTGCTTCTCTGTATAAGAAGACATCATTTTCCAGTTTTTGTTGCACTGGGAGTGGACCCTTGGCCTGGTGCAGGATTGGTACGGCCCTCCGGTCGGACCCGGAGAGCGCCTGCTACCAGGAGGCGGAGCACAGGAGGAGACAGAGGCTAGCTGGAGCTTCACCAATAGCAACCCGGGGTTCCCTCAGGTTGAGCCCTTGGTTACCCGGGCCACCTGGTATTAGGTGGGCCTTGCAGGTTGTCCTAGAGAGAAAGTTCAAGGGAGTGCCCACCATGAACAAGGGTGCACTGTCGGTGTCCAGACAGGCAAGACCAGATGCTGCAGGAGGCCAGAAGAGAGTGTCTGAGTGTATGGCGAGGATCAAGGCCAGAGTATCAGTCCAGAATGGTCAGCCAAAGCAGGGTCATTAACAGAGGTCAATCCGGGCATAGTCAGGTCAAGTTCCAAGTGGCAGTCAAGAGTAGTCAGAGTTCCAGGCAGAGGTCAGGTCAGGCAGCGAGCAAGAGTAGTCAGAGAACAAGCAAAGGTCACTACCATGAGATCAGTCCGAAGGGTACTACCAGGAATGGAGAGATGAAGGAACAGTAGACACAGGAGATGCTGGAACAGGAGACACAGGAACAGGAGACGCTAGAACAGGAGACGCTGGAACAGAGACTGGAACAGGAGACACAGGAGCAAGACACTGGATCGCAGGAAGGCAAACTAAAGACACCGGAATGTACGACCAGATTGCCAAGGCCCCGAGCTAGGGGCCGGGCTGAGGTATAAAAACCTTGTATGAGTGATTTCAGAATCGGGCGCTGCCCGAGGTCTTCCCACGCTTGGCTCTTTAAATTAAGCTGAGCTCCGCGCAAGCGCTGGGGGGGACAGGGCCAACGCCAAGGAGGTCGCCGAGTCCCGGCGCGAGGAGAGCTGCGATGCTGAAGACCATGAGGGAGCCGGGGATGCTCATGGAGGACATGGTCAGACAGAACCCTCCTTCTAGGCCTCCCCCTTACCGGCCTGGGCTTTTTAGGATGGAGATGATGGAATTCAGCAAGGAGATTCTTGTTATAGATGTGATGGGAGGGCTCCCAGGAGTTCTCCTCCCTGTTTTATGGTCGTCAGATCTGGATTTATCCAGATGTGATTAAGTATACCCAATTACGTCGAAAAAACTTTCTAACCATGCGATCTGAAATACTCCAATTAGGTGCCCAATTTATTCTGAGATATCCGAGTAGATGATGTATAAGATACCTGAATGTCAATTATGTGTTTCTGGAGCCTGAACAACTCGGAGCATTTTTGGATGCGCATGCCTGAGAAGCTTCCACTAGTGGTTCGGTATAATGTTAAATGTTGCGTAACTACTCAACGTAACCTGTTTTTCTTAATTTGGATTTCTTATATGACGCTCTTATTTCTGCCTCCCCATATTTCTTGTTTTAGATGCAGATAATTCCTATAAGGTCTTTATTCTTTTTTTCTTTTTTGTGTAATATTTCTTTAGTAATGCATTGACTTTTCTGTACAAGATTGTGTTCTTGGGAAAAACTTAATAATTTTGGAAATTACAAAAAAAAAGGCTGATCAAGGATGCCATTCCTAAGAAAAATTCTATTCCCTGGTGCCAACCTTGTTGCTTAAGGCTGTAGGTGGCAAGAGGGCCCTGCTCTGAAGAGGAGGCTAAAGAGTCATGCTGAAGCTTCTGGATTCTTCTGGCATCCTAGAGTCTTCACAAAGCCATAGTAGAGTTCCATTCCCAATCTCTTGGCGAAGTCTTTAGAATTCTCATACCCTACACTCTTACTGAGAAACCAAAGGGGTGCCATTGGGTATGGTTTTGCTGTGAATTAGGCAAAGGGGCGTTACATTTATTAGGTCCTGTGCTGGACACCTGAAAAGTAAAAGCAGAGAAAGAGAAAAGCATGCAGCTATGCTGGATGTTATGTTTCACATTTGTTTTCTTTATAATTTGATCTTTTCACATTTTTGCTTAGAAATCTGTATAGGAAGAGCTTTGATATTTGGAAAGGGCAATACTACATTTCATCTCTTACTACAGCTGAGAGAGCTAACTTATCCTAAGACCTAATTCTTTACTTTTTGCAAATGAAATGCATGCTGTTGGTTGACTGCAGATGACTATTTCTTTGTGTTTCTTTTGCTATTATGTTGAAATGACTGTAATGCCAAGCTGAGTCTATGACATTTGCACAGCTGCTGGTAAAGTGCAAAATTCTTTTAAATGCTTTGCTGTGATTTATGGAGGATGTTAGTCTCTTAAATTTTTTAAAAATATTTTTGTTTTGTTAAACACTGAAGTAGATACAAATATTGTTAAATACTATACATACTATTCTCAATCCATTGGAACTTTTCTGAAGAACAGGAAATGCTGCAGCCAAAACTTCTGCTAACTTTACCATAGTTAGAATTCCCTTGATTGTCAAGCTGGTTCAGATTTTCTTTTCTTGTTTTTATTTGTTTGTTACCGATGTGGATACCTGGAACATGTTGAAGCTGGCAACTTTCAAATAAGGGTGACTATAAAGAGAATGTTGCATTGATGAGAAGGGCTTCCGCCTTCCCAGGCGTGAAGAATTGTGCCATTACCATCCTGCCTTATTCTGGGCACACCTGTCGACGCAGCTTCTCTGCTTTTCCAGGCAAGGCTTATGTTACAGTAAGCAGCTTTCAAATGAGCCAGGACCTTCTGCTTCAATAGCTTTTATAAATTGTTCTGATACAGCTCACTTGCTTGATGGAACCCTTCTCTGAATGTTAACTAGAGCCTGATTCAAAACAGACTTTTCCCTGTTCTGTGCCTATGGAAACAAATATTTATTAATATTTATTGAATAATACTCTTCATGATGGGACAGTTTGTATAACTGGCAGGGATGTGCATGGACTTTTTTTTCTTTTAGTTTTCTTTTTTTGTTTCACTTTTCTTTTTTTTTTTCATTTGTTTTGTTTAGTTTATTTTTGTTTCCTTAAAATGAAAAAAAAAAAGCCCTAAACAACAAATAAAGTTTAAGAAGAAAAAAAAATAAAATAAATTTAATAAAATCCATTTGTTGAACATTTCTTCATGGGGCACAAGTGATCTCTGTTGCGACGGCTGGCCTCAGACCTCTGTGGCCAGCCTCACTTACCCTCTGCCCGGGGAAGCCACCATCATTGCTCCTCTCCCAAGCGGCGACACTGATGCTCAGCCGGCCACCACTCTCCCTAGGCATGCGCACGGCTCACCCCAGATTTAAAGGGGCCACGGCGGGGAACCTTCCCGTGGCCCCGAAAAATGACATCACCTCGTGGAGGTATTTAAGGGCAGTCCTTGCTCCCTAGCCTTGCCTCAGCAACAGGTCATGCATTTGCGAGTTAGTGAATTGCTCTGAGTGTTCCTGGCCCTCCGTGTTCCTGCTTCTCCGTGATCCTGCTCCTGGTCCTCCTCGTTCCTGTTCCTGGTCCCGTGCTCCTGTCCCAGATCTGCTCTCCTGTTCCTTGGATTGTTCTTCTGTTATTGACCTTGGTACATTCTTCTGACTCTGCCTGCCAGCTGCCTGTCCTGACCTTTACAAAAACAATCAAGAGCTGTGCTCTGTCGCTGTCAGTGAATAAACTTTTGAATGGTATATTGTATTTTATGTTTGTTTTAATAAAGTAAATACCTACACAATGAATGGAGTGAATTTAATCAAAAAATGTATGTGTGGATTAATTTACCAAAATAATGAATGGAGTCGGAGAAAGGTTTCATACATGGTGTAGGTGCCCAGCACCACTGTTGAGGTGGTCTTATAATCATTAACCTTCCTCCTCCTCCTCGAGTTCTTTTAACAATTTTTTTAAAAAAGTTTTTGTTGAAATTTGTGTTATCCCAAAGAAAACCTGAAGATTCTTCTGTGGCAATATAATATTTTTAAGTGCGTGTTCTGCAAATATTAACTAGATGAGACTCTAAAAGATGTCAATAAAGGGTATATAAACAGACTTCCCCAGTTATGGTTGGTGTGTCCATCTTCTTGCTGGTAGTCCCGACATGTTTCAGACATGAATGCCTTTCCTCAGGGAATTTGATGACTGCTGGAGACCAACTTCACGGAGTCTGTAGCCCTTTGTTCAACGATTCCTCAAGAGCTCAGTATTTCTGCCACAAGGCGATCTTCCTCTATCGATTGCCAGGAAGAATAATCTGTCAGGCAAGCTGGCTCCTTTTATTTGTATCTACAGGAGCTAAAACAACCAATGAGTGACTTCAGGGCAACGGGAGTGTTCTTGACGTCACAATCGGACTTGAAAGAGAACTTGCTCAATGTTATAGATCTTCGATGTACGGACCTGAAAGAGTCACTCTAAGCTGAAATCGTTCAGGACTCATTTTCATTTCATTTAATGATGACGTGATTTCTACGACCTGGGTGGGAACTTGAGACGTAGTGACTACGACCTGGTTGAGAACTGGAAACACAGGAGGGCGAGATTGGTGGCGTACCAAGAAGTTTTTCACAGTGCTTAAACCTATGGTTTACAAGAGAGTATTAAAGTTGAGCTCATCGTTCATGCCTCGGGGTACTGAGGTTTTCAAAGTGAATATCCAAAACGCTTCACGTAAGTTCAAGGACGAGCGTATATCACCACCGCGTGATGGGGGATGTACACGCTCTATGACCGTCCATTTCAGATCGGTAATTTTATGTCCAGAGTCTATTAAATGTTGGACCATGGGTGCGGTTAACTTCAGTGTGGTAAATCTTGATATATGTTCCCCTAATCTTACCCGGATGGGTCTAGTGGTGCGTCCTTGGGACATGGACAGATGATCGCATACACCACATTATTGGATTGACAGTTGGTATTGCTCTTTCTCCAGATCTTATATCCTGAAAGTGGGTCTTCCCACTGAACTCCTATGATAGTTTGTGCGCACCAAATACAGTGGCCGCATGATTGATGACCCACTATGGGTTCATCTCTGTCAAGATTGTCTATCTGAGCATGTACCATCTGATCTCTGATATTTTTTCCCCGAGACATGGCGAATGTGGGAGGTTCCAAAAAAATGTCATGCATAGACAGTATGTGCCAATGTCTATGAATGGCTGCTTTTATTGTGCTGGCTGCTGTGGATTGTTTCAATACACATGTCAGCCGTGTTTCTTCCTTCCTGGGTTTATATTGTGATAATGCTGTTCGTTCGCTAAACTTTGCTCTTTTGTGTGCTCTGTTAATAGCCTTCTGCGGATAGCCTCGCTGTTGAAATCTGCCTGCCAAAATCACTGCTTGTGTCTCGAAGTCCCTCTCAGTAGAGCAAATCCGTTTAGCTCTGAAGTACTGGCTCACTGGTAGCCCCATTTTAAAGCTCTGAGGATGATGGCTTGAGAATCTTAACAAGTTGTTCCGATCGGTGGGTTTACGATGAATGGTAGTGTGATACTCCCCATGTTCTATGTTGATCAAGACATCAAGAAAAGTAATCTGACAGTTTGAAGTTTGAGATGTAAATTGCAAATTATCATCCAGCGTGTTGATCCATTCTAAAAAAGAATGTAACTGTGTTTCTGAGCCTTTCCAGATGAAAAAAATATCGTCTATGAAACGATACCAGCATAAAAGGTATTGCCACCAATTAGAAGTGTACACCCAAATCCTTTCGAACTGGGCGACGTATAAATTTGCTACCGACGGGGCGAGAGGCGACCCCATCGGGATGCCATGTATCTGGTGATAACAATTCTGACCGAACCAAAAAAAGTTATTGTGTAACACAATTTCAGCCAACTCTAACAATGTGTGAGTTTTAATCCTTTCTGTGATGCTACGTTGACTCAATACATTTTCCACAATCTCCAATGCTGTATTTTGCAGTGTTGGTGTACAAGGAATTTATGTCCATGGTCACCATGATAACTGATTCCCACTGTACTTCCAATGTTTCTAAGTTTCGTAAAAAGTGGGATGTGTCTTTAATATATGATAAGGACTGTACCACATACGGTTGCAAAAACAGATCTAAAAAATTTGCAACAGGTTCCAAGACGGACCCATTTTGTGATACTATGGGTCTGATTGGCGGAGCAACTAAGCTCTTATGTATTTTTGGAATGGAATAAATCACTGGACGCCTGGGATAGGGAACCAAAGGTATGCTTTTTCTTTAGTGGTAAGCCTTAAATCACTGTCAACCACTTCTCGAACTTGAGACTTGAGAGCCTCAGTAGGATCTTCTAGGGTTAATCTGTAGTATTTGGAATCATTCAGGTGAACCATGAGATCTTCAATATACTTGGTCCGGTCTTGTATCACCACTGCTCCCCCTTTGTCGGCAGGCTTGATGATCTGTGATTCTTTTTTTAAGCTCACTAAGGGGGTCATTTTCAAAGGAGTTACGCATGTAAATGTGACATACTATCGTAGCAATTTTCAAAAGCTATTTACTCGAGTAAAGTGCACTTACTTGAGTAAATCCTATGGACAATTCAATGGCATATATTGTAGCAATTTTGAAAAGCCCACTTACTTGAGTAAAGTGTATTTACTCGAGCAAAAACCAGTTTTGCTCGAGTAAATGCTTTTTAAAATCTACCCCTAAGGCTTCCTTCTGTGCTGGGGAAAGATTCTGTGATCTCCACCGTGGCTTGGATTCAAATGTTTATAAATCCTTTAATACCAAGGCTTGAAATGTGTGAATGTGAGGGTCAAAGGGGCCTGGTGGTATCCAATTAGACTTGGGTTTTACCACGGAAGGGTCGATGTCAACTGCAGATTTATCTGCAAAATATAGTCGTAGATTTAATTTGCATATAAAACGTTGAATGAAGATGCGACTTTCGAAAGCTGAGTGTTTGGAGGTCGGGACATATGACAGTCCCTGGTCCAGGAGTGCTGTCTGATTGTTGCTCAAGGGGATGGAGGATATATTTATAACCGAAGAAGACTCGGAATTCCGTACCTCTGGTCTCCCTTGACAAATTGTTTGTCATTTCTTTTGCCGCGTGGACCGTGTTGTTGCTGGTCCACCTCGGTTATCTTTCTTTCCTCTCCCTCGATTAGACCAACGATTACCCTTGCCTGTTGTACCAGTGTGTTCTGTGGTGTCTCCAGAGACAGCGGTACTGGTCTGATCGTCTCCCTCATCAGTACTGGAATTCTCATCAGATGAGAAAGTAAACCGGACCTTCTTGTTTTAGGACCCATCCAGTTATACACCCTGTCTAATTTGTAATCTGATCACGTTTTAGTTTGGATACTTTGACGCTTTTAATGGATGTGCGAAATTCTTCCAATGTGTTCTGAAATTCTAACAACTTATCCTCCAATGAAATCACTAGGGGATCTGTGGTGAGTTGTTCCATGATGGTTTTGGTTTGTGCTGTGAGTTCCTTGGTGCTGGACTTGGCTCGAGTAATGATTAATAACATTAAGTCCAATGAACATTTGTTCAAAATGGCGTACCAGGTTTTAACGAATTCCGGATCTTCATTGAATAACATTGGATCCTTGAGCATCCGAAGACCTCTGGGAATAATTTGCAATTTCACATACTCCACTAATGTGGCACCGTGTAATTCTGATCTGATCTGCTTCTTGGACAAGCGTAAATATTCATCCCAAGCTGATTCTTGATTGATCGTGTTGGAGTCAGCCAACAGGGACTCTTCTTTGAGCACATCGGCTACCTGAGCATCTGAAAAGCTAAATGTGTGTTTCCATGCTTCCATATTGGGTGTAAATACGAAACTGTGACAAACCAAAAGAATATCAAAAATACACCAAACAGTACAGCGAACTGTTAAACTAGACAAAAACAATCAAGAGCTGTGCTCTGTCGCTGTCAGTGAATAAACTTTTGAATGGTATATTGTATTTTATGTTTGTTTTAATAAAGTAAATACCTACACAATGGGGTAGATTTTCAAATAGCGCGAATTGGCCTACTTTTGCTGGCGCATCAGGCGCAAGAGGCCAGCGGGCCTCTTGCGCGCCGGGACACGACCTGGGGGCGGGTACGGATGGCGCGGCCACGCCCCCGGACCGCCCCGGGCCGTAGCCATGCCCCCCGTACCCGCCCCCAAAACGCTGCCGACACGCCCCGAAAACGCCGCTGCACTCGGTCCCGCCCCCGACACGCCCACGACACGCCCCCCTCCGAAAACCTCGGGACGTACGCGAGTCCCGGGGCTCTGCGCGCGCCGGTAGGCCTATGTAAAATAGGCTCACCGGTGCGCAGGGCCCTGCTCGTCTAAATCCGCCCGGATTTGGGCGAGCAGGGCTCTGAAAATCCGCCCCAATGAATGGAGTGAATTTAATCAAAAAATGTATGTGTGGATTAATTTACCAAAATAATGAATGGAGACGGAGAAAGGTTTCATACATGGTGTAGCTACTGGAAGAAAACAAACCAAAGTTATACTCATACTCAAGCTGAAATTACTACACTAAAAAAGTGAAGGCTGAGCAGTCAAAGAACTGGATGAGGACCGACGTGTCTATCCAAGACAGAGAGCTGAAAAATCATTATAGTGGGAGCTCCAAAAATGTCAAAATTATCAAAAATATAGTTAGAAAAGATTTAAAGGGATTGAACTGTAAACACGACAAATATATTGTAAAATGTATTGGAAGAAGAAGAGACGGTCTATTTTTATATTCATCAAAAAGTAAATCCATGGAGTGAAATAGCGCTTAATTGATTACCCAGAGAAATAGGTGAATTCAAGGCTCTAGAGTGCAGGCAAGACAGAGGGAATACAAAATCGGACAATGTTTCCAACGAATTGGAGCACCGTAGGAAATAATATCAGACTTTTAAAACTCTTAATGGCTCATCGGTGAGAACCTGGCTGCAGCGTCAGAAGATGACATCACTGCTGGCTGACTATTTAAACCCCAGCAGTCCTGCATAGAAACATAGAAACATAGAAATGATGGCAGAAGAAGACCAAACAGCCCATCCAGTCTGCCCAGCAAGTTTTGCACTTTTTTTTTTCTCATACTTATCTGTTACTCTTGGCTCTTAGTAACCTTTTGATTCTATTTCCCTTCCACCCCCACCATTAAGGTAGAGAGCAGTGTTCGAACTGCATCTAAGTGAAATATCTAGCTTAATTAGTTATGGGTAGTAACCGCCGCATTAAGCAAGCTATACCCATGCTTATTTGTTTACCCAGACTAAATAATTCAGACCTTGTTGGTTGTTGTCTGTATATAGATCTACTTTTCTTCATTCCCCCTGCCATTGAAGCAGAGAGTTATGCTAAATATGCATTGAAAGTGAAGTATCTGACTTTCTCCCCTGCCGTTGAAGCAGAGAGCTATGCTAGATGTGTGTGAAGTATCAGTCTTTCTCCCCTGCCGTAGAAGCAGAGAGTTATGCTGGATATGCATTGAAAGTTAACTATGAGACTTTCTCCCCTGTCGTTGAAGCAGAAAGCTATGCTGGATATGCATTGAAAGTGAAGTACCAGGCTTATTTGGTTTGGGGTAGTAACCGCCGTAACAAGCAAGCTACTCCCTGCTTTTTTTTGTGAATGTAAATCTTTTTCCACGTTTCCTCTTGCCGTTGAAGCTTAGAGCAATGTTGGAGTCGCATTAACCGTGTGTATGTTTATTGAATAAGGGTATTATCTCCAGGCAGTAGCCGTCATTCCCTTGAGCCACCCACTCTTCATTCTTGTCCTCTAGACTTTATGGATCCACAGTGTTTATCCCACGCCCCTTTGAAGTCCTTCACAGTTCTGGTCTTCACCACTTCTTCAAGAAGGGCATTCCAGGCATCCACCACCCTCTCCGTGAAGAAATACTTCCTGACATTGGTTCTGAGTCTTCCTCCCTGGAGCTTCAAATCGTGACCCCTGGTTCTGCTGATTTTTTTCCAACGGCATATCAGCCACAGGTCCGCCTGCCTCGGCAGTGCTGGTTATTCCAGTTGGTGTCCCGCTCCTGCCTTGCTCCAGTCCACTCCTTGCCTCTTATCACCTTCATTCCCCTTTGACTGATTCTCTGTGCTTGACCTTTGTCCAGATAGCAACTCCACCTGATTGCTGTCTGCCCCAACCTGTGCTTGGTTCGACTCTGCCTTGAACGTTCCTCTGCTGGGGTTTTGCCTAAATCCTGCCGGCCTCGGAACCCAAGGGCTCGACCTGCAGGGGAAAGAGGTTGGTATGGGTGAAGCCCCGTCTCAGTCCCAACATGGGCATGTTTGCCTGCTGCCGGTATGGGCCCAGCTGGTTCCACCTGCTAGGCTGTATCAATCATGTCACAACCCAAGGACTCACACTGTGTGACAGGTTCCCTATTCTTTCCAATCCAGTCCTGAGGACCACCTAAATAGATTGGATTTTTAGGCTGTCCACAATGATTATTCATTAGATACATTTGCAGCGCATGCAAATACATATTTGCTTAGTTATTGTGGATATCCCAAAAACAAATTGGCTGGGCAATCTCGAAAGACTGGGTTTTAGAAAAGAACCACTGGTTTAGTCCAGGAAAGAATTAGTCCATCAACCGGTGACCTACCACCATTTATACAGTCAAATGTGTCGCATTCAATGCTGGGTTGAGCATGATCCTTCTAGAAGTGCTGCTAGTTTATACTGGCAAGTGAAGTAGAGCAAGGAAAGCTTACTATGCATCAGATATACAGTAATAACAAAAAAAAAAAAAAATTAAAGGTTGACTTGCCAAATGGAAATATCAGAACACAAACAAAACATTTATACAATCTCTTAACAATAATGTTTGTGTATCACCTAGGATCAAGGGAACCAGACAGATGAGATTGGATTTTCAGTTGGAGAGGAAATGTGTATGTCTGTGAACAGCTGTTTGAGAAAAACATACTTTTCAGAGTGGCAGATTCATATTCTTAATTATAACATGTGGGTATTTGAAGAAGGGAAAAGAAAATAGAGGCGGGGAGATGCGAAGAAGATTATTCCCCGAGTTGTTTGTATAGGTACAGGAAGAGATGCTGAACCTGGATCAGGGTAGGATGTTGTGAGTGGGAGGTTGTCTTTCTTTTTTTTTTTTTTCTCATGCACAGGTGTTAAGGGAGCTGTTATTCTATCTTGCTGAGGCACACATAAGTGGTAAAAAGTCATAGACTAAAATATATTTGAACCACCCAATCTGGGTGCCCATTTTACCTTTGTATGAATCCAACCTAAAGAAATTATAGATAGATAAATTGTACCTCAGAAGTCCCTTCGTGGGACTTCGCAATCTAATATACAAATAGTTGAGACATGGTTTCTTTTGGATGAGTCAGTAAATTATGGCACAACTAAAGCATTCCATCCTTCCTGGGACGAGCATGGTCATAAGATTTTTATCCATTGCTCTGTTCTGCACAGTTTCAAGCTATGCACAGTGAATTAAAATAAGGCCCATAACCATACTCATCATGCTACAACACAAGTATGAGAAGACTTTTCTAGAATCCTTTAATTTCTGAGGGGGGAGATTTTCAAAGAAAAACCCCAGGGACATTACCCAAGTGTAATGTCCCTGGGTCTTGTCCCTGATTTTCACAGCAAAATATGCAGCTACTTCCCCTTTGAAAATTTTCCATGAATATAAAAGACCTGAGGACTTTGCCCTGCTGTTTATTCAAACAGATTTATTTTATTGCTGGAAAACAGTGGGCCTAGACTTGAAAGTCCAATCTGCGCACACTGGGGTGGATTTTAAAAGGGTTACGCGCGTAATATACGCACGTAACCCTTTAAAACCCATTCCTGCGTGCGCCGAGGCTATTTTGCATAGGCCCAGCGATGCACGCAAGCCCCGGGACGCGCATATGTCCCAGGGCTTTGAAAAAGGGGCGGGAAGGGGCGGGGAGCATGGGCGGGGCGCCAGTCCGGGGGCAGGAAGGCATAAAGAACAAAATAAAGGTAGGGGGGATTTAGGTTGGGCCGGGGGGGCGGGTTAGATAAGGGAAGGAAGGGGAAGGTGGGGGAAATGGGGAAAGCCACAAGTGCGCCAACCACGGATTTTATAACATGCGCGTAGCTGTTCTATGTGCTTCCTAGGTTGATAAATGAGATAATACTTGGTTTTCCCTGGTTAGTTATTCATCAACCTCGCATTGACTGGGCATCCCTGCAGTTAAACTAGCTCTCGAAGAATAGTGCAATTTGTTGGAGGGTGCCTGATTCCTGGTAACGATCTACACTGACCAAAAACTATTGAATATTTGGCTCAAGTCCAGTAGTTGAATGCTCACCAAACCTGCTGGTCTCTGTTTTTTAACCAATTTGATTTTGAGTTACAGTATCACCCGGCAGGAAAGAATCTACCTGCTGATGCCCTATCCCATTCTTTCCAAGATGACAGTCTTCCAGAACCCTCGAGATCTATTATTGATCCCACAAAGATCCGCCTGACCATTGTCTTTACTGTACCCCCAGGGAAAATGGTGGCACTACGATGCCTCAGGGAATGGGTACTGAAATGGGCCCATGATTCTCAGATAGCTGGACATCACAGTCTCGCCAGGACTTTTGAACTATTCTCCCGCTATTATTGGTGGCTTCAATTCTGACAAGATATTAAGCGCTTTGTGGAATCTTGTCCAAATTGTGCCAATTAAGATGCCCAGAGCTTGACTCTGGAGTCTACTACAACCGTTCCCTGCTTCCAAGGGACCATGGACCCACCTTGCCATGGATTTCATCACTGATCTCCAGCCTTCACACGGCAACACTATCATCTGGGTGACTGTGGATTGGTTTTCAAAAATGGCTCACTTCATTCCCCTTCCAGCACTACCATCTGCTCCTGAACTAGCTTGTCTATTTATTCAGCACATCTTTCAGTTACATGGCCTACCTATCCATATCCTATCTGATTGTAGGCTGCTAGTTATTGGTGAATCCTCCTGTGCAGAAAATTTGGGATCGCTTTGACCTTTTTTTCTGCATATCATCCACAGACAAAAGGACAACTACATGAACCAATCATTCTCTCAAAGCCTTTTTACAGTCCTATATCAACCAAAGACAGGATAACTGGTCCTCCCTCCTTCCCTGGGTGGAGGCCTGCCATAATAACTACATCAATAAATCTACAGGCTCAACCCCCTTCTTCTTGATATATGGACACCAGCCCCAGATTCTGGTACCACTGACCACCATCATGGAATGCCCAGCTGCTGAGATCAAGGGGCAGGAATTACTAGACCTCTGGTGCTCAACCCATCAACTTCTGAAACAGGCCGCAATCCATTCCAAAATACAGGTGGATAAAAAATGCTGACAGTTACTCAGTTTCAACCTGGAGACTTACTCTGACTGAGCACTTGCAACTTGAGGCTTTGCATGCCATTCTCAAGTTTGCTCCTCGCTTCACTGGACCCTTCCTGGTGATCCGTCCTATAGGCCAGGTAGCCTATAAGCTTTAATTACCGCCTTCGCTATATATATTCACAATGTGTTTCACGTATCTCTGCTGAAACCTGCAGTACTTTCATGGCTCTCCAGAGCACCACACCGGCCGTGGGAGATCCCAGTAGAAGAAGAAACACAATACAAACTTGCAGAGATCTTGCACTCAAGAAGAGTCCATAATAAACTACAGTATCTTGTTGCTTTGAAGGGTTACGATCCTGAGAAAGATTTGTGGGAGCTGGCTTCTAATCTACAGGTTCCCCCAATTGCTCCTCAAATTTCACAGTCGATACTCAAAAAAAACCCAGGCTCAGGAAACTGAGGAGGAGATTTTGGAAAGGGGTACTCTTAGAATTCAGTCACCTTCCCAGACTCCTCGGCTTTGGACACTCACTGCATGGCAGGGAACCACAATTGTACATTCTGGCTCGTGTATTACAAGGCCCAGCAAAAAGATGCGTAGGGTGAGTGTGCACATCTGTGAGCATGATTCTGCGCACTGGTGGGAGAGTCAGGTAGTCACCCCGATGATGATGTCACACGCTCAAGATTACTTAGTCTGCCTGGAACTGGACTTCTTGCCTTGGCAACATGTTCCTTGGCCTATTCTTGGTTCCTGCCTTGTTTGCTGTGTGTTTGATTCTGGATACTATTCCTGCCTGCTTGCTGCACCTCTCTATTTTGTACCTTTCTGAATTTTGCCTGCTTGCTGCCTGTCTCGACCTTGGACTATTCTGGATTCTGCTTGCCCAGTGCATGCCTCAACACCAGACTGGTTACTGGATTCTGCTTACCCACTACCTGCCTCGATCCTGGACCGATTACTGGATTCTGCTTGCCCGCTGCCTGCCTCAACCCCGGACTGCCTCCTGGCTTCTGATTTTGTCTTGAGATCTGCCTTAGTCCTGCTTGCTGTCCACACTGAGGGCTCAACCTGAGGGAATGATGGTTAATATTAGGGATGTGAATCGTTAATATTAGGGATGTGCAGGAGATCGCCCCCTTTGCCCTCACTATGTCATATGGGCGACCGTCGCCCGTATGACATAGTGAGGGCAAAGGTAGCGCCGGCGCCATTTTGAAGATTGGCAATACGGCCCGCGTGCAGGAGGTCGCTCCCGGACCCCCGCTGGACTTTTGGCAAGTCTTGTGGGGGTCAGGAGGCCCCCCCAAGCTGGCCAAAAGTCCCTGGGGGTCCAGCGGGGGTCCGGGGGCAATCTGCATGCGTGACATCGGGAGCCAGGAATCAAAATGGCGCCGGCACTACCTTTGCCCTGTCACATGATAAGAGCAAAGGGCCACTGGCGCCATTTCTCAACGCAGCCGTGGCCAGAGAGAGAGGAAGATCGCGCCGGGAGCCCCCCACTGGACCCCAGGTAATTTAAAACATTTTGGGGGGTTCGGGAGGGTGGGGGATTTGTTTTAAAGGTTCGGGGTGGGTTTTAGGGTTTTTTTGGTGTGCCGGTTTTCCCGCCCTCCCCCGATTTACGATTTTTAACGATTTTTTAAAAATAAAAAACACGACGATCAGATTTCCCTCCCCCCCAGCCAAAATCGATCGTTAAGACGATCGATCACACGATTCACACCCCTAGTTAATATAGGTGAAGTCTTCCCCAAGTCCCTCTTTGGCACTTTTGCAGGCTCATTGGTGGTGCTTCTTGCTGACTCACCACACAGGGGTCCACATCACTGCCTGTAGTCTGAAAGTGCTTACGGGGTAGCCAGAGGGCTACCCTCCTGACACCAGCAAGGGCAGCTCTCCTAAAAACTAATGAACAAAGGGGCAGGGAAAATGTCCATTTGTTCCTGTCCCTCTGCAAGACATTTAAAAATGGCACCAGCAACCCTGAGGCTGGCACCAAAGTGATGTCACTTTGGCACTATTCTCAGATCCAGCTGATGCCATTATGTTATATGGCAGTGTGAGGCAGTGCTCCTATTTTCCCCCTTAAACTGGTGCGGGACCAGGCAGGATGCCTGGTCCACCTTAATTCCCCTTTTGAGAGAGAGCTCTGTGGGTGGGGCCCAGCAGAGGGAGGAATAAGAGTTGGAATCCAGGTGGGGATAGTCAGACCAGGTCCAGGTGTCCAGGAGGAAGGCAGCTCCTGTTGTGTAACGCTGTGCCGAAGCTGAGCTGTGAGTACTGAGGGAAGCAGAAGTGAATTGTGAGCAATTGACGTACATTTGTCTGAAGAGAAAGACAGTCTACTGTTGTTAGTTTGTGAAACTGAATAAAGATTATAGTGTTTTAAGAAAGACTGGAATCAGGCTACATTTATGTCTCTAGGTCTAGGGGATCACTGCTCGGTTTCATAAGCAGTAGAAACGTATGACTGTACAATATAATGGTGCCGGCCAGCTCCAATAATGACACCATAGTGATATCACTTTGGCATTGGCCTCAGAGCCATTGGTGACATTTTTAAAGGACTTGCAGAGGGGTAGGAATGGACAGTGGGCTCTGAGGCTGTCTTGGGGAGGCAGGATGGGGAATAGAGGGCATCTGAGAGGTCCTGTTTTGCTTCTATTTTTTTGATTCAGTAGGTTTTTTTCTTTGAATATTTATTTTGGTTCAGGAAATGAATAAATAAACATTAAATGAACCAAAAAACAAAGAAAAATATCCCCCAAATAGAAAACTGAACTGAAACAAATTTTTTTGGCCTGCATATCCCTAAACTTGAGTTCCGTGTTTTTGTTTTAGAATGCTGTGTTTCTATGCAGAGAAGAATGAACATCTTTGCTGAAGAGAACGTCAAGGCAACAGATACACTACTCTTCATCAACAAAGAGCAAACTCTGCTAGGTTTTGAACATTTGTTCAGCTCTGTACACTTTATTGAGAACAAGATGCTGTTCATATGAAATATTAGCATCAACATGGCAAGAATGAAAACAAAACCCTAAAACGTTTGTTATTTATCTGTTGCTTAGTATATTTCATTTGATGAATGATTACATTGTTAAAAAAATGGTTATTGGAAGAAATTCAATCTCTTTATGTGGTTAGTACAGCTGTAGGCAATCTGTAGATGTGGAGGCTCCTCCTAGTAGAATCCTATACATGTTCAGACAATATGTATTTCACTTAGGATCTGCCAAGAAACGGATTTAAACCAAGAACATTATTTGCACTCGTTCAAAGACAATTCTTTTCTGAATGTTTGTGACTATAAAAGGTTATTATTATTATTATTATTTATTTCTTTTGTATACCGGCATTCGATCGAAATATCACATCGGTTTCCAGATAACAGGTTGAATAGGGCGAGAACTGCCCTATTTTACATTGTAACAAGATAACAATTAATTAAACAATTAATACAAGAAACATTGTAACAGCTGAATATACTTAAATGTGGGTATAGAGAAATGGCCTATAGCCTATATACAAAATGTACAATATGATTTGGTTATGAGTAGAGAGGGGACAGGGAGGAGGGAGTGAAGGGAGGGGGAGAGGGAGGGAAAGGAGGGGGGAGGGGAGGTGAAGGGGGGAGGGGGGGGTTATGCGTTAGTGCAGGGTAGTAGTCAAGCGGAGAGGCTTTCAAGAACATGTATTTTAGGATGTTGGGGTTCAGGAGGGAAGGCTTTTAAGAACAGCCATGTTTTGAGCTGTTTTTTAAAGACTTGGGGTGAGGGTTCGTTTCTGAGAAGTGTGGGGAGGGAGTTCCACAGGATAGGGCCAGCAGTTGAAATGGCTCGTTTGCGTGTTGCATTGAGGTGAGCATTTTTGAGATTTGGGATGGAGAGGAGACCTGAGTTGGAGGATCTGAGAGTTCTTTGTGTGATATATGGTTGGATGGTGTTGTTTAGCCAGACCATTTTGTTGTTGTTTATTTTTTTGTGTATAAGGGTGAGTGTTTTATACTGGATTCTTTGTGTGATGGGCAGCCAGTGGAGGTCTTTGAGCGTGGGAGTGATGTGTGAGGATTTTCTGTGGTTGGTGATGATTCTGGCGGCGGCGTTTTGTAGGACTTGGAGAGGCTTGATGTGGATTTCCGGAAGTCCAAGGAGGAGGGAGTTGCAGTAGTCGAGTTTTGAGAAAATAATTGATTGCAGTACTGTGCGGAAATCATGCGGTTGGAGGAGAGGTTTGAGTTTTTTAAGTGTTTGAAGTTTGAAAAATCCATCTTTGTTTGTATTGGAGATGTGTCGTTTAAAGTTGAGTTGGCTGTCGATGGTAACTCCTAGGTTTTTTGTGGATGGTGTGAGAGAGGTTCTTGATGAGTTTGGCATCCCTGTGTTGTTTGATCTTCCTGGATCGTTTGAGGGGGTGCTCTCGAGGGGGGAAGAAGGACGGTCGTCCTGGATGTGAATGATTTCTGTTTTAGCTTGGTTGAGGCAGAGTGATAGTTGGGATAGCAGTTGTGATAGTTTTGAACTGAGTTTGTTCCATCTTTCCATGGTGAGTTCAATGGATTTGGTTATGGGGAGTAGAATTTGAATGTCGTCTGCATAAACGAAGAAGGTGAGGTTGGCATCAGAGAGGTATTTGCATAGTGGAAGGAGGTAGATATTGAAGAGGGTCGAGGATAGTGAAGAACCTTGAGGGACGCCATGGGTGAGGGGCACTTGGGAGGATTCAGATGAGTTTGTCTTGACAATGAAGGATCTGTTAGTGAGGTAAGATTTGAACCAATTGAGTGTAGTGTCTTGCAGACCGATTTCTTTAAGCCTGGTGAGGAGAGTTCTGTGGTTGATGGTGTCAAAGGCGGCTGAAATATCGAGGAGGATCAGGAGGAATGTTTTGCCACTGTCACGACCTCTGAGGATGGTGTCAGTGAGGGTGAGGAGGAGAGTTTCTGTGCTGTAGAATTTTCTGAAGCCGTGCTGTGTTGGGTGAAGAAAATTGTGGGCGTCAAGGTGGTCTGTGAGTTGATTGTTGACAGTTTTCTCGATGATTTTTGCTAGGAATGGGAGGTTGGAGACTGGTCTGTAGTTTGCAACTAGGTTGTAGGTTGTAACTAGATAGAAAATATTTAAACTATAGTCTCTACTTGAGTTCTGTTCATTTATGCATAATTCTTTTCATGTTTGCAGAAACGTTTGCATCAATATTAGAGGAAGTAACTTTCCTGGGTTTGGTTAGGATGCACCAATCACAGGTTGTTATTCCATTGAACAATCATAGTATTTAGATACATGGCAAGATCACAATCTTGATTTATAAAACTCGTCCTTGAATGTACCTAAATGTTGCCAATTTTTTATAATAAAACTTTGGATAGTACACTTTATTTCTCTCTAATTAAGGTTATCTTTCAAAAATTGTTTATCCTGATTGGACAAAAGTGATCTTCATTTAAAAAAATAGCTTATCAACAGAACTTACAGAATGCTTTAAAAACTATATTAATATGTTGTTATATAGTAGAAACATTACCAATTTCCTCATTGGATTCTTCTTTTCAGATTTATAGCTAAATGGGACAACCGTGACTGGACTGGTCCCTTGTAAAGCACGACTTCTGCATTCAAGAAGCATGCTGACAACAGTATCATGTTGAAAGTAAGGACTGCAGCTTCATTATTATTAATCTTTACAAGGGAGTCTAACCTATGACCCTGAGCTTTGTTGTACATTTGAATCCCAAAATCCGCTCTGAGTAAAATAGATCATAATATCACAAGATCTGGGGTTATCTGACAGCCCGCCCCCAAGTAAGCAAAGCTGTCAGCTGTCTGGGCCTGTAATACAGTTAGATTGGGAGCCTCAAGCCTCTCACCACTCATGGACAGCCTCCCATCAGCTGGCACTGCTCAAACGTAGACCTAACTTTTTTCCTCCTTCCAGACTCAGGTACCTCACACAAGATATACATTATGAAATATAAAAATAAACCTAAATACAAAATTGAAATTACTAACATGTTAATTGCTATCTCGCCCATCCCTAATCTCAGCTAACAGAAGGTGGTGAAACAGCCAAGCAGATTTAGACCTGGGAGGCAGGAGGGAGAGGCTGAAGCCAGCATGACCAGCTTCATTTTTCTCCTGTCTTCCTTGCCATCTCTGGGAAGTGGGCCAATGTGATTGCAGCTCTTTGTTGAAGGGGGCCAGTCTCTGAAAAAATCACATGGTCTCCTTGTAAGGGCTGCCAAATTCGGTATCCTTCTCTTCTCTTCCGGAAGTGTGAGCCCTGTGGATCCTTGCTTGCATGGCTAGGCACCCAAGTGCAGGGTCACTGAGCCTGTGGCAAAGAAGGCTGTGTGCCTGTAATGTCACCAATTGAAGCAATATTTGACCCTCAGCCTACCACATCGGATCATTTCTACATAGGCGCACTGGTTACCCTCAGTGTCCATGCAGATAGCCCGGTGCCACGACCATATTAAATATAGCAATGGAAAAATGCTAATCCTTAAAGTATTTCAAGTAACTATAAGTAAGAAAACATACATTTAGAGAATTAAATATGCATATGCACGCAAAGAAAGTAGACTCATCATAAAAAAGGATGTCGCAGATCTTCTGTTTTGGAAAGCTGCAAACATATTATTTAGAGTATATTAATAAGTGCTAAGTGGCATATCTGTTTGAGTGACATTTACTCTTTTCCATGTGGCTTCCTGAATAAAACCTCAGTTTTTACCAGATCTGTAAAAGCATTTATTTTATTTTCGGTTTTTGCTTTCAAGATGGCAGGGAAGTCATCAGATTCTAAATAATTGTATTCCTCATTGTATTCTTGCTTTCTTGCATTTTGGTCTTTTCCTTACTGTTTCCTTACTGAAATCTGGGGAGATTAGGATCTTAATATGTGTAGGTCATCACGTCAAATTTTGTTTTGGTGAGCACTAAAAAAAGAATTATAATAATAGTGGAGGTCCATGATTTATAACCCCGAACTGATCCTTTTGCAGCAAAGGATCTTGGTATACTTTTAGGTGAATTTTAAAAGTCTGATGCATGCCGAAACGGGGAGATACATGAATATGTTGGGCTGGTGCGCACTGAGTAATTTTAAAAGCCACTCAAGTACATGCGTATCTCTTGGTACGCGGACAAATGGAAAAGTCCAAAAAAGTGGCGGGGCATGGGCGTGGTCTGGGAGGAGCGTGGTCGTTCCTGGATTTATGAATGAAACCAACACGTAAAAAACTTACACCAACAAACGTGCACCGGGGTCCACACTACATAACTTTACTTCTGCTCTGGATGGTGTGTAAATCCTAAAACAAAAAAATATAGTCATGTCAGCAGGGTTTTAAGGGTCAGAGGGGAAAAGGAAGGCTATTTAAACATAATTAAACAACTACTAAACCAAATGGAACTGGTTATCAACATTGACAAAACTGAATTCCTTCACCTTGAGAGAAAACATACTAAAATCATTCAAACACCGATAACCCTAAGAAATAACCAAAAAATTGAGCTAGCCGAAAAAGTAAGGAATCTGGGAGTAATAATGGACCCAGAAATCAACCTGAAGCAACACATATCTATAAAAGTAAGAGAAGGCTACGCAAAACTTATGGTCCTCAGAAGATTGAAACCATTACTCACACCCACCCACTTCAGAACAGTATTGCAAACACTTATCTTTTCCAGCACTGACTACTGCAATGCACTCTTACTAGGACTCCCAAGCACATCGATAAGACCACTCCAGATACTTCAAAATACTGCAGCCAGAATACTAACGGGAAAAAAGAGGAGGGACCATATAACTGAAACTCTAGCAGACTTACATTGGTTACCCATCGAATACAGGATAAAATACAAAGCCTTATGCACCATACACAAACTAATATATGATAAAGAAGCAGACTGGCTAAACACAGCCTTACGAGTACACGTTCCACAAAGAAACCTCTGCTCAGCAAACAAAGCACTACTAACAATCCCTACAGTAAAGTCAGCAAAATTAACCCAAGTGAGAGAAAGGGCTTTATCATTGGCTGGGCCCATACTATGGAACACGATGCCCCCCGAACTCAGATTACAGAATAATCTCAAAACTTTTAAGAAAAATCTAAAAACATGGCTCTTTAAAAAAGCCTTCACTAAAGAGTGTGGAGGGTAGAGAGAATGAAAGTACAGGGTAATGCAGATGGGAATGAATTTACTCAATCCTACATTTAAGAAGTAATATCTCAAAGAGATAGTAACTCAATAATATACCTGGACTTGACCAACATTACTCAAATAATGATTTTATTTATGAAATTGTAACCGAACTTTATTGGCACCTGTTAGAATGTACAATAGCCTACATTTACTTACCTTAGTCTATGTGCCTATTTGTAAACCGTTGCGATGGTATATAACTTAGCGACGGTATAGAAAAGTTTTTTAATTAATTAATTAATTAATTAATTAATTAATAGGGGGTTAGGAAGTCCTATCCCTTACCTGGGTGAACTGGGAACTGGAAATTGTGTCGGAGGACATATGTGTATGTCCATATAAAATTGTGCACGTATATATACATGTTCAGCCTATTTTACACCATGCACGCATATATGGGTGTATGTTATAATAAGGTCACGTCTCTGGACACGAGCCTGCATATGTGTGACGATGTGCGCCTGCCCGACGGTATTAAAGCATCAAGATGGACACTGTGTGGGAGATCCATAAGTCTAGAGAAACTCTTGCTGGATATCCTTCTACTCTTGTATTCTTTCTCTGAGATTTTCTTGCTTAATATATTAAGTTTTTCTGCACCCTAAATCTATTTGTTTAGTCAGCTGAGCTGATTCACTTTGGAGGTCAGGAACCAGTTTTTCCAGCTTAGAATGAAGAAATGATACTAGATCTTGAAATAATATAAACACAATTAATAAATGTTCTCTTTTTATATGAAAGACCCTATTTTCAAAGAGTCTTGCCCTAGTCACAGAAGGAAATAGACGTCTTGAAAATAAATAGTAAGAAATTATAAAGGTAAGAACTAGATTATTATATTCAATGAACTTCAAGCAAATAGACCATGGGCTTAGATATCAGAAATAATTGGTTTTGTTCCATAGCTATCATGAATATGATTTATTTCACAATTTAAATTATCAACATGTTTTTGGATTAGCATATAATGTGTCAGAAAATTTTACAAGTATAATTCACATATTTTCAGAACTAGTTCTATCTCTATAATATGCTCTAAAGAGGCTTATCTGACTAATGTATGTCATCTAGGCAAATAATCTGTTTTCATTGCTGATGATTGCATAGTAATTTTAATTAGCATAAACTGGGATGACATTAATGCAGCTCATCTGCAAAATCAAACAAAACTAGTATTAGAATTTTCAGTGCTGATTATTTGACAAATAATCATCAAACACCATGTATGTTTTCCATGTTTTGAAATATACGATGTTCTTTTCAGATTCCCAGACCAGAGATTTCTCCCTGGTGGTGGGGACCAGAGATTATTCTATGCCTCTTACAGTTCAGAGTCAGCCCAGGGCTGGTCTAGCAATACTAAGGAGGAACATCTGAGTTTATCAGTAACAAGTTGTTGCGACTGTCGGTCTGCGACGGCTTCGCCCCACCTACCTTACTCTTCTTGCGGCTCCTCCCGCTCACCTCGGAGTACTGGCTGCCACGGCATCTGTCTTCCGACCTCTCCGGCGTCCCCGGACCAGCTTTGGTGCTGCTTCCTGCCATGCTCCTCCAAGGAACCATAGGGCGCGCACATGCCGCCCTCATCTTTATTTCCTCTTTGGCGCGAACCTCAGGGGTGTCCCCCTGAGATGACGTCACGTTGCCCGAATATTTAAGCCTACAACTTTTGCTAGCTAATCGAGTTAGCAACTCAGCACCTTACGAATGGGATTCGCTCTCCGTACTGAAGCTGCTCTGCCACTCCAGCGTTATCTGGAACTCTTATTGCTAACGGGGTACCCGCTCCTCGGAGGTCTCTTCTGCTTCTTTCAGGTGCTATCAGGAAACCGGTACTCGCTCCTCGAGGGCCCATGTTCCCTGAGTCGCTGCCTGCATCTACAACCCTATCTACCTGGAAGACTTCACTAACAGTTTCCATCTGTGAGTACAACTACCATCTATTCTACAGTACTGCTTCCCTAGAACCAGGTACTCGCTCCTTGAAGGCCTGCCCTCTGTTCCAGTGCCAGACCTCTCGTCTAGTGGAACTGCTGTGTGAGTACAATACCACTGAGTCTCTCTACTCTAAGGGATCAGGTACTCACTCCTCGAGGGCCTGCTCTCCCTGTCTCAGAGTGTCTCCTATTCTACCTGGGACTCTGTATGTTTCTCACTGTGTACTCATAACTTTCAGTCTCTTTCCACTACAGCACAGCCAAGCAGAGGATCCGCTGTTCCAGCGTCCTGTGGGATTCTCGTCCAGCTGGGCTCAACATCTACTACTCACTAATGCCACCTTTGGTGGTTTCCAAAACTGTTTAAATAAAGATTCAATCTGTGTTTGTGTATCCAGAGTCTAGCCTGACACCGTGGTCCCTCAAGGGACTGCTCCCCATGGGCGTGGTCCGCTGCCACAGTGTCCAAGGATCCACCCAAACATCAATAAACATAACACAAGTTCTGACATTACTCTCCCTCCCATTGCCGACCTCCTGGTCCAGCATGTCGTATTCAAGTAGGGTTGGAGGTGGGGAGGGGAGATCACAGAATGAATATCTTGCAAATCACCTTCAGACATTTATACTAGTATTTTATAAACTCTGTGGTGAAAATTACACAGTTTATAAAATCGTATATTTCTGCCCCTAAAATAGGCACATAGAAACGGAGAAACAGAATCATGAAGGCAAAAAAAGACCGTATGGCCCATCCATTCTGCCCATACGTCCAAATTAGGATTATAATTCTCATCACTTCTTTAGAGATCCTCTGTATTTATCCCTTGTTTTTGTTGTGCTGGAGGTGGACCCTTGGGCCGAGGTGGGGTTGACACAACCCGTAGGTAGGGACCCATGGGTCCCCACCATTGGCAGGCAGAGTGGGCTGATGAACAGAGGCCAGCTGGAGCTTCACCAATACCAGCCCTCATTCCCCGCAGGTTGAGCCTTTGGGTGCCGGGGCCAGCTGGACTTAGGTGGGCCTCTGTGAGTAGTGTATATGGATAGACAGTATACATTTCCTGGATTTCTTGGCAACCTATTCTGCCACCATGTGCTTCAGAGAACTTAGTTTCGATTATTGAATTGTCTGCCTAGAAACAGCCGACACCCCGGAGACAGTACCTGATTGGACTAAAAGCAACGATCCCCATTGGTCATCGGAAGTAGAAAACACACCCAGGATGCGTGTCAGAACATTCCTATTGGACATTGTAAAAAGTTTAAAAGTCACGGACACACAGCTCCACTCCGAGAAGCAGCACTGAAAATGCCGTTGTAACTTATTTGCTCCTCCGTGGAACAACTACTTCCTCTTATTAGTTGTTCCGCTTTTATGTTTTCTGTCTTCTACATTAATAAACTTGCTTTTTAGATCAAACAGCTGCCTGAAATTGCTTTCCTGAGTCCCGCTTACAAACATCTGGTGGAGAATGCAGCAACGTCGTCAATCTAATGCGGCAACGTCGTTGACCTCAAGGGCAGTTCAGAAACCACGACGGCATCATCAACTTTAAAGCAATTGAAGAAGTGAAAGCAATTCCAATGAAGTGAAAGCAACCACAGCACAAGTGAAGCACAGCAGAGAAACGGTTCAGAAGGTTTAATTTCCGTGACTCAGACCTCAGCGCGCACCGCACATCAGAAGCACCTCTTGGCTGAACAACCCAATCGGTAAGCCCAACCCGAATACTACGACATACCATTCTGGAGCTCGGACGCGAGTGGGAATCCAGGTGGACCCCAGAATCGGTCGAGGAATGTCGCGAGAATAAGTGTTGAGCCCTCGGATCGAGCATCCCACGGAACACATACGTGGGGCTATTGCCAGGGGTAGCCACATATTTTTTTGTTTTGAGCAGGTAGGCTTGTAGTACCGTTGTCTGCAAGATATCGCTCCCATCCCTGCTACTGCCATCTTCTACGGAGAAGCACAGCACACCGGAAATGCAGTCCAACGAGACAGAATCGCGGTACGGTGAAAACTGCAATTAGGTAAGATTAAACCCCTCTGTCTCATAAGAGAGTGGCTACACAAAATTCATTATTTTGGTCTGTGATGTTAAGAGGTCCCAAGATAGCGGTAGAGGTTTGCCCATCATACCCTTTGAATTGTGTCATCTCTCTGCATAAGCCCAATGAGAAGCTCATTCGCAAATGCCACTCTAAGTGGGTATCGTGGGCAGCAAAGGATAGTTCCCTTGAATGGCCAGCAGGGGGCTCCTTTGATCCACCCATGCTCATGCAGTTAATAGCCTTCTTTGAAAACAGGTATAGCAAGTCCAGTGCAAAGGACAAGAAGAAGCTAGCGAATCATGTACAAGTGTCCAGATGGTTCGAGCATATTTAGAAGCCATTCATTTTGATAGAGAAGTGTCACCACCCCCATATGATTCACTATATGCTCGAGATTGTTTAGTGCATGAGGAAACAGTGACTGCAGTGGGTAATTCACATTCGGATCCAGCTGCACCTCTAGAAAAGGAAAGAGAACCCCCAAGTAAGCCCCACAGTTCACACAAGCACACCCCTACTCAGTACAGTTGAGATTGAAGGTGTCCTTTTTGAGAAAGCTGTTCCTGTAATTGAGGAGTACAGCATGTGGCTAGAAAGCCCAGTAATTGTAGATTTGCACAACCCAGCGGACACAATTAACCGCTGGAACACCAGTAGATTCTGGACTGAGTGTCGTCCTTGTGCCAGAAAATCTGCCACCTCCCTCACCTCCTTGTCCACCGTCTCCTCCCTCACCCCTTCCTTTGCCCCCTCCTTCACCGCCTCCTCCAGCACTGTCACCGCCTCCTGAGCTTCCTGAACTGTCACCAACTCCTGAACCTCCTGACCTGTCACCCAATCCTTGCCTATTTTGATTGAGAGTAGTGAGGAAGACATGGAGAGTAGTGAGGAAGTTGAAATAGTCACTGAAGCTTCGACTGCCGCTGGTCCCCCAGCAGCCAAAGTCGCCAAATTAGATCGTGCATTAGTCACCATTTGGGTTGACTCATTTCATGGATGGACACTTGCCTTAAGTCCACAAATGAGAATCTGTCCTCTAGAGGGATCCTTGACCACAAATGATTTGAACACCACCCGGAGTGCTGTAAGCAGTAACTATGCCTCCAGGTCTTCCAAGAAATTAGGATATATGACCTTGGGCCAGGTAGCCGCACTTCTGATATCACAGTGGCGTTACAAACAAAAACAGTGCCAATGTGAGACAAATGATCTAGTGAGACAATACAATGGTCTGTTGCAAACCTGACTAAGCCAAGTAATGGAGCAGACAAAGCAAACCTGGAAGGAATGTTTATCATGGGCCTTGATATTCCGTTACAGGAAGCCTGCATTCTTAGAGTGCATTTCCGCACAGGAAGTGGGTCCACACATATCAGAGAAAGATCCAGTGTATGTAGGGTCTTACGTCGCCACTTTAGTGAAGCTTGGACAGGACACTGTGTAAACTCAATGTGAAATGGTCCCCTTTGGCAAAGTTAAATAGGACCACATTTAGAATGACCTCGTTACTCTGAGCCTTATTTTTATAGCTATTGCTTGCATTGCCAGTGCACATAATTTGCATTTTTACTGCAGTATTTGTTTTAGGACAAAGTAAGCTAAGATAGAATTTGTTTACATAGGATTCGTTTACATAAGACCAGCAAATCCTTGTCAGTCTTATCATTTCTAGTTATCGTTATCTAGTTATGTTATCATTTGCTGGTACATTTTAGTATAAGGATTTTTAGTTTAAGTAAGTTAATGTTATACGGTACTGCTTTTAAGTTTCCCTCCTTAATCTCTATCTATCTATCTATCTATCTGTTATATCTCTGATACTTTCCTATTGCGGTGATCACCAAGCGCATGCGACATCTCTTTCTTACAACACATACTACTTCCTCTTATTACTTGTTCCGCTTTTATGTTTTCTGTCTTTTCTACATTAATAAATTTGCTTTTTAGATCAAACAGCTGCCTGAAATTGCTTTCCTGAGTCCCGCTTACAAACATCAGTCAATGTGGAGATCGGTTCAGCCCAGAGACAGCAGGTGAAAAATGGTACATTCTTACGCTGGACGAGGTAGTGTCCTAGAAACTCGGGCGTTAAAGGAACAGAGACAGACAGGGAGCGCCCGAGCAAGAGCAGGCCGAAGCCTGAATATACCATGTCCAGGAGGTTAGCTTGAGAAGCGTCAAGGAACAGGCTTGAGTCAGGGCCGGCGGCAATCCAGAGGCAGTGGCAGACTGGATTTCTCAAATAAGCACTTATCCAACTTCGCAAATAAGTGATTCTCATGAAGACGTTGGAGGACGGTACGGACATCAGTGCGGTGTGTGGCCAGATCCTTAGAAAAGAAAAGGATATCATCCAAGTGTGCCACAACCTTGGAATACAGCAGGTCTCTGAAAATCTCATTCATCATTCATTGGAAAACTTCGGGCGCATTACAGAGACCTAAGGGCATCACCAGGTATTCGTAATGCCCAACTCGGGTGTTAAAGGCGATCTTCCAAATATCATCGGAACGGATCCGCACAAAGTTATACGCTCCGCGTAAATCCAATTTAGTGAATATGGATGCTCCATGCAAGCGATCGAATAATTCTGAGATCAGTGGCAGAGGGTAATTGTCTTTATGGGTAATGGAGTTTAGGCTGCAATAGTCAATACATGGCCTAAGTGACCCATCCTTCTTGGTCACAAAAAAGAATCCTGCCCTGGTAGGAGAAGTAGAGGGTCAGATGAATCCCTTCACAAGATTTTCTTGAATGTACTCCGTCATAGCTTTTGTCTCTGGGAGAGACAGAGGATAGGTGCGCCCTTGGGGAGGTGTGGTCCCAAGCAGGAAGTCTATAGGACAGTCAAACCTCTGAAGAGGTGGGAGAAGGTCTGCTTTCTGCTTGGAGAATACGTCTTCAAAATCTGCATATGGAGCGGTTATACCTGAAGAAATGGTAGCCAGAGGAACCACGAGTGGCGGTACTACTTTCTGTAGACAGGACTGGTGGCAGGCAGGACCCCACTCCACCAGTTGCAGTGAACCCCAATCAAAATTGGGGCGAGTGGACATTAGAGCCAGGGTAATCGGATGGATGGATTTTTCCAATACCAACAGTTCAAGTTCTTCTGTATGGAGGGCACCAGTGCACAACTGAACTGGCTCAGTGGTGAGGGAAGTTCGATCGGGTAATGGTTCTCCGTAGATAGATGCTATACACAAGGAGGTATCCAAAGGATGGGTCTTTATACCCAGGAGTTACACTAGATCCTTGAGGATAAAATTACCTCCTGCTCCGGAATCTACCAGAGCAAGAACTGGGAAAGACCGGGAATCCTAGATCAGGGTGACCAGTACAGACAGTTTAGGGGCCGAAGAAGTTGTGCCCAAATTCAGGACCCCTACTGAACTTAGGCCAGGAAGTTTCCCGGATGGACAGGACAAGTCTGTAGATGGTGGCCAGGTGCTCCGCAATACAGACACAGACCAATTTGTCTCCGCCGGAGGTGCTCTTCCGGGGTCAGCCGCCCACGGCCCAACTGCATTGGCTCTTCCGTCTTGGCCACAATGGGGACCCTACCCAAGGCAGGGTTTGTGGTCGTGGCAAATGGGATCAAACCCAAGAGGGCTCCTTGGGCATCCAACTCTCCCAGTGACGCTCTTGGAGACAATGGTCGATTCGGCCTGTCAAGTCTATAAGGTCCTTGAGAGAGGAAGGGAGCTCACTTGCAGCCAACTCATCCTTCAGCTGTGAGGAAAGTCCATCCAAGTAGATAGCTCATAGGCTTTCTTCCTGCCAGGTGAGCCCAGAAGCCAAAGTCCGAAACTCAATGGTATAATCGAAAATACTTCTTTGACCTTGACGAAGATATAACAAGTTGGTGCTTGCCACGGCATGTCAACCAGGATCATCAAAGGTCTGTTGAAACACAGCCACGAACTGAGACAGCTCCCTTAGGAGTGAGTCCAATCGTTCTCTTAAAGGTGAAGCCCATGCCAGCACCTTCCCTTCGAGACGAGACAAGATAAAGGTGACCTTGTTTAATTCATCCTGGAATACGAAAGGCTGCGGAACAAATTGCATAGAGCATTGGTTGATAAATCCTCTGCAGAGCTTGGAGTCACCGTTGAAATGTGGGGGCACTGGTAAGGCCAACAAGGCTCGAGGCATCGATGAAGATGCCTGTGGATGGGGAGGAGCCAGTGTAGGAATCGGATCACTAGTGCAGGCATTAAGCTGAGTATGGAGATGTCCAATGGAAGAGGCCAAGGCCTCAAGAAAGTGCTGCTCTTTTTGTACCTTGGATGCCAGGTCAGATATGGCCTGGAGGACACATGGCTCCACCGAGTCCATGGCCTTTGCAACCTGCTGCACCGGAGGTGGGCCGAGGTAGGGTTGACACAACCCGTAGGTAGGGACCTAAGGGTCCCCACCATCAGCAGGCGGAGTGGGCTGATGAACAGAGGCCAGCTGAAGCGTCACTAATACCAGCCCTCATTTCCCGTGGGTTGAGCCTTTGGGTGCCGGGGCCGGCTGGACTTAGGTGGGCCTCTGTGAGTAGTCGATGTGGAGATCAATTCAGCCCAGAGACAGCAGGTGAAAGATGGTACAGTCTTATGCTGGATGAGGTAGTGTCCTGGAAACTCGGATGCCAAATGAACGGAGGCAGACAGGGGGCACCCGAGCAAAAGCAGGCCGAAGCCTGAATAGACCAAGTCCAGGAGGTAAGCTTGAGAAGCGTCGAGGAACAGGCTTGAGTCAGGGCCGGCGGCAATCCAGAGGTAGTGGCAAGCAAGGCTGAGGTCTGGTCATGGAGATAGTCAAAAGTAGTCACACAATGTGGAGGTCTGGATCTGGAGATAGGCAGTAGCGTAGTCAGGCGAAGCAGGGGTCTGGGTCTGGAGATAGGCAGTAGCATAGTCAGGCGAAGCAGAGGTCTGGGTCTGGAGATAGGCAGTAGCGTAGTCAGGCGAAGCAGAGATCTAGGTCTGGAGATAGGCAGTTAATATAGTCCCGCTGTGGGACCTACTTCAGCATTAGCGATGTACATGTGCGTGCCTAGGGAGGGGTGCGGTGCCAAATAGCAGCATCTCTCTGCGGGCCACGCGGAGTGACCCGTCGTTGAGCAATGGACGTGATGGCTGGACCTGGAACGCCGGGGACTGCAACAGGACCGGAGGCACCGGGGGAAGCTCAAGGACAGAGCTAGCGGCCCGCAACCGCCAACGAGGAGGAACCAGGAGCTGGAGACACTGTAGGAAGGTGAGGGGGCCCTGCTGTGGGTCTGCCATGGACGGCATGCGTAACAGTTTTCTTGAATTCAGATACTGTTTTTGTGTCCACCATTTCCAGTGGGAGACTGTTCCACCTATCCACCACCTTCTCTGAAAATAAATATTTCCTGAAATTACTCCTGAGTCTCTCATGACCTGTCATTCTAGAGCCTCCTTTCCATTGAAAAAAAACTCACCACTTGTGCATGGAATCCATTGAGACATTTGAATGTCTCTGTCACATCTCTCCTATCTTGCCTTTCTTGTAGGGTGGTCATGTTTAAATCTTTAAGTCTATCCCCATATGTTTTACAATGAAGACCACTAACCATTTTAATAGCCACTCTCTGGACCAACTCCATTCTGTTTATATCCTTTTGAAGGTGCGGTCTCCAGAAATGTACAGAGTGTTCCAAGTGAGGTCTCACCTGGATCCTAACAGGGCAATATCACCTCCCTTTTTCTGCTGATCATTCCTCCTTTCCCTATACAGCCAAGGATCTTTCTGGCTTTTACCATTGCTTTATCCATCTTTTTGGCTACCTTAAGATCATCAGAATCAGTTACTCCCAGATCCCATTCTTTCTTTGTGTTTATCTCCAAAACTGTACCTTTCCCTTAGAGTTTTGCATCCTAAATGCATTACTCTGCATTTTTTAGTATTAAATCTTAGATGCCAGAACTTAGACCATTCCTCGAGCTTCGCTAGATTCTTCCTCATATTTCCACTTGTTCCTGGATATCCTCCCTGTTACAGATTTTGGTATCCTAGGCAAAAAGACAAATCTTTCCAGACAATCCTTCCATTATGTTGTTCACAAAAATGTTAAAAAGATCCAGTCCAACCACTAGTCCAACCTCCTCCTCAGAAAAAACTTCATTTACCACTACCCTTTGTCGACTCTCACTCAGCCAGTTTCTAACCCAGTCTAGGATCCATATGAAGGGTGCACAATTTATTTATAATTCATCTATGTGGAACTGTGTCAAAGGCCAAGCTGAAATCCAAGTACACTACATCTAGTTCTCACCATTGAACCAACTCTCTGGTCACCCAAAGAAAATTATCAGATTCATGACTAGATTTACTTCTGGCAAAACCATGCTGCCTTGGATCTTGCAATTCATTGGATTCCAAATATTGTACTATCCTCTCTTTTAGCAGCGATTCCACACCACAGAGGTCAGACTAAATGGTCGGTTGTTCCCAGCCTCCTCCTTATTTCCACTTTTATGAATAGGAACCACATCTGGCCTTTTCTAGTCCTCTGGGACTACTCCATTCTCTAAGGAAGCATTGGAAAGGTCAGCCAGCGGAGCTGCCGGACATCTCTAAATTTCCATAGTTCCCTTGGTTGTATCTCATCTGGCCCCACTGCCTTATCTTTAGGGGGTCATTTATACTAAATTGTGCTAAGGCGGTTTCGCATGTGTTAAGGGCTTATCGCATGGGAAAAGCCCTGTTAATGCATGCGATAGCACATTATCGTATGGTGTGATGCAAATCTGAAAAAGAGGAGGAGTTAGGGGTGGGCTTACCAGTTTGTGAAGTCCTATTGCACAGACTTAATGCTGATTTTAGCTACACCTTTTTCAGTAGTGTTAAGCTGTGTGATAGTTTGTATTATGGGGTGGTAAGGTTTTAGTGCATTTTGTGATGTCTACTGAAAGACCTGCTTTAGTAGGAGAGAGAGAGAAAGAGAAAAGCCATAATGCCCTCACCTTAGATAGGTATTTATATCCCTATGGGAGGCCCACCTAGTAACTCGAGGTGAGGTTTAGGTATTAGTGTAGGGGGTTAAAGGCCACTTTGACATTCAATGTGAGACGTACGAAGAGAACAGTGTAAGAAGAGAACAATGATAATCTTCGGAGAGAGGAAACTCACCCAAAGATAAGATTGGTGTAATGCTCTCTCCACCTAACTTGATGGACTCTCTACCTGGGTAACATCAAGCTAGGTGGAGAGAACATTGCTCCAATCTCATCTTTGGGTGAGTTTCCTTTCTTCGAAGGTCATCAAATCTTCACAAGAGAGCACTGTTCTCACTGATAAATCCAGGCCTTACTTAGCTCCTCACAAACACACTGTTCTGAAAATTGATTGTTTACCTCATTTCCAATCTTATTTGTGTTTGTGTTATGTGGTTCTGCTCTAGGCCCTTCCATAGTGAACACTGAACAGAAATATTTGTTAAGCAATTTTTCTTTTTCCTCATATTCCTCTGCATATTCCTTCTCTTCAGCTTTGATTCTCACAATGCCACTTGCGCACTTTCTTCTATCACTAACATATCTTAAAAAAACAGTCTTGTCCCCCCATTTTACCATATTTGCTATTTTTTCTTCTGTTTGAATTTTCACATTCCTGACTACTTTCCCAGCATCTCCTAATTTTTCCAGATATTGTCGCCTGTTTTCCTCTTTCTGCGATCTCTTGTAGTTTAGGAATGCTAAACTTTTCTCCTTTACCTTTTTAGCTTCTTTAGAAAAACTATGTTTTCCTGCATATATTTAAAATGTTGGTAAACGCGTACTTTTTCTAATTTTATGTTTGGAATAATTATAAATGCATGTAATAACCCAGAGTTATATGAATAGGTGGCTATTTTATGAAAAATGATAAAACCTCTGTATGTTCTTGCAATCACCAGCTTACCAACACCTCCACCAGTTCACAAAGACCCTCGATCTTCACCCTGCCCTTCTACCCAAAAGCTGTAGGCAAAAGACTTCTGTTACTTAGCAGGTATAAAACTATATGGACAAGTTCTGAAATTTATTGTGCACATATTGCTTACAAAATGGCAACTTGTGCATGTACTTCCGAACCCTGCACCTTCGTTCCCCATTAATATTTATGTTTGACACTGTGAGTACACGTGTTGTAGCGATGTTTCAAAATAGCCTATACACACAGGTCTTCAAATGCCTGGGTAAAGGAACACAGAAAGGCATCCCAGTTCAACAAGAGAGGACTGTTCTGTTTTAGCAGAGGAAATAGACAGTTTACGTCATCCCTCGTGAAGAGGCTCAATCCTGGGGGGGCACATCATAAACTGAAGATGACATTACTCAATGTCTGTGGGTTACATTAGAGTGCTCTGGGCAGGGCTGGTTCTTTCATTAGATGACCTAGTTGGTCGCCTAGGGCACCAGCATTTTGAGGAGGGCAGCAAAATCACCACAAACCTTCAGGTGCCACCTACCCATTTATAAGGCATATTTCCACATGAGAGAAGGAAATGGATGCTGGGAAGAAGTGGGGGTGGAGACAGGGAGGACATTGTGTGTGTGTGTGTGGGGGGGGGGGGGGGGTGAGAGGGTTCTGGGCAGGTAAGGGTGAGGTGAAGAGAGATTGAGAGGATTCTAGGAAGGTAGGGGATGGAGAGAGAGAGAGAGGATGCTGGGTACTGCATAAAGAGGGCAAGGAGACTGATGTGATGCTGGTATGCTGAGCAGGGAGTGAAGGGGGGAGAAAGTGGAGGATGCTGGGGGGAGGGAGAAGAAAAAAGAAAAGACACTGGGCATGGTGATATTGTGAAGAGATGCTGAGCACCGTAGAGAGGAGAAGGCGAGGGGATTTGACTGAGGGTGAGAAGAGAGTGAGAAATAGATGCAGTGCCAGAGCTGTTGGTGATATGTAGGTGTGTTAGACTTGCTCTGCCCTTGGCTCTGGAAGTGCTAGTGCGAGGTCTTGATTTGCTACATGCATTGATCGTATGGCTGTGTTTTTAAACCACAGCTGGTTTAATTGCTGGCACAAGTCCTGAATTTCTACAGTTAGGGGTAGATTTAAAAAAAAAAAAAAAAAAAGCGCGCACGTCCATGTGCGTGTGCTACCTGGCGCGCGATTTTATGACATGCTCGCTTGTTATAAAATCGGGGGCAGGGCGCGCAAGGGAGGCCAAATTTGGCAACTTTCGCACAGCGATGCATTGGGGCCTTCCCCAGTTCTCTCCCAGACCACTCCAATTAAGGAGCTACACATGAACTTTCCCAAGATCAAATGTTGGTGAATGTGCAAGTCATCTGATTCTGCCCTTTGCTGAACAATTCTCCATTAAAGGTCTGGCATAATACATTAGCATATTTGTTTCTGATTCCAGAAGAATGTTCAGTTTAGAAGCCAATTATAAAACTGAGGGCCTGATTTTACCCAGAAACTTTATGACTAGTTAATTTGTGTGTTGAATGAATATCAGGATAGCCTTTCACAGATATTAATATTTGAGGTTTAATACCATAATTTCCCATTCTATCTTTTGTACAAGCCTTAAAACAAAGACACATGATGTACATAATAACATCTGGGCTCCTTTTGCACATTTACATCAGAGCCCAGAGTAATTGTGACTATTAGCCTTGCATGTGCTTTCAAGAAGGATACTAGGCTCTGTATTATGTGTATTAAAGTCCCCTAAACTTTCCTGTAATGGTATATAGAGTGCCTTATGAGGCCTTTGTGTTTCGGGGAAAAGCAAGGAGAAAGAAACTGAATGATCGTTAACCAGATTCAAATGGTATAATCAATCCCTATAATTCAATTGTTGGGCATTTGAGATCCTTATGCACACATTATTAAACTCTTTAAGGTTTGCTTTTTATTTTCATTGAAAAGGAACAGTTTCCCAATCAGTAGATACAATAGCATAGTTCTATTACTCAGGAACCAGCTTAGGTACCAAATGACCAAAGAATAAATGGGATGGAATGGAATGGCTCCCTCTATGAGGAAAGGCTAAAGAGGTTAGGGCTGTTCAGCTTAAAGAAGAGATGGCAGAGGGGGGATATGATAGAGGTCTTTAAGATCATGAGAGGTCTAATATGGGTAAATATGAATCGGTTATTTACTCTTTAGGATAACAGAAGGACTAGGAGGCACGCCATGAAGTTAGCAACTAGCACATTTAACAAAAATCAGAGAAAATTCTTTTTCATTCAATGCACAATTAAGCTCTGGAATTTGTTGCTAGAGGATGTGGTTAGGGAAGTTAGTGTAGCTGGGTTTCAAAAAGGTTTGGATAAGTTCCTGTTATTAATCAAGTTGACTTAGGGAATAGCCACTGCTATTACTGGTATTAGTGTTGAGCTGGGAGTGGACCCTTGACCTGGTGCAGGATTGGTACGGTCCTCCGGTCGGACCCGGAGAGCGCCTGCCACCAGGAGGCGGAGCAGAGACTAGCTGGAGCTTCACCAATAGCAACCCGGGGATCCCTCAGGTTGAGCCCTTGGTTACCCGGGCCGCTTGGTGGGCCTCACAGGGTCTCCTAGAGAGAAAGTTCAAGGGAGTGCCCAGCACAAACAAGGGTGCGCGGTCGGTGTTCAGACAAGGAAGTCCAGAGGTCGTAGGAGGCCAAAACAGAGTGTCCGAGTGTATAGTGAGAATCAAGGCCAGAGTCGGAGTAGAGTGGTCAGCCAGGCAGGGTCAGAAGCAAAGGTCAGATCAGACATGGTCAAGTTAAGCAGGAGGTCGGATTCCAGGTGGCAGATGAGAGTAGACGGTGTTCCAGGCAGAGGTCAGGCAGCAATCAAGAATAGTTGGAGTTCCAGGCAGAGGTCAGGCAGCGATCAAGAAGTAGTCAAGAACAAGCAGAGGTCAGTACCGTGAGATCAGTCTGAAGGGTACTACCAGGAATGGAGAGGCGAAGGAGCAAGAGATGCTGCAACTGGAGACACAGGAGACGCTGGAACGGGAGATACAGGAGATGCTGGAATGGGAGATACAGGAGACGCTGGAACGGGAGACACAGGAGACGCTAGGACTGGAGACACAGGAGACGCTGGAACAAAGAAACTGGAACAGGAGACACAGGAAACGCAGGAATGCAAACTTGCTGTCACAAAGTGATTGACCCAATTGCCAAGGCAAGGTCCTGGGAGACAGGGCCTTGCCTATATACCAGGCAGGGATGATGTCATCACTGAGCGACCTGGCCGGGTTTTCCCCGCTTGGCCCTTTAAATTGAAGGAGGTCGGCTGCGCGCCTAGGAGCGGGGCCGAGGAGACGCTGGACGCAGAGCCCCGGCGGGAGCTCCGCTGTGAGATCTGCGACGTTGCTGGTGTCGGAGCGGGCTGAGAAGAGTGATGGGGACGGCCGGGACCAGCAGAGGAAGGGAGACCTGAGCTCATGGATGGTCGGGAGAGGTAAGCATGCCCAGCCACGGAGCGTACACGGCCGGGAAGCGCAACAGTACCCCCCCTTACCTCTCCCTTACCGGCCTTGGTTTGTCGGGTGGTCTCAGTGGAATTCCTGGAGAAGTTGCTTGTCATAGATGTGATGGAAGGGCTCCCACGAGTTCTCCTCAGGCCTGAAGCCCTCCCACGACAGGAGATACTCCCAATGGCCGTGCCTTTTCCTGATGTCGAGGACTTTCTTTACTTGTAGGGTCTCCTCAGATTCAGCGGAAAGTTGTAGAGGATAAGGAGCCCTACAAGATGGCCAGGAGAGTATGAATGGCTTCAGCAAGGATACGAGAAAGGTACTGTGGATACCCATTGACCTTGGTAACAGGTTACTGCTCCGTAACTCCGTTACTGCTTGATAACTGTTACTGCTCCAACATGGCGGAGGACTGGAAATGGCCCGATGAATTTTGGTGCCAGTCATTGAGAGGGTAGTCTCAATCTAACATGCTTTGTGCTTAACCAGACCTTTTGGCCTGGTCGGAATAAGGGAGCGGTGCGACGATGAGCGTCGGTAGAGTGCTTAGCTTGCTCGGCGGCTTGGCCCAGCCTTTCTTTAACTTGGTTCCATAATCTTCTTATTGTTTGAGCTGTTGACTGGGCCGCAGGTGAAGGCACTGAGAGCGGGACTGGTAGAGGCAGACGTAGCTGGTTGTCAAATATCACCGAGAAGGGTGATACGTCCATAGTGGAGGTGACATGCGTATTGTGGAGATAACTCAGCCCAGGGTAACAGGTCAAACTAGTCGACCTGCTGATCGTTAACGTAGGAACGTAAGAAGGTCTTTAAGGACCTGTTTGTTCTTTCTGCTTGGCCGTTCACCTGGGGATGATAAGCGGAAGTCAGATTTAAGGTGATTTCGAATTTCCTGCACAAGGATTTCCAATATCTGGCAGCGAACTGTGGACCTCGGTCTGAGATGATCTCTTTGGGTAGCCCATGTAGGCGGAAGACATGTTTGAGAAAGAGTTTAGCCAGTTCAGGAGCTGAGGGAAATTTCTGGAGTAGGATGAAGTGACCCATTTTCAAGAATCGATTAATGATGACCCAGATGACTGTGTGGCCTTTGGATGGAGGTAGGTCAGTGAAGAAGTCGGTGAAGATGCTCGACCAGGGTTCTGTTGGAGCCGGGAGAGGTTGGAGGAGTCCCCATGGATGGCCAGTCGGAGGCTTCTATGTGCATATATGGGACAGGAATCCACATAGTTGCGGGAGTCCTTGACCATGTTAGGCCACTAATAGTATCTCCTTAGCATTTCAAGGGTCCGAGCCTGGCCCGGATGGCTGGCCAACTTCGAATCATGGGCCCAGCGAAGGACGCGTTCGCGGAGATGGCATGGGACCACCGTCTTCCCCACTGGTACAGTATGGGTGGCTGCGAGGGTTACGCAGGCAGGGTCAATGATATGCCTGGGGGTGTCAGGCATATCCTCTGGTTCAAGAGAGCGGGAGAGAGCATCCGCTCGCGTGTTCTTGGCTGCAGGAAGGTAGCAAAGTTCGAAATGAAAGAAGAATGCCCAGTGGGCCTGTCTGGGATTCAACAATTGGGCTTCCTTCAAGTGCTCAAGATTTTTACGATCCGTAAAGATCGTAAATTTATGCTGTGCTCCTTTACTGCTAGGTGTTCACGATCTCCGATCGTATAATTTTTCTCCGCAGGGGAAAACTTGTGCGAATAGAAGGAGCAGGGGACTAGGGCTCCTTTGGAGGAGTACTGGCTCAGAACTGCCCCTGCCTCAATGGCGGAGGCATCGACTTTGACGATGAAGGGGCAGTTAGGATCCAGGTGACGAAGACAAGGTCCGGTGCAGAAGGCCTCTTTTAAGGCCTGGAAGGCAGATTGAGCCTTGGGACTCCATTCCTTGTGGTTACTGCCTTTCCTCGTCATGGCAGTGAGTGGAGCAGCTAATGTGGAGTAGTTGGCGATGAAGTTCCTGTAATAGTTTGTGAACCCAAGGAACCTTTGTAGGGTGCGGAGGCCTACAGGTTGAGGCCAGTCTCGGATTCCTTGGAGCTTTTCAGGGTCCATTGTAAAACCACGATTGGAAATAATATATCCTAGAAATGGAAGATGAGTCTGTTCAAAGATACACTTGTCTAGTTTCGCATAGAGATGGTTATCCCTGAGGAGTTGAAAGACTGTCTGAACATGAAAATGATGGGATTTTAGATCCTTGGAAAAGATCAGTATATCGTCTGGATATACAACGACAAATGAGTATAGTAGGTCCCGGAAGATCTCGTTCATCAAGCATTGAAAGACCGCAGGGGGCATTACAAAGTCTGAAAGCATCACTACGTACTCGTAGTGGCTGTCCCTGGTATTGAGTGCAGTCTTCCAAATGTCCTCTGGTTGGATCCTGATGAGATTGTATGCCCCTCGGAGATCCAACTTTGTAAAGATCTGGGCTCCTTGGAGGTGATCAAAGAGTTTGCTGATGAGTGGTAGAGGATAGTGATCCTTGCGGGTTACCGCGTTTAGCCCATGGTAATCGATGCAGGGGTGGAGACTGCCATCTTTCTTCTTCATGAAGAAGAAACCGGCTCCTGCAGGAGAATCGGAGGGTCTTATGAATCCCTTGTCAAGATTCTCTTTAATGTACTAGACATTGCCTTAGTCTAAGGTAGCAAGAGGGGATAGGTCCTGCCTTTGGGAGGCATGGTACCTGGTAGGAGTTCAATGGGGCAATTAAACCTCCGGAGTGGAGGTAGGATGTCAGCATTCTGTTTAGAGAATACATCTTGGAAGTCTGTATACAGAGCAGGCAACCCAGTTAGGGTTGTAGAGTTCAACACGGTGACTGCTAGAGACACTTGACGTAGGTAGCGATGTTGACACTGGGGTCCCCACTGGATTAGCTGTAGGGATTGCCAATCAAATTGCGGACCATGCACCTGGAGCCTTGGGAGTCCGAGGATTATTGGGTGCGTGGAACGCTTCAGGACATATAATGAGATCTCTTCATCATGGCGAGTTCCCATGGAGAGGCAGAAGGCTAGTATGCAATGCGTCCAGGAAGGTGCTCTCCCTGGATGGATGCAATCCTGAGAGGAATGTCCAAAGGCTGGAGCAGAAATTGGAGGAGTTTGATGATACTGTCCAAGATGAAATTGCCACTCACCCCGGTGTCCACAAGGGCAGTGGTGGCAAAGGCTCATGACTCTCAGGAGCGAGACACAGAAAGTAGTAGTTGGGGGCCAGAAATAGTGGTGCCCAAGCTTGGGACCTCCACCGGGCACAGGCTTTGCAGTTTCCCGGATGAACTGGACAGGCTTGTAAGAGATGTCCAGAGCCACCGCAGTACAGGGGACAAGCGCCCGCGGTTGATCTGCATCGGCTTCTCTGTCGATGGAGGAGACACTGGTAAGGCCTTCAGCTGATGACTGGTGGCACGGACTGGGCGTACGGTAGAAGGGCGAGAGGCTTTTACCTCCTGGTGTCGCTGAAGTAGGTGGTGATCAATCTTGCCAACCAAGGTGATGATGTCATCTAGCGATGTGGGAATCTCGCGAGCGGCCAGCTCATCCTTGAGGGCAATAGATAAACCATCCAGATAGATTGCCCATAGACAGTCCTCTTGCCATCCCATAACAAGTGCCATGAGGGTGGGTGGGCGGGATGCAAGCCCGGGGAGCATCGGCAGGCAAAGAAGGGGCTGCCGGCGCTCCCTGGGAACCTAATCGGCTGGATTCCAGCCGATTGGTTCCCTTCTCCCCTGGGAACCAATTAGGGATCCCGACCTGCCTCCCTGAGGACCGGATTCGTCCCCGGGGATGGTGGCCAATGGGCGGGAACGCCGGCGTGGGCACGCACACGTAGTGGCCCACTTTCCCAGCTCCTACCCCCCCCCCCCCGGGTGATGGCGCGACGGGTGCCTGGCACCTACATTATGTCAGGGCACCTCGATACTCCGTTGGGGTGCCCTTCTCTAATATTTATTTATTTATTTATTTAAACAAATTTACATACCGTTTTCCAGTAAAAACTTACTGACCAAAGCGGTTTACAACAATAAGTAACCTTAAACAATTAAAAGGTTAAAATAGTTAGTACTAAAATAAAACTTAAAATGAAATAAGTATGAATAAAAATACAGCATGTTACATGATCAATAAAAATAATGGTGACTGAACAGAGAATGGCCAATTACATTTAAAAATTAAAAGCAGGAATAGATCAAAGTGATACTATATGATTCAAACATATTTAGCCTTATTTACTTAACAAGATATTTCTAAATCTTTAAAAGCTTCCAGGACTGACTTTTCTCCCAGCACCCACCCTCTCACAAGTCAATAACAAGCAATGCAATCAATAACATCAACGAGACTTAGGCAAGAGTGGGATCAAACAGGCCACCACTTTATTGTATAACAATTAGCTGCCCGAGCCAGGACTTTACATCTGCTTCCCTGCACACCCGCCACCCACCAGCAAGGTGCACAGATATTAACATTGCACTATACCCACGACCCCCTCTACCATCAGCAAGGGGTTGTGACCACCAGCTCCCGTCACCTGCAGCAAGGAGCCTCCCACAGGACAACTGCACCCAATCATCTTGCAATCAACACATTGCCTCTCAATTGGCTCGGGCAACCCGCCACCATCACAGGATGGACCCATCCTGTGATGGTGGCCTAGATCCCTACCGCAGCAACGCTTCCAAGGCATCCTGAAATGAATTTAGGAACAAGTCCTGTCCTATAAAGGATAGATGCACCCCGTCTGGGCGAAATTGCCCTTTCCCGCATTCCCATGACCACTCATGACGAATGTGATGACCCCCAAACAATGTAAGCCAGGAACCAAGTTGCCGGTTTTCCTTGGCCCGGCAGCGTTTCCAAATCTTTCTATTCATTTCATCAGGCCTTGGAATAATGTCTGACCAACAAATTACAGAAGACGGTAGCAAGACCGTGGCAGATGTCAAGTCCTTCTATACCATAGCGATAAATTGGCGTCCATAAGAACATAAGAAATTGCCATGCTGGGTCAGACCAAGGGTCCATCAAGCCCAGCATCCTGTTTCCAGAAGAGGCCAAACCAGGCCACCCAAACACTAAGAAGATCCCATGCTACTGATGCAATTAATAGCAGTGGCTATTCTCTAAGTAAACTTGATTAATAGCCGTTAATGGACTTCTCCAAGAACTTATCCAAACCTTTTTTGAACCCAGCTACACTAACTGCACTAACCACATCCTCTGGCAACAAATTCCAGAGCTTTATTGTGCGTTGAGTGAAAAAGAATTTTCTCCAATTAGTCTTAAATGTGCTACTTGCTAACTTCATGGAATGCCCCCTAGTCCTTCTATTATTCGAAAGTGTAAATAACCAATTCACATCTACTCGTTCAAGACCTTTCATGATCTTAAAGACCTCTATCATATCCCCCTCAGCCATCTCTTCTCCAAGCTGAACAGCCCTAACCTCTTCAGCCTTTCCTCATAGGGGAGCTGTTCCATCCCCTTTATCATTTTGGTTGCCCTTCTCTGTACCTTCTCCATCGCAACTATATCTTTTTTGAGATGCGGTGACCAGAATTGTACACAGTATTCAAGGTGTGGTCTCACCATGGAGCGATATAGAGGCATTATGACATTTTCTGTTTTATTAACCATTCCCTTCCTAATAATTCCTAACATTCTGTTTGCTTTTTTGACTGCTGCAGCACACTGAGCCGACAATTTTAAAGCATTATCCACTATGATGCCTAGATCTTTTTCCTGGGTGGTAGCTCCTAATATGGAACCTAACATTGTGTAACTACAGAAAGGGTTATTTTTCCCTATATGCAACACCTTGTCCAGACATCAAACCCCAATCATTACTGCCTAGGTGGATAATCAGAATCTGTGGTTGCCCAAATCACACTACGCTCCTCTGCAGGCAGGGAAGCAATTTGTCCCAGCCCCTGCCCCTGCGTCCCAGCCAATGGATTATTGCATTATACTGTGTTAAGTCCAAATGCACCCCATAAGGACACTCCTGGGCATGCTTGAAAGCCCACGTGATGAAGGAGTGTCCCACAATCCATATTCGGTGGCCCCAACTTCTAGGACCTAAAAAGAGGGAAGTGTTAGTATATTGCATTGTTTATTGATGTCCCGGGCTTATGTAACCTTTGAAGGCACCCGATTTACAGCGCCCAATCTGCTGAATTACACCACCCGATAATCCAGCTTGAGCGGCAGAGGTAGCTGCACCTATTCGGAAGGAATGTGTTCCGAAATGGGACGAGTCCAACCCGAGGTATGTTAAGCACTTGCATAGCACCACATCGAATTGAAATTTGGTGAGCGGCCTGCCATCTGAGTGGACCAAAAATCTGGATCCCTCAGAGGTGCGAAGTTCTACGAAAGCCTTGTAGTTAGCCAAAGGACAGGTCCTGCAGTTAAGGATAGCGCGAAGGACTAGGTATGAACCTTTTCCCATCTGATCTGTTTTGAAAGAGGTATAAACAGTATGATGGAATTTGCCTCCAGGGTGATGTACTGTGAGCGCAAACCGGAAGACTCTTAACCTTTGGTGGCTCTAGCCACTAGTTCGCTGACACAAAAAGCTCCGAAGAATGCAAAAATGAAAGCTACGCAAAACAAGCGTGTTTCGTATTCAGAACTACATATGTTTGCTAAACTGTCCCATAGTCTCTGTAGAGTATGATGGGTAATGGGATTTTTCTCCTCTACCGCTCATGTTCCCTCTACTGCTCGTGCTCCTTCTTTTGCCCAACCCAACAATATACGACATATCAAAAATTGTCCGCCAGGGAAACCCCAACCATGAGCCCTCATAAAGAAGGAAAAAGCCCGTTAGTTGTCTTGCCACTGCTGCCCTTGAAGTCCCTTCCGCTTTTGCCACCTCTATGTATGGCATTATGCCCCACTCCAAAACTGGTTCCCCCTGCCACCCCCATTTGGAGAAAAAGGACACCACCTTCTCAGCCCCTTTCACATATGCAGACCACGTGGAAGAGGCTATTGACATTTGTAGCAACCTCCAGGCTTCTGGATACCAATCTGTCAAAGGAAAGCAGGCACTGAAGCTCCCTCTGGATCTGCTTCTGGCTCGAGTTTCTGGAACGTGTCCCACTTTGAACAAGAAAGAGAATCGGCCAAAGTGTTAGAATCAACCGTGCCCACACAGTCACATTTAATTCCATGCAGCGAAGGATGAATTCACGCAGTAAATCAGAGATTAACATATTTTTTGCTGCTCTCTTGTTGATAACCTCGACTATATCCTGGTTATCACACCAGAAAATCACTTTTTTATTCCTGATCCGCTCACCCCATAGTACAACTGCTACGATGATGGTGAAAAGCTCTAGGAAGGTGATATTCCTGGTGGTGCTGGAATACACCCACACCTCAGGCCACAGAGCCGTGCTCCTTGAAAGTATGCACCAAACCCGACTGATCCTGCTGCGTCCATAAACAGTTCTAACTCATAATTTGAAACTGCTTCAGACTGCCACAACAACGTTCCATTGAAGTTGGACAGATATTTGTGCCAAATCTTCTCAAATTCCCTTTGAGATGCGGGTATAGTGGAAACTTTTCTTGACTCCGGACATTGAGGCTGACAGCCGCCGCAAGAAGGCTTTTCCCATTGGGATAACCCTACAAGCGAAGTTTAGTCTACCCACTAATGATTGGACCTGCTTTAAAGTCAATTTCTTCACGCTCTGTGCTTGCGAGATCAGTCTGAGTTGGTTCACTTTTTCTTCTGGTAACCGTGACTGCATGGATATCGAGTCTATTTTGATGCCCAAGAAAACTAGCCATGTGGAGGGCCCTACTGTTTGTTTTCTGCAATGGGTATACCAAACTTGTTGGCAACCTGTTGAAAGCAATGCAATAGGTCTTTGCAGTCTCTCGCATGTGGATGACCCACAAATAGGAAGTCATCTAAGTAATGCACAATGTTTGACGATCCTGATTCTTGTTCGATCACCCAATGTACAAAAGAGCTGAAAGCTTCGAAGAAGGCACATGCGATAGAGCAACCCATTGGTAGGCATTTATCCATGAAGTAACCTCCCTCAAATTGGAAACCCAACAATGGAAAACTCTCCGGATGTAATGGCAATAGACAGAAAGCTGACTCAATATCTACCTTTGCCATCAATGCCCCCTGACCGCATCTCTGCACTAGGCGAACTGCTGAGCTGAACGACTGGTATCTTACCGTGCAGAGCTCGTGAGGGATGAAGACATAGACCGAACCACCCTCAGGGAAGGACAAATTTTGGATGAGTCAAAACTTGCCTGTCTCTTTTTTAAGGATGACTGCAAGGGGGAGAGTACCAAGTCTGGAAAGGGGGGCTCGTGGAAAGGTCTTGCTATGTGCCCTAATGCAATCTCAGCGGACAGTTTATCCTTGACGATCCTGGATATGTTGCACACTGAGGGGCCCCTGAATGGGATAACAAAATCGTCTGAGAATCCTTTCAACAATAGCAACGAGGTCTCCGTATTTGGGTATCTAAGCAACCACGGCTTCAGTGCCGCAACTTGAACCGGCGTAGGCGCTAAGCTGAGGTTCTCATTTCTGAGTACCTTTTGGCGCTCCTCCCAAGGCAGACCCTGCACCTGTAATCCCTTCTCCTGAGTGCTTACTGCATTTTGAAGCTGGATGACCTGCTCCACAGTTGAGACAGCTGTGGCGGAATTTACATTCTGGGAAGTTGCAAGACGAGTGGTTGAACCACCAGCAAACATCTGACAGATGTGCTCCGACTCTTCCGGAACCCCCCGGAGTGGTGCTAGCACGAAAGGAACGCCCCCTCCTCCCTATGATAGCACTCGCTGAGACCCCCGGTGCATAGGAAGGAATCTTTGCATTCATCTGTGTTAGCCATAATCCCACATCCCTCGTGCGCCAGGAGAAAAAATTATTCTCTTCCATACGGTCTCGGAAACGCTCATCATAATTTAGCCAGGACCAGCCCTCGTAGTCTTTGCTGGCTGCCAATATCGTATCTGCGTATGCTAGCATCGGGCCATACTGGGAGCTATCATGACAGCCTATCACGCTCGCTAGTCTCAGGAATGAACAGATCCAATTTAATACATTCCTTGCTACTGTTTTCTTCTGTGTGCCCGGAAAGCGCTCAACTCCTCTCTTTTTTAACTCTTTTTCCCTGCCTCTCCTACCTTCGAGCAGACGGAAGAGGTCAATATATTTCCTTTGTCTAATTTTCTTGCGCATCGCCTTAGGCACATCCTCCAAAAGTTCTGAAAATGTATCTAACGCAGGCACACCTCTGTCTTGTCCCTTGTCCCCCTTTTCTGTATCCTCGCTAGAGGGCAATCCAGATGAGCCTGAACTTGAGGAGGAAGAGGATGTAGAGGAATCTGACGAGCTAGACCTGGTGCACTTACACTTGGCCTTGTCGCGCTTCCTAGATTTCTTGCTTGTGACCTGCTCTGTTCTAACCCCCTCAGGCTGCACCGTACATGCATTTGATATACTAGAGTAGAAGTCAGGCTGCGCACTAGCATTTAATGTATTAGCATATGCGATGTGTAACCCTGACCCAGTACCCGTCTCACCTGAGTTCGAGACCTCTCTGGTTATGGAGCCAGCTGCCAAAGTCGAATGTCTGGAGGTACCCTCCATCATACGCACTTCGTTATGTTCTATGTCATAAAGCCACTCATCCAATGTGGTTGGTCTCTGTGAAGAGAAGGAGACAGCAGACGGCGTAGGACCTAGTATATCTGACGTGATGGTATTAACCTCATATGAGCGAGGGGCATCTCTGTAGGGACAGCGACCTGGCTGTGATCCTGTGGCACTCCCTGCTCCCGGGGTTGGATAACCATAGGGAAATCCACCTGTTGGCATGGATGGGTCACCCGAACCACTAATAGGGGACGGTGATATGCACAGAGGGTCAAGACCGTTCCGTGTCCCAGGGCCGAATCTGGGCAACGGTCCCGAATGATTGTAATTATCTTTGGGGACAGGGACGTAATGTCCTCGTCCCCCTTGAACCCTCAAGACCGGACCCCACTCACCCGAGTGGCCTGCAGTCGAAGCATTGTCCCTGCTTTGCCACTGTCTTGCCTGTCTGCTAGCTGGGGATCTGAGGTCAACTGGCTCCTCCATCGCTGGCCTGAAGCTCTCGCTGTACTGGCCAATCCTTGTGTGTTATCCGCCATAGGGCCAAGGCATACAGTATTGTGGCCGAAGAAAGCGCCTGTCAGGTGATTGTTAGATCCTCGAGCTGCTGTCTCTACATCGTATGCTTCTTCTCTCATCGTTTCATGGGGCCAACTTTATCGTAGAATCCTCTACCTGGGATGTCCATGCCGCATGGGGGAACAGCAGTGCGCCGTGCATTGGGCCAGGCTGCAGACGACGGTGTTTCTCGAACAGTCTTTCTCTTCATGCGACATCTTCCTCTTTTTGGGGCCTGTGGTTCTAAGGTGTCTGGTCTGTGCTCGAGCTGAAACTACTTTCTTGGCCTTGGATCGACGGGGCCTTGCCTGGCGTCCCTTCCCGCAATTCTCCTGCACTGTCAGTGACTCGCCCATTGTCTCTCCTGGTGTCACTGTGGCCTCCTCGGACTCAATTTGATGTAGGCTGGGGTTAGGGGCCATGCAGGACACGCCAGGGGGACCCTGGTGATTTCCATATCCCGGCTGGCATGGCTGCGGCAATGGGACCCTCCATCGCGTGGAGCTGATGTGCTGTGGCCTCCCTTACGCGGAGCTGAGGCACAGGGGTCTCCCTCCGGAGTCTCCCTCCGGAGTAGCTAAGGCGCTGAGACCTGAAGGAACTGTGGAACAGTGGCATCCATCTGGAGATTTCCGATCTATTATTTATGTATTTATTTAGTTAGTTAGAGGGTTTTTTTTTTTTATTTATTTTTAAGTTGGTGGAGGAAGGCCTGTGAAGCAGTACCTAAGGCAAGGCCAGGAGGGGGGGGGGGGGAGGGGCACGTGGGCATGGCCTGGAACAGGAAAAGGGGGCTGTGGGGGCAGAGGCCGGCGTGGAGCAAGTATGTGCATGGCAGCGAGCCTCAGGTGGTGGGAGGCCGAAAGGACTCAAGGGGGGGGGGGGCAGGTATAGCACGTGAGAGGAGGTTTGAGGTTCTGCAGGCCAGCCGGAGCAGGGCCTGGGAGGCGGCGGCAGGCCGGGCAGAGAGGGAGAATGGTTGCCAGAGCTAATTTTTTGCCGGAGCTCGGCCGCGGGGAGAGATGGGCAGGACTCAAACGCTCTGCAGGTGGGCACGCGGCCGTTAAAGGAAGGAGGACTGGTTGGGTTGGGGCCTGCCAGGATCAGCAGGGCCAAATGGAAAGAAGGCAATAATAGGGAAGCTGGGTCTGGGGAGCAAGCGGAAAGGGGGGGGGGGGGGCGGATAAAGTACTCAGGACTGCCGCGGGATAATCCGGGGGCCTCAGGAAGGAAATGTCCGGCGCAAAGCAGAGGGTGTGCTGGATCTAGAGGTCTGCCACGGGAATGCAAGGCCTAAGAAGTTGACCTGCTCGTGGAAGGGTCGGCGCGAGGTACTCACGCGGCAGCGAAGGGTATTCCTGAAGTGCAGAGAAGGAGGTGATGCGAGCCCGGGGAGCGTCGGCAGGCCTTTCTGACTACCTATTTAAAACAAAACACACAAACTAATACATCCCAATAGTTTACTTCTCCCCAATACTTTTAAGTTTTAAAAATTTCTCCAAGCAATACTTACTGATTCTTTCCAGCCACCAGCAAGGTGATCCTCTCCTCTCAGTGCTCTTCTGTGTTATGCCCGTAGGTCGCAGATGGCTGCGACCGCGTGTACTTACTTCTTGCACCACTCTCCTGCCCTCCCAGGGCCTGCTCTCAGCGCAGGTCAGTCTCCACTAGGGATGTGAATCGTTTTAGGACGATTAAAATTATCGTCCGATAATTTTAATATCGTCTTAAACCGTTATGGAACACAATACAATAGAGATTCTAACGATTTATCGTTATAAATCGTTAGAATCGTGAGCCGGCACACTAAAACCCCCTAAAACCCACCCCCGACCCTTTAAATTAAATCCCCCACCCTCCCGAACCCCCCCCCAAATGAGTTAAATAACCTGCGGGTCCAGCAGCGGTCCGGAACGGCAGCGGTCCGGAACGGGCTCCTGCTCCTCAATCTTGTTGTCTTCAGCCGGCGCCATTTTCCAAAATGGCGGCGAAAAATGGCGGCGGCCATAGACGAACACGATTGGACGGCAGGAGGTCCTTCCGGACCCCCGCTGGACTTTTGGCAAGTCTCGTGGGGGTCAGGAGGCCCCCCACAAGCTGGCCAAAAGTTCCTGGAGGTCCAGCGGGGGTCAGGGAGCGATTTCCCGCCGCGAATCGTTTTCATACGGAAAATGGCGCCGGCAGGAGATCGACTGCAGGAGGTCGTTCAGCGAGGCGCCGGAACCCTCGCTGAACGACCTCCTGCAGTCGATCTCCTGCCGGCGCCATTTTCCGTACGAAAACGATTCGCGGCGGGAAATCGCTCCCTGACCCCCGCTGGACCTCCAGGAACTTTTGGCCAGCTTGTGGGGGGCCTCCTGACCGCCACGAGACTTGCCAAAAGTCCAGCGGGGGTCCGGAAGGACCTCCTGCCGTCCAATCGTGTTCGTCTATGGCCGCCGCCATTTTTCGCCGCCATTTTGGAAAATGGCGCCGGCTGAAGACAACAAGATGCAGGAGCAGGAGCCCGTTCCGGACCGCTGCCGTTCCGGACCGCCGCTGGACCCGCAGGTTATTTAAGTCATTTGGGGGGGGTTCGGGAGGGTGGGGGATTTAATTTAAAGGGTCGGGGGTGGGTTTTAGGGGGTTTTAGTGTGCCGGCTCACGATTCTAACGATTTATAACGATAAATCGTTAGAATCTGTATTGTATTGTGTTCCATAACGGTTTAAGACGATATTAAAATTATCGGACGATAATTTTAATCGTCCTAAAACGATTCACATCCCTAATCTACACCCTCTACGCTGCACAGCTCCACCCCTTTCAGGATCTCTACCCAGGTACTGTCTCCAGCCTGCATCTCTACTGGGGAACCCTAGCTCTTCGGGACCTCTCCACAGCTTCACCCAGAGCTCCCCGCTGTGCCTGATCTCGCCTCCCGAGGGTGTGGACCTCTGGGGCTCCTCCCCACAGGTGGCAACAACTCGCATCTCGGGCCAAGGGTCCACATACCCACAAATCATAACGTTCTGTGAAGCGTTTTGCAAATTGTGTCAATCATTTGCACATTTGCTAAATTATTTCTCATAGACTTTAATGAGAAAATGTCCAAGCAAACTGCTGACATCAAAAATTCCAAAGCATGTTGCCATGGTTCGTGATTAAAAACATTATACATTGCTGGATGCAATGACATGAAGTTGTATGAAACCTTCCTCTTCGTCCCCCAAAATTTTTTTCTCTTTCACCTTTATGGTGGATGAAATATTGCATTTGATATTGGTTTGAAACATTTAGAGATTTTTTTCTCCTCACTGTAAAATGTTAGAAATATTTCTTGAATATTGGTTTGAGGTGATATCCGGTTTTGTGTATTTATATATTTATATCCCTCGAAAAATAGTTGTGCTTTATTTGCTTTTGGTTTCTGCCATTGTTTTTAAGGCAGGTTTAGGAAATGCTGTACAAAATAAGAATTTCACCATTAAGAAAGATCTCTTTCATAAATGCAGAAGAAGACATTTTTCACAATTCTTTTTCCTGCAAAGATGAAAAGCCTAGACTTTAGCCGTGTTTGCTTTTCTCACTGTAGATTATTTTCTCACCTGCTATCAGAGTGAGTCATCTTATTAAATCAGCCACCAGGTGGTGCTCAAAAACAATCAAATGCTCTCAGACCCAGCACTGGCCTCACTGCATCAGCTGTAGCAGGGATGTGAAAGACTGGGATTTCATTTGAGTCCTTGTCTGAATGCAGTTGCTAGTTGCTGTGTTAGTCCATTTAGGCACATGAACGAAGCACAGGCGATATCCTTTTATCTGGCCAACGATGCATTCATGTCAAATTCTCAAGGGTCACTGTGGAGTGATGGGGACAGACATTTTGCAAAATGATGAAGGCAGTAAAACATTCAAAACTGAGTCACAAAAGGCAGCACCTAGAACTTGTTCATTGACCTTCTGTCTGTCCTTTTGAGTAACTCAATATTATCCCATCAAGCTTAGGAAACGACAAGAGCCACCTTCCCCCATTTTGAATCCCCTATTTTGTTGGTTATTTAGGTTGGAGAAAAAGAGGAGGGCTCGCAGTAAGCATTGACTTCTTCTGCTCTCTCACATTCTCTTAGGTCTCTGAAAACTGAGAAAAAAGTAAGAAATGTCATTCTACAAAACTGTTCTTTAATAAAAGGAGTACGAAAATTGGTGGTTTCTTCGGCTCTTCATTACTGTACTGGCCGTGCTTATTCATTTTGTTAGGGATGTGCATTTGTTTTAAATGAAATAGACAATGGCAACGAAATTGTCTTTTTCGTCTTGTTTTGGGAGCACCCTGAAATGAAAAAAAAAAAAAAGACAAAATTTCGTAAAATTAGTATTTTGAGTTAGTTCGCATTAATGGGACTTAGAGCGCACTAACATCGTTTTAGGGAGCACTAAGTCCTGTCAGTGTGCACTAAGTCCGAAATTAGGGAAACATGAAATAAACACCCCCGAACCATTTTAAAAATGAAATTAAACAGATAACCCGAAACGAAAACTACATGAAAAAAAAATCAGTGTATCCATACATTTTATTGCTGGATATGGGCATTTTTTATGATTGAAGATGACCGAAATTTTTGGGTTTTTTTCTTTTTTTCAGTAATCTGTTCTTGCTAAAGAAAGCTATATTTATAAACGTTCTTCTTTGCAAGGTTTACAGCACCTTCACTAACATTTAATAGTGCGATTTTTAAAGGCAAACCAAACACACGCCCAAATTTTCAAAGCCCGACGCAAGCAAATATGGGGGGATACTGACTAGGCTGGGTCCTGCGCACGCTAAGTGCATTTTTGAAAGGGCCCGACCACGCTCGTATCTCCTGATGCGTGCAGGCCAGCGTAAAGGGACAGACCAGGGGAATGGTCTGGGCAGGGAGGGGGCGGAGTGGGGTGGGGGCCGGCCAGGACAGCGGCCATTAGGCCCTGTCCCGAGAAGCATGAGCTGGCAGCTGGCTGGTGCGCCAAAGTTACTTCTGCTCCAAAGCAGCAGCAAGTATTAAAACAAAAAAAGTAGCCTAGCTAGGTAGGGGTTAGGGAGGAGAAGGGAAAAGGTAGGAAGGGAAAAGGTAGGAAGGTTAGGTAGGGGTATAGAGAAATTCCCTCCCACTTCTCTCCTTAATTGGAGTGACTGGGAGGGAACTGGGGAAGGCCTACCCCCATCGCCATGCATTGCTTTTGAAAATCCCCCCCCTCCCCCGTGCGCGTGAGTCCAGACCCGTCTGCAAATGCACGTGCAGATTTTAAAATCTGGTGCACATGTGCGTGCAGGAACCATATTTTATAACATGCGCGCGCTGATGAGCAGTTGTTATAAAACAGCTGTGTCCATGTGCATGTGCCGGAAACCATGCGCACATGGATGCTGGCGCGGACGTTTGAAAACTGACCCCTATGTATATAACCCTTGTTGAAAATTTGTGCCCTAAAAAAGCACTTCACATTTTTCTTGATGAAAATTTGCACGTAATGGGAGATTGCTATAAACAGCGTAAGACGAGAGCTGCTGGGCTTTTCTTTCTCTTGTTGCTGACAATGTGAATTCTGTTTCGTTTTTCTCTGCACCACAGCTCGCAAAGCCAAGAAGAGCTAGGGTGTACTCGACAGCCCACTAGACAAACATCCCAAACCTCAGAATGTGTATTTTAGTAGTGGCATCTTCAAATTGTGGTTGGCATTTTCCATAGCTCCTATCATTTGTTGCAACCTCCCTTGCTCCCAGATACTGCTTAAACTGGAAGATGCTTGGCAACCTGGGGAAAGAATACTGGCTTTTAGCAGCAGAAGTATTTTTACCATGGTAAGAAAATAAGAAAGAGGAACGTGGGGGCAATTTTCAATGCTTTGCATTGCATGCAAAGGTGCACAGGCTCACACTCCAGCTTGCGTTATTTCCTTTTGAAAATGAGTAGGTGAAAAGTTTAAGTGGGTTACGAGCATCTGAGTACTTTCCACTGGGTATTTGTGCAGGTGGATGAATGGGAATGAAATAGCACATGTGCTTTTGGAAATCCCATGCATGTGTGCACTGTGTTTTCCTCCCCTGACCTAAACACACCCTCCGGAATGCCTCCCTTTAATGCAGTTAAAAATTGGGTATGGTACAGATCCTGCACGATACTTTTACCCGCTTTAGAGTAAAAGGCAATTCTCAGTCTGGCAGTTTTACCTGCATAAATACCCTTTGATAACTGACCTTGCTATAGACATTATAATAGCTCTGGTGTCATTGTCTGATCACTCCCTTCTGAGGGCTCTCCTGAAAGTGGGAAGGATAGTCCTCAAGCCTCTGTCCGCCTGCATGTCCAGAAATCGAAAAGAAATGCTACATGTGCGGCTCTAGCATCCTGGGGATCTCATAGAGCTAATTCATCTTTGGAATAACCAGTTAGAGCCACTGTTGGTTATCCGCTGGCTCCGTTTTAAGCCTTTTCAGTAAGAGAGTAAACCAGCCCACCAGGATTCCACCAACGACAAAGACTTTTAAAGTAGAAAGCATGTAAGCGTGAAAGTTGCTGGTGGAAATGTAAGTCTGGTCTCAATAGGCAAAAGGGTTAAGAGCATGCCAAATTTTATAGGGTGTATCTCGGCTTGGCCAAAAATAAAAGAATACATTTCTAATCAGATAGCGATGGCTGCAAACTAGCCTAGGTAGCGGTTTCAGATGGTAAAACAGCTTTCTACTCTGTACCCTACTTGACTCATGCTGTTTCTAGCTGTCAGCTGAAGACTTTACTATATTTTTTAAGACTTGGGGTAGATTTTAAAAGGAGCGCGCATGCGCACATGGACATGCTGATTTTACAACATACGTGTGCTGGCGCACATTATAAAATCCATTGGCTGCACGCACATGCGTGCCAGATTTTAAAATCTGTGCAGGCGGCGCACGCAGGGGGGTGAATTTAGTAAATTACGCACGGCGACGCAATTGGGCCTTCCCCAGATCCTATCCCTAACCCTACTCTTCCTACCTTTTCCCCTCTCCACCCCATCCCCTAACCTAACCCTAACTATCCCCATTTTTTTACTTACTGCTCTGTTGGAGTAGAAGCAGCTTCAGCACGCCAGCCGGCTGCTGGCGCACCCTTACCCGGAGCAACGGTTAATGGCCGCTGTCCCGCCCCACCCCACCCAGACCACACACCAAGCCTGCCCCTTTTTCAGGGCCCAGCATTCGTGCACGTATTTGGGATTTACGTGTGTGGCCGGACCCTTTTGAAAATGTGCGCGGCTCGCTCAGGGCCCAGCCACGCACTGTAAGTTCTGATTTGTTGCAACCTCCCTTGCTCCCAGATACTGCTTAAACTGGAAGATGCTTGGCAACCTGGGGAAAGAATACTGGCTTTTAGCAGCAGAAGTATTTTTACCACGGTAAGAAAATAAGAAAGAGGAACGTGGGGGCAATTTTCAATACTTTGCATTGCATGCAAAGGTGCACAGGCTCACACTCCAGCTTGAGTTATTTCCTTTTGAAAATGAGTAGGTGAAAAGTTTAAGTGGGTTACGAGCATCTGAGTACTTTGCACTGGGTATTTGTGCAGGTGGATGAATGGGAATAAAATAGCACATGTGCTTTTGGAAATCCCATGCAGGGGGGTTCTGATTTTTACGCACATATCCCTTTAAAATTCCCCCTTAAGAGCATCACTTTATGGGCAGGGTTCATTTCATATTCCTGGAGATCTGAAAGGCTTTGGATGATCTTCCTTAAAAAATGTGTAGCATGGTCTTTCTTGGCCAGAAGCTATGTTTCTAGGAATGACAGTAGGGGATGGGAAGATTTCAATTGATGGGGGGGATGGGAGGTTGGAGTTTTGTTTGTGCTGTTTTTAGGGTTGAGAGTGGGGCTCTAATTTTTTAATTTATTTGTAATCTGCATGTTTTCATTTGTATGTAATGCCCTTTGAGCTTCTTACATTGATGAAGTGGAATATCAATTTTTTTTATAATTTTATTTTTATTAGAGTTTAAAAATTATTACATTTAAACAAAACAAAGAATATCATATGAATTACCCATTCCAATTCAAAGAAAGATGAAATCAGAATAAGAAATATCCTTCATACAATTGTGATACAGTTCTCTTATCAAATTAGAAGGGAGATTATTCCAAGGAAACAGAATAAGTAAAAATTAATTAACAAAACAGAGACAGTAATTTTAATCCAGCCTAGATTGCAATTAACCAGACAAAAACACTTAGTCAAAGTGAGACTTATCTACTATAAATGCTTCTAAGTCTCTAGAATCCTGAAAAACAAATTTATTCTTCTGAAATGTAGCTAAGCATTTATGTGGAAATTTTAAAAAGAAAGAAGCCCCTAGTGCCAAGACTTTGGGTCTCAAATGAAGAAATTGTCCTCCCAATTTGGATCACTTTAGACACATCAGGAAAAACAGAGATTTTTTTGCTACAAAGCAAAAATTCTTATTATTCAAATATTTCTGCAAGACAAAATTTTTGTCCATTTCTGAAACAAAAGAAACTAATAATATTGCTCTTACTGGAATATTATTGATAGATTCCAAAAGATCTGTTAGGACTAGAAGGAATTAGGGTATCTATTATTCCTTCATCATTCACTAACTCTCTCTTAAATCCAGGAACATACTGAGTTTTAGAAAATACAATTTCTCTATCAGATGGAAAACTTAGAACCTTTCTTAGGTATTTCTTAAATAATTCCATAGGTGACAATAAGCGTGATACAAGAAAATTCAATAAACAGAATTTTTGAACGATTAATATTCTCTAATTTCTCATATTGACCATGCAAGTATAAACTATCTTTAACATTATACAAAGCTTGAATTGATGACATTTGGGACCCCATGTACCAATCATCGATTCCGAGGTTGTTGTTCCTCAAATTCACTCTTTTAAGTTAGTTTCAGTAGAAAATTTATCATGTTGATTCAAAGATTTACTAAGAGTCTTGTCCAAGTTGGAGATTAACCTCCACACATCAACAATTGTAATACCTGTGGGGTCCCTTACATTACTAGGATCTTGATCAAGAGGTAAAGGGTTAATTTCAGCCTCTGCTGCCTCAGGGACTCCATCTGCAGATGCAGATATGAGATCTCTGATATCAATCCTTCCAAAATCCAAATTATCTACAGATGGTCTAATTGGAGCCAAAGATGTTAAAGGCTCAAGTGGCAACCCAGTAGGCAGTACTGGTAGCTGGCTCTGACCATTGCTCAGAGATGCCCCAGATCACCGAGAGGAAACAGATGTAACATTGTCCATGGAGCCATTGGCCTGTGAAAATGCATATCAATAGGACCAAGGATCTTACTTTTGCTGTTAGCTGGAGAAGAAGCCATGATTTTCATCTTTTCTTTCCTCCCCATTAATGAGGAGTCAAGGGAAATCCAGAAATCAGATTCTCGAGAAGGGTTGCACCCCTTTGGCGCACGGCTTTGGCAGCGAGCCGGCGGCTTTGTGCTGCAGGGCCCAATCATATATAGGCAGGTAAGTGCCAGCTAATGATGTCACTCACTGCGGGAGAGGAGCAGGTATCTCAGGCAGTTGGATGCAGCCCTCCGGTTACAAATGGACTCTCTCTCATGCTCCCTCTGGAATATCAATTTTAAGAAAGAAAATGAAATAAATTTGCCTTAAAATAAAAAGGAAAATAGAAGTCAAATGGATCAGGTTTAAACTGCTGCACGAAGAAATAAAAAGCATCTGAAGTAGGAAATGCATGTGGAAGGCCCAATATTTGTTATGAACTGGGGGCAAGGTAGTTCTTGGTTTGAAATCAAAATCAATAAGATGATAGCTATTATTGAATAATGGAGGTGAACTCTCTCAGGGATTGATCACTTATTTATGTGTCCTATTTGTATGAAACTATACTGCTTTTTCATTTTGATAATAATAATGTCATAGATATGAATGAATTAGATAATAAGGATGGCCTAATGATCTGTCAACTAACTGTCATCTGTGGGTTATGTTTGTCCTAAGCATGTGTTGTATAATATTTAGATTGCTGCTACTGCTTGATAAAAGAACTTGTCTCAGCCACCTTTTTAAGCCTGGATTCCTTTCCTAAATGCATTAAAAAAAATATATCACATTTCAAATACTTGAAGTTAAGGAACTTTATCTTCCCTGAGCTGAAAATGCTGCAATCCTTGGAAATGAAATAGAATTTTTATTTTTTTGGGTGAAGATCTTGCCCTAAGAAAGCACATTCTGCTTTTTGTATTAATTCCTACTGCTATTAGATGGATTGCTCCAGGAGAGTGAATTGAAGCTTATTGGCACGTTCTCTGGGCAGACATGGTCTGGTGCTTTGCATTTCATCACATCAATATATTCATACATAGCCGTGTCCATGTACACGCACATGGATGCCCGCATGCATTTTTTAAAATCGACCCCTAATTGTTTATTCTTAAATTTGTCAGGAAGGGCACAGATCAGATCTTCCTGGAAGGTATCTCCCTTATAAACAGAAAACATGAACCAGAGAAAATGGATTTTTTTCTATCAGATAAATGCACTTCATTTGGAAAGATTTGAATCAGGTCTACACTAAGTACCATCAGGCCTTCATATACAACATACAGATGTGCAGTGAAGGATTTGGAAGGATGTCTTTTTCACCCTGGCAAAGATCTCTTTTTTGAGCCAAAGAATGACTCTGAACCTCAACTCACATTTCTTGGGATTCTTCCATCTGCCACTCCTTGTCTGTAAAAGAAGCTCATTTATTTTGGTTACTTCTGGTCTGTGGTGGACTAATCATTGCAAGGCCATGGAAAGCAATAACCTTCCACATTTGGGGAAGCCTGCGATCAGGAAGCTATGAACTAACTGTACACTTGTAAAATGCTAAGATATTTCATTAGGTAAGAGGTCTCACCTGTTGCTGCTTTTTCTGGCAAAACAGCCTGACCTTAGGTTTACTAAATAACAAACTTTATTATAAGAAAACAAATAAAAAGCAACTCTTTATTTTTATAACATTTTTTAAAAACTTTTTGCAAGATTCCCTTCTAGTTTCCTTCTCTATTGCTCACTGTCTAGACATATCTGGGAATTACATTTTATTTTAATACATAGCCGCTCATTTTATCTAAGCCAACTTTTTGCGAAATGTCCATCTACTTGACTGCTTCAGGTGTACACTATAGCACAAAGATGTATGCACCCAAAGGGGATAGAAGTTGATGACACATCTCCTGGCTTCAAAAGTAGCAGGAACACTGTGATAACAATAAAGCCCGAGTGTTTTGCTTTCTTGACCTGTCAATTTCCTCCTTCTCCTTTAGGCTTCCAGTTCTTTCGGAACCAGTGCTGGGTTCTGGGACCATGAGCATTCATTTGCAGGTACCCCCCCCCTCCTATTTTATATTCCCTCCCAATTTACCATATTCCGGTCGTCGCAAAAGTCCTCAGCTGGAGGTTCCTTCACCAGGGCTCCTTGTGGAACCCTGCAGTCTTGGACCTTAAATCTGTCCACTATGTGTCACTCTTGAGCCATAACCTCATCCCCCATGCTCCTGGGGCTGTGATTGATACCTCCACAGCCTCCCAGCTCCACCCTACCAGGAGCCATCTATTTGGTGGCACACAGCAGTGCCACTGAGCTATTGGGCAGGCCCCAGAAGCAAGTGTATCATTTTAGTTTACTACGGTAGATATGTATTTGGACATGATGACTCTAGCAAGCCTCTCATATCAATATAATAATTTGTTCAGGAAGAAAGCCAGATTAGGATAAAAATCTGGCTTTGTATTGGGTCCTTGGAGACACAGGGAGAGATAGAACTTTGGCCACATAACGACGATAACTTTCAAAGCAGCACGCGGGCACACACGAGCGCGCGTTCATAGGCCTTCACCCAGGAACACGGCTATTTTATAACATACGCACATATATGCGCGCATGTCATAAAATAGCCTAATCGCATGCACATGTGCGCTCAATTTTAAGTGGATACACACCTGTGCGCGCAAATACCGCTTCTACCACGTAAATATGGGGGTTTTAAAAGGCATGCACGCTGATGTCATTGTCAGTTTTCCTAGTTCATTCCTAGTTCACCCAGTTATGGGCTAGAACTTCCAAGTGCCCCTTAGTCTAATAGCCTCATTTCCCCTCTGTTATCCCGACCTTTAAAACCCCGCTGATCTAGATTTTTTTGATTTATAAGTTACATGTCATCACAGTAGAAGTAAAGTCATGTGGCAGGGGACCCTGGCTGTTACGGTCGTGGACCCTTGGGCCGGCTGAGACGGTGGATGGAATACTGTGGGAACCCACAGGAAGCGTCACAGCCGGGAGGCGGCGCTGAAGAGGCTCCGGAGAAGACTTCACCACTGGAAGCCCGAGGTCCCCCCAGGAGGAGCCCGTAGGAACCCGGGCCTCTTGGACTTAGGCGGGACCCTATGCGAGCAAGGATCCGGGCAGCGTCCGGAGAGGTGGATAGAAAGGACGGCTGGGCCCAGGAGGCTGGAAGAGTCTTCACCCTCGGAAGCCCGCGGCTCCCCCGGGAGGAGCCCGTGAGAGCCCGAGCCGCTGGGACTTAGGAGAATCCTCTGGGCCTGCGAGTACCGGATACCTGAGGTGGTGGAAGAAGCAGAATCGGAGTCCAAGAGCGAAGCCGGGTCAGAAGCCAGAAGTCAGAGATCCAAACCAAAGCCAGGGACGAAAGCTGAAGACAGAGTCGTGGGACGGAGCTGGGTCGGAAGCCATAAGTCAGAGGACAAACCAAAACCAGGAGCGGAAGCTGAAGACGAAGTCAGGAGATGAAGCCGGGTCAGAAGCCAGAAGTCAGCAGAGACGAACGGGAGTCCAACGCAGCAACTAGAGATACAGAGGAACTGTGCGAACCTTGTTGCAAGGCGAGGTACTGCTGTGGCTGCCGGGTTTAAATAACCCGGCAGTGTCTGACGTCATCGGAGGGGCTGTCCTGCGATTCCTGCACTGGCCCCTTTAAATATAGAGCCCCGGCGCGCGCACCTGGGGCGGGGCCAGCCGCGGGGCCTTCGGCGGCGTCTCCCTCTCGAAGGGAGCGCCGCGGTAGGCCGCGTTCCAGGCCTGGGTGGCCGCTGATGATCTCCCGCGGCCGGACCGAGCCGCATGGTAAGTGTAGGTCCCGGGGCACGGCCCGGGACCGTAACACTGGCATGCTCCAGTGTGCATAAGTATTTACCAGCAAATTTCAGGTTAAAATTCTGGAATGCCCATGCCACACCCCTTTTTGGAAACGTTTCATTTGTGCATGCAACGGCATATATGTGTGTATACCAACAGCTTTTTAAATCCACTTGGTGTTCGTCGGCCCAACATATTTGTGCAAACTCTAATTGATGCACATCACACTTTTAAAATTCACCTTTTACAGTGATTTTGTCTTGAAATCATGACCAAGAACTATATAGATCTGTGCTTTTACTACTAGACCGTGTAATACAGATACCATCTCAGATGCATTTTGATAATTTCTTTTAATTAATTTTATTTTTTGGCAGGCTAACAAAGTACACTTTTTAAAAAAATGTTGACACATTTTTGGGCTGAAAGAATTCTGAAGCTAAAGTAAGCGGTTATATCGTCATCACTACCTAACACAACTCTCCCAAAACTATGAGCCACTTCTATTGACAAGTCAAGTGCAGTATGTTAAAAAAAAAAAGGTTTGTGATGGCGAACGCAGTTAAAAGCCTTACATTAATTTCTCCGTGGCAGTATTTCATAAGAGAATGTTCCCATATTGTAATATAATACATCACTCTTTGGGCCAGCGCTGTTTTGATTGTGCTAATACTAACATGATGGTTACATGCCTGCTAATGCATGTGATCACTTTGTTGTTACAGGACTCCGATTCATCAATCTTGGGCCCAGCAAAATGTGGAAAGCTCAAAATCAGAGATTTTAGAACTAGTTACTCAACCTCAAAGATCTTATGTTATCCCCCAAATAGCGCGGATATGCTTTTGTATGAAAACAACGCAGATACAACCATGAAATTTGACCTTCTATTTTGAAAACAAAGTGAAATAAAAACAAGCAAAATTTCATTTCTCCTTGCTCCATTTTGGAGCAAGGAATGGGGTAAGTTTAGTGATGTAGAGTCTGCAGGTACTTTTTACCTGTAGGCTCTACACCTGTTTTCAAAGGGAAGCCATGCAGATGAATAAGGATTAATCTCCTGGCCTTCGGATGCTACACGAGTACATGCCTAGCTGCGTGCTAATTAGATTTTTCTGAGACCACGATGATTTCATATCAAAATATTAACAAACATTTCAGGAAATAAAAATGATGAGAGGATTACTTTCTGAGCAATGGTACAATCAGTAAACCTCTTCCTTGAGAGCCTCATCTTGCACAGCTAATGACTAATTATTCTTTTTCACTTTCTCTCAAAAAATAAATAAAACTGGGAATTACACCAGCACCCTTCTTTTTCCCTGAGGCTAATTGTTTTTCTGTTTTAGATATGTGGATATTTCTCTCTGGAACTTATTTTCAGTTTATTTGAAATAAAGCAGAGTAAAATAAACCACATTGCATTTGGGCAGGCATCCAAGATTACTTTGGCAAGTCATAGCAGACTCCAAGCTATGGCTGCCATATAGGGATAAAACATCTTCTTGGAAATGAGAAACAGAGAGAAAAAGACACTGGACGCCCTCCTGTTACTCACAGAGGATAAAAGAAATATGAAAAGGATATCCTTTCCATTTCCTGTCTAAAACTAAATAGTCAAAACTATGCAATAGTGAGCAAGGTTTTGGCCATTTCACCTGTTCATTTGGTGATGTATTGATAAAGTGGGTCAGCTCCTTTGAATATTTACTGTCCATGTTCATCTCCTCAAAGTGAATGGCAAAGTGCTTTTGGAGGTAGGCTGGTATATTTTTATATGCTGTATATATTAGAATTTGAACTCCTGTATGGCCATTTCTGTAGGCTGTTTGGAGTCACAATGTAATAAGTCACTGATGGCTTTTCATATATATATATATATATATATATATATATATATATATATATATATATATATATATATATATATAAATAAAAAATAAAGGCAATGTGTTTGTTTCACTTGTGCTTTCGCTTATTACATGCAAAAAAACTCCCAAAAAAATTTAATTGGGAAAAAAAAGCAAAAAAGCACTACTGCTTATAAATTTACCATACCAAATATTTCATTTTTCACTAAAATTGTTATGCTTTATTGAGAATACAATGAAATATTAATTTTTCCAATTTTTTCATAAAACCAATATCAATCCCTAATATGAATATGTTATTTACTACTTCATTTCAACATTGTAACAATTTCCAACAAACATATCATCTTAAACCCGACTAGTAATGACCCTCAACTCTGTTCTACTTCTTACCTCAATCTGTCCCTTAACTCCTTTTACATCCCCAGAAATGTAATATTGTTGTTGGTCTTCTATGATGGAAAACACCACTCTATGTTAAAGATCTTATACAAATATCCCCATTGTCAAGTTTAGATCATATTACAATGTGATACCTGAATCACTCATCCTATTCATCAATACCACATTTGGATATCCAAAACCATAATTCTAAATCCCTCATCTGTGGTGTATCCCACTTGTATGATTTTTCTTCTGTCCCAACAAGGGCCTTGTTTCTCCGACCTGGCTTCTTCAGGGGAATTGACTCAGAGAGACCAAACACCAATAAGAAATTGTCACTCCCACCTCACGATTCTGAACAAAAGGAGTGGATCAGAAAAAACACACTTGATTCACTATGGCCATGTGGCTCCCACTGCTCTGTATGGTAAAAAAAAACTTCTGAATCCAAGTGTGCGCCGACACAATGGCTCTTTAACCTCTATATATCATCGGAAGCAAACCACCACGCCATAAGGATGGTGAGGTACTTGTATAAACATCTTAATGGCAAAGGATAACCGGGATATCTCTGAATAAGACAGGTGTTAAAACGTTCACCCCGAGTTGAATATAACAGCTTAAGGAGGAAGTGCTAGCCGTTAGTTTTAAATCCTGATCCTGTTTTGAAGATTTAAAGTTTCAAGTTCACATCAAGGTGATATCCTATAGGGCATAAAAGCCCTCGGTATATACATGGTGATGTGCATGGAGGTTTGCTTCCGATGATATATATAGAGGTTAAAGAGCCGTCGTGTCAGCGCACACTTGGATTCGGAAGGTTTTTTTGATTATACAGAGCAGTGGGAGCCGCATAGCCATAGTGAATTGAGTGTGTTTTTTCTGATCCACTCATTTTTGTTCAGAATCGTGAGGTGGGAGTGACAATTTCTTATTGGTGTTTGGTCTCTCCGAGTCAAGACCCCATGAAAGAGGTAAGAGGCATCTGGGGAGAAGAGGGTTGTGTGTGTGTGGGGCGGGGGTGCTGCCATTTTTAAAATGGCGGCACTGGGGATTTTTTTAGCAGGAAGAGGGACTTTTTTATTGTTTAAGTTGTTTTTCTTTTTTGCTTTGTGTTTATTTCATTTCTAAAAAACAAAATGAACAAAAATAACGCATTTAAAATCATTTTTTATCTGCCACTGTGCTAAGTGGAGTAAAACAAATAAAATAAATTTGCAGAATATAATAATGATAGCAATTAAAACATACAACAATGCTTTGCAAAAAAAATTGAGGTTTTAAATGTTTGAGAAAAGCACAGGAATCATCTATAGAGTTTAGGGATTCAGGTAATTGATTTGATGTATTTGGTCCTATGATTGGAGAAAACACTTGTCCTGGTAGTCGGTAAGCGACTGTTTTTTTTAATAGATGGAATGGTTAAAAGGTTTTCTCCTGAGAACACAGTGGCTTAGTACGAGAATACAAACTCACCAAACCGGTCAAATAGTATGACCTATTGAGTTTTTCAGATTTATGTACTAACGATAAAATCTTAAATGGGATAAGTTGTTTCAATGGGAGCCAGTGTAAATGCGGCAAGGGAAGAATAACATGCAACCAAGGCTCACATTTCATTACCAGGTGAGCAGCAGAGTTTTGCAAAATTTGTCAGGCATGTCAATGAGAACCAGGGAAACATCAAATGAAACGAAAAAGAATTTTAAACAATGAAATGAAGCAATATTTTTTCCCTGCAACACCCCCTTACAAAAGACGGGCTGTACATCGTTTGCACAGATTTGGTTTTGGTATTCTATGTTATGTTTTTCTAAACAATATCTTCCAACTTTTCTACATCAGAAGAAAAGAGGAGAAACCCTTTCTTACCATTTTAAAGATTGTTATCCACAGAAAAAAATGACAGAAAAGGACCTTAAGGCCCATCTAGTCTGCATAATTTCATTCCTGGTGTAGAGCCATAGACCGCCGGTGGATCTCTGTTTTTCCTTTTAGATATCTTCTAATGCTGTGTCATGCTTCCTTGATGAATTATGTTAACATATCGTCTGCACCAAATCTCCAGGAAGGCTGTTCCATGCATCCTGCCACCCTATTCATGAAAAAATATTGTCTGATATTATTTCTATTCCCTTGGAGCCTTATGTGCTGAGTTCGGGCTGGCTCATGTCTTTGTTTTAGTCTGTGTGTTTTCACTTTCTTGATGTTACGTTTGGTGGTTCGTTGTCTCTCCCCACGAACCACCGCACTTAACCCCTCGGGCCAGGCCTCTCCCATTGCTCCCAGATGCTACTGGACTGCTTCCTTCCCAGGGCGGTGGGATGCCATGACTCGACGCTACAGGACACTGCTGTCAACTCCCGCAGCAGGACGCTGCTGCCAGGCCCCGCTCCTCCTAGGGGGCACGCACGCCCGACATCATGAGTTTTAAAAGGGTCCACAGTGGGAACTCCCAGAAGGTGCCTCTTGATGTCATCACTCTTTCTTGCCTATATAAGGCCCCTGCAGTACTCCAGCAGTGCTTCGGCAACAGGCCTCCCTACTGCCTAGTAGTGTGAGTTGCTCAGCATTTTCATCTGCAGTTCCAGTTCCTTGTCTTCATCTTCAGTCCCAGCATCATCGCCTTCAGGTTTTCACTTCTTCCTCATCTTCTTGTCTGCCTGCCTGTCTGTCTTGCTCCTTATCTTCCTGCCCTGCCTATCCTTCTCTCCTTCCTTTCAGACAGATGTCTGGTATTGACCTCAGCCTGCGTTTTGGACATTCTTGAATGCTACTTGCCACGAATCGCTGCCTGCCTCTTGACTTCCATCTGCTTGTTCTAGCATCAGACAGAGGAATACAATTTTCCGCAAAACACTGCCACTCCCTTTGCAAGAGATTTGGTATCATGCTAGATTTCACAACTGCATACCATCTACAAGGAAATGGACAAGCAGAGCGTACTAACTGGACACTCAAGGCCTTCCTCCGCTCCTGCATCAGCAAGTGCCAGGATAATTGGGCAGTCTCCAGGCACAGCGGCCACAGAGGCAGGCGCAACTTATAGGACAAAGGTAAGGGGGGAGGGGTAGGTAGGGCTGGGGGGTGAGTTAGGGAGGGGAAGGGTGGGGAAGGTGGAGGGGCGGGAGGGAACGAAGGAAGGCTGCATGGCTCCGCGCTCAGGTTGCACAATTATGCACCCCCTTGCGTGTGCCGACCCTGGATTTTATAACATGTGCGTGGCTGCACGCGCATATTATAAAATCAGGTGTAGTTTTGTGCACGCTGGGTTGCGCGCACAAATCTACGCCTGCGCGTAGTTTTTAAAATCTGGCCCAGTATGACTCTGTGAATTGTTTTACTTGTTAATAAAGTTTGGAGGTAAAGATGCAGCCTCCTCTTTCTACGAGTAAAGACCGATTCAAATATTCAGATTAGTTATATCACAAGCAGATTGTGATAAATTGAAGGAGAACCTTTTGAGACTGGAAGATTGGGCATCCAAATGGCAGGTGAAATTTAATGTGGAAAAGCGCAAGGTGATGCATATAGGGAAAAGTAACCCCTGCAGAAGTTACACGATGTTGGATTCCATATTAGGAGCTACCACCCTGGAAAGAGATCTAGGCATCATAGTGGATAATACATTGAATTTGTCAGCTCAGTTTGCTGCAGAAGTCAAAAAAGCAAACTGAATGTTAGGAATTTTTAGGAAGGGAATGGTGAATAAAACAGAAAATGTCTTAATGCCTCTGTATCGCTGGTCACTGCATCTCATAAAAGATATAGCTGTACTGGAGAAGGTACAGAGAAGGGCAACCAAAATAATAAAGGGGATGGAACAGCTCCCCTATGAGGAAAGGCTGGGGCTATTCAGCTTGGAGAAGAGACGGCTGAGGGGGGATATGATAGAGGCCCTTAAAATCATGAGAGATCTAGAACGGGTAGATGTGAATCAGTTATTTACACTTTCAGATAATAGAAGGACTAGGGGGCATTCCATGAAATTACCAAGTAGCACATTTAAAACTAATCGGAGAAAATTATTTTTCATTCAACACACAATAAAGCTCTGGAATTTGTTGCCAGAGGATGTGGTTAGTGAAGTTAGTGTAGCTGGGTTTAAAAAAGGTTTGGGTATCAATAGCATGGGATGATCTTAATGTGTGGATATTTTCCAGGTTCTTGTAGCCTGGTTTGGCCACTGTTGGAAACAGGATGCTGGGTCTGATGGACCCTTGGTCTGACCCAGTAAGGCCATTTCTTATGTTCTTAAGCTATCTGTTCAAGTTGCGCATAAGGAATGCATAGCATAGACAGAATACCAAGGTCACAAGGAATTATCAGTGGGAGAAACAGGATTTGAACCTTGGTTTCCCTGGTTATTCCTCCACTACACAGAGGAGGGGAAATGATGAAATTACTACAAAATAGCTTACAAAGTGTGGATCAGTCAAGGCATGGGACAGACTCAGACTGTTAGCAGTGAGGAACTTTAAGTTAAAGACCTCAAGCAGGGTCTGCAATTTTGCAGGAGCTAAGAAAATGGGCAGACAGGTTTTATAACTTCCATTCATTGTTGGGTCTTTGAAGCCCCTGCTATTGATGATTTATGAACGCGGTGGGCAGTCCTTCATTTACGGTCTCTGCAAGTACGTATGAGTCTGTCTCCAAACACAGAAACATAGAAGTGACGGCAGAAGAAGACCAACGGCCCATCCAGTCTGCCCAGCAAGCTACGCAGTTTATCCATTTTTTTCCCCTTTTTTCTCCCTCCCACCCGTCTCTATTGGCTTCCAGCACCCTCCGGCCCCAATTCCCTTCCACCCCTCCACCAATGCAGAGAGCAGCGCCATCCTAGTGAACATCCAAGCTCAATCAGGGGTAGCAACCGCTGCAACCAGCAGGCCACACCCCTGCCCCTTACCCACCCCTGTTTTGTTTGCTTGTTTGGTTTTTTTTTATTTTATGAGATGGCAGCCCTCCATCCTTCCGCTCCGTGAAGGTGGAACACCAACCACTGGCCACTGGCATCCCGCTCCGTGAATGCCTCTGTGGCTACTGCCGCTCCGTGCAGTGTTTTGCTGCCTGAAGGTGGAACACCAACTACTGGCCACTGGCATCCCGCTCCGTGAATGCCTCTGTGGCTACTGCCGCTCCGTGCAGTGTTTTGCTGCCTGAAGGTGGAACACCAACTTCTGGCCACTGGCATCCCGCTCCGTGAATGCCTCTGTGGCTACTGCCGCTCCGTGCAGTGTTTGCTGCCTCCTCTCTATTTACGCCCTCTAGACTTAATGGATCCACAGTGTTTATCCCATGCCCCTTTGAAGTCCTTCACAGTTTTAGACTTCACCACTTCCTCCGGAAGGGCATTCCAGGCATCCACCACCCTTTCCGTGAAGAAATACTTCCTGACATTGGTTCTTAGTCTTCCTCCCCGGAGCCTCAGCTCGTGACCTCTGGTTCTGCTGATTTTTTTCCTACGGAAAAGGTTTGTCGTTGTCTTTGGATCATTAAAGTTTTTCAAGTATCTGAAAGTCTGAATCATATCACCCCTGCTCCTCCTTTCCTCCAGGGTGTACATATTTAGATTCTTCAATCTCTCCATCCCCCTCATCAATGATTGATCATATATAGAATCTGCTTCAGTGATCCTATAGTGCCTATATCAGCAAACAAATGTGTATGAAGTTATTGAGTTTATGATCTTTCATCAGGCTATAGAAATAAAATGTGCACTAGATTTCCAATGTAATTTCTTTACTCTACCTTTATATTCCACTTTTCCATAAATAAGCTTGTCAGGACATCTCTAACGCATATGCACATAGATTCACAATGTCCAATACAAGTTGACTTTCCACATCAAGCACTTAAATAGATCATCTAAAAACTGAAAAGCTGTCATTACAGTCCATTCTCAATAGAATAAATAAATTCACATGCGCATACATGAGAGGTGGATGGTAATAAATTGCCTTGGCTTGGTTTTTTAGTCCACTTTTTAAAACCACTAAACTGTGTAATTTGTCATAGAAATTGTTGGCAATCTTTAAATTATTAGTAGTAAAAATGACAGCTGTAATTATATCAGCTGTGGCAGACATATTCCCCTTAATCTGCCTCAGAAATTAATATCCTGTTGGAAGTATGCAAAGCAATTTTGGTGGAATTAGCATGGCTGAGATGTAGAAAAATTCTGCCAAAATGTAAATATCCCTTTCAGCTGATTCCAACCCCCACCCTCACCCCCAAAAAACCATAAAACAAAGCCTGAGAGAAATTCAATAATAATAATTCAGTCACTTTCTTTTTATGCATGATTTTTATTAAAAGAAAAATGTAAAGAGAACACAAATATGTTTTCAGAGCACTAATATCTAACAATCTGTCTGCACAAGTTTAAACATTGCAGGACACAGAGATGAAAGTCAGTTATGTCCCTTTTTTGGCACATTCTTTAATTGGATATATTTCTAGTTAATACTTGATTAAGTCAGGATTCCTGTTAGAGTACAAAATGTATTTGCTCAGGTAATATTCATTCAATAAACTACTCACTATCTTCTAAGGACAACTTTAAGGACAAATATATGGTCCCATTATTATTGTTCTCTGCACTGTTTGCCCCTACACTTAGCTTACCCCACCATCCATCCAGTCTCCAAAGTTGACATTTTGATATATACAGCAGTATAACTGGACTTTCCTACAGAGGTACCGCCATATATCAAAATAACACCAGCCTCAGGATCCGCTGGTGACATTTTGAAATGATGATGATCCAGAGGGGCAGGAACAACTGGAGATTGTTCCTGCCACTTAGATCTGTGGACACGGTAAGTGGATGGGGGGGGGGGGGGGGGGGGGGGGTTGGTAGTGATAGCAGCAGAAGGGAAGGAGGCAACGTGAAAACATTTTTAATTTTTGTTTTATTTTTTTTGGTTCGTTATTTGTTTCAGGTTAAATAGATAAAAAAACATAAGCAACAAACAAAAAAAAAAAAAAAAAGAAAAGAATGAAAAAGAAAAGTTAAAAAAACGCTCAGTGCATGCCCATATCAGGAACAGCTTACCTGCAGTCATCATGGCAACCAATGGAATTAAAAAATGTTTGCGGCAGTGATAAAGGGCTTGTAGGAAGCTGGGGCACGGAGCAACAGGTAGAAGACAATTTAAGAAAGCATTAAAAACCCATCTGTTCCAGAAAGCATTTAGTTCCCTGACTAACACGCAACCATAAATTGAGTTTTCGCTTTTCATCACTGACTAACTTTTCATCCATCTTCCATCAACCATTCTCCTTTCTTATTACATTTTAGAAGGTATAGTGAATTCCGGCGGTAATGGGGGTGGGGGGCGAAGCGGGGGGGGGGGGGCGGTCCTGCGCTAGCCGGCAGCGATCACGCCTCCGCGGTGCGATCGCTGCCGGCGTCGCACCGAATAGCCACACCATATCCTGCAGGAAGGCAATCATCAACTCGTTGAAGGCTGCAATAGCCTCAGGTGGCCAGTGTTTGGGGTTGGCCTCCTTCCTCGTAAGTGCGGTAATTGGTGCTAGTTATTCGGAGCAAAATAGGCAGCGTATCGGAAGCTTACCATTTCGCTGTCCGCGCTGTGTTCACAGAGTCGGCCCTGGTGCCGCCCCGACTCCTCCTCTTCCGGGGCTGACTCCACCCCGATGTTGCTTTCGCACGTGTGCGCTAAAGCTTTCTAGCTATCGCACGCTTGCACTGGTAGCACAAGCGTGCGATAGCTTTAGAAAATAAACCCCTATGTTTGGTATCTTTGTTATTTTTGTAAATTTTATGTTTCTGAACTATATTTTATATTGTCATTTGTTTTTATTTTTTATTTTTTAAGTTTTTTACTTCAAGATTATGTATGTTTTACTTTGTTAACCGTTTTGATTAATTTCCCAATTGTAAAAGCGGTATACAAACATTTTAAAATAAATAAGACAAAAGGAAGAGCTGGGAACCCTTGTGGAATGGAGCAGAACTAAGAACTTAGGTATGGAACATGGGAGATGGAGCTTAGGCAATGGAGATTTCTGTGCTTAAATACCCAAATTGTAGATAACCAGAGAAAAAGCGTCTCAGTCTAGACAGACTGGATGGGCCAATTGGTCTTTATCTGCCGACATTTACTGTGCTACTGGGTTACCATGAGATTGCATAGATTTAAATTTTATTAACTACTGACAAGCTATTAAAAGTGTAACCAGATATTTTACCTGACAATTTAGAGCTTAATTTGTACAATAACTTTTTAATTTATTTTTTTTGCTACAATCTCTGTTGACTGCTTATCCCTTATACTCAGTTTCTGTCTATCTGGGAAATACTGTTACCATGTGGCCACTGCTGATAGTGCAGTCTCTAATAAAACATACTTAGATACATACATCTATTTTTTGTTTTTTTCATGATGTTGTTCAATTTCTCATTTATCTGAAGACAATTTACTTGACTGGCTCACTTGATTGGTAGTAAATGCTATACTGAAATTGACCAATAGGAGCAGCCGGCTTAAGTGTTGTGCTTCCTGTGAATTTTTAAATAAGAACTCAGTGTTTCAAAATGCCTCTTTTATTTTGTGATAGTTGCTGGACCTTGTTAATCATTTTGGGGGCAATTTGATAGCATTGCTCTGATTTAGTAGTAAATACATGCATAAGTTACACCAGTTTACAAAATGATCTAACAAATACAAAATCCGCTTTGAAAATTATCCCACATCTATCTGCACAAGTTACCCCTGCTAAATTGACTGTACAAACTGTTTATGAAAATTTGCATGCATTCTTTTTAAGATCTAAAATGATGCAAGTAATTCAAACCCCTCCCAAACTCAGACACCCAGGGCTGCTTCCACTCAGTCTGGTAAAATAATGTGTAAACATGGCATAAATCGCATTGCCTTCTCTAATTCTCTGACCTTGACTACTGTAACTCCCTACTTCTAGGTCTTCCTGCAAGTCACTTAAAACCACTACAACTATTACAGAATGCCGCAGTAAGGCTATTAACAAGATCCAGGATACATGATCATATTACATCCTCGCCCATGGCTCTGCACTGGTTACAAGTACAATTCAGAATCTACTGTTATAAAGTAATAGCGATAATATTCAACATCGTTCACTCCAATAACACCAAACTGCTAAGAGTGACACTACAGCTATACAACCCTAAACAAACACTAAGATCCCAAAATAAAGGTCTCCTGAATATTTCCACTATACAGAACACACATTTGATGCAAATAAGAGATAGGGTATTCTCCATAGCAGGTCCAAAGCTTTGGAACTCTCTACTGGAAACTCTTCGCATGCTACCAGATAGAAAGACATTTAAACATGAATTGAAAACATGGCTATTCATTAATGCATATAATTGAACTTAAACCTTAGCATATATGGACCCAATAAAAGACAAGAAAGACAAATGATAATCGCAGCATGGAGAATAAATCAAATGAGAGAATGCATGATTCTCAAACAACCCACAGGCTAAGAAGTGAAAACTACCTTCTTTGCCTTATCTTCTGGTCGTAATTCCATTTACCCCAGAAGCCATCTCTAGATAGATAGAAATTAATACATACATATCAACTCCATCATAACCAATTGTTTTATTTTGTCTAGGTTTATCTGTTGAATGTATAACCGGGGCAGATCTATAATGAGGCAGGGTGAGGTGGCCACTTCAGGTGGCAGAATTTTGAGGTGGCAATAAATGCCCCTCTCAGAATGCCACTGTGGCATCCGCCTCACCCTACCTGCCCCTGCCACGGCTGCAGGCTGCAGTACTATATATGGGGTAGATTTTCAAAGGGTTACGCGCGTAAGATATGCACGTAACCCCCGAAAACCTACCCCTGCGCACGCCGAGCCCCGGGAAGGTTAGATAGGGGAAGGGAGGGTAAGGTGGGGGGGGATCCAAAAAAAAGTTCCCTTCAAGGCCGCTCTGATTTTGGAGCGGCCTTGGAGGGAACGGGGAAAGCCAATGGGGCTCCCCTTGGGCTCGGCGCGCGCAAGGTGCACAAGGGTGCACCCCCTTGCGAGCGCCAAACCCGGATTTTATAACATGCGCGCGGCAGCGCATGCATGTTATCAAATCGGGTGTACGTTTGTGCGCGCCGGGTTACGCGCACAAACGTACCCCCCGTGCGTTAAATTTAAAATCGGCCCCATATTTTTTGGAAGCCCCAGACATTTTGGTTGCTTTCATTTCACTGGCTGATGCAGCATCTGGGGCACCGGCAATGGCTTTTCCTGGAACACCGAATCTGCACTTTACATCTTGTATTCCCTTGAACCGCAGCGAGATCACCGTTCTGGGAGACCTGGGAAAAAATGAGTCTATCTGCAGAGGTGACTGCTGCCTCGGTGGCAGCAGCAGCAGTACTTCCCTTTACGTTAGCAGCCTTCGCATCTCCTGGTGACTTTGCTTTCAGCAGCACTGTTAACCACCCCAGCAGCCGCAGCGATGGCTCAGTGGTGGCACTTTCCCAGCCGGGATATAGAACGGGCATTTTTGCAATATCAGGAGCTGTTGAATTCTTTTCTCAACAGCGCTAGCGCCTGCCTTGCTCATCAGGAGTCCCCCCTTTTTTCTTTTCTGCAGCAGCCTCGAGTTTTACGTATTCGCCCCTGCACCCCCCCCCTCCCAGATTTCTTATCCTTCAACAACCTCTGTATTTGATCAATTTGCAATTTTTCTTTTCTAGAAGACCTAGTTTGCCCTATTTTACTTCCTCTTTTGTTCATGGCGTGCTTAAACGTTATCAGCTCAATTTTAAAAGCCCGGCGCTCGTAAAAATCGGTACTTACGCATGTGGGTGGGCCCGGCCACACACGTAAGTACCGGCCGGGGTGTGTGATTTGAGCTGGGAGGGGCAGGACTGCGGTCATTAGCCGCTGTCCCGGGGACGCGCGCGCCGGCAGCCAGCCGGCGGGCATAAATTATTTCTGCTCTCAAAGAGCAGTAAGTAATAAAATAAAAAAAATTGAGGAAAGGTACATTAGGTTAAGGGATCGGGAGGAGAGGGGAAGGGGAAGGAAGGTTAGGCAGGGGGTTAGGAAACTGGGGAAGGCACGATTGCGTCACCACGCGTACTTTGCAAAAGTTCACACCCCCCCCCCCCTTGTGCGCGCTGCCTGCACATGTGCGAGCGGATTGTAAAATCCGGCACACGTGTGCGCATGGCCACCCGATTTTATACCATGTGTGCACCGCATGTGATAAAATCCCACTCCAATATTTGTATATTGAGAAACAGAAAAGCATCCTGAGACTGAGAGAAGGAGGGGCCTAGTGGTTACAGCAAGGGGCAGTGAATCAGGAAAAACCAAGGTTCAAACTTCCCACTACCATAGGTTAGGCAAGTCACTTTATTTTCCATTGCCTTAGATACCCACTTCAGATGTAAGCATTTTGAGGCACAGGCTTTCTAACTGAAAAGAAACGAGGAAACTGACTTTAGCTAAAACTGAAAAAGACTTCTAGAAATACAAATATAAATATGTGGCTTCTTCCTGCTTTCTTTTGGATTGACCACTTATCTGATATCTTCCTTTTCCGATCTTTGTTTTCTCCGATATGTTAATTAATTGACATTTACTTGCATCCACTAACATTTTTGCCATTATGCTACTCACAGGTGTTCACTGCATTCTAGGGATGTGAATCGTTTTCCATATCGTCTTAACGATAGAAATCGTGTGGCAGGGCAAGAAAATCGTCTTAGGCACGATTTTTTAGTTAAAAAATCGTTAAAAATCGTTTTTTTCCGATTAGTGCGCACTAACTGAAAATGATACAATTTGACACTTTTCAGGTCAGTTAAGGTCAGTTTAGGAATGAATATGTATTCCTATTGGCTGCCCTCTTATTTATTCATGTTACCAAGTTTCCTACTGACAGTATATGGGGGATGGGAAATGGAAACAGTTGGTAGCTTGACAAAACAAGTAATGTGATCAGTCAATGTGACTAGAACTTGTGCCCTAACCCTGATACCAGGGGTATTGTGATCTTCCTGCACACAGTGCCCTATCCCTATTAATACCAGGAGTGTTGTGATCTTCCTGCACACAGTGCCCTATCCCTAATACCAGGGGTGTTGTGATCTTCCTGCACATAGTGCCCTATTCCTGATACTGGGGGTGTTGTGATCTTCCTGCACGCAGTGCCCTATTCCTGATACCGGGGGTGTTGTGATCTTCTTGCACACATCCCGGTATCAGGGATAGGGCACTGCATGCAGGAAGATCACAACACTCCTGGTATTAATAGGGATAGGGCACTGCATGCAGGAAGATCACAACACTCCTGGTATTAATAGGGATAGGGCACTGCATGCAGGAAGATCACAACACCCCTGGTATCAGGGATAGGGCACTGTGTGCAGGAAGATCACAATACCCCGGAGGAGTGAGGGTCAGGCAGCTCCCCCCCTGTCTGTGAAGCCAGCCTCTCACTAGTAATGCAGGGAGGGAGCTGTCTCAGACTTCACCATCCTCCCCCCCCCCTTACCCACACACCATTCACTAGCTGGGACATGGGGGAAGTCAGGAGTGAGGGTCAGGCAGCTCCCCCCTGTCTGTGAAGCCAGCCTCTCACTAGTAATGCAGGGAGGGAGCTGTCTCAGACTGGTATCAGGGTTAGGGCACTGTGTGCAGGAAGATCACAACACTCCTGGTATTAATAGGGATAGGGCACTGTAAGAGATGACTGTAGTAGATTGAATAAAGATCTGATGTTTCTGCTCTCCTCACACCAAACAAAAACAACACACAAGCAGAGAAGCCCTTCTTACAAAGCTGAGCTAGTGAGTTAAGTAGGAGGAAAAGTAAACATACTGGTGCCAGTGTGGCTACTTAAAAAATACACTTACCAACAATCAATTACATATATTTGAACTGTGTACAGTTCCAGCCAGGACCACCTTTCTAAAATGCACAGTGATTGGCAAATTCAACATGCACTAGCATTTCAGGTGCCTGCTAACAAAAATAATAAACAAACAAGTTCTAGTCAGGTGAGTGCTGATCATTACATTACTTTTTTGTCAAGCTTCCAACTGTTTCCATTTCACATCCCCCCAACCATATTGGTAACATCAATAGATAAGAGCACAGCCAGCCAATAGGAATACATACATACATATTCATTCCTAAGTGACCTTTACTGACCTGGGAAGTGTGAACACTTTGTTTCATTTTCTGTTGGTGTTCGTTAGTTTCCAGTTCCATTTCCCATCCCCCCAACCATCACCTCAGTGGTAACCTTGGTAACATCAATAGATAAGAGGGCAGCCAGCCAATAGGAACACATATTCATTCCTAACTGACCTTCAGTGACCTGGAAAGTGTTTATTTGTATCATTTTCAGTTAGTGCGCACTAAATCGAGTTAGTGCGCACTAACGGGGAGTTAGTGCGCACTAACTCGAGTTAGTGCGCACTAACACGATTTAACGATTTTTAACGATAAATCGTTAGAATTTCTATTGTATTGTGTTCTATAACGATTTAAGACGATATAAACATTATCGGACGATAATTTTAATCGTTGAAAAACGATTCACATCCCTAATGAATATAACTATTTTACTTTCTTCAAAGATACCTGAGCAAGTGACTTTGGATTAACTTTGTACCTTACAACATGCTGCTGCACCAGAGCAAGTGTTATGGCTAAAACAAGGATGTATCAATGCACCTGATGGTTTACGGAGGGGTTCCAATGCTTTGCCTGTTGCTCTTTCTAATTTGTTACCATTTTTATCTAGAGTGGTGCATACTTATTCTCATTCTAGCAAGCCAAGCATAGTGAAAGAAATTCTCTCTCACTGAGAGGCCCCTAAGTTAGGGTCTGTAGTACAAAATGTAATTTAAAGGTGTTCTACTTGCACAATCCATAATATAGGGAAAACGCTGTGAGTTGCACCCTCACAATTGATTTCTCCTTGGGGCCCATTTTTGAGATTGCAAATGGATTTTATTGTGATGACACCAGGGGTATTGTGATCTTCCTGCACACAGTGCCCTATCCCTATTAATACCAGGAGTGTTGTGATCTTCCTGCACACAGTGCCCTATCCCTAATACCAGGGGTGTTGTGATCTTCCTGCACACAGTGCCCTATTCCTGATACTGGGGGTGTTGTGATCTTCCTGCACACAGTGCCCTATTCCTGATACCGGGGGTGTTGTGATCTTCTTGCACACATCCCGATATCAGGGATAGGGCACTGCATGCAGGAAGATCACAACACTCCTGGTATTAATAGGGATAGGGCACTGCATGCAGGAAGATCACAACACTCCTGGTATTAATAGGGATAGGGCACTGCATGCAGGAAGATCACAACACCCCTGGTATCAGGGATAGGGCACTGTGTGCAGGAAGATCACAATACCCCGGAGGAGTGAGGGTCAGGCAGCGCCCCCCTGTCTGTGAAGCCAGCCTCTCACTAGTAATGCAGGGAGGGAGCTGTCTCAGACTTCACCATCCTCCCCCCCCCCCCTTACCCACACACCATTCACTAGCTGGGACATGGGGGAAGTCAGGAGTGAGGGTCAGGCAGCTCCCCCCTGTCTGTGAAGCCAGCCTCTCACTAGTAATGCAGGGAGGGAGCTGTCTCAGACTTCACCATCCACCCCCCCCCCTCACCCACACACCATTCACTAGCTGGGACATGGGGGAAGTCAGGAGTGAGGGACAGGCAGCTCCCCCCTGTCTGTGAAGCCAGCCTCTCACTAGTAATGCAGGGAGGGAGCTGTCTCAGACTTCACCATCCTCCCCCCCCCCCTCACCCACACACCATTCACTAGCTGGGACATGGGGGAAGTCAGGAGTGAGGGTCAGGCAGCTCCCCCCTGTCTGCGAAGCCAGCCTCTCACTAGTAATGCAGAGAGGGAGCTGTCTCAGACTTCACCATCCTCCCCCCCCCCCGCACCCCACACACCATTCACTAGCTGGGACATGGGGGAAGTCAGGAGTGAGGGTCAGGCAGCTCCCCCCTGTCTGCGAAGCCAGCCTCTTACTAGTAATGCAGGGAGGGAGCTGTCTCAGACTTCACCATCCTCCCCCCCCCCACCCCCTCACCCACACACCATTCACTAGCTGGGACATGGGGGAAGTCAGGAGTGAGGGTCAGGCAGCTCCCCCCTGTCTGTGAAGCCAGCCTCTCACTAGTAATGCAGGGAGGGAGCTGTCTCAGACTTCACCATCCTCCCCCCCCCCCCTCACCCACACACCATTCACTAGCTGGGACATGGGGGAAGTCAGGAGTGAGGGTCAGGCAGCTCCATCCTGTCTGTGAAGCCAGCCTCTCACTAGTAATGCAGGGAGGGAGCTGTCTCAGACTTCACCATCCTCCCCCCCCCCTCACCCACACACCATTCACTAGCTGGGACATGGGGGAAGTCAGGAGTGAGGGTCAGGCAGCTCCCCCCTGTCTGTGAAGCCAGCCTCTCACTAGTAATGCAGGGAGGGAGCTGTCTCAGACTTCACCATCCTCCCCCCCCCCCCATCACCCACACACCATTCACTAGCTGGGACATGGGGGAAGTCAGGAGTGAGGGTCAGGCAGCTCCCCCCTGTCTGTGAAGCCAGCCTCTCACTAGTAATGCAGGGAGGGAGCTGTCTCAGACTTCACCATCCTCCCCCCCCCCTCACCCACACACCATTCACTAGCTGGGACATGGGGGAAGTCAGGAGTGAGGGTCAGGCAGCTCCCCCCTGTCTGTGAAGCCAGCCTCTCACTAGTAATGCAGGGAGGGAGCTGTCTCAGACTTCACCATCCTCCCCCCCCCCCTCACCCACACACCATTCACTAGCTGGGACATGGGGGAAGTCAGGAGTGAGGGTCAGGCAGCTCCCCCCTGTCTGTGAAGCCAGCCTCTCACTAGTAATGCAGGGAGGGAGCTGTCTCAGACTTCACCATCCTCCCCCCCCCCCTCACCCACACACCATTCACTAGCTGGGACATGGGGGAAGTCAGGAGTGAGGGTCAGGCAGCTCCCCCCTGTCTGTGAAGCCAGCCTCTCACTAGTAATGCAGGGAGGGAGCTGTCTCAGACTTCACCATCCTCCCCCCCCCCCCTCACCCACACACCATTCACTAGCTGGGACATGGGGGAAGTCAGGAGTGAGGGTCAGGCAGCTCCCCCCTGTCTGTGAAGCCAGCCTCTCACTAGTAATGCAGGGAGGGAGCTGTCTCAGACTTCACCATCCTCCCCCCCCCCCTCACCCACACACCATTCACTAGCTGGGACATGGGGGAAGTCAGGAGTGAGGGTCAGGCAGCTCCCCCCTGTCTGTGAAGCCAGCCTCTCACTAGTAATGCAGGGAGGGAGCTGTCTCAGACTTCACCATCCTCCCCCCCCCCTCACCCACACACCATTCACTAGCTGGGACATGGGGGAAGTCAGGAGTGAGGGTCAGGCAGCTCCCCCTGTCTGCGAAGCCAGCCTCTCACTAGTAATGCAGGGAGGGAGCTGTCTCAGACTTCACCATCCTCCCCCCCCCCCTCACCCACACACCATTCACTAGCTGGGACATGGGGGAAGTCAGGAGTGAGGGTCAGGCAGCTCCCCCCTGTCTGTGAAGCCAGCCTCTCACTAGTAATGCAGGGAGGGAGCTGTCTCAGACTTCACCATCCTCCCCCCCCCCCTCACCCACACACCATTCACTAGCTGGGACATGGGGGAAGTCAGGAGTGAGGGTCAGGCAGCTCCCCCCTGTCTGTGAAGCCAGCCTCTCACTAGTAATGCAGGGAGGGAGCTGTCTCAGACTGGTATCAGGGTTAGGGCACTGTGTGCAGGAAGATCACAACACTCCTGGTATTAATAGGGATAGGGCACTGTAAGAGATGACTGTAGTAGATTGAATAAAGATCTGATGTTTCTGCTCTCCTCACACCAAACAAAAACAACACACAAGCAGAGAAGCCCTTCTTACAAAGCTGAGCTAGTGAGTTAAGTAGGAGGAAAAGTAAACATACTGGTGCCAGTGTGGCTACTTAAAAAATACACTTACCAACAATCAATTACATATATTTGAACTGTGTACAGTTCCAGCCAGGACCACCTTTCTAAAATGCACAGTGATTGGCAAATTCAACATGCACTAGCATTTCAGGTGCCTGCTAACAAAAATAATAAACAAACAAGTTCTAGTCACGTGAGTGCTGATCATTACATTACTTTTTTTGTCAAGCTTCCAACTGTTTCCATTTCACATCCCCCCAACCATATTGGTAACATCAATAGATAAGAGCACAGCCAGCCAATAGGAATACATACATACATATTCATTCCTAAGTGACCTTACTGACCTGGGAAGTGTGAACACTTTGTTTCATTTTCTGTTGGTGTTCGTTAGTTTCCAGTTCCATTTCCCATCCCCCCAACCATCACCTCAGTGGTAACCTTGGTAATATCAATAGATAAGAGGGCAGCCAGCCAATAGGAACACATATTCATTCCTAACTGACCTGGAAAGTGTTTATTTGTATCATTTTCAGTTAGTGCGCACTAAATCGAGTTAGTGCGCACTAACGGGGAGTTAGTGCGCACTAACTCGAGTTAGTGCGCACTAACACGATTTAACGATTTTTAACGATAAATCGTTAGAATTTCTATTGTATCGTGTTCTATAACGATTTAAGACGATATAAACATTATCGGACGATAATTTTAATCGTTGAAAAACGATTCACATCCCTACTGCATTCGTTCTGCTTGTGAGGAATTTTGATTCCTTGTCTTAACATAAAATTCCACAGATATCTGCTTAGCAGGGCTCAGGGCTGACACATTATGGACTGAATTTTCAAAACATTATGGGGTCGATTTTAAAAGCGTGCGGGCGTTATAAAATTGCATGTCCACCTGCGCAAGGGGGTGCACAATTGTGCACCTTGTGTGCACCGAGCCGCACTGCCTTCCTCCATTCCCTCCCAGGCCGTTCCGAAATTGGTGCGGCCTGGAAGGGAACTTCCCTTCCCCCTAACCTAACCTTCCCACCCCTTCCCCTAACCTGCCCCCCCCCCCCCCAGCCCTACTCTAACCCCACCAAAATCTTTCTATGCCTTTTGCGCCTGCCGGCAGGTGATCCTCCAACACAGTAGGAATGGCCGCTCTGTCGGAGGCCTCTGGCCCCGCCCTGCCACACCCCTGGACCACCCCTTTAGTAAAGCCCCAGGGCTTTACATGCGTCACCGGGCCTTTTTAAAATAGGCCCAGTGCTCATAACCCTTTGAAAATCTGGTCCTATGCGCATAAAAATGAGCGTATATGCACGTAAGCAGCCTCTACTTGCATATTCCATATTTTATAAAAGTCCAAAATACATACGTATTTTCACGTTTGCATTCACGTATTCTCACTTGAAAAAGGTCTGGGGCGTTCCGGGGTGAAGTCAACATTTATGCACATAAGTTACTGTTTGAAAAGACACACTCATACATTTGCCAGCTACCTTGTGTATTTTTACATCTGCTAAAATCACTTGGTGTGATATTAAACATACTTATTGTATAGGACTGACCGGGTGGGAGGTCTGGATGATTTGGGGGAGTTCAGGCTGAAGAACCAGGAGGGTCTCGATGACCTGGAGAACGACTGGGTGAACTGGTGGAATAATTGGTAAAACTGGTAATTTCATTGACACACGCATGTTTTAAAGTACACAGATTTACACGAGTAAGTTCTACTTTATTTTCACATGTAAAATATACATGTGTATATTATAAAAATAGATTGGAAAACAGCGCATTCAATACACTGATATACATTTTTTCAAAGCATTGCATGTATTCGCATGTAAGCCTACATACGCATATATGTTGCAAGGCAAAGACATGTGTATTTCATAAAACTTGCATATCGTACGAGCGAGTTATAGAATGCTAGCATAGATCTGCTCATGGCCATATATGTGCATATATGCCACTGCAAGCATTTGTTTGAAAGTTATCCTCAACTTATTATGTACTACGGTCTCTATTTTCCAAAGTGAGCAAAGAAACAGCCAAGCGCTGACCAAGTTTATCTATCTCAGTTATTATGCATGCAAATGCATGCAAGAATTTAGATCACATTACCAAAACTCTAGCAGACCTACACTGGCTACCCATCGAATACAGAGTTCAAAACAAAACACTTTGCACAATACATAAATTAATACACGACGAAAAAGCAGAATGGCTGAACACAGCACTGCGTGTTCATGTCCCACATAGAAACCTCAGATCTGCGAACAAAGCACTCCTAACCATCCCTTCAGTTAAAACAGCAAGACTAACCTAGGTTAGGCAACGGGCTCTATCCCTAGCCACACCAATACTGTGGAACACCATGCCCCTAGAAGTTAGACTACAAAGAGATTTCAAAATATTTAAAAAGAGTTTAAAAACCTGGCTTTACAAGCAAGCATTTTACAAAGAAAGCAGTGGATAGTGGAATATGAATTCTGGCAGCAGCACATCAGATCGCAGCACCTTTATGCTCAATAAGCATGTTTTATTAAAAAATCATACTTTACGATAGATTTATATATATATGCAATTAAAACTGAGAAGCGCTGAAAAGGACAAGATCTTTAACTTTTGCAAATAGTCTTTATTACGTAACTATGTCACCGGAATTTAATGGCACTTCCTATAGATTGCATTAATTTATACAGCTTTCAAAGATGTATATATGTGCCTGACTGTAAACCGTTGTGATGGTATACTACTTAACGATGGTATAGAAAAGATTTAAATAAAATAAATAAATAAATAAATATTCCATTCCTATCAAACATAAGTGTGCAAATTGTTTTCCTTGCTTTTAAGCAATTGCTCAAATTGTATTTCAGCATAATCTAAATCCTTTGCTATTTTTTGAGGCACAGATGGCCACTAGATCCCAGGAGTTTTGCTATTGTCCTATGTTTTTGTAGAACTGACCCTTCCAGTATTGGATTTTTGAAAATAAATTAGACTTGACATAAACAGAACTAGTTAATGCAGATTTCGTTAGGCAGCATTGATTGGGTCCCAGATTTTCCTAGCTTTGCCCAACTGATCCTAGCTATATCTTTGATCAAAGGTTAATGTACCCTTATAATTCTGCCGTCCCTTTCTCAGAGTTACCTAAGATATATTTGCCTTTCACACAGCTCACATCTTAAATAAGGTAGAACATTAAAATTGATCTTCCAGAACTCTTTGAGATCTCAATAGTTGATAGAATCAAGTGTTTTAAGGCTCATATAGTTCTAATATAAAACATATTCCAAAAATAAATCTAAACCTAAAATATATCATAGCAAGCAAAGAGAAGAAAATTAAGTATTTGCCAAAGATTGCAAACAATAGCAGTGCCAGTGAATGGCATATGAACTCCAAAATATAAGAAGTTGATTTCTTACAGTATATTGTTGGGTTTCTCTTTTACTGAATATTTACTTTAGAAAATGGAAAGATAATTGTTTCTCTTTTCCATTAACTTTTAGAAAAAAGATTGTTTACAGTGTTGAAATCTGCAGTCCAAGAACATTGGGAAGAGAGCACATACTCCATTTCAAACAGAAATTTGATAGCAATAAAAATGATCTCTCGGCAATATTTTGGAATGCAGGGGCCAGCTCAGAAAATATTCAATAGCCCTAAGCCTTTTTGGTAATCCTTTTGACTAGATAACTATATATCTGAGCAGTAGGGAACATAAAAACCTGCCTGCTGCTATGACTCCCCCAGAATGTTTGTGGTCCAGTCATAATCAATAGACAAATTCTTAAAACATTTCTTCTGGCCTCCGAACCAGTACAGGTGGGTCCGATATTACACCTCCCTCCAAACCTTCAGTCAGATGCTGACATAGAATGTCTTACAGAGAATGCATCGTCAAGCATTTTCTACCAATTCAGAAAAGAAAATATTGTTGAACTGAAATGTGGTTCCAGTAGCTCACAAATCATCATTGGGTAAACGCTGAAATGTTCTGGAAACAGAGGGGATGTGATGAAGTTCTTCTTGAAGGAGAGGGGGTAGTTGATACCTGGAATAGCTAACCAGCAGAGGTACAGTAGAAATAATCAGAGCCACTACAGAATTCAATAGGGGTGCACACAGAAGACATTTTAAGTTTGCTGGGAGGGTGGTTCCGGCTGAATTTCATTTCATTTCATTGGGGTGGATTTTTTTTTATTTTTTTCGTATTTTATTCATTTCAAGAAATAATGCAAACTAGTTCCAAATAGTTCATGCTGTTTGCAATTAGTGCATTATTAAGAAATAGTGTGCGCTATTTCCTAAAATGAATAATTCCCAAATGTTTAGGATTTTTGGAAGCTCCAAGGGGTTTCAGTTTGTTTAAAATATGCCAAACCCGATAAAGGTATTTTTTAGTTCGGATTTCTTATGCATTTTAAATAAATGCACATCCCTAGAATTCTAATGTGCTTGGGACAAATTCAGAACATGGTGGGAGTGGATAGGAGAAGAGAGGTAAGGTAAAGAAAATGGGGGTATTTTGTTTTAGATATGGAAACTGGAGATGTGCTGTCATTTTGAAATGACATGAAAACATCAGTGATATCATTACATCATTTTGTGTCATTTTCCATCTGAAATAGCAAAAAAAAAAAAAAAAATTCTATATGATCATATATGTTCATGTTGTTGGCTCTGTTAGTCTGCTGCCTGCCCTGACCCTGTGTGCCATTGGACTCTTGCTCTAGCCACCACCCTAAGGACCTAGCCGTCAGAACCCAAGGGCTCAACCTGCGGGGGAAGTGGCTGGTATAGGTGACGCTCCAGTCTGTCCCACTACATGGCGTGTTCGCCAGCTGCTAGCATAGGCCTCGTGGGTTCGCCTATGAGGCTGTGTCAGCTGTGCCCACAGTACTAAAGGCTCACACCCATGCCACCCTTCACACGCAGTTTTTCCTTTTCAGGCCACCATCTGATAACCCTAATACTAAACCACCCTCCCCACAGCCTCATCCAGTCACCACCAATGCTATATTCTCCTCTGTTATAGATGCTCTTGCTCCTCCCCTTAGCCATCCTGCAAGGTGCACCAAACCCAGGCCTTGGCTCATGTCCGGTCTTTGTTTCTTATTTTTCGGTGCCTACTCTGCAGAGCATCTCTGGCTAAAATCTTGTGCCCATGGTGTCTTCATACATTTGAAATTCATGGTGACCTCTTTCCAGTCTGCTATGTCAATTGCCAAGCAAGACTCCTGTGTCCATTATGCATACTCTTTTTCCTCCAACCCTCACTGTCTCTTTGCCCACTCATTTCCCTCCTCAAACTTCCTTTGCTTCGCACACACCACTCATTCTTTTGCCCAGACTATAGCTGACTATAGATTATGGAAAGGTTCACAAAATTAGTCATTAGTTCTCAATCAGGTCTCCTCTACTTCTCCTTCCCCTTTTCATCTTCATTCCTCTTCCCTTCATCTGACCCTTGCTACCCTCTCCTCCTTTTTTGAAAAAACAGTGAAAGAAATTGTTCAATATCTCCAAAATCACTACTTATTCCTTGGAGCACATGGAACCCATTCTCACCTAATTTTGCAGCTCTGTTTCTCCTTCTATCTGTCACATCCTCAAGCTACCACTTTCCACTGCAATTATTCTATCTTCAAACATACTGTAATCACACCACGTCTCAAAAGATCCTGCTATCATCCCATCTCCCTCCTCCATTTCACATCTGAACTATGCAAATGCGCTGTTCATCTCTGCTGTCTTGATTTTCTTTCATCTCAAGCCATTCTCAATCTACCCAAGTCAGGTTTTCATTCACTACATTCCATAGAAACAGCCCTTGCCAAAGTCTCCAGTGTCCTGTTTATGGCTAAAACCAAAGGCCTTTACTCAATCCTTTTCCTTCTGGACCTATTCACTGCTTTTGACACTGTTGATCTCCATCTACTCCTTGATACTCAGTCCTCAATTGGATTTCAGGACATTGTCCTATCTTGGTTCTCTGCTTATCTCTTCTATCATACAGTTAGTGTGTCCTCTGATACGTTCTCCTCTACTACCTTCCCACTGTCAGTTAGTGTGCCGCAGGCTCTGCCCTGGTCCCTCTTCTCTTTGTATAATAATTCCCTTGGTGCTCTGATTTCCTCCCATGACTTTCACTAATATGATCTTTATGCTGAGGACTCCCAGATCTATCTTTCTACACCAGAAATTTCATCAGGAATATAGTCCAAAATCTCAGCCTGCTTATCTGACAGTGCTTCCTGGATTTCCCACTGCCATCTTAAACTCAACATGGTCAAGGCAGAACTTATCTTTTCCCCCAAACCTACTTCCCCTTTTCCCCCACTTTATTTCTGTGAATTACACTGTCATCCTCCCAGTCCTCTCAGCACAGCTTTAGGGTCATCTTCGATTCTTTCTCTCATTCTCTGTTCATGTACAAAACATTGATAAAATGTGTCATTTCTTTCTCTTTAACATCATCAAAATCCATCTCTTCCTTTCTGAACATACTTATTACTCTCTCATCTCCTCCCAGTTAGGCTACTGCAGGACTTCCAGTGAACCACCTTTCTCTACTGCAGTCTATCCAAAGTTGAGCTGTGTGACTTATCTTTTGCCAGTGTGTACGACTTATCTTTCGCTTCTTCTCAAATCACTACATTGGCTCCCTATCCATTTCTGCATAAAGTTCAAATTCCTCTTGCTTGCGTACAAAAGCTTAACTCTATCTCCTTACTACCTCTCTTGTCTTCTCTTTCCCTACACATCTTCTTGTGAATTCTACTGATTGGGCAACTCATTCTTATCTATGCCCTTCACCTTCACCTCCACCATAAAATTCCATGTTTTCCACCTTGATGCAACATATGCTGAGTTAATGCATCATGCTTCCTCTCTGGTCTTATTCAAATATGTTCTAAACACCCATCTTTTTCAGGCTGCTTATGAATCTTAAACCCTGATTATCCTGCTCATATCAAGGAAGGATGTGGTCTTCCTTGATATGCAGTGCTGCTGAAATGCAACTGTGTTGACTATTTGCCTATGTGTGAAAAGTTTCTTGAACATTTTCTGTAAGTTTAGTATAACTAATAAAGAAATGTTTGCACCATCAAATAAAAATCTGTGGAATGCAGTGCTGCTTTTGAACATCTTTAAATATGACAGTGTGTGGTGATGAAGTACTGGCTTGCATTTTTGGATTCTTACTCTTATTTATCATGGTGTGAACTTTCTCAAATTACGTTCTCCAAATTTCAGATGTTGGTGACATCAGGAGAGCAACTCTACATACTGAGAATAGGATTATGGAATAATATTGTAATGGAGATGATAAAATATTGTGATGTTCTTACTAGAAATTATTTAGAAACCAACACAAAAGGAATGCATTCCATTTTACCCAGGTAGGCAAGGCCTCTAAGTCATGATTTTTAAACACTGGGTGTGCTTGTTTTTAATTTGACAAAGTCATCAATTACATTTCTGCTGGCAATAATTCGAAGTCACAGATTTCGGCAATGAGATTGACATCTGATAGACTATGAGTGAAATATGGGTATTTTAACTTGGGGATGGGAGGGGAAGGAATAGAAACATTATTGTTTGAAAAATGATTTCTCTTTTTAACTTGGAATGAAATGTCAACAAAAAAGCTATAGCTGATAGAGTTTAATTGGCCTACCTTAGAATCTGTAACTAGCTTTCAAGTTGTTTGGTTCAGATAAATTGTGTATCACTAATATCTGGTGCATTAAAACCAATAAGAAATATTTTGAATGCCAAAATATACATAACTGCCATAAAATGAATCTCTGTTCTGAAGATTATTATGCTTTAAATTCAACCTGATTGGGTTATGAGTTGGTCATTTATATACATTTTAGATATCCCACAAGCAGGCCTGACCTCTGGGTGGCATGTAATCAGTGTGACAGACACATGGCTTTTGGTTGCTGAGTGCAGATTCTAGTTTGCTTGACTGTAAAGGCACAATAAAGCCAAGATAAGCAAACACTCATATTTTTAAGAAATAGTATATAATTTTTATGTCTGCACAAATTCCCCCAAGAGACTACTCCATCATTCTTTAAGCTCACATTGCTTTGATTGTGTTGTATTTTTTTAAACCTTGTAATCATTCTTAATATGTTTGCATCTGTATAGGTTCTGTAAAATGTTAACTGTGTGCTCCAAAATACATTCATTTTACCCTTGTTTAGCAACAAATAAACAGATGTAAAGAAAGAGATAAAGACATTAAGGGGTTAATTTTCAAAGTGCTATGCAGGGACTGTGTTTCAGAGGAGGACCCTTGGCCTGAGGTGCAGGGCCGGTGGAAGCACTAGGCGAACTAGGGGGCGCCGCGAGCAGTGGTATCCCGAGGGGTGCCAATGCCCCCTGGCGCAGGGAGGCTCATGCGGCCGCCGGTGGACCTCACCCCACTGGCAGCTGAGCAGCGACACCTAGCAGGCAGATTGGCAGGGCCGAGGTGGAGCTCATGTCACCACGGCCCGAAGAAAAAAGTCACGTTTAAATGTGCAGGTGCTCCTCCTCCTTCCTGCCTGCGCGGCCCTAGAAGAAAATGTTGCCGGAGCCGAGCAGGCAGGATGGAGGAGGAGCATCAGCCCGTGCAGCAGAGCTTACGGGCCGCCGTGAATCCCAAGTCGCAGTGGCCCGAAAAGAGGAAGAGGAAGAGGCCCAGTAGCAGGGCCGCCGCGGATCCCACATTGCGGTGGGCGGCCCGAGAAGATCAGGGCCGCTGCAGAGCCCATCCTGCGGCGACCCGTGAAGAGGAGGCCCAGAGGTGAGAGAGAGGCTGAGGGTCTGTAGAGTGTGTATGTGTGCGTGTATGAGATGAGTTGAGAGATTGTATGTGAGAGTGAGTTGAGAGACTGTGTGGGAGTGAGGACCTGAATGTTTGCAGAGACAGCATGTGAGGAGCCTCTGTGTGTGTGAGACTCAGACAGCATGTGCCAGTGAGAGACTGTGTGTATGAATGATTGTATGAGAGAGAGCATGTGACAGTGAGAGCCTGTGCTTGAGCAAGACAGCATGTGGGAGTGAGAGAGAGGCTGTGTGTGTGAGACTCAGACAGCATGAGCCAGTGAGAGACTGTGTGTATGAATGATTGAATGAGAGAGAGCATGTGACAGAGAGAGCCTGTGTGTGTGTGTGTGTGTGAGAGAGAGAGAGAAAGCATGTGAGAATGAGAACCTGACTGAAATAGAAATAGAAAATAGAAATAGAAAAAAAGACAATATAAAAGGAATTGGCAAAAAAATATGAAAGGGAAGGTGGAAAAAAACTGTGACCAACCAATTAGAAAACTAAGATCAGACAACAAAGGTAAAAAAAACAAACTACTTTTTAGTGATTGGCACCTGTAATCTTTGGGAATGTGCAAGAATAGCACTTTCTCTATGCGGATCTCACAATGTACGAGATCAGCATGGAGAAAGTGGAAACCCATGGGGCCTGCACCGAGGAGGCAGCAGAATAGGCTTCAGTGCCAGTAGCAGCAATCAGCGCCTCCCCAATAGCCATGCGGCAGCAGTGACAGTGGCAGCAGAGGAATGAGAGAGGCTCCGAGGTTGCTGGCAAAAGAAAGAGAGGGGGTCTGCCTTTAGTGTGTGCATGTGTATGAATGGGACTCTGCCTGGGGTGTATGTGTGTGAATGCATGGGTGCGTGCCTGAGGGTGTGTGTGTGTATGAGAATGAATGGGTGTCTTTCTGGGGTTCGTATGTGTGAGAATAGGTGCCTGCCTGTGTGTGATGTATGTGTGTATGCCTGGGGGATGGGGAGGGAGTGGTGTGAAAATGAATGGGAGCCTGCCTGGGGGTCAGTGTGTGTGTGTGTGTGTGTGTGAGAATGACTGGGAGCTTGCCTGGGTGTGTGTGTTTGTGTGTATGTGAGGGAGCCAGTGAGTGTGAGAGCATGAGTGTGTATGAGAAAATCCAGGGGAGTAAGAGTTTGTGTGGGGGGTGTGTGGGGGGGGGTGGAGGGGGAGAGAGTGTCTTAGAGCCTGAGAGTGTGTCAGTGTCTGTGAGAGCGAGAGGTTATGGTGGGTATAAGAGCATGAATGTGTATGTGTGAGAGAGAATGGACATGTGAGTATGTGTGAGAGAAAGAGAGGATAACCTCCTAATCCTTGACAATATCAGGGTGACTGGAAATCAAGAGCTCCCATGTATGGACAGCAGGGGCTTTTAGAAATCCTTATTAGTTTTAATTATTGCATGTTATTTGATATATGTGCTGTTTTGAAATATTTTATTAGTGTTTGGGAAATTGTAAAAAATGTATATGATTTTAATTAAAAGAAATTCTATTTATCAGTAGTTTTAAAATATTCTTTTATTATGGTTTTACTATTATAACTGATGCTTTATGTTTCTTGATTTTATTTGTTTTATGGTGGTTCTGTTTTTCCATTGTTAATACACAGAGTCTGGCTTCTTGGAGTTTCCATTTCAGTTTTTGTCTAATTTGTGCTCCTTTATTTTGTATTCTGTATTTGGTGAGGGTCTGTCTCTGCTCTGTGTGTGTGACCATGATGAGAGATTCTGCTAGCATAGGGATCTATAGCAATCGGGTTTGTTTTGTTTCCTCAGTAGGTGGTGTATTGGTATTCTAGGACCCAGTGTAATATTTACCCTTGCTTTTTCACAGGTAAGGTTATTGTTGTTTGAGTCCTTGGTGTTATTACTGTTATGTTATGATGGGATTGCAGTATAGATTCTGAGTGTGTGGTGTTTTGTGTTAGTTCACAATGTGTTTGACAGCGAAAGGTGTTTGTGCTGCTGTTACTGTGAAGTGACACCAGAATTTGAAAATATCTTTCAGTATGATGAGCTGTAAGGGAAACATCCAAGCTCCATTGTTTGGGGGAATTTCAGTGGATGCACAGAGTTACAGAACTGGAGGTGCAGGATTTATATTGACATTCTGTCCCTTCCTATATATTCCAGACTTCACTCTCATAGCCACATAGAATCAGTTGACTGAGGCTATCAACATAATTTTATAGTGTGAAACTGGCCAGCTTTTTAAAATAACGCAGAGGACCCTTTGGACTTTTTTATTAACACTTTATTTTTTTTTGTAACCAATGTTAAAGCAGGATCCATGCTATAGAGGTGGGTGTGATGAAGAAATGTCATTTTGGCTCCCCCCCCAAAAAAAAAATTCTTCTGTCTAGAGACACCACAGATTTTCTGTGGCCTTAAGCATTAGTACAAGAAGGATTAAGGGGGGTTTGTTGGAGAGGCCCACACATGCATTGGCCCCCGGGCGCTGGAGACCCTTGGTGCGCCACTGGGTGCGAACCATATGGGGTCGCAAGCGGCGGCAAAGAGGAGTGGAGATTTGGCGAGCCGCGAGCAGTGCCCAACCTGCTCGCGACCCAGAAAACCACACAATCGGCGGGCGTGATCGAGAACGAGGTAGGAATTGGGGCCGAGACTGGGGGGGTGGGGCGCAAAGGAGAAGGCGCGCCTAGGACGCCTAATCTCCTTGCACCGACCCTGCCGAGGTGGTATTGGCGCCACCTGTGGGGAAACCCCCACAGATCTCCACCGTCGGGAGGTGAGGCCAGACGGGAAGCGGCCAGCTGGAGCTTCGTCAATATCAGCCCTCGTTCCTTGCAGGTTGAGCCCTTGGGTGCCATGGCCAGCTGGGCATAGGTGGGCCTCCGCGTGGTTGATCCTGTATGGTTAGCCAAAGGGTGGTACACCTGAGGACAGCGGTTATCGGAGAGGTCCAACTGCGGATGAAGCAGATGGCGAAACTGGGAGGCTGGTCCAGGTGACTGGTGGGAGGCAGGCAGCAAGGCATGAAGTTGAGCCCAGGCAAGAGGTCAGACACAGGTGACAAGGCACAAAGTCGAATCCAGGTAAGAGGTCAGAACCCGGGAAATCTATCCAAAGGGAAGTAGAAGGCAGGAACAGGGATGGGAACTGAAGCAGGATCAGGAACTGGAATGCAGGCAATGCATAGCACAGCTGAACAGTGTGGCGACCTCTTGCCAAGGCAAGCTCTGACTGCCAGAGCCTGCCTTATATAGGGAAGCTTGCAGACATCATCAGAAGGGGCCGTGGGTGAATTTCCCGCTGCGGTCCCTTTAAATCCAGTTGAGGCGCGTGTGCTAAGGCCATCGGGCTGGAAGGGAGATGGCAGCGGTGTGTGACCGCATGGCAGAGGAGAGGCCTAGGTGGGCCTGGAGGAACTCCCCGTCGTGAGGGGAGGCGCGGGAGACAAGGAAGCAGGCCGAGCGCGGAAACAGCTGCCCGCTGCCGGCGAAGAGGACAGGCCCAACCTAAAGGGCCAGCGTCGGGGGTGAGTGAACCCAGCCGCAGGACTGCAGTGGCCGGGGTGCGTAACAGACTGTGTATGTAAAATTGGGATATATGCAAGTATGTAGCCCTTATGCTTAGGAAGTAAATTTTACGAAGGTTGGAAGTACACGCTTACTAACCATAAGAGCATAAGAACATAAGATATGCCATACTGGGTCAGACCAAGGGTCCATCAAGCCCAGTATTCTGTTTTCAACAGTGGCCAATCCAAGTCACAAGTACCTGGCAAGTACCCAAACATTAAATAAATCTCAAGCTAGTATTCAAAGATGTGGTTTCACCATGGAGCTTTACAGAGGCATTATAATATCCATTGTTTTATTTGCAATTCCCTTCCTAATAATTCCTAATATTCTGTTTGCCTTTTTGATCGCCACAGCACACTGAGCCGACAATTTCAATGTATTATCCACTATGATGCCTAGATCTCTTTCCTGGGTGGTAACTCCTAAGATAGAACCTGACATTGTGTAACTACAGCAAGGGTTATTTTTCCCTATGTGCATCCTTGGGTAAATCCATGCTGGCTGTTTCCCATTAAGCCATGTCTATCTAAATGTTTTGTGATTTTATTCTTTATAACAGTTTCCACAATTTTTCCTGGCAATGAAGTCAGGCTCACCAGTTTATAGTTTCCTGGATCAGACCTGGAGCCCTTTTTAAATATCAGAGTTCCATTGCCTATCTTCCAATCTTCAGGTACAATGGATGATTTTAATGATAGGTTACAAATTAATTGAAATAGCTCTGAAATTTCATTTTTTAGATCTTTCAGAACCCTGGGGTGTATTCCATCCAGTTCAGGCGATTTACTACTCTTCAGTTTGTCAATCTGGCTTACCATATCTTCCAAGTTCACTGTGATTTGGTTCAGTTGATCTGAATCATCATCCATGAAAACCGTCTCTGGAATGGGTATCTCCCCAACATCCTCTTCAGTATTCATCGGGACCCAAATCTGTTACATCCGTTTTCAGGGGACCCCGATTCGTCCATTAGTTACATATGGGACTCGGGCCATTGGCTGCCGGTATTCAAAATGGCGCCAATAACCTTTGCCCTTACTATGTCACAGAGGCTACCGGTGCCATTGGTCGGCCTCTGTCACATGGTAGGAGCAATGGACGGCCTTGTGCTCCAACCAATGGCACCGGTAGCCCCTGTGACATAGTAAGGGCAAAGGCTATTGGCGCCATTTTGAATACTGGCAGATGATGGCCTGAGTGCAAGAAATCGCTCCAGGATCTCCGCTGGACCACCAGGGACTTTTGGCAAGTCTTGGGGGGGGGGGTCAGGAGGGTGGGGGTTGTATTTAATTAAGTTTAAAGGGTTGGGATGGGGGTTTTTTTTTACTTTAATGGGAAACGAATCCCATATGTAACTAATGGACGAATCGGGGTCCCCCAAAAATGGATGTAACGGATTTGGGTCCCGACGAATATGAATACCGAATCAAACGTATCCGTCCCTGCTGCACATCCCTAGTGTCTGCTGCTCCACTAACCTCTGCAGAATCATATAGGTGGAATTCCACCAAGTGACAATGTCTTGAATGAGAAGCTTGTAAGGCATCTCCAAATCAGTCTGCTTTTGTCGGAGAACCTGCCCCACCTTCACACTTCTGTGGAAGTGCATTGCTATATTCCTGCACTTGTGTATTAAGTTCTGCAGGTATTCATTCTCTTGGTTCTTGGACTCCAACCCCAGCGAAGACGTCACTACCAGGTGCAAAGTGTGTGCAAAACATCGGATGTTCTGAAAGCCCCCGTCGGATATTACCTTTTCCATGTTTGCACCATTGTCTGTGACAAAGAACCATGCCTGAAGATTTCTGTCTTGCTGGTATAGCTGCCAGCCCTCCAGCATCTGTCTGATGCATGCTAGAATATTGGCTGAGGTATGGGCGTCGTCCGTCAGGTGGGTGTGCAGTAAAGCCCACCTCCATCCTGAATCTTGTTCACTAATAGAGCTGCTGCCTGTCCCTGCCTCAGCCAGGCCCCACCAGTGTGCTGTCAGGGAGAGGTAAGAGGATGCAGCATTCAGTGCAGTCCAGATATCGCAGGTGAAATGCACATTCCCCTGTGCCTTAGCTAACAGTGCTTTGATGTGACTGTGATACTGGTTGTACAGGCTGGGGATGACCTTTCTGCTAAATGTGACTTTGGAGGGGACTTTGTAATAATAGAAGGACTAAGGGTCACTCCATGAAATTAGCATATAGCACATTTAAAATGAATCGGAGAAAGTTCTTTTTCACTCAATGCACAATTAAACTCTGGAATTTGTTGCCAGGGGATGTGGTTAGTGCAGTTAATGTAGCTGGGTTCAAAAAAGGATTGGATAAGTTCTTGGAGTAGAAGTCCATTACCTGCTATTAAGTTCACTTAGAGAATAGCCACTGCCATTAGCAATGGTTACATGGAATAGACTTAGTTTTTGGGGACTTGCCAGGTTCTTATGGCCTGGATTGGCCACTGTTGGAAACAGGATGCTGGGTTTGATGGACTCTTGGTCTGACCCAGTATGGCATTTTCTTATGTTCTTAATTCAAACTCTCTTCTTATGCTGATGATGTAATACTTTATCTCTCTAAGCTCGATGTGTCCTTCCCAGCTCATTTCTACTTTCTCCTCTTTCTCTGGTTATAAAGTTAACTGGCAAAACACTGAAGACATGTCTTTAAATGTGTTAGGCAGCCAGGTCAATCTCAGAGAACACTATGTACGGTTTACCAAGCAAGGGATGAAATATTTAGGTATCGCATTTGAATCCAATTTTTACTGACACCATTTCTCACTATGAAAATACATTAATTACTATGGCTCAGCAAATGTGTACTCAGTGATCCCCTCTATATCTTACATGTTTATAGAGTCTTAATGCTTAAGACTCTATAAAAATGGTTCTGATGCCTTGTATAAATTACATACTTAGAATTATATTGACTTTGTTTTCCCTGAGAATCTGTAAGCATGTGGATAGTAAACTCACTGCTTTTGTGTGGAAGATCAAGTCTGCCAAAATTGCTAGAAAGAAACTCAAAGCTCCTAAGGCGTGGGGAGAAGTAAACTTACCAAATTTCTACCATTATCATCAGGCTTACATTTTGCAACAGGCCCAGTTTTGGTTATAAGACGATCTGTCCCTAGGGGAACATCCTAGATGGCTAGATATAGAATGAACACTGGTTTGTTCTCTGCACTTAACTTATTGTTGCAACCGTCCCTTCCCGACGGCTTCACTCTGCCTACCTTTCTTTCCTTGCTCCTCCTCTTGCTGTTAATGGTCGCCTGGTTGCCGAAACATCTGCCTGCCGTCCTCTCCAACATCCCCAGACCGGCTTGGGTGCTGCCTCTCGCCATGCTCTGCCTGTACCTTAGGGCGCGCGCGTCGCGCGGCCCTCACTCTTATTTCCTACTTGGCGCGAACCTCAGGGGCATCCCCCTGTGATGACATCATGCTGCCTGGATATTTAAAGCCTACATTGTTTGCTAGCCTTTGAGTTAGCAAGAGAATTCCTACAGATGGGATTTGCTCTCCGTACCCAGCTACTCTGCCTCCAATCTTCTATTGGACTCTTAACGCTAATGGGGTACCCGCTCCTCGGGGGCCTCACTTGCTTTTCAAGTCACTATCAGGAAACCTGTACTGGCTCCTCGAGGGCCCATGTTCCCTGACTCGCTGCCTGCTCCTACCTTCTCTTCTACCTGGAAGGATTCGCTATCTTCAACACCAGTGAGTACTACCATCTTCACCTCAGAGCTTTCCCTGGAACCAGGTACTCACTCCTCGAGGGCCTGCCTCCGTTCCAACCCTGGTGCCATCTCCTACATGGAACCACTGTGTGAGTACATCTCCTTCAAGCCTCTCAGCTCTCAGGGATCAGGTACTCGCTTCTCGAGGGCCTGTTCTTCCTATCCTGGTGTTCTCCATACTGGGGCTTGTGCATATTCCACTGTACTCATTATTCTCAGTTCTTTCCACTACAGCACTGCTACCGGAGGAGTCACTGTTCCAGTGCCTGAGGGATACTAGCCCAGCCGGGCTACTTCAACTACTCAACACTGCCACCTCTGGTGGCTACACCACACTGTTTAATAAAAGATCAATCTCTGTGTTTGTGTGTCCTCAGCTGAGCCTGACCTGTGGCCCCTCATGGGACTGCCCCCCGTGGGCGTGGTCAGCTGCCACAGTGTCCAAGGGTCCACCTAAACCTCATTAGTTATAACACTTATATCCTACCCTGATAAATTATTTTATTTCGAGAATTTTGTCTGTTCTGTTTCATCTTCCTCCCAAAGACCTCCCTCGCCGGTCAAGATCCAAGCTGATTTCCCTATGATTCTCCAGTATATCCAATGATAGGCATCCTCTTAATTGGATAAATCTGGAATCTAGTCTCTACACCAGGTAATGCACCAGCTGACAATGTTACCTTTTGAAGACAACACCCCGATACTCATTCTCCATCTCAAGGCTTTTGATGGCTCCAAATGCATAAATCTCTTTGTTTTAATGGTCTTCTATCCTCAGAACCCATCAAGGACTTAGGTGTCCTAACATGTTTTGTTACAATGATCTCAAAAGGTCACTTAGCCTCTGCTTTTTATACATTCTTAAAGCAGAATAAATTTCCATGTAGTGTTGGTTTGAAATGATGCTGGGAATCAGATCTAAAGGTAGCACCTCTAGACTCCCACTGGGAAAGCTATTGACTCTCAATGATTTGAATATCTTTATTCTTTGTTATTACTCAATCTATGTTCTTTGTAGACCATTCAGCCTTGTAGACCCCAATGAAATTGCACAAATCCAGTCCATTAAAATCCCATAAATGCCTATATGTAAACATGATAGAGCAATGCTTTCCCATATGCTTTTTGACTGCCCATCGGTAAAAATGTATTGGGAGGAAATAAGAGGGAAAATTTCAGAACTTCTTCCTTTGACGACCTCATACAGTGATTCTCCATTCTGTGAATGCCAATCTTACTCTCTCAATGTCCCAAAAGAGAATGTTTAGATTTTCTCCATGCCATAGCTGTTGAGCTCCTGCTCCTGCTCGCTAACGTCCGCCTGTCTTTCCCACAGCATGGATCTGCCCCCAGACCTTTTCCACGCTGCAGGAGGCCACCTTCCTTCTTCGGCACGGTGGAGCTAGTGCTCCAGAGCGGCAGGGCCACTGACGTCATTCCTGCTCCATGGCCCAGAGGCCGCAGTCCCTGGTCTTCCTCGAGGCTGGAGCCACTCCTCAGCCTGTCTTCTGCAGCAGGGAGAGTCGCCTCCTCCATCAGGGTCTATGCCTTGGCCCAGTCCTGCTCCTCAGCGTCAGTGGCAGCATGGCCGCTCTCCAAGGTCCTGCCCCTTCTGCCTAGGGGTGCAGCCGCGTCTTTCTCCTACATTTAAAGAGCCCACGGCCAGATATGCCCCGGGCCCCACCTGTGGACTCCTTCCTGGCCATTTTCCTGCAGAGCCCTACAAAAGGGCTCAGCCTGCATTCAATCCTCACCTTGGCAAGGAGCCAGTCCTCCTGGGAGCTTCTCCTCCTTAGGACTTCTCTGCATCCAGCTCCTGCTTGGCATCTTCGTTCCTGATCTCTACTGGATGTCCTTGTCTTGACCTGATGTTCCGTGTTCCAGTCCTGACGTCTTTGTGTTCCAGTCCTCATGTCTTCATCTTGATCCTGGTCTCCTGATGGATTCTTCCACATCTTCCAAGTAGTCCAGATCTCCACGTCTTCCAAGAGCTCCAGATGTCCTTGTCTTCCAAGTTATCCTGTCCCTGATGATCCTTCCGTCCCTGCTCCATGTTCAGCTCGCTCGCCCCGGACCTTGTCTCTGGCTGACCATCTCCTGGAGTAAAGCCACCCTATCCGGTATCCGTTCCCTTAGTGGCTAGAACCCTCTTCCGGCAGGATTGTCTTTGAGCACTGCCTGGATGTCTTCCTGACCTTGAACTTTACCCACTTATCATCCTTTCCAAGTTCCACATCTTGTCTCCCAGAGTTCCAAGTTCCACGTCATGTCTCCTGAGTCTCAGTGCCAAGTCCTTGTCTTCTTCGGCCCAGTGTCTTCGTCTTCATCAGCACCTGCATTCCAGTGCCAATAGCCTTTGTCCGCCCTTGCCTCCAGTCTGGCCTGCCGCCTCTGCTGTTACCCTGCGGCAGGTCTGAAAGGGCTTGGAGTGGTCAGAGGACTACTCAGAGACCAACCTTGCATGGTTGGCCTCACCGAGGCTGTGCAGGTCGGTGGGGGCCTGGACTCCCGGTCTCAGCCCAGACGGGACATCGTTTTTACCTGCCTCAGTGCTTCCCTGGAGCTCCTCTCCAGGTTCGCCGAGGTTCTCTCTGGAATCGGGGGCCCCCCTTGCGCTCCCTCCTATGGATTCAGAACAATAGCTTTAAAAACCTTTTGGTTAACTAGAAGAATAATACTGTATGTTTATATTATAGATATAAGAAAATAGTCGCAATTAAATATCATAGGATCACATCTTGGTTATGCATGTGGAGCCCGATAGACTATACTCTCAACGCCACTTAATTTCTGTTGTAGATTTTTGACACTGCTCCTAATTTAACTTGATATACTTTGCCTGACCATTCACAAGTTGGCTGATTTGTATGATTGCATGGACTGACTATGTTTGTTAGTTTATGGTGTTATTTGTATATTGCATACTGCTATTTTTCAATAATAATAATATGGAACTTAAAAAAAAGATCTGTAAGAAGAGTTACTCAAGAAAGAGGAAGTATAAAAGAATATTTGTTTTTTTCTGTGCTGCTTATCTCTGCTATGTGATTGCTGGGACCCATCATGGTTGTGATTTCTTTAGTCTGCCAGCCAAAGGAAGGGAAGATGGAAAAGTTGCAGTCATATGATTACAGAGAGGAAAGGGTTGATATTTTCCCTCTCTAGTATGAGAAAATGAAGCCCTTGCCTCTAGGCCAGCTCCACTGCACCACCTGTTTGACCATATTTTTCTGTGATTTTGAAAGCAGAAAGCCTGGCGTGAGGTTCCAAAGCCATGTGCCCCATGGTAGGGTTCCATATCTATCTATCTATCTAATTCCGCCAATGTAATTTTATTTCTGGTGTGATGCGTGGTGTTCCTTGCTCACATATTTTATTGTAGCTGAATATAAAGATAGCAGGCCATGTTTGAAGCACACAATGAAATTAATTATTCTCTGCAAATGCAGTGCTGCTTGTAAGTTAAGAGACTGATAATTTAGTACTGTCAATGAAAATGCAAGCAGGGAAGAACTACTCTCTTTGGAGTGAGTGAATGCATGTTTTGACTTCTTAGAAGAGGATTTGTATTATGACGGTAATGTCTGCCCTACTAGGATATACCATCTTTGATGATCTCAGGTTAATTTTGTACAGATTCTGGAGATACAGTTCCATACTTAAGAGAATCTATTTACAAAGAGACATGTCATTATCAATTTTACTTTAAATATAAGCATTGCTATATTATGTATATCATAAATCATAACTTGTGTAAACTTGTGTATGAGATAAGCAACAAATTAGACCACGTTAGATAGCTTGGTTTAAGGAATGCAAGCTGGGTGCCAGAAATTTTCTAGTTGATGACCTACAGGTATTCTAGAGGCAATTGCATGTGTGTTTCTGAAATGCTATCACTGGCAAACTATTTCTGAGATCCGGTATGGAAGAAAGAATATGCAGAAAGGACACTACTAATTGTCCATCTTATAACCTTTTACTCACTTAAAAAAAAAGTATAACATTGTTTATTTTGCTTTATTTAAACTTTTGATTTATAAATCCAGCAAAACAGTCCAGCATACCATATCCAAATCTATAACATTGAGAACATCTAGTCACACTGAGCATTTGGGAGTTACATGTCCAAAGTCTATACATAATCTATATAGCACTAACAGTGTTATAAAACAGCCAGTTTCGGCCACAGATCTTATCATACAAAGTGGTGTTATCCCTCAGCATGTAAGTCAGCTTTTCAATCAATGTCCTCTCCAATGTTCAAAAGTGGGGGGCTGATTTTCCTTTGGTCAGTATTGAGAAGCAAGCTGCATTTATAAGTTGCTGAGCCAACTTCTTATGTTTATCTAATCACTAGAAATCCCAAAGTCCCAAAAGCCCCATCATTTGTGTGATGGTCACTTGGCTATCAATGATCTGACTTGTCACTCTCCCCATCTTAGCCAAAAGAACCTCTCAAAGGGGCATTCCCACCAAGTGTGCAGGTAGGTTCCCATTCGACTGCATCCTTTCCAATAGAGAAGAGTACAGAGAGGCAAAATCTATTAAAGAAAAGAGGATATCTCTAAGCAGCATATCACTAAGTTAACCAATAGTTCGGTTCTATGCACACATAGAGCTTGTGGGCATTCTTCCAGATTCATCTTCAACCCCATGCATCTATCTCAAGGTCCAAGTCTCTACACCATTGCCATTCCACCACTAATGAGGGCTCGGCCCGCCTTGTACAGATGCAAACATGCCTTCCAAGGGGGCCTCATCACTAATAAAAGTCACTTCCATTGGAGAGGGCTTTCTCCAGACCCAACACTCAGTGTGTGTCCTGTCTACTGTTCTTAAAAGCTTTTCAAAATAATGGCGGGTGGTATCAGGTACCTCAAATTCGTCTTTCAAGGTAATGAAGGGCTTAAATCAAGCCCTCTTCATATAGTTGACCCAAGAATATGAGTCCTGCCTCTCACAATATCTTCACCTCAGCACTGAAAGTATGCACCAAGAGATCAGGGTTCTTCCACAAAAGGGAAAATGGTGAAAGGACTGCCCTCATAACCCCCAACCTCTTTCACATAGATTTCTACATCTTCACTGTGCAAGTGATGAGAGGGCACGCATGGCAGTCCCTCCTACCATCCAACGATAAGGGCTCCTGGAGGAGCATGTACGCCAGGATCACATTTCCAGCTAAGCCCAATTACAGGGAATACCAGAGGACTCTCCTGTCTCTATGCAGCCATATATAGACCTCTTCCAGGCGTGCAGCCCAATAATACATCTATAAGTTTGGAAAAGCCATCCCCTGGCTTCCTTAGGCCTATATAACGTTTGCAGCCTAACCCTTGCAGGTATTGCACCAGAGGAACCTTAGGAGCATGCTGATGGCATTTAAAAAAAAATTACCTGTCAGATAACATGGAGCATGTTAGAACAGATAAAATAGGCGTGGCAGCACATTCATTTTGACATTTATTCTAGTAGACCAGGAAATAAAGTGACCCTCCCAGGCCCTAAGATCCTGTTGGATTTTTGAAGATAGGGGCATAATTGGGGTGGTAGAGGTCATGAAAACTATGAGGGACACCCAGATACCTGATATAGGAGTCTGTCTTCCTGAAAGGCGCAAGACACTCAAGTTTTTCTCTCTACCTGTCCCAATCAGGAAAACCTCCAATTTACTGTAATTGACTTTATACTCTGCAATGACTCCAAAAACATTTATTTTCTTTCTTTCTTCTTTCTTTCTTTATTTATCACGTTTTATATACCGTCATTCGGTTTCGCCATCACAATGGTTTACAAAGGATCGATTTCTACAATCATACAATCATACATTTGTTAACATGGCTTTTAGTCATTCTAGTATATATTCTTTCATAGAGTCATTCTGGTATAGTCTGGTATAATCTGGTAAAGTCATTTAAGTATAGTGTCATTAGGAGTTTTGGTAGGCTTTTGTAAACATTCAAGTTTTTAGCTCTTTTTTGAAGGTTTTAAAATTTTGTTGTGTTCTCAGGTCCGTTGGGAGGGAGTTCCAAAGTTTAGGGCTTCCCAGGGATATGGCTCTCTTCTGAGTTGAGATGAGTTTGTGACGGGATGGTGGGATTTTTAGTAGGCCTTTGTTCACTGATGGGAGATTTCTGTTTGGTGAGTGGATTTTTATGGATGTGCTGAGCCAATTTGTTTGTTTTTCATATATTATTTTGTGAATTATGGATAGTATTTTGTAGTCAATCCTGTATTTTATTGGAAGCCAGTATAGTGAAATGAGGGTTGGAGTAATGATCGAATGTTCTTGTTCCTGAGAGTATTCTGGCAGCTGTATTTTGTAGGATTTGGAGAGGTCAGATGGTGGTGAGAGGTAAGTTGAACAGCAGAGAGTTGCAGTAATCCAGGTTGGAGAAGATGAGTAGTTGGAGTACTGTCTGAAATCATTGGGTGACAGGAATGGTTTTAGGTGTCGTAGTGTTAGGAGTTTGTGATATCTGTCTTTAATTTTTGCAGAGATGTGGTTCTTGAAGGATAGTTCCTTGTCAATTATGACTCCAAGGTTGCGTGCAAGGGTTACGGGGGAGATTGCTGTGTTATAATTCATTATATTGAGAGGTGGCATGTGTGTGGGATTGTTTTTTCTATCCAGCATAATTATTTCGGTCTTATCAATGTTTAGTATGAGTCTCATGTTATTTAGCAATTGCTTTATTTTTGTGAAGTAGTTGGCTGATTTTTTGTAGGTGTCTTCCAGAGAGTTTTGTATTGGGATAAGTATTTGGATGTCATCAGCATATATGAAGTGATTCAGTTTAATGTTAGAGAGGAAGTGGCATATCGGGAGAAGATAAATGTTGAATAGCGTCGCAGATAGTGCGGATCCTTGGCGAACTCCTGTGTCAAGGTTTATTTTCTTTGATAGGGTGTCGTTGATTGATACCTGGTTTGTCCTTTGTGATAGATATGATGAGAACCATTGCAGTGTTTTTTCCTTTAATCCGATTTCAGTGAGGCAGTCAATCAGTATTGAATGGTTTACTGTGTCGAAGGCTGCTGATAAGTCTAGTAGGATTAGAATGTAGCTGTGGCCGTTATTGAAGCCTTTGAGGACAGTGTCATTTAATGATAGGAATAAGGATTTGGTGTTTAGTTCTTTCCTGAAGCCGAATTGAGTGGGATGTAGGATGTTGTTCCTTTCCAGGTGGTCACTGAGTTGTGAGTGGACGATTTTTTCAATGATTTTGGCAATGAATGGTAGATTTGATATTGGATGGTAGTTTAGCGGGTTTTCAGGATCAAGGTTGGTCTTTTTTAGGATGGGTTTGATAATTGCTGATTTTAGGCAGTCAGGGTAGATTCCTTCTGTAAGTGATAGGTTCATGATGTCTGTTAATGTTTTGGTTATTGATGGTTCAATTGCTTTGATCGTCTGTATGGGTATGCTGTCGATGGGGTGCTTGGCTGGGTTCATTTTTTTATGATGTTTTGGACTTCCAGTGATGATGTTGGGTCAAAGTTGGGCCAACGATGTTTGATTGATTAGTATTTTTGTGTCTTGCGTGTTGTTATTGAGGTTGTTGTTTATGAGGTTTTTTATTTTATCATTAAAGAAGTCTGCAATGTCATTGCTTGTTAGTTTGGAGTTTGGTGTTTTCTGTTCATTGGCGGATTTGGTTAGGCCATGTACGATATTGAATAACATTCTTGGGTTATGTAGGAATTTGTTTATTTTTTTTGTGTATAAGTCTTTTTTTGCATTGTGGATAACTTTTTTTTTTGGTATGCTAATTGTACTCGGTATGCGTTCAGTTGTGTAGATGTTTTGTAGATCCTCCAGGTTTTTTCTTTTTTTCTGAGTTCACGTTTGGCTGAAATGATGTTTTCATTGTACCATTGGTTCTGGTGTTTTGGGTTTCTTATAGTTTTCTTTATTGAGGGGTTTATCTTATCCGCTATTGTTTTAGTAATGATGAGCCAAGATGAGGTGGCATTTTCTGCATTAGATAGATCTAGGTTTGTTAGTTCTGTTTGTAGATTCTCTTAAAGTGTCTCTATGTTGAAGGGTGGGCTGTAGGAGAAAGATTTAGGTGGGTTTTTTTCTGAAATCAGTATAAGTTGGAAGACAGGATGGTGTATATTAGCGAATGGTCTGACCATTAGTGGTATTTGTGTGGTAATTAGTTCATATGTCAGTGTTGATGAAGACGAGGTCTAGTGTGTGCCCTGCTTTGTGCGTTGGGCCTTTGATGATTTGATTAAGTCCAAGTGTTGATAGTGCATCTATTATCATTTTGCATGTGGGGGAATGGGGAATTGTGTCAGTGTGTATGTTAAAGTCTCCGAAGATGATAATGGGTTAGTTAATAGTAAGCTTGGATAAGAAAAATTCTATTAGTGGTGAGCAGTTCTGATCTAGTGAATTGGGGGGACAGTATACTAGGCATATCTGTAGTCGAGATGAGTCGAAAAGTGCAATTTCCAGTGGTAGGTTGTTGTAGGTTTGGAGTAGTTTCATTTGTAGGGTTTTTTTTATGATTAGCATTAGACCTCCTCCTTTCTTTTTTGGTCGGGGGATTGAGAATGTTCTGTAGTTGGGGTTATTTATTTGGTTGATTAAGACTGTGTCGGTGTTTTTTATCCATGTTTCCGTGATGGCTATGAAATCTGGTTTATGATCGTCAAGTAGGTCGGATATGACTGGTATTTTCTTTACAATGGATTGTGTGTTGAATAAAAGGAATGATAGTGCTATGTAGCTGCTGTAGGACTTAGTGTTGATTCGGGTGATGTTTTCTTGTTGGTGATTGACGTATTTCTTTGGTTCTTTCTTTTTTCTGTTACCGTTCTCTCGCGGTCCGGAGCGGCACGGCACGAGGCAGGGTCCGTTCGGGGTCTGGGTCGCACTCGGGCAGCTTCCGCGGCATCGGCAGCGCGGGACTAGCAATGCTGGGAGATCTCCTCCATTTTGGGAATCGCCAGTATTGCGCGAGTTAGAGGGGAGTTCCGCGCGATCGATCCTGGCCACGCCCCCTGACGTCAGACGCCGACGGAGTCAATTGCGCGGGAAATTGGGGCTATTTAAAGAGAGTAGGTCTCCAACCCTTTGCTTCGGCCACGATTGTGTTTTGCTTTCGCCTGGGAACTGTGTTGCTGTCTGCTTGGACTCTGACCTGGACTGTGCCTCGGACTACGCTGCCTGCCACCTGCCCTTTGGATTTCCGTTGTGATTCTGATTGCTTGCTGCCTGCCCCGACCCGGACTGTGCCTCGGACTACTCTGCCTGCTGCCTGACCTTTGGATTATTCGCTGTGGTTCTGATTGCTTGCTGCCTGCCTCGACCCGGACTGTGCCTCGGACTACTCTGCCTGCTGCCTGACCTTTGGATTATTCGCTGTGGTTCTGATTGCTTGCTGCCTGCCTCGACCCGGACTGTGCCTCGGACTACTCTGCCTGCTGCCTGACCTTTGGATTATTCGCTGTGGTTCTGATTGCTTGCTGCCTGCCTCGACCCGGACTGTGCCTCGGATTACTCTGTTTGCCGCCTGCCCCGACTCGGACTGCCTTCCGATATATTATTGATCTCCTGCATTCCGAATACTACTACACCAGGTAAGCGGTCTAAACTGTGGTTTCACTATATCTGCCTGGCAGCCGTAACATTTTCATGTTACCTTCTGTGGTTTTTCTGTATTTTGCTCCTTTCTTGTTTCCTTTTGTTGGTCATCGTTGCTTTTTTTTTTGTGGGACTTGAGTTGGAAGTTTTCTGGTGGTTGTGTGCTTGCCATTTCTTGTTGTTATGCAAATTGTTTTTGTGACTTTTCCTTAGGAGGTTGTAACAAAGTTGTAAAGTTTTAAAGAGGTGCACAAAGGGGCATGCCCTTTTGGACGCGCTCCTTCGTACGCGCGCCGCCGCAGCAGAGAGCCCAAGTTTAAAGGGCTCTCCGGTCGCGGTGAGATTATGTCGGAGTGCGTGCCGGCGTCAGAGCGCTGGACGTCCGGATGACTTCTCACCTCTCCTTGGAGGGGGCTCCTGCCCCGAAGAATTACTCCTGGAAGGGGGGGCTCTTGCCCCGAAGATACACTGCTGGGGCTCCTGCCCCAAAGTTGTAAGGGCCCCAAGATGGCATGGGGGGCTCCTGTCCCAGAGATGGTAAGGGGGACTCCTGCCCAGACAGTGGAAGCTGGCCGCAGGTGGTGGTGAGAAGAGACAGCAGTCTAGGTCCCACGACCCTGGGATTGGCTAAAAACAGTAATAGGTCATCAGCATATAATTAAATTAAATGCATCCTCCCATTTACCTGAAAGCCACTGATACCTTCTGAGCCTATACCTCAATTGCTAAGTCAAAGAGCAATGGGGACAGCAGGCGGGCATCCCTGTCTAGTCCCTTTCTGTATGGGGAAAAATTCTGAAAAATTGCCAGTCATTAAAATCCAAGCCTGGGGATGCACATAAAAAGCCTGAATCCAATGGTAGATTTGGGATGGGAGACTATAGTGATCGAGAACTGTGAATAAAAAAGGCCAGTGCAGCCTATCAAAGGCCTTTTCCGCCTCTAGACCTATCACTAATCTGGGGATTCTATCTCTTTTAGCTAGTTTCATAATATTGAATATTCTCCAGTTATTGCTTGTGGAGGAGCGGCCTTTAACAAACCCAATCTGGTCTTCTCCTATAAGGTCCTTTATATAGGACTCCAGGCATAGCTGCAGAATTTTCACAAGGATCTTAATGTCAAAATTAAGTAATGAAATAGGGTAATTTGCCTCAGGATCGAAACTGTCCAGTCCTTTTTTATGGATCAAGACTATCGTGGCTTCCCATGAGCTGCCTGTTTTGCCTCAGTTCGCTGTAAATAGTCAAATACCAATTTTAAGGGGCTACCCAGCTCTTGAAGAAAGTATTTATAAAATTCCAGGGGATGTCCATTTGGACCAGGGCTCTTCTTCCTGGGTAGCCTCAACATGGCCTTCTGCACCTCCTCCGACACACTGGAGGCCACCAGTCTCTCCCACTGGTGGTCTGTTAGTCCCGAGAAATTTACTTCACTAAGGTACTGTAGGACCTCTGCCTGTCACCCAGTCCTCTGCTTGATAAAGATCCACAAATTATACTTTGACGTGCTCCCTGATCTCTGAGAGTAAATGTGTTACCAACCTGTCCCTTTCACAAATCCCCATTATCAAGGTTTGCTGAGTTCTCTATCTCAACAATCTCTCTAGCATAGCCCCCACCTTGTTCCCATGCTCGTACATTCTTTGGCGAGTGTAGCGATAAATCCTTTCTATGTTTTCTAGCTGAAGCTCCTTAAGATCCTCTCTACACTGTTCCAAATCCCTGTATGTTCTATATGACCCTGTCTCCTTGTGCCTTCTCTCCAACTGATGTATGCACCTTTCAAGAGACTGCTCTCTCTGTATGTGTTGTTTCTTATGAGGAGAGGCATAACTAATTAACTGCTCCCTAAGGATGGTTTTAAGAGTTTCCCATAAAAGTACAGAAGAATATTCCCTGTCCTTGTGTATTTCATTGAATTTCTTCGCTATCTCCCTTACCATTGTGCAAAAGAACTCTTGACGGATCAACAGAGCATCTTCCAGAATTCAGGGTCTGAGCTACCCTGAAAGGTAAGCAGATTGGATTATGATCAAAGATATAACTAGACAAGATATCAGCCAACACATCAGAGGCATGAGCGCTTTAGAGCACAAGAAAAAGTCTATATGACTGTATGTCTGGTGACACTGAGAGAAGCATGTGTGATCTCTTCTGGATAGGTTTTGCTCTCTCCAGAACCCTAGCCCAGCAACCACAGGCTGGCGCCACACCCTGGTCCCGCCCCCGACATGCCCCCTTCCAAAAACACTGGGACCTACGCGCGTCCCGGGGCTCTGTGCGCGCCGGCGGCCTATGGAAAATAGGCGCGCCGGCGCGCAAGGCCCTGCTCGCGTAAATCCACCCGGATTTACGCGAGCAGGGCTTTTAAAATCCGCCCGTATAAACATACTCCTCTCCAGCCTTAATTTAGTACTCAACACTTCAAAAACTGAATTTCTGCTCATCACTCAGGACGACAATTCCCCATCACCTCAAATGTCCTCGACCACACATGTAAGAGACTTAGATGTAACCATAGACAACCGGCTGAACTTAAAAAAATTTGTCAATAACACAACAAAAGAATGTTTTTACAAACTACATATATTAAAAAACTTGAAACCTCTCCTCCATTTCCAAGACTTCCGTACAGTCCTCCAATCTATCCTATTTTCAAAAATAGACTATTGCAACTCCATTCTAATCGGCCTTCCAGCTGTCACTACCAAACCACTACAAATGCTACAGAATTCTGCAGCCAGGATCTTAACAAATACCAGCAGAGGAGAACACATTACTCCTATCCTTAAGAGCTTACACTGGCTCCCCATTAAATTTAGAATCCTATACAAAGTGCTAACCATGATACACAAAACTATCCACTCACAAACCGTACTCGAATCAAATTGCCCTCTTCGACTTCAATCAGCATCCAGACCTATTAGAACAACGTACCTAGGTACCCTTTATGTACCCCCTGCAAGGTCTTCAATTCTCGATAGCAGGCCCTATTCACTGGAACTCTCTCCCCTCGGACCTTCGCCTAGAACCGTGCCTGCGGACATTCCAGAAAAAGTTGGACATGGCTCTTCACCAAAGCCTTCACTTAAAGTCCCATACTACCCATACTGTATCATGCTCTAGGTAATACATGTATAACATATTGAATGTTTTCCATGCTTAATATTTCCCATGTATTCCTTGTTCAATGTATACCAGGTTTATTGTTTATTGTTCAATGTACAATATGTTTATTGTAATTCCAATTCTGGTTATCTGTAAACCGAAGCGATATGTACTAGTACATGATCTTCGGTATATAAAAGCCTTTAAATAAATAAATAAAATAAATAACTTGTGGCTGAGCAGGTTCAAAAAGCAGAGGGTGTTGGAGCTGAGCAGGAGCGCGTTGGCAGGAGTCCCTTGCTGGGCCCTCCCTGGCCTGGAGAAGAAAAGAGAAAGGGAGCTTTTGTTGGCGAGGTTGACTTTTTGGAAGAAAGATGTTTTTGGATACTGTTTTTGAGACGATCCCATTTTCAGGAGGAAACCCCTCCCCGCCTGAGGGAAGGAGTCTGGGGTGGCTTTTGCATCTGCCCAGAGAAGTTTTGAGGGAATCAGTTTTGGAAACTTTTGGACCTGACCATCCAAGGTCCCAGGAGTTTTCATTATCATTGGAGAGACTGAGATCTGGCCTTTTTCCAAGAAGCCCACTTTCAGTCACCCAGGAGTGTGGGTGTTAAGTTTGTCCCTACCCCGTAGGGATTTTCTGGCTTAGAGGACAATGAAGTGAGAACAGGCACTGTGAATCTTTGTGTTTTTGTGAAGAGTCCTGAACTTTATCTTTTGAATGGACTGTGTAGTTATTTTTACAGTAAATTTTATTTTCATACCACCTCCAGCACCCTGCCTGTTTTTCACCTTGAAGGAAGGCGCCATCCCTGTAAGCCAGCGGACAGCGAGTATTAACTATGGCAGAGTGTAGAGACTGACAGTGAGTTTCCCGTTCCCCTGCACGTCTTGGGCCCAGGAGCTTAAGCCTCCCCCTATCAAAAGTATCCATGCCCCGGTGTTTGAAAGGGCTGGTGCAAGAGAGCTGAGATTTAGCCCCTGCACCAATCCGGGCCTCACACTGAAGTAGGGGAACTTACACTGCGTTCCACCATATGAGGTCATAAGCAGAAGACCATAGCGCAAGGCTTGTTCTTTTTTTTAATGCTTCCCATGCATTATTCTCTGCTGAAATAATCCTTTCAGCCCGGAGTCTGTGGAGCATTTGCAGATTATTGAGATTCAATGTCTTGTGAATAGTTGTGACCTGTTAGGACTAGATTAGTATCCCGAGGATTGCAGGCTTTTCTATGAATAGATTAAGAAATTGCATTCGTCTTATCCATTCTAGCATGCTCAGACCTGCTATGGTCAAACATGATCAGTTCACCAACACTGCTTCTTTTTTTCATAAAACGAGCCTGTTGGAACTGAAAAAGCTTAGTTGAAGCATCATCTGGTTGGAAAAATCCTTACGTATTATGCTAATCCACTTTTTAATTAATATAGCTTGCTCTGACATGAGACAACCTTTAGTTCTGAAGGATACTTTCAATGTTTAGAATCTTGGGAAGTTTATACTAAAAAAAAAAAAAAAGCTTGTCTTTTCCCGTAGTTGTTTAAGGTAGGTAACAGCAGGAAAACATACATTTTATCTTGTATGCATTATATATATATATCCTGTGAGGTCCATATTCAGCACCACTTAGCTGGATAAATTCAAACTTAGCCGGCTCAGTGGCACCAGATATTCGGTTATGTTCAGTAGCCACCACTTAGCCAGATAACTTTTTATAAGGCTAAGTGGTGAACAGGACAGCGGCATTTTGGGATGTGGCTACCTATCTAGCTAACAGGCCTAGATTCATCATTTTGTGATAAATATAGCAAAAATAGCACCCGCGATAAAAAGGGCATGGTCAGGGTAATTTTTCTGGTACTGCTGTAGGGGCTGCCAGTGGGAATACCTCCTTTCCTGGGAGGGTTACAGCCACGAAGAGAATTCATGGGAACCAGCTCATAACATCCTGGATAAAAAACTCTTCCAATTTCATCGTGCCCATCCGGGCAAACCGGACTTCCAAGGGGGGGTATGTGTAAGGGGGGATACTGTTACGCATGCTGGCCGCTGCAGACCCATGGCTCAGCCCCCTCACCTCTCTCAGATGAATCCAGTGCCTGGTTCCTTATTCCTGGTGGCTGTGGGCCGCCAGGTCCGTCCTTGGGCCGCCCCCGGTGCCTCAGTTTCAGCTACGGATTCCTGTGCTCTGCGTCGGGCCTCTCTGCGTGGCCCACGGAGAACGCCACGCATCACTGATCCTTATGAAGGGCCCGGGGTGGGAACCTGGCTGCAGCCCTGGATGATGACATCACCCAAGCTCCGGTACTTAAGGCCGGGCTCGGCTCCCTATGATCGCCTTTGCAACAGGTCTCCATGCTGGTCGTGTACTCGTTGCCTCCTGGTGATTCTCCTGTGTTCCCGGTTCCTGATCCTTGCAAGTTCCTGTTCCTGTTCTCCTTCGTTCCTGCGTTCCTGATTCCTAACATCTCCTCGGATTGCTTTCCAGACACGACCTCTGCATTGCCTGACCACGCCGTTGACTCTCTCCAAGCCCGGACTTCTGCATTGCCTGACTACGCTATTGACTCTCTCCAAGCCTGGACCTCTGCATTGCCTGACTACGCTATTGACTCTCTCCAAGCCCGGACCTTTGCATTGCCTGACTACGCCTTTGACTCTTTCCTCATCCAGACCTCAGCCTTGTCTTGCCACTGCTTCCTGACTGCCGCCGGCACTGACTCCAGCTTGCTCTACGAAGCCTCTTCATCCTACGTCCTGGACTTGGCCTATTCAGGCTTCGGCCTGTTCTTGCTCGGGCACCCCTTGTCTGACTCTATTGGCGCCCGGGTCTCCTGGACTCCGCCTCATCCAGTACAGGCTGCTCCATTCCACTGTTGCTGCCTCTGCACTGCCCCCTTGGTCCTTCCATCGACAACGCCCACCTAAGTCCAGCTGGCCCCATTACCCAAAGGCTCAACCCACGGGGAAAGAAGGCTGGTATAGGTGAAGCACCAGTCGGCCTCCGTCCTTCAGCCCACTCCTCCTGCCGATGGTGGGGACCCATAGGATCCTTCCTATGGGTAGCGTCAACTCCACCTCGGCCCAAGGGTCCACTTCCAGCGCTACATTCAGCTAACTAGCTGAACTGCACATTGGTTGAAAATGGACCTTGCCTATTTTATCTTTCTTAAAAATCAATGCAAGTTATAGGGAGGGAAATTTTAAAGGCTTGTTATAAAATTGCCTACTCAACAAGTAAGTAAAATTACACATGTATGTAACAGATTGTTGGCCGGGCCCTGCATGATCTGTTAACAGTTTTCTGGAACACACATTTCAGAGCCAGATACATGCAGTCAAAATGTTTATTTCACACTTAAAGTTTCTAGTTTCTCTCCTGAGACATTACAATCACCTCAGTAAGATATATTAATAGTCATTTGTAGGCCAGCCCCATTTCCCAGGTCCATATAGCACTTACTTCTCAACTGTGCCTTTTGCAGATTTAAAAGCCCTAACCAAAAGTCACAGGCCTCTCTGCTTCAGAGTCCAGGTAAGCTCTCTCCCTCTTGGCTCCTCATCTGTATGAAAGGCAGCATTTTCTCTTGCTTAAGATACATGCTGATTTTGTAATTGAGCCTCAGCTGTATTTCCCATTTAGTAACACATATTTCCCCGGCTGCTACTGTGATCCTAATTAATTCTCTGCCAAGGATCTCCAAACAGTAATGAAAAGAAAAAAATAACCCACCTCAGAACTGAAAAAACTCAATAATGTTGTGCTTGTTCTGAAATTGTCTTAAAGTTTGGAGTGGCGATTTACACCTGGCATATTAGTGAACTTTATTTGAATATTTTCACAGTCAATAGGAATGGGAGTTTTAGCTTTGAGACAATTTAAGAACAAGTGTGTCAGACACCTGGAATCATTTATAGTAAATTACTCTAACATTAGTGTCTCTATAGTGAGTGAACATAAACAAAAGTGGTGGTAGTCCAAATATATACCAAAAATTTGAAGAGATTAACACACTGAAAGCAATTAATTATGAATTTTTATGACTATCATATTGGGCATCATTGTGTTCATAAGTACACATCATTTAATGTGCAAAACACATTTTCAATTTTGCCACCAAATATAAACATTGGTCATATTTTTGTGTGATGATATGAAACTCCCATATGTTTAAAAAATCATTCAATTACTAATTCAACTCAAGCAACTTATGTAGTAATATTTTTTGATATTTTTCCCGTTGTGCATTGAAATCAATCCGTGAAAATAATGATAGTGAAAAGCCACTTAGCTTGTAAATGATGAATCTCAGATAAATGTGATTCTTGACAGAACTTTCAGTGGTATCTTGAAATCCATAATCTTTAGCCCAGGAAAAAAAACTGTTTCAGTCACAGCCCTAGATGTAATGTGTCGCCCGACATGGTCCATGTTTCGGAACAAATTCCTTCCTCACGGGACATTGATATTTTCAGCGTCTTCAGTACTGCGAGCATTTTCTGCAATATATTGTATGTTCGATAAAAGCAGAACAAAGAAAGGTCACAGCAAAAATTACTAAATAATGTCCCAAAAGTATTTAGAACAAGTATTGTTAGGATTTGTGGGTATGTGGGCCCTGGGCCTAAGTGAGAGATGGTACTGCCCACAGGGAGGAGCCCCATGAGCATCACTGTTGGGAGGCAAGGTCTCAGCTGACGTCAGACACTGCTCAGAAGTCTTAGTCTTTATTAAAGAAGAAAGATGGCACTGCCCGCGGAGCGGGGAGTGCAGGAGAAAAGTCACTCAGGCACAGAGTTGCCACGGAGTCTGTGAGATGGGGAATCCCCAAGCAGGATAACTCAGTAGAGATGACACGGCAATGGTCCGTAGAGCGGGGTACACCGATGAGGGTTCCTCAGTAGAGATGATACGGCAGTGGTCTGTGGAGCGGAGTACTCACTGTAGTGATGGTTCCAGAAGAAGCCCCGTGGAACGGGGCAGGCAGCAATTCTAGGCGCAAGGCCCTCCGAGGAGTGGATAGCCAGAGACGAGGAAAGGGCCCCTGAGAAGCGAGTACCCGGAAGTCTCACGCCAAGGAAGCAGGAGCTGGAACGGGAAGTCCGTAATGAGCGAAGCGGATTCAGCAAGGGAACTCATTGCCAAGTCATAGGCAGACAGGGCCAGCTGGCTTGAGTCCGTGATGAATGACGTCATCCAGGGGGGGGGGGACACTCCCGAGGTTCCCGCCATGACATGCTTAAGACTGGCCCGAGAGCGTGTGCGTGCGCCTAAGGAACTCCGAGGGCAAGATGGCGGTCGGCAGCGTCCACGCCATCCAGGGAGGCCCGGGAACAGGGGCACGTAGGCCGGCAATAGCTGGCGGAGGCTGCAAGTCTACCCCACAGAGTCAGTGTAGAGAAGCAAGAGGTGAGCAACAGCGGTCGCAGCCATCTGCAACCGACGGGCGTAACAAGTATATTCATTGTAACAGAAGATATTAATCCCATACCTTGTTAGAGCATGTCTGCGTCTTCAGCGTTTCTACAGGTGTGTCCAACAAAGGCCCGTAGGCTCAAAAGGGCTTCTTATAAAGGTGGCACATGTGAAATTCAACGTAAGTAATGACTTTTACCGGAAGTGACATTAAAGGAAAAGGATTCCCCATAGGTTCTCCCACTTGACAATCGACTGACATTCAAAAAACTTACAAGATGGAATACCATTTTATGGCCAAGTTTACGCTATGTGGATGAACACTATCTATTTAATTTGAAAATCCATTGTTGTTCTTTAAGATTTAATAGAAACATGGTCAATAACCCTCCACTTGAGATCCTCAAATGAGAAGTATTAAATACATGAAGAGTGATTGAAAGATAAGTGAGAAAATGTATTACAATAAAGGAAAAAACGTTTTTTAGGAAAGGAATAAAATGGAGTTAAAATTAATATATGGAAGAAGTAAATGATGTAAAATCTAGTGCTCAGTCACATATGATTTGTTGAAGCCCATTGCGGGCAAGAGCCTGGAGATTGTATTGAAAGAGCACTGCTAACTGATACTAATTCCCGGTATATTTTTTAGGCTAATTAAGAGTGATCCTAATGATTGGGTAAGTTTTTTTGATATTACTGAAAAGTTAACACACTTTGCAATAATACCTGTGCTAAGATATTGCATTGATATTTTAATGAATCTAATTCAGCCTGCTTACTGATGAAAAAGCAAGTTTGCTTACTGTAAACAATTTTCTGTGGATAGCAAGATGAGTTAGCCATGCAAAATACCCACCTCCTTCCCTGGAAAGTCGACGACCTGATTTCAACTGAAGAGTCTCATGAAGCAACACTTGCATGGGATCTCCCACACAGGCTCAGTAGAGCTCTACTAGCTAGGAGAGATGAGTCTGTTCGGTGCCTCTGAATGATGTCACCCACATGTCATGGCTAATTCATCCTGATATCTATGGAAAACACCATTTACGGTAAGCAAACTTGCTTTTCTTCTTTTTAATCCCCTAGCCAACTTCTGTTTACTTTTCCTTTCTGTTTGGTTTTAAGGTGGATTAGACTAATCCCTCGGTGATTTTACAGTGAGGGTATCTTCCCTTACCCTTTCTTTCTTATAGTCTTGTATGCGCATGTGTACCCAGGGGGGTGGGATTGGGGAGGAATGTGCACTTAGATACATACTTTTGCATTTTCAAAAGTATGTATGTAACATTTCCCAAAAACATTCTATGTACATAGTAGCAGATAAAATGGTGTGCAGGAAATTTTGGTTAGATAATTTTCAACGTGTACTTATGCTTCAAGTTCACTTTGAAAATTAATATAATTTAGGCTTGTATTTAATGGAAAATGTATAGGGGCTGTTACCAATTTACTCCTTTACAGGCCAATTTTCAAAGAGCCGCTCATCCCCCAGCTAATGTGTTTTGTTGCTTATCTTTAGAAAATGTTTCAGATGAATTTAACTGGCTAGGTTTTCAGCTGGAAATTCATCAAAATCTAACTGGTCAACATTTGACTGACTAGATTTAGGGTTGCTATTTGTGCAGTTGAAGTTACACCCTTAGGTTTATCCGTTTATCACTGAAAATGGATGCAACCAACTAAATCATAAGCCCTTCTTAGGGACATCCCTGAAACTTTTCCTATTTTTGGGAACATTTTTAACAAGCATTACATGTGTATATTGGCCACATAAATATATGCAAAATTTTAACATACATTCATTAAGTCACATAAATAAGAAGCATTACAGAGGTGTATTATGGATTTAAGTGGATAATTTGAATTTAAAAAAATATTATGTACAATGGGTAAAACTTATATTTAGCTGTTCTCTAACTCAATATCCAAACTCTCTATATATACCTTGAGTCATCTGTGGCTCTGTGCACAAGGCACTTGCTCCACATTGAGCACACCCTAGTTTAAGACTGGGAAGTATATGGCTATCTTTACATATTTATAAATGACCTAGAGATGGAAATAATGAGTGAGATCAGGGCTGAAGAGAGCAGGAATTAGGCCCGCGCCAGCTAAGAAAAGTAGGCCCCTATGTAAGGTTCTGATGTGATACTTAATAAGAGAAATCATTTTCTAAATTTCCCAAATAAAAATTATTTATTTAAGAAGGCTTTACAAGCTTTTTTGTTAGCAAATTCTTCAATTACAATTGAAATTTTTATTTATACATGTTAGAAATAGCTATATTTAGTTTTTTTTTAAATTTTGCTCAACAAAAGTAGGCCCCTTGAACATTGAGGCCCTAGCCAAATGGCCATGCTGGCACCCCCTCTCTCCTGGAGTGAGTGAGATGGTCACATTTGCTGATGATAGAAAATTATTCAAAGTTGTTAAATCACAAGAAGACTGTGAGAAATTGCAAGAGGACCTTACAAGACTGGGAAATGAGGCATCCAAATGACCAATGGCATTTAATGTGGACAAGTGCAAAGTGATGCACATAGGGAAGAAAAACCTAAATTATAGCTACACAACGCAAGGTTCCACATTAGCAGTCACTACCTAGTAAAAAGATTTAAGTGTCATCGTTGATAATATGTTGAAATCCTCTGTGCAATGTGTGGCGGCAACCAAGAACGCAAATAGAATATTAGGAATTATTAGGAAATGATTGGAGAATAAATCAGAGACTATCATATTGCCTCTGTATCACTTCATAGTATGACCACTCCTTGAGTACTGTGTGCAGTTCTAGTCACCACATCTCAAAAAACATATAGCAGAATTAGAAAAGGTATAGAGAAGGGTGACTAAAATGATAAAAGGGATAGAACAATTTCCAAGTGAGGAAAGGCTAAAGAGGTTAGGACTCTTTAGTTTGGAGAAGAGAGAACTGAGGGGCGATAATGACAGAAGTCTATAAAATAATGAGTGGATTGGAATGGGTAAACGCAAATCAGTTGTTTACGCTTTCAAAAAAATACAAAGACTAGGGGACATGGAATGAAGTTACTAGATGATACATTTAAGACAAATAGGAGAAAATACTATTTTACTCAACACATAATTAAGCTCTGGAGTTCTTTGCCAGAGGATGTGGTAAAAGTTGTTCATGAGCTGGATTTTAAAAAGGTTTGGACAATTTTCTGAAAGAAAAGTCCTTAAACCATTATTAAGGTGGACTTGGGGAAATTCCCTGGGATAAGCAATATTGGAATCTATTCAGCTTAGGAATCCTGCCAGGTACTTGATACCTGGATTGGCTACTGTTGGAAACAGAATGTTGGGCTTCATGGATCTTTGGTCTGACCCAGCATGGCAAAACCTATGTTCTTGTATTTGAAATTCAGATTGTTCTATGTGTATTTGAAATTATGTACGTGACTTTGCAGTTAGGGATACTGTTAAAAATGTTTACCCAGAATACGTGACATTTTGTTTTTGGCTATATAATATCTGCAAGGACGACATTCATAGTCACTTAAATACTATTTGTCTTCATGTGCAGTTCTTCAAAGTATGGTACAGCAGCTTTGTTACATGTGTAAATTATTTCTTCAAATAAATTAATTGACAAAATGTACCAGCAATCTTTAGAGACACTTGTTAATTTTGACATGAGTAGACAGAAATAGCAAAGTTTTAACTAACATCTAGACTCAATTAGCAGCCTTTCTAATTAATCAGGGCAGAAAATCGCAGACAAGAGCTTATATAGGCCTTGTTCAGTATTACTGTCTTTCCAGCAGCAACAGAGCTTATAAAAAGCTCCTTCACTTCTTGGACAATTTTCCAACAGATCTCAACCAATTCAAAGATGACAATCACCATTGTTATAAATCATCCAAAGGTTTGGCAGTCTTTTGAACTCTTTAATTGCTCGTGTTGAAAGACAGGAAGTAATAATGAAATTGGTTTCTTTTGAATGCACTCTCCATTAGAATATATTGACCTAAAATACTGCGATATGTTTGAGCTCACAAAATAACGCCCCTTTCTTTTTTTGCATTTCATATCATTGCAGCGCAATTGCATATTCTTATTGAAATAACGAGTAACTAAACTACCTAATAAGCACCTATTAAAACTTCAGCTTTGTATGCAAGTTTTGCATATGGCATGGACACTGTGATAACAGCAATTACTACAAATAGAACACTGACAAGTATGATGTAATGTGCTCATTGTAAACTATTTTCCTTTGGAGCATAAAGGATTCCGACAACACAATGCATTTAATACAGCACGGCCTCATTTCAAATGTGCTGAATACAAAATCACAGATAACACAAGGATGGAGGGAAAGCTTCCAGTGGCTGCACGGAAGCTGCAGAGCAGCGTAGACAGGAGGAGTCCAATCCAAAATCCAGTCCTAGTCCAGTCTTTGCTAACTCGATTACCTAGCGAATGCGGGCAAGCGAAATTCCTGGAAGTTGTGACGTCACTCGAGGGGAAAGCTCCCAAGGTTCGCACCATAGTCAGAATAAAGATGTGGGTAGCACGCACGCGTACACCCTAGTAGGCCCTTGGGAGGAACATAGTGGGAGGCAACACCAGAGTCATTCTGGGGACGCTGGAGAGGGCGGCTAACAGATGCAGCAGTAGCCATTTTCCCAAGGTAAGTGGGAGGAGCCTAGAACAAGGTGAGGCATATGGGGCAAAGCCATCTGAGACCGACGGACGCAACAGTACCCCCCTTCAAAGGGCACCCTCCAGGTTTTGTACCTGGTCTTGGTTTCTGAGGATGCATTCTGTGGAATTGTTGAAGCATCTCTTTATCCATGATATTTGCTTAAGGTTCCCAAGAGTTATTTTCCGGTCCATAACCCTCCCATGACAGGAGGTATTCCCATACTCTGCCTCTTTTCCTGACTTCAAGGATAGCGTCTACCTTGTATTCGATGTCTTCTTCTGCATCAATAGGTGTAGTTTCCGGTGTCTTAGTTGAAAACTCACTAAGAATTAAAGGTTTCAATAGTGAGACATGGAACACATTATGGATCTTCAATGCTAGAGGTAGTTTTAGACTATAGGTAAGAGTACCAAGTCAGAGAATGTGGAAGGGTCCAACAAAGCGAGGAGCAAAGCGAGCTGAAGGTAGCTTGAGTCTGAGGTGTTTAGTGGACAGCCAGACTTTGTCACCAGGCTGAAATTCTGGAGCCCTAACGTGTTGAATATCATAGCTTTTCTTTGCTCTTTGTCCTGCTTTGTGAAGCATCTCTTGAGTTTTAGTCCAGAGTTGTTTAATGTTTATGGCAGTAGATTGAGCTGCCAGGGATGATACTGAAAGTGGAAGTGGTAAAGTTGGAGCTGGTAGTCGTCCATAGACCACTTCAAATGGTGTTGATCCAGTGGATGTTGCTGGATGAGAGTTGATGGCGAATTCAGCCCAGGGCAACAGTTCAGCCCAATCATTTTGATGAGAGCCAACATAGGCGTGAATGATCTGTTTGAGGGTTCTATTCATCCTCTCTGTTTGCCCGTTAGACTGAGGATGGTATGCAGAGGTGAAGTCGAGAGAGATATCAAACTTCTTGCACAATGCCTTCCAGAACTTGGCTGTGAATTGAGTTCCTCTGTCAGAGACAATGTACATAGGCATCCTTTGAGCTATAAAAAGTCTTGCTAGTTCTATAGCTGAGGGCAAGCCAGGGAGAGCCACGAAGTGAGCCATCTTTGAGAAACGATCCACTGTTACCCAGATGGTGTTGTTTCCTCCTGAAAGTGGTAAGTCTACCACAAAGTCTGTAGCAATGTGGGTCCAGGGCTCATCTGGCACTCGCAGTAGTTGGAGAAGTCCCCAAGGATGGCCGGTTGGCAGTTTCTGTCTAGCACAATTGGTACATGAGGCAATGTAGTAGAATATGTCTTGCTTCACAGTGGGCCACCAGTAATACCTCTGTAGTTTTGCTAGGGTTCTGCATTGACCAGGGTGTCCAGCCAGTTTAGAGTCTTGAGCCCAAGCCAATAGCTTTTTCCTTTGGTACAATGGTCTTACCCGCAGGTACAGGGTGAGTAGCTGACAAGATAACTTTCTTTGGATCAATGATATGTTCATGTTCCTCTGGTACATCCTTGGAGAGGAATGAGCGAGATAGGGAATCTGCTCTGATGTTATCTCCAGGGCGGTATTTCAGCACAAAGTTAAACATGTTAAAGTACAGGGTCCATCTCGCTTGCCTATGGTTTAGGCGTTGAGCGTGGCAGAGGTACTCCAGATTCTTTTGATCCATGAAGACTGTGATCTGATGTTGTGCACATTTAAGCCAGGGTCGCCACTTTTCAAACACCATCTTTATTGCCAGTAATTCTTTATCCCCTATGCCGTAGTTCTTCTCTGTTGGTGAGAAGCGATGGGAGAAAAATGAGTATGGATGTAGAGTCTTGGAATCACCAGACTGGCTTAATACGGCCCCTACGCCCACGTCAGAGGCATCGACCTCTACAATGAAGGGCCAGTTTGGATCCGGATGTCTGAGGCATTGCTTGCTTGAAAAGGCATCTATCAATTTCTGGAATGCTGTTACTGCCTCTGGAGACCAATTGGTGATGTTGGCACCTTTCTTGGTCATTGCTGTCAGCGGACAGTTAGTGAGGAGTAGTTCTTGATGAAAGTTCTGTAATAATTCATAAATCCCAGAAAGCGTCTGAGAGCTTTGAGACCTGTGGATTGTGTCCATTTCTGAATGCTCTCTAACTTCTGTAGGTCCATTTGAAAGCCTTGATTGGAAACAATGTACCCTAAGAAAGGCACTGATTCCTTGTGGAACTCGCATTTTGACAGCTTGGCATATAAGCGGTTCTCGCGGAGTCTTTGCAATACCCTTTTTACATCTTCCAGATGAGTGTTCATGTCTTGGGAAAAAATCAAGATGTCATCAAGATGTCATCCAAGTTCATTAAGTTTTGGAAGACAGCCGGGGCATTGCACAGTCCGAAGGGCATCACTAAATATTCAAAGTGCCCATCTCGGGTATTGAAGGCTGTCTTCCATTCATCGCCAGAGTGAATGCGAACTAGGTTGTAGGCTCCCTTGAGATCAAGCTTGGAGAATATCTTGGCTCCCTGTAGTCTGTCAAGTAGCTCTGAGATGAGTGGTAAGGGATAGCGGTCTTTCACAGTGATCTCATTTAGACTTCTGTAGTCAATGCATGGACACAATGTTCTGTCCTTCTTCTCCATAAAGAAAAAGCCTGCGCCGGCAGGAGACTTGGAGGGTCGAATGAAACCATTCTGGAGATTCTCCTGTATGTATTCAGACTTAGCCTTGTTTTCTGCCACGGAGAGAGGGTAAACTCTTCCTTTGGGTGGTTCAGTGTTAGGCTTCAAGTTGATGGCGCAATCGTAGGCTCTATGTGGAGGAAGTATGTCTGCAGCTTCTTTGGAAAACACATCTTGAAAAGATGCATACTGAGGCGGCAACCCAGGCATCAATGGGGTAGTAGGCATGCAGGGTATAGGATTGACCTCCATCAGACATCTACCCTGGCACTCTGGCTCCAGAGTAGCCCAATTGAATTGAGGCATATGCTGCTGCAGCCATGGAAGCCCCAGTACTATAGGGTGCATAGCCTTCTCTAGTACAAAGAAGGAGATAGTCTCTGAGTGAAGAGCACTGGTCCGTAAACTCACTGGTTCGGTGAGCTGAGTTACTTCGCCCGGTAAAGGCTCCCCATGGATTGAAGATAGGAGTAGTGGAGTCGTCATGGTAGTAGTGGAAATCCACAAGTGTTCCATTAATCGTTTCAAAATGAAGTTGCCTCCTGCCCCTGAATCCACTAGTGCAAGAGTTTGGTATTCTAAAAGTCCGCAGATTAAGGATACAGGAAGAAAGAGTGGAGGAGAGGGCGCAGTTAGACCTAAGAAGAGCCCTCCCTCAGGACTTGTCTGCCAGTTTCCTGGACATATAGGGCATGTTTGTACAGCATGGACAGCCTGGCCACAATACATGCATAATCCCAACCTCTTCCGCGTTCTTCTCTCTTTTGACGTCAGGTGACTGCGACCTAGTTGCATTGGTTCTTCTTCACCAGCAACTGGACCTGAGGAAACAGATCTGGGAGTAGACTTAACTCGAGTCTCACCCTGAAGGACTCTTTTGGGGGGCTTGGCTTCTTGTACCTTGTCACAAAGCCAGCGATCAATCCTGGTTGCCAACTTCACTAGTTCAGCCAAGGTTTTGGGCATCTCACGAATAGCCAGCTTGTCTTTCAAATGAGAGTTCAGTCCTTCAAAGAAAAGGGTCTTTAGGCATTTAGGATCCCATTGTAACTCAGACGCCAGTGTCTTGAATTCAATGGCGAAGTCCGACAAATGTTTATTACCTTGCTTCAAGTGAACCAATGAAGATCTGGCAATGGTGTGCTGGGCAGGGTCATCAAAAACTGATCTGAACAGTTCCAGGAACCCGGCGAGGTCATGTAGGATAGGGTCATTGCGCTCCCACAGCGAAGAGGCCCAAGCCAGCGCTCTTCCGTCCAGATAAGACAAGATGTAGGTAGTCTTGGCATATGCTGTGGGGAAATGATTAGGTTGCAGAGAAAAGTGCATGCAACATTGGTTGATAAATCCTCTACATCTCCACACTTCCCCTGAGAAGCGAGTTGGAGCAGATAGAGGTACAATAGTCTTGACCGTCACTTCAGGCGGTGTAACTTCTTTACCTGTGGTGGTAGATGAATTCATTTGTGCGTACAGCTGATTAAATGCAGCAGTCAAACTCTCCAGCGTGTTCTGTTGTTCAGAGATTCGCTGGGCCAGGCCTGGAATGGCCTGCAATGTGGTGAGCTGAGCCGAATCCATGGAGTTAGCAATCTGTTAGGGTTTTCAGGTATTTGGGTGGATTCTTAAGTACTATGGCAGATGACCACGCCCATGGGGAGGAGCCCCGTGGGGAGCCACAGTACTGGGCTAGACTCAGGATGCACAAACACTGAATTGTCTTTTATTATACAGCAGATGTAAGCCACCAGAGGTGGCAGTAGTGAGCAGGTTCTGAAGTAACAGTCCAGGGACCCTCGGCAGAGGGACCCTTGGCAGAGAGACCCTTCTCATCGTTGGTATAGGAAGGTTCCGGTGTAGGTTTCCCAGCACGGCAAAGCTGTAGATGAGATAGACTGGGAATTAGATTACTCACTAGATGGTAGCTGTGATGTAGAAGGTTTCCACCAGGCAGAAGTAGATGGTTCCAGGCACCGAGGCAGGGAGTGCAGGCCCTCGAGGAGTGAGTACCTGATCCCAGTAAGGCACCTGAAAGAAGAAGAAGGGCCCTGAGGAGCGGGTACCCAGGTTAGTAGTTACCATGAAGGGCAGAGGGAAAGCTTCCAGCGGCTGCACGGAAGCGGCAGAGCAGCGTAGACCGGAGGAGTCCAATCCAAAATCCAGTCCTAGTCCAGTCTTTGCTAACTCGATTAGCTAGCGAATGCGGGCAAACTAAATATCTGGAAGTTGTGACGCCACTCGAGGGGGATGCCCCCGAGGTTCGCGCCATAGTCAGAATAAAGATGTGGGTATCACACGTGCGTACCCTAGTAGGCCCTTGGGAGGAACATGGCGAGAGACAACACCCTAGCCATTCCAGGGATGCTGGAGAGGGCGGCTAGCAGATGCAGCGGTAGCCATTTTTTTCCCAAGGTAAGCAGGAGGAGCTGAGAACAAGATGAGGCATACGGGGCGAAGCCGTCTGAGACTGACAGACTCAACAAGGGAAATCGTTCCATCCTCTTTATCATTTTGGTTGCCCTTCTCTGTAGCTTTTCTAATTCTGCTACATCTTTCTTGAGATGTGGTGACCAGAACTGCACACAATTCTCAAGATGAAGTCGCACCATGGAGCGATACAGAGCCATTATGATATTCTCTGTTTTATTCACAATTCCTTTCCTAATAATCCCTAGCATTCTATTTGCTTTCTTGGCTGCTGCTGCACACTGAGCTGAAGATTTCAACGTATTTCAATGTTGACACATAGATCCTTTTCCTGAGTGGTGATTCCTAATGTGAAACCATGCATTTTGTAGCTATAATCTGGGTTATTCTTCCTTAAGGGCATCATTTTCCACTTGTCCACATAAAATTTCATTTGCCACTTGTACAGTCTCCCAGTTTTGCAATGTCCTCTTGCAATTTCTCGCAATCCTCTGTGATTTGACAATTTTCAATATAATTTAGTGTCATCGGCAGATTTGATTAACTTACTTGTCGTTCCCCTTTCCAGGTCATTTATAAATATATTAAAAAACAGTGATCCCAGAACAGATCCCTGGGACACTCCACTATTCACCTTTTTCCATTGGGAAAATTTACCATTTAGCCCTATTCTCTGTTTTCTATCTTTTAACCAGCTCAATCCACAATAGGACACTGCTCCCTATACGACATTTTAATTTCCTAAGAAGGAAGGACTTTGTCAAATGCTTTCTGGAAATCTAGATACATTATATCAACTGGCTTACCTTTATCCACATGTTTATTTATGCCTTCAAAGAAATGTAACAGATTGATGAGGCAATATTTCCCTTGTCTAAATCCATGTTGGTTTTTTATCCATTAAACTATGCCTACCTATATATTGAGTAATTTTTTTGTTATGATATTTTCTACCATTTTGCCTGGCACGGATGTTACATTCATTGGTCTGTAGTTTCCTGGATAACCCCTGGATCCATTTCTAAAACTGGTGTTACAGTGGTAACCCTCCAGTCTTCGGGTACCATAGATGATTTTAATGATAGTTTACAAATTACTAATAGCAGGTCTGCAATTTTATTTTTCAGTTCTTTCAGCACTCTGGGATGTATACCCTCTGGTTCAGGCGATCTGGTAATCTTTAGTTTGTTAATTTGCTCTATTGTATCTTTCAGGTACAATGCAATTTGTTTCAGTTCTGCTGAATATAGCAACTCTTTTACATCTTCCTCAGTGAATACTAAAGCAAATAATTCATTTAGTCTCCCTGCTATGGCTTTGTCATCCCTAAGTGGCCCTCATACTCCTTGATCATCTAACGATCCAACTGATTTCCTTGCAGGTTTTTTATTTTGAATGTACCTGAAAATGTTTTTATTATGAGGTTTTTGTTTCCATGACAAGCTTCTTTTCAAATTCTCGGTTTGCATTCCTTATCAAAGCTTTGCATCTAATTTGCCAGTGCTTATGCTGTTTCCTGTCTTCTTTTATTGGATTTCTTTTCCATTTCTTAAAAAATGTCCTTTTAGCTATTATAGCCTCTTCTACCTCACCTATTAACCATGCCGATAGTTGTTTAGCCTTCAATCGGCCTTTTCTAATGCCTGGAATACATCTGGTCTGGGCTTCCTAGATAGTATTTTTAAACCAGATCCTTGCATGATTTAAACTCTGAACCTTTGCAGTTGCTCAGCTTTTTCCTAAATATTTTCTTCATTTTATCATAGTCACCCTGTTGAAAGTTAAATGCTGTTGCAGTAGATTTCTTTAGTGCCTTCCCTCCAGTTATTAAGTCAAATTTGATAATGCTGTGATCACTATTAACTAAGTTAACAGGGAGGAGGGATAGCCTAGGGGTTAGAGCAGTGGGCTATGAATCAGGAGACCAGCGTTTGAGTCCTGCTGTTGCTCCTTGCACAAGTCACTTTACCCTCCATTGCCTCAGGTACAAAACTTAGATTATAAGCCCTCAGGGGATAGGGAAATATCTACAGTACCTGAATGCAAACCAATGTGATATCTCAGATTGAATGTCTGTAAATAAATAAATATTACCAAGTGGCTCTCACACCAAATTCTGTGTTCCACTAAGTCTAAAATAGATTCTCTTCTTGTTGGTTCTTGAACCAGCTGCTCCATGAAGATGTCATTTCTTTCATCTAGGAACTTTACTTCTCTAGCATGTCCTGATATGACATTCACCCAGTCAATACTGCGGTAATTGAAGTCTCCCATTATTACTGTGTTGCTGATTGTGTGAGCTTCCCTAATTTCTTTTAGCATTTCATTGTCTCTTTGTTCATTCTTGCAATGTAGTTGCTATTTTATTTTCCCTTTTCACCTGGAATTTCTATTCATAAAGATTCAACATTGTATTTCAATATGTTTTTTTGCTTTTAACAACTTGCTTATTAATTGACAGGGGTAATTTAGAATCTTTTTGCTCTGTCTGCTCTTTACTTAAAAGCACCTGGTCCACTTTAGTATCTGTTAGTATCCTTCAAAGGATGCACTTCGGAGCAACTGTTGGATTTCCCCCATCATCTAGTTTAAAAGCTGTGCTATCTCCTTTTTAAAGTTTAGTGCCAGTAGCCAGTAGTAGTGAAGGAGTGTATAGCCATCTCCCTCAGTCTACCTTAAAGGACCGGGTTCAGATCTCCAGCCCGGTCTTCTTAAGCTTGGGCTCCCCAAGGTATCCTGGGAGGAGAGAGGAGTTCAAACCCTGAGCATAAACCTATGGGCTTAGACAGGCTAGAGAGGCCCTGGTAAGCTGACGGGGTCTCAGACTACAGAGAGACCACTTATTTGTGAGATGGGTAAACCTGTAAGCCAGAGACTGCCTGATTTCAAGGTGCCTGCTTTATGGTTTGCTGTCTCATATCACTGTAAATAAAAAGCACTTAAAGCACAGCCTGAGTGTATGTGTGCATTTCTCTGGCTGTCCCCATGCCACTGACTGCTCCTGTGCCATAGTCCCCCTTCCCCAAAATGATGTCCAGTTCCTAGAAAACCTAAAACTCTCTTCCCTGCAACATCAACTCATCCACACATTGAGACTCTGGGGTCCTGCATGTGGAATGGGGGGCATTTCAGAGAATGGAGGTTCTGGATTTCAACTTTCTACATAAAATCCTAAATTTGGTTTCCAGAACCTCCCTCCTGCACTTTCCTATGTCATTGGTATCCACATGTACCAAGACATCCAGCTCCTCCCCAGCACTTTCTAAAATGTTATCATTGTGATGTGAAAGATCCACCACCTTCACACCAGTCAGGCAAGTTTCTAAGAGATCCTCCTGTCCACCAGTCACCCAGCTATCTACATTCCTAATAATCGAATCACCATCTACAATGGCCATTCTAACTTTTCCCACCTAGTCACATTTCCCTGGAGACATATACTCGGTGCGAGAGGATACTACACTTTGAAGGCATATCTTAGCTACAGGATTACTTCTTGCCTCACATAAGAACATAAGAAATTGCCATATTTGGTCAGACCGAGGGTCCAGCAAGCCCAGCATCCAGTTTCCAACAGTGGCCAATCCAGGACTCAGGTACCTGGCAAGTACCCAGACATTAAATAAATCCCATGCTTCTAATGACAGTAATAAGCAGTGATTATTCCCTAAGTCAAATTCCTCCAGGAACTCATCCAAACTGTTTTTCAACCCAGCTATATTAACTGCCTTTACCACATCCTCTGGCAATGAATTTCAGTGCTTAATTTTGCATTGCATGAAAAAGAATGTTTCCGATTTGTTTTAAATGTGCTACTTGAGGGATTTCCAAGATGGCTGCACGGTAAGGAGTGTGCTCCGAGTACTCCTTCCTGCCCTATAAAAGTATTTCCTTTTTTTTTTTTTTACCTTATTTCTTCTTCATTTTCATGGGCAAGCAAAAGGGAAAGGTTTGATTGTTTCCAGACATGTCGACAACCTCAATGCCGGAAGGCCCAATGGATAGACACCTTCTCCGGAGCTGGAACCCTCAGCTAGGCTCTGTTAAACAGTTGTTGGACGGTTTGCCAGGTGATGGTTCACCAGCTGCAGTCCCTGACTTTGATACCTCTCTAATTCCAGAGCAGCGCCATGGGCCTCCCCAACCTGGGGCATCTCTGACCCATGTTGACAGCAATGGTCTCATTTCATCGTGTTTGGATGACATCACAATGCCATTTGATTTGGCATTGAGAGACACCAGAGCTGAGGTGCTGACCTCTAGGAGGATTTTGGACTTCTCGTTGCATGAGGAGGTGGCCAGTTTGCCCGGAGGTGCTATTTTATTTTTGCTTGTCATGGAGGGATTCTTCAAAACTGTGGTATTTCCTTCAGTTAGTATGAAACCCTCTGTTATTACCCTCGATGTAATATGGGAAGCAATCATAAAGCTTTCCTCTCAAGTGGCACAATTTGTTTCTTAGCATCAAGAATTATCAACAGTCTGTGCTCAAATAAGTGAAATATCTCAGAAAGTGGAACAATTTGAAGCTAAAGAGACAACTTTACAGGATTCAGTGAGCATTATATCTAGAGGTCATAAATATTTGCAAAATAAGGTGGAAAACTAAGAAAATGTGGTTCACCAATGTAATATCCAGCTGATAAATTTTCCAAAGAAAAATCTGGTTTCCACTAAGGAGATGCTGTGCAGATACTGTTTGGAAATTTTAAAAGTTTCTGAAAATTTGCCTTTTCCAGCTTCAAAGGCATGTTATCTGCCTATACCTAGTAAACTCTCATAGGGGAAGGAGGATTTTTCAGCTCTCCTTGAGCCTTCTCATTTCTCCTCTTTCTTACAAAAATCATCTGAAGAAGCAACAGAGTCTTCTACTTAATTGTGGCATTTGCTATTGAATCAGATCGTGATTTCAATCTGAAATTGTTCTTCCATAACAGAAAAGTTCCTTTCTTAGGATTAAGAGTTTGTATGTTTCCTAATGTTGATAAGGCAACACTGGGTAAGATAAAGTGGTTTTACTGCTGCAATCTGGTATCAGTTGCCTGGGGGCAACATATCGCCCGTCCTCAAGGACTTACTCTGGCTCCCCATTGAATACCGCATCCAGTACAAAACTCTCTCCATCATCCCCAAAGTCCTCCATAACCCCGACATGAATTGGTTCAAAGATTCATTAACATTCCACACCTCCACAAGACCGACCAGAAATCAATACCTAGCAACCCTACGCACACCCTCGCCCAAACTCTACAACCTTGCATCAACAAAAGCTCAATCGCTGTCCATAGTCGGTCCTACCCTATGGAACTCTATGCCAGTTAATCTACGCCAGGAATTCTACCCAAAGAAATTCAAGCAGAAACTAAAGGGCTGTTTAAACAGGCAGACACTGACACTGGCCAAATCCCTCTCAGGCTCTCTCCTCCCGCTTTCCCACCTTACTCTGTCCCTCCCAGGCCTCCTCCCTCCCACCTCCCACCCTTACAATTTCCTATCTCCCTCCTCGTCCCCCCCCCCCCAGACCTCCCCTTTCCCCCCTTTAATCTTTTCACAGTTCGCTCCAGCTGCCCCCCCCCTTCACCCCTAGTCTTCCTTACTCTCCGTAAAACTCTTAAACTCTGTGTTCCCTCCCACCTTACCCCCAATAAGTCGCTCTGATAAAGAATCTTCTGTTAAATCTGTAAATCAAGTTCACGTTATTCGTTTTAAGCTAAGTTCCTGTATTCACATTTATAATTTTTCAAGTTACTCGTATATATGAATAGTTCCCTGTAAAGCGTTACTAAGCCAAGTTCATGTTTTATGTAAACCGATGTGATACTCAAAGTGTATGTCGGTATATAAAAATCTTTAAATAAAATAAATTAAATAAAATAAATATTGCATGGTTAAATTTAAGGGGGTAAAATATGTCTTTTTTTGAATCCTCCCAAGTGTCTGCATTCTTCAGTGACAAATGCCCTCAGGATACTGATCTCTCTACCACATATTTAAAAGTTGCCTCTCAAGAAATATAGGTGCTAATTAATATTTAGTGTTCTCTCCTTACTGATATATTTCCTAATGTGGTAGTGTTGTCTTTATATCATTTCTTATTTGGAAACCCCTTGCAATATGTGTGGGCTGACAGGATATGAGAGATATCTGTATTGTTTTTTAATGTTTCTTTTTGCTGTTTCCATAGAAGTTTTTTTTCTCTTAAATGTAATTGTAAATGTTATAAATACATTTTAAGAAATTAAATTTGCTACTTGCTAACTTCATGAAGTGTTCCCTATTCCTTTATCATTTACCTGTTCTAGTTCTCTCATGATTTTGTAGACCTCTATCATAATCCGCCTCACCCATCTCTTCAGCCCTAACCTCTTTAGCTTTTCCTTATAGGGAAGCTGTGAATACTTGGTGATAGCAGCTTAGCAAAACAACCAGAAGGAATAAGGAGGCAGACTCTGGCTGTTTCCTTTATGCACAATTTATTTACAATGAAAGAAAAGTGAAACAAACAAATGCAGCTCACCTTAAGTTCAGGTAACACACAAACATCACACATAGCAGGTCTTCGCATAGAATGGGTTCCTGTCTGATCACTGGGGCTTTTAACCCTTCTAGGCCCTGAGTTCTTATACTCTGGTAAAGAGCTCCTCCCTTCACCCAGGATTCCCTGTGGATCTGGATCTTAAGGAGGCCTGTACAAGGCAGCTGTGCCCGGTCCTTTCAGGTAGACTGAGGAAGTATTCCATAGATTCCCTAACAGAAGCTGTTCTATCCCCTTTATCATTTTGGCCAACCTGTGTACCTTTTCTAGTGAAACTATATCTTTTTTGAGATGTGGCAATCAAAATTGCACATATTACTCAAGGTGCAGTCTCACCATTCACTTGTGATTTAACTACTCTGAATAATTGTGTCATCCGCAAATTTGATCACCGCACTTGTTGTTCCCCTTTCCAGATCATTTATAAATATTTTAAAACATGCTGATCCAAGTACAGATCCCTGAGGCACTCCACTGTTTACCTTTCTCTACTGAGAAAACTGACCATTTAATTCTACTCTCTGTTTCCTATCTTTTAACCAGTTTGCAATCCACAGAAGGACATCACTTCCTTTCCTATGACTTTTTAATTTTCTTAGAAGTCTCTCATGAGGGACTTTGTCAAACACCTTCTGAAAATCCAAATACACTACATCTACTGGTTCACCTTTATCCACGTGTTTATTAACCCCTTCAGAAAAATTAAGCGGATTTGTTAGGTAAGACTTCCCTTGGGTAAATCCATGTTGACTGTGTTCCATTAAACCATGTCTTTCTATATGCTCTATGATTTTGATCGTTAGAATAGTTTCCACTATTTTTCCCACCACTGAAGTCAGGCTCACTGGTCTATAGTTTCCCAAATCGCCCCTGGAGCCCTTTTTAAATATTGGGGTTACATTGGCCACCCTCCAGGTATAATGGATGATTTTGATAGGTTACAAATTTTAACTAATAGATCTGAAATTTCATTTTTTATTTCCTTCAGTACCCTAGGATGCATACCATCCAGTCCTGGTGATTTGCTACTCTTTAGTTTGTCAATCTGGCCTACTACATCTTCCAGGTTCTCAGTAATTTGGTTCAGTTCATCTGGCTTATCACCCCTGAAAACCATTTCCAAAACTGGTATCTCAGAACATCCTCATTAGTAAACATGGAAGCAAAGAATTCATTTAGTCTTTCTGCAATGGCCTTATCTTCCCTAAGAGCCTCTTTAACCCCTTGGTCATCTAATGGTCCAACCAACTCCCTCACAGGTTTCTTGCTTCGGATATATTTTAAAAAGTTTTCATTATGAGTTTTTGCCTCTATGGCCAATTTCATTTCAAATTCTCTCTTCGCCTGTCTTATCAATGTTTTACAGTTAACGTGACAATGCTTATGCTTTTTCCTATTTTCTTCAGATGGATCCTTCTTCCAATTTTAGAAGATTTTTTTTTTTTTGCTAAAATAGCCTCTTTCACCTCACCTTTTAACCATGCCGGTAATCGTTTTGCTTTCCTTCCACCTTTTTTAATGCGTGGAATACATCTGGACTGCGTGTCTAGGATTGTATTTTTAAACAATGACCATGCCTGTTGAACACTTTTAACCTTTGCAGATGCACCTTTCAGTTTTTTTCTATTTTCATTTTATCAAAGTTTCCCTTTTGAAAATGCTGGGGTACATTTTAAAACACAGCACGTGCGTACTTTTGTTCACGCACCAGGCGCAAACAAAAGTACGCCGGATTTTATAAGATACATGCGTAGCCACGCGTATCTTATAAAATCCGGGGTCGGTGCGCGCAAGGGGGTGCACATTTATGCAACTGGCGCGCGCCGAGCCCTGCGGTGGATGGTATTATACTCCTATCACTATACTCTTACACAACATACATGGGATTTCTACCCATTTAGCTTCTACTGAGCATTTAGTCTCTTGTATGAACTTTATCCTGTTGGACTCTCTTCCCTCCCGGACATAAAGTGCCTCACCCCCACCAAGTTTATCTTCCCTATCATTGTGATATAATTTGTACCCTGATATAGCACTGTCCCATTGGTTATCCTCCTTCCACCAGGTCTCTTTGATGCCAACATTGTCAATCTCATTTACTGCTATACACTCTAACTCTCCCATCTTACTTCTTAGACCTGGCATTGGCATACAGACATTTCAAAGAGTGTTTTTTGTTTGTATTAACAACTTGATTTTCAGTTGATAGGAATAATTTGGAAATCTTTAGCTCAGGTGATTTTTTACATATAGACATATGGAGATACCCGTATCAGAGAAGGTTTTCATGGGTAATGATTCAGACTGACTGAACCAAATTATGGTTAACCTAGAAGATGTGGTAGGCCTGATTGACAAACTGAAGAGTAGGAAATCACCTGGACCAGATAGTATACACCCCAGGGTTCTGAAGGAACTAAAAAATGAAATTTCAGACCTATTAGTAAAGATTTGTAACCTATCATTAAATTCATCCATTGTACCTGAAGACTGGAGGGTGGCTAATGTAACCACAATATTTAAAAAGGGCTCCAGGGGCGATCCGGGAAACTACAGCAAGTTAGCCTGACTTCAGTGCCAGGAAAAATAGTGGAAAGTGTTCTAACTTTCAAAATCACAGAACATATAAAAAGACATGGTTTAATGGAACAAAGTCAGCATGGCTTTACCCAAGGCAAGTCCTGCCTAACAAATCTGCTTCACTTTTTTGAAAGAGTTAATAAACATGTAGATAAAGGTGAACCGGTAGATGTAGTATATTTGGATTTTCAGAAGGCGTTTGACAAAGTTCCTCATTAGAGGCTTCTAGGAAACGTAAAAAAACATTGAATAGGTGGCGATGTCCTTTCGTGGATTACAAACTGGCTAAAAGACAGGAAACAGAGAGTAGGGTTAAATGGACAATTTTCTCAGTGGAAGGGAGGGGGCAGTGGAGTGCCTCAGGGATCTGTATTGGGACCCGTACTTTTCAATATATTTATAAATGATCTGGAAAGAAATATGAAAAGTGAGGTAATCAAATTTGCAGATGATACAAAATTGTTCAGAGTAGTTAAATCACAAGCAGATTGTGATAAATTGCAGGAAGACCTTCTGAGACTGGAAAATTGGGCATCCCAATGGCAGATGAAATTTAATGTGGAAAAGTGCAAAGTGATGCATATAGGGAAAAATAACCTATGCTGTAGTTACATGTTAGGTTCCATATTAGGAGCTCCCACCCAAGAAAGAGATCTAGGCGTCATAGTGGATAACACATTGAAATCATCGGTTCAGTGTGCTGCGGTAGTCAAAAAAGCAAACAGAATGTTGGGAATTATTAGAAAGGGAATGGTGAATAAAATGGAAAATGTCATAATACCTCTGTATCGCTCCATGGTGAGACAGCACCTTGAATACTGTGTACAATTCTGGTCGCCACATCTCAAAAAAAATATAGTTGTGATGGAGAAGGTACAGAGAAGGGCGACCAAAATGATAAAGGGAATGGAACAGCTCCCCTATGAGGAAAGACTAAAGAGGTTAGAACTTTTCAGCTTGGAGAAGAGAGGGCTGAGGGGAGATATGATAGAGATGTTTAAAATCATGAGAGATCTAGAACGGGTTAATGTGAATCAGTTATTTACTCTTTTGGATTATAGAAAGACTAGGGGGCACTCCATGAAGTTAGCATGTGGCACATTTAAAATTAATCAGAGAAAGTTCTTTTTCACTCAACACACAATTAAACTCTGGAATTTGTTTCCAGAGGATATGTGTGCAGTTAGTGTAGCTGTGTTTAAAAAAGGATTGGATAAGTTCTTGGAGGAGAAGTCCATTACCTGCTATTAAGTTGACTTAGAAAATAGCCACTGCTATTACTAGCAACAGTAGCGTGGAAGAGACTTAGTTTTTGGGTACTTGCCAGGTTCTTATGGCCTGGTACCAGGAAACAGGATGCTGGGCTTGATGGACTCTTGGTCTGACCCAGTATGACATGTTCTTATGACTACATTTGCTTTTATTGGAATCTCTCTGTTGGGACACCCTAACTCTCCTGTTTCATTAATATCCTTCAAGTGACTGTTGGCTTTCCCCCTTGTTCTATTTTAAAAGCTGCACTATCTCCTTTTTAAAAGTTAGTGCCAGTAGCTTGGTTCCACTCTGGTTAAGGTGGAGCCCATCTTTTCGGACAAAAGTCTACCCCTTCCCCAAAGGTTTCTCCAGTTCCTAATACAACTGAATCCCTCTTCCCTGCACCATCGTCTCATCCATGCATTGAAACTCTGGAGCTCTGCCTGCCTCTGGGGACCTGCACATGGAACAGGAAGCATTTCAGAGAATGCTGCCCTAGAAGTTCTGGATTTCAGCTTTCTACCTAAAATCCTAAATTTGGCTTCCAGAACTTCTCTCCCACATTTTCCTATATCATTGGTGCCCAGATGTACCATGATAGCCGGTTCCTCACCAGCACTGTCTATAATCCCTATCTAGGAGATGCATGAGGTCTGCCACCTTCGCACCAGGCAGGCAAGTTATCAGGCGGTCCTCAAGTCCACCAGCCACCCTGCTATCTACATTTCTAATAATTGAATCACCAACTATGATGGTTGGCCTAGCTTGAAGTTACCCAGGTAGAGAGTCCATCAAGCTAGGTTGAAAGAACATTGCACAAATCTCATCTTTGAGTGAGTTTCCTCACTCCAATGGTCATCAAATCTTCACAAGAGAGCACTGTTCTGTTTGTACATCTCACTTTGAATGTCAAAGTGGCCCCTAACCCCTACACTAATACCTAATCTAGTGTGAGGGCATTATGGCTAGTCTCTCTTTCTCTCTCGCTCTCCAGACGAAGACATCAGGATGTTGCAGGACAATGAAGACTTGGAAGTATGAAGACTCTAAGGCCAGTACCGAAGGGCGCCCTCCACAGCCAACAAAGGCCAGGCACAGACCAAACCTTGGACTGACAAGACAGAGCTCATTCGAGGGCAAAGGCAGACTTGGCTTGGAGATAGCTGAAGGCTCACACATTGAGGATGCCGAAAGCTCACCCATTGAGGATGCCAAAGCTCACCCCTTGAGGATGATGAAGCTCACCCATTGAGGACGACGAAGCTCACACATTGAGGACGCTAATCCAAGACAGGGACATGGGTACCCTTGGCTCCGAAGATGGAGAAATCCCACTAGCACCCTACACACCCCAGCCAGGGTGGTTGTGAACCACTGGGCCTCTACACACCCTACCAGCCCAGCCAGATTGGTTGCAGACCACGAGGGATGGGAAGATGGAACCTCAGGACAGGAACGGAACATCAGGATAACATCTGGAACAACTTGCAGACAGGAACATCAGGATAACATCTGGAACAATGACGGGGACAAGAGACCAAGGAACGAAGAACATCAGGAAGTCAGGAACAAGGAATGGGATCCCAAGGCAAGGATGCCAGGCAGGAGCTGGAAATGGAGATCCTCAGGAGACCAGCTCCAGGAAAGTAGTCCCTTGCGAAGGCGAGAAAAGAATGAACTGAAGAGCCTTTGTAGGCTGAAGTGGGAAACACCCTGGGAGGAAGGGACCACACCTGCACTGGCCCTTTAAGAAGGGCAGAGAGGCGCAGCTTCGCCCCTTAGGAGGAAGCAGTAGTAGCAGCAGGACCCTGGACAGCAGCCCTGCTATGATGCTGAAGGCTGCAGAAGAGGAACCAGGCCTCAGGACAGGCTCCGACGTTGGAGGCGGCTTCCTGCCGCAGAAGGTGGAGCAGGAACAGCTCCAGCTGCCAGGCGAGTCCGGAGATATAGGCCTTCTCCCCACAGAGGGCCTGAGGTAGGTTGGTGGCCTCTGGGCCACATTGGAACGCTGTTGGTGGCTCCATGCCGCAAGATAAACACAAGGACGGCCTCCGAGCCGCAAGGGAGGTGGAGGCACGGCTCCTGCTGCACGGGACTGGCATCGGTGGTCTCCGGACCACTTGAGGAGCAGTAGCGCGGCACTATGCCGCGAGGGAGATCCCCAGCGCGTCTCCTACCATGCCGGCACGAAGACAGGCTCCTACTGCTGCAGGAAACCTCAGCGCGGCTCCAGCCACGGGGGAAGAGACGTGGAGAGGCGATCTGTGGCTCCTGCCACAGGCTGAATCGTAACATATATAGCTTAGTTAAAAGAATACATGAGCATTACGCATGGACTTATGTAAACTGTGCATAGATTTAGTTACCATGTTTGACTTGCTCATTTAAGTGCTTGAAAAGTATTATTTTCCAAATGCAGGCTTTTCTTGCTGCAAAGGAAAAAAAATCTATTTATCATGATTTCTCTGATCCATTTAAAAGAATTTTACAGGAATTTGCCTGTAAGCAAAAATTCACAGTATATTTTAATCTCTAGCAGCAAGTTATTTATCAAATAAAACTAATGGCATCATATGTTCAACAAGAAGTTCCAGACAGAACTAAAGGAGCCTCTTTTCCAGGACATGTGCATTTGATCTTCACGGATAATGCACGGATACAAATAAGAACAAAGCAAAACAGAATTCAGTAGGGGTGTGCATTCGGATTGACCGCATTAGTAAAACGCAACTCATATTTTTTTTTTACTTAAGAAATTGATTCGACATAAACGATCGGATTTCCCACATATCGAACATAGATATGTTCGATATGTGGGAAATCGCGATTGTTGAGCCAAAATAAAAATATAAACCCCCTCACCCTCCTTAATCCCCCCCCGACTTACCACAACTCCCTGGTGATGGAGCGAGGAGTGAGGACGCCATTTCTGCAATCCTTGGCGAGAAGCATGTGACATCGGCGGCACGTCGAGTGACGCCGGCGTCACGTGATTCCCGGCTCGTTCGCGCCGGACGGCTCGTTCGGCCCAAAAAGAACTTTTGGCCAGCTTGGGGGGGCCTCCTGACCCCCCCAAGCTGGCCAAAACGAGCCGGGAATCACGTGGCGCCGCGTCACTCAGACGCGACGTCACGTGATTCCCGGCAAGTTCGCGCCGGACGGCTCGTTCGGCCCAAAAAGAACTTTTGGCCAGCTTGAGGGGGTCAGGAGGCCCCCCCAAGCTGGCCAAAAGTTCTTTTTGGGCCGAACGAGCCGTCCGGCGCGAACTTGCCGGGAATCACGTGACGTCGGCGTCACGTGATTCCCGGCTCGTTCGCGCCGGACGGCTCGTTCGGCCCAAAAAGAACTTTTGGCCAGCTTGGGGGGGTCAGGAGGCCCCCCCAAGCTGGCCAAAAGTTCTTTTTGGGCCGAACGAGCCGTCCGGCGCGAACGAGCCGGGAATCACGTGACGCCGCGTCACTCGACGTGCCACCGACGTCACATGCTTCTCGCCAAGGATTGCAGAAATGACGTCCTCACTCCTCGCTCGATCACCAGGGAGTTGTGGTAAGTCTGGGGGGGGGATTAAGGAGGGTGAGGGGGTTTAAATTTTTTTTTTGCACATATGTACATATACCCAACTCATTGGATTTTTTTTATGTCCATATTGGCCGCAAGTGGGACCCCCTTTCGGACATAAAAAATATGAACATAAAATTTTGCTCTGCACATCCCTAGAATTCAGTGTCCTTGCGTTTAGGAGGGAAGTTGCATGAACCCTCTTTATGCAAGATTTTAGGCCAGTCTGTGTTAATATAACATAAGATGTACCATTCTGGGTCAGACCAACGAAGCTCTGCATCCTGTCTTTGACAGTGGGAAGTGCCTGGCATATACCAGAGAATCAATCCAATTCCTTATTGCTCATCATGAGGAAGAAGTGCTGGGTTTCCCCGAGTGTACCAGGCTAATAATTATTTATGGGCCTTCCCCCTCCAGGACCCTGTCCAAACCCCTTAGAAACCCTTCTACACTTGTCACGGTGACTATTTTCTGAATGGCATGATAAGACATGGGTAATTTTAAAAACTGCGAGCTTTGATGCAATGTCCGTGGGTTCTTCTAGCCGCGGGCGTTGCAGCAATTTTCAGAGGAAAAGTACAGGCATGCTTTACCTTTGAATACTGCCCAAAGAAAAGTCCCCACAGAGATTTGCATCTCATTTTTCTGTGGATACATTTTCCATGAAAACAACATATGGAGTTTTGAAAATGCAAAGCTATGCATGTTGCTGCCTTCCACAGCTTAACCCCGCAGTGGGGAACACCTTCATAAAAATATAGATAAAAGTAGATGCTGTGGTACAGCAGATTTTGTAAAGCCCTTTTACCTGGGCAAATGGCTTTTGAAGATTGCCTTTCCTCAGCTCAGCTGCAAAATGCTACTGCCCATTATCCTCTTTCTGATTTCCAGTCATCATCAGCCTGACATCTTCTATGTCTGGAACTGGAAGGAAGAAGGAACATGAGCATGCTTATATAACATAAGTACTCACATCCTCCCAACTCAGTTGTATTAAACAATATAATACATTAATTTGAAAGTTAAATTGTCTAGATTACATAAATCAGACAATACCTTCTCCTCTAACCCCTTAGATCGGCCAAAGTTTCTCATTTTCTTCTATAAGAAAGTAAGAAGTTGCCATACTGGGTCAGATTGAGAGTCCATCAAGCCCAGCATCCTGTTTCCAATAGTAGCCAATCCAGGATACAAGTACCTGGCAAATACCCAAATATCAATATACAGCTACTAGCTGACAACCATGCTCCTTCTTGGTTTACTAGCCCAATGAAAATCCACTGCTGAACTTTGTCACCCGACTAGTCGGTAACAATCTAGCCATAATGAGGTAACTGTACCCTCCAGCTCACTTTTAGCAATTCCCATGTAACCTATGCTGTCACCTGGCTGAACAGGTGCCTGAATCACTGCTGGATTCCCAAGAGACCCATTTCTGTTCAGTGGTATCATTCGTAGAGTACTAAGAAATCTTTACAACAGCTCTACAAGATAAGGAACATGCACTTAGACCAATACCTGGAAGGCTGGAATGCTTATGTTATGCTCCGTGGCCGCAGACGACTGCGACTACTTCTGCTCACCTCTCTTTTTGCTACCTTGGTTCCGTTGGGCAAACTCGCGGCCTCAGCCAGCTACCACTGGCCTTCCGGTCTCTATTCCTGGGCCTACCAGAGCAGCGTGAATGCTGCCGACCGCCATCTTACCCTTGGGGTTCCCTAGGCGTGCGCACGTGCTCCCCGACATGCTTCATCCACGTCATGGGGGCAACCTCAGGGGCATCCCCACCAGATGACGTCACTCAACTCCGATATTTAAACTCGCCTGCCCAGACAGCCGGCAACTTGGCAACGAATTCACTTGCTGTATCTACCTACTCTTATGAAAGCGTTGTACCGGTTCCTGTTCCTGGGGTGTGAGACTATCAGGTACCCGCTCCTCGGGGGCCCTTCCTTGTCTCTTGGCTATCCACTCCTTGGAGGGCCTTTCACCCAGACTCCTGCCTGCCTCACTTCCTGAGGATTTCTACGGAACCACTTTACCTTCAGTCTCTGTGAGTACCACCCTGTGGAATCCTGTTGTTAATATCTACGTGGGAATCCTCTCCGGTGTATCCCGCTCTGCGGACTATTGCCGTGATTCTAGAGGAGCCACCCCCGGGTCTACCCTGCGCTACAGACCTGTGCCATGATAACCTAGAGGGATCCTCGCCGGTGTACCCCGCTCTGTGGACCACTGCTGTGTTCTCCCACCGAGGAACCTCTAGTCCACCATCTCTATGGACCCAGGGGTAGATTTTCAAAGGGGTATGCGTGTATCCCCCGAAAACCTACCCCAAACCCCCCCTGCGTGCGCCGAGCGCAAGCCCCAGGACGCGTGTAAGTCCCGGGGCTTGCATGGAGGGGCATGTCGGGGGCGTGCCGGGTGTGACGTGGTGTTTCAGAGCCGTGTCGCGAGTTACGCGGCGTTTCGGGGGCGACGGCGCGGATGTGGTTTCGGCCCGGGGGCATTCCGGGGGGGTGGCTGCGGCCTCCGGACAAGCCCCCAGACTGGAACATGGAGCGTGGCAGCTGGCCCGGCGCGCGCAAAGTTATGCCTGCTTCCAGCAGGCGCAACTTTGCCGACAAAGGTAGGGGGAGGGTTTAGATAGGGCTGGGGGGGTGGGTTAGGTAGGGGAAGGGAAGGGAAGGTGCGGGGGGGTGGAAGGAAAGTTTCCTCCGAGGCCTCTCTGATTTCGGCGCGCCCTCGAAGCGAATGGAGGCAGGCTGTGCGGCTCGGCGCGCGCAGGCTGCCAATTTTGGGCAGCCTTGCGCGCGCCAACCCCGGATTTTAATGGATACGCGCGGCTACGTGCGTATCTATTGAAATCCCGCATACTCTTGTTCGCACCTGGTGCGCGAACAAAAGTACGCGTGTGCGCAGATTTATAAAATCTGCCCCCCAGTGTATTAAAGTGACTGTAACATTCCCCGGCACTCCCACTCCTCGGGTAGTGCTGCAGCTATTGCCTGACGTCAGCAATAGCTGCAGCACTATTGTTGTTCCATGGCCCACCTCCTAGGGTCACCCTCATTTTCTCCACCTACACATCTGCTGTATATTATCCCGCAGCCGAGGCTCCGCCTCCTGACAGTGAGGCTCAGCGGGGCTCCTCCCCTGGGCAGTTGCACCTCTCACCTCGGCCAAAGGGTCTACTTACTTACAAATCCTAACAGCTTAAACCCCACTTTAGCTGTGACAAAGCAAAACCACCTCACCTTAATCACCCCACCAAATCAGCAAAACTCCCAATTACTCAAAGAATCCAATTTGAGAGGGAGAGAAATCTGACAGCAGTCAAACTGGTGAGCTTTTAGGGGGGAACTGCCTTCTCATTGACATTACCCTTCCTCATGGCCACCCTGTGATTGGTCAGCAGTCCCTTACCTAATTCAGGCTGCCCTCATCGCCTATCAGGAACTCCATCATAGCTGAATACAGCAAGAGCAAGAGGGGAAGCCATCTTTTACTTAAAGAATAAACAGGGAGGTTCCTGATCAGTGAAGGACTCGGCCATGTTATAATCACCCCAGCTGAATCAGAGACTCCCTCTATGATGTTACCTGAAAATAAGGGGAAGAGGCCAAAAACACATGCCTGCACTACAGTCACTACACTGTCTCATTTAAATGTACTTAAAACTAATTTACATAACCCAGTGCCAAATATTGAATATGGTATAACTGGCAGGAAGTTAAAGGGTATGTTGACATCTGAAAAAGAAGAATACAAAAGGATCTCATGCTCCCTGTACACTTTGAACTGAATTTTCAATGGAGTTATGTGCATAAAATTAGCATATATGCACATAAGTAGCTTGTACTCATGTAGAAGCTGTTTTATAAATATAAGAACATAAGAAATTGCCATGCTGGGTCAGACCAAGGGTCCATCAAGCCCAGCATCCTGTTTCCAACAAACCAGGCCAACAAAGGCCTGGTTTGGTTTTGGTTTCATGAGCACATTGATCTGTACAAAAAAGGGCAATCAAAGAGCATTCTGGGGGAGGAGGTGCCAAGAGGAACAAGAGATCTATGTGAATACATTAGGCAGCTTATTTGCACAATTCTACACTTGCAAATTATCTAGTACAATGATATCAAACTTGTCTATTATCTGCTATTGGTTGGATGGGAGGCCTGGGTGAACTGGAGGGAGTTTGTGGTGAAGAAGGTTTCAATGAGCTGGAGAAGGACTTAATGGCAGACTGGTAATTTCAATTACGCATGCATGTTTTAAAATGCAGGGTGTTTCAAAATGATGGACCCAATTTCAAAGCAGTATATTTCAAAATTGGGTCCATCATTTTGAAACACCATGTATACCAACTTCTGCCTACAATTCAGGGTTTTATGCGTGCAAGTTATATATCTTTTTGCTTGCAAGTAGAAAGCTCTACTGAATCTCTTGTAAAGGAGCTTACCAGATAACTAAATGAGAATTTAATGGTAGAGTCCTAGAATATAAAAACACTAGGAACCATTTTGTGGATTTTGAGTAGCATTTTCTATAGCTAGCATATTAATTTAACCCTTTTGTTTAGAGGAAAAAGTCATATCCACCCTTCTTTACTTAATTAAGGTTATTTATGGAATCTTGTTTATTTTTACCCTCTGCCAGAGTGCCCAGAACCTCAGTGCTACTATCTCAGAGGAGAGGAGTTCTTCATCCTGAGAACCTCATGGACCTGTGAAGGTCACTGAATGAATGGCTTTTCAACATTCCTGGGAGGAAGAGAAGTTGGACTTCAAAGACTAATGGCGTCCATCTGGTGAATCACTATGCCATCACCTAGTGAAGAGAGGCGTCTGAGATACCCTTTAGGTATCAAGAAGGACTGTGAGAAGTTTGAAGTAAGTTCTATTCATTTGGACAAAGGAATGCCTTATGGGACTTTAAAGAGTATCCACTAAATGGTATTCGAAAAACCTGAATCCTAAAATTTGAGAGGGAGCTTCTAAATTACCTTTACAATTGGCAAAAATCAGGAATGAACTTAAAAAATAATTATGAAATAAAAGAATCCTATTCTCCCAATTCTGGGAGCTCCAAAACTCCTCATACAGTTGGAAAGGGATGTGAAAACAAAAGAAGAGATGAATAATGAAAGAAAGGATGTCTTAAAGAGCTAAAAGGATTGTATTGCATGAGGATTCATAAGTAGTCCCTTTTCACTATTTCACCTTCAATTGTCACTAAAGATAAATTGGAACACACTTATTACTGCTCTATACAAAGAGTCTGGGAGAGAGGCCTTTCCCCCGCCCTGGTAGGGAATTGTGGAACATAGAGAGGACTAAAGGACAGTATGGGAACTTTGAAAAGCTTAAGCCTCAAAATTTAAGATGACCCTGGGACTCCATAGGGAGTTGCTAGCCCAGGGGTTACATGTGTAACATATACATGCATATATTTATAAAATAGGTAGGAAAGGTAGGTAGGCACTTTCAATACATTGCAGGTATTCTTGCATAACCAAACATATGTGAGTAAGTTGAGGGGTAGATATGTGCACATTTTATAATCTGTGCATACCTGATTCGTGCAGGTTGTAAAATACTGTAATCTATCTCCACTTGGCCATAAAATAGCATATATGGGGCTGCGTGGAGTTGCTTGAAAGTGTGCCCTCATTCCCTTAGCAGCTGTACTGTACATCAAGGAGGGCCATTGCCTTCATGAATAACACAGCATGGCATTGCATAACTCTGAGGCTTCCTTCTCTGTTCCAACCCTCTATCATAACATTCACCAATATGCACACACTGCACATTACACTGCTAATTATTCAAAGAATTTAATTACATATAATTAAAACAATTCACATATCAGTTTTCCAGGGAACACTTGCCCAAAACTACAATCAAAATACATAGAAAAACAAGCATATAAAAACATACAATAAGAAAATAAAAACAACTGCAAAAATTGGAAACACCAAGTATAAATAAACATAACCCCTCCTAGCACCCAACCTATCACTAATACAATAAAACCCAGTAATCTAGCTCACAAAAGGGAGACTGTTAAGACAAAAACCTCCATTAGATTAGCAATCATATAAAGTAAAACTAACCAAACCAGCATTAAAATAAAATAATTAAATAAAAGCAGTCTTTTTTAACAAGAAATCCCCAATACTATCTCTCAAGAAAAGTAGTACATGTCTATCAAAGTAATAACCAGTGCTATTCTATGTCAATTACAATTAGGAAAATAGTCACATTTCCACATGTTTTCTTAAATCAAAATAACCTACTCCAATCTAGGGCAGTGTCACAGGGTCTGAGTCTTTAGGCTGTGACATAGTTGACACAGCCTAGCAATCTGGGACTAGGTCAGGCTTCATCTATACCAAACCCTTTATTCGCAGGTTGAGTCCTTGGGTTCTGGAGCTGGCAGAACCTAGCAGAGGGTCCCGCAGAGAGCAGTCAGGCAGAATCAGTGAGCAGGCAAGGTCAGGGCGGGCAGAAGTAAAGCAGTGTCAGTGTCCAAGCAGAAGTCAGGGCAGGCAGCATCCAATCAGAGGTCAAAATCCAAGAGTCAATCAAAGACACAGTGGCAAGAAGGGCAGGAAGTAGGGCAAGGAGCAGGACTAGAGCAAGGCAAGGCAAGGAACTGGACTGGGAGTAAGGTGGACAAGGTTGGAACAGGAATGGATTCAAGGCAGGCAAGGAGCAAAGCAGAAGGCAAGGCCACGTGTACTGCAGGCAGCGAGGCACAGCAGGAGGACCTGTTGCTTAGGCACCGGCTGGGAGCGCCACGCTGATTTCTGGGTGCCGTGAGTCTCTTTCCCGCCACAGGGTCTTCAAATGGGGTTTAGGTGCACGTGCAAGAGGTTTATGTGCACAGCAAATGCTTTCTGCGCACTCCCACAGTCTTTTTTTTTTGCCCCTCTCTCTGTAGCTAATCCTCCCCCTCATTCCCACAGGTATTTTTTCCCCTCTCTCTGCAACTGGTCCTCCTCTACAGCCTTTTCCCCCCCCCCCCCCCCTTTTTGTCCCTTCACTGGTCCTCCCACACAGCTTTCTCCCAAGCCACATCCTAGCTGTGGCATGTCAGCCAATGCACCCTGTTCTTGTTTCTGCCTTATTAGAAGTAGATGGCACCACAATGGCTGGCTGCTGCATGCTGTTACACCTGTCGGTCGCAGATGGCTGCGACCACTACTGCTCACCTCTTTCTTCTCTTCCCTGACTCCATGGGGTAGACTGGCAGTCCGCCAGCTGCCGACGGCCTGCCTACCGCTCCTAGGCCTCCCGGGGCGGCATGGACGCCGCTGACTGCCATCTTGCCATCAGGACCCTTTAGGCATGCGTGCACGGGCCAGTCTTAAGCACGTCATGGCGGGAACCTCGGTGGTGTCCCCTCCGCAAGACATCATCTCTCCAGGACATTTAAGCCAGCTGGCCCTGCCTACCGACGACTTGGCAAAGAGAACCCTTCTTGCTAAATCTGCCTCGCTTCGGAGTACCTGTGTTCCAGTTCCTGCTTCTTGGCGTTAGACGTCTCAGGTACCTGCTCCTCGGGGACCCTATTCTTGTCTTGGCTATCCACTCTTTGGAGGGCCTAAGCCTTGAACTTCTACCTGCCCCATTCCCTGCGGCTTCCCTGGAACCATCGCTACTCTCTCCGTGAGTATCCCGCTCTGCGGACTACTTCCTATTCTACTGAGGACCTCCTCTGGTGTACCCCACTTCGCAGACCATTACCATCCCTACTGAGGACCTTATCGCTGTCACCCGCTCTGCGGTCCGCTGTCTTCTCTACTGAGGACCCTCACCGGTGCACCCCGTTTCGCGGACCATTACCATCCTTACTGAGGCCTCATCGCTGTTACCCGCTCTGCGGACCGATATCATCTCTACTGAGGACCCTCACTGGTGTATCTTGCTTCACAGATCATTAACATCTCTACTGAGGACTTCATCGGCGTACCCTGCTCTGTGGGCCACTACCGTCTCTACTGAGGACCTTCTTTTGTGTACCCCGCTCCGCGGGCCACTACCATCCCTACTGAAGAACCCATTGGTGTACCAACTCTACAGAGGTATCCTCTCGGGCTATCCCCCCGGATCACCGACCCTGTGCCTCTGGGTCAGTAAGACTCTCTTTCTGACACCCCCGCTCCACGGGTAGTGTCCCTCTATCTCTTTAATAAAGACTCAAGATATACTCTGTGTCTGATGTCACTGAGACCTCGCCTCCCGACGGTGAGGCTCACGGGGATCCTCCCTGTGGGTGCTACCATCTCTCACCTCTGCCCAGGGCCCACCACTAACTATCCTAACACATGCAGTTCCCTCCCCAGCTTCAGGCGGTTCTATGCCTGTGTCGCTGTGTATGCAATGGATCAACACCACTGGGGCCGGCACTGGAGGAACGGTAGGAATCATGACAAGGCTGGAGGTGGGGGGATAATTTCACATGGTGGGAGGGTGAGTAGGGCAGGGCAGGAAGGCAGGTTAGTGCCGGACTATTGTGACAGCCAGAAGTTAGTTCCTTGAAGCTGTCTGGACCTCTGGCAATGGTGTCTCTAGCTGATACTGCACATCTCACCCTTTTTGTAAGTTGGTGGTGCCTGCGTACCACTGTGCATTATGGAAGCTTCGCTCATGGCAGCATGATCACAGCATGTTGAAGGATGATAGGACAGTTGCAGTGGCAACCGATGGACTGAAGGGACAGATGGATGGGCTGATGGTCCGGGAGATGGAACTGGCTTGCTGAGTGGGAATGGAGTCAGAGGAACAAGTAGTGAGTTTGCAAGAGGAGGGAAGATGGGCAGTTTCTTCCTCTGAAATTTCAGAAAAGGAAGAAAGTATGACAGGTATCAGAGAAAGGGAAGGTCAATGAAGGGGGGGCAAAAGTGAAGATCTAGTGCAGAATTCATGATTAATCTTGTCAATGTTTTCATGGAATGCTATCCACAATGGAAATGACACCCAGCACATCAAAGGCAGAGGAATGCCATTTGCATCCCATCTCACCCTTTCAGAGAAGCTTGCTGGAAACCACTATTTACAAGTCCACCTCCTAAAAATGGCAACAGATGTTTTTGTAAGTGAAGGTAATAGAAATAGAATTGAAAACAGAATACACTTTTCCCTATTAGAATTGTATCAATATAATAAAAATTAATTTTAAAAACCATTTCCATGGGTAAAACAGCATAAATAGGAGCCCTTAGAATGATACTGAATACCTTAGATAAAGGGTATGCACCTCTGGTACTCGAGTGCCATGAACAGGTCTTCAGGACAAGGTATAGACAAGTTCCTGGAGGAAAAGTCCATAAATCATTATTAAGGTGGAGTTGCAGAAATGCTTGGGGTAAGCAGCATGGAATTTATCTATGCCTTGGGATCCTGTCGAGTACTTGTAATCTGGATGGGCCACTGTTGGAAACAGTATACTGGGCTTAATGGACCTTTGGTCTGACCCAGTACGGCAAGTCTTATGTTCTTATGATCATAAGATACAGATGACGGGCTGACCATGCAAATATCTCATGCATAACTCATTGTGGCACTCAAGGACTAGAAATGACTGCCCCTGCCTTAGATGCAGCTTTTTTCCTAGGCTAAAATCCATGCAGTCATCCAACCCGCTAGATGCTTTTTTTTTCAGAAAAAAAGTCTTGAATATGCTAAAGCATCGAGAAAAGACAGACTATATTTATCCCATTTCATATGTGTTTAAAGTAATTTCATGCGGTTACAAGAGCAGTGGACTTGAAAGGAGTACTAAACAACCAATCACAAAAAAATTCAAGCTATTAATTCATAGGGGTTTGAGGTTTCTCTAACCACACTCACACTAGTCTTTAAATAATACATGACTTCTGGAAGGTCATAAGACATTTCCTAGAGTACTACAACTGCAATCATTGGACCTGGCACAGAGACAGGAAACAGAGCTGTGTATAATTTGCGGACTTTAATTTTGTTAACATCTCAAAACGAAGACTAGAAGTTCCACTGTGACGGGGTTGTAATTTCACCGTAAAGAGTTTGCAATTTAAATGCATTAAAATAAGTTAAATTATTATGTTGCAGATAAAACCAAGCATAAATATACTTAACACAAATTGCAGATTCTCTTCTAACAAATACTGCAAAATAACTCACAAAGCCTCCTCTGTGGCGTCTTCCAGGAATGGACGAAGCAGGCAGCCCTGTCTGTTGAGAAACAAGTAAAGATAGTGAACATTTAGAGCAGTAGTTCCAATCCTGTGCTGGGGGGGCACTCCCCAGCCAGTCGAGTTGTAAAGCTATCCATAATGAATATGCATGAGATCAATTTATCTCATGCATGCTCATTATGGATATCCTGAAAATGCAACTACCTGGGGGCAGGGGATCCCCCAGCACAGGTTTGGAAATCACTGGTTTAGAGGAAACATTCTTACCATAAGAACATAGGAAATGCCACACAGGGTCAGACCAAACGTTCATCCAGACTAGCATCCTGCCTTTGACAGGGGCCAATCAAGGCTACAACTACCCGACACGGTCCCATTTTCAAGGCACTGAAATTTAAGTGCCTTGTAATTTTAGGGATTCGGTGGCAGGAATTTTTTTTTTTATAAATGCTGACCAGACACCTACCTGAAAGTTGGTTCAAATATTTTTATAGGCAGTATATAAAGCTTAATAAATAATACTTCTTTGTGCTTGCAACATATGAAAACCCCCATAGCTGAAAGGACTTATTTAAATATTGATCGACTTAATTTTCTGTAAGTAAAAAGATTTTGGCTGCATATCCTCTTTTTATATATTGGCTCTTTTGGTTTAAATCCTGCCCAAATTAAAATGCATCAAAGATTTTGGAGCCTCTTTGTTAAACCAATGATACAGATATAATTTAAAGAAAATTGCCTTGCTATTTCTTTCACTAGACCAAGTATTTTTTTAACAAGAAATGGTTAAATGTTGTCTACAAACACAGTTCTCACCCCCACCACATAATTTCAAAGCTTTTTCTCAACACGACAGGGCAATTTCTCCAAACTGGGAAAAGCAAAGGGAAAGCTTTAGATTTTCATTCATTTCTCACTAAGGAATTAGGTTAAAAAGACAGACAACAATGGGCCATGAAATAAGTCAAGACTGCATAATTCAAGAATAGGTGGAATACATGCTAGCTATTAAACTGGCAGATATCCTGCCCTTAGCCAGGTGCCTCTTTTGGACTAAATTCAAGTTGCCTTAGGCCACCTACAGAGCTTTCAGGTTGAATCTGGAAGTTGTTCACCTCAGTATGCCCCTACTGTATTTCCATCTCAGGTGCTTATAAGGGACTTCCAGATGGCTGGCTTCTAGCCACGATGGTATGCATTCAGATCACATCATCTACAGTGTGATGAGACAAGTATGAAAAGGAATGTCTCTGGAAGCCACACATTATCTCTCTTTCCAAATGTTATTTGGCCATAGAGTAAGATCAGGATAAAATGTGGCACTCTTATTGCATTGATACTGCTTTCACAAGATAAAATATATTTCATTAGTTTATGGGCAAAGATTACTTTAAATAATTTATATATCACTTTTTAGAGTCAATACTTGTACAAAGTGGAGTATTAGAGAGTCAAAAATGACCATCAGTGGTGTCATGCATTCTAGCCCCTGCATGCTTTCTTCAGAGCAGGGAGCAAATCCTAAGCAAAGCATACCTGAATAACAATAACCCTTTGATTTTGAGCTGGACACTCTCGTGATTGGTGTTATTTCGAAGCGATGCTTTTCAAAAGAAGCCAACCATTCCTCTAATTATATTTGAAAAGTTTCTAAAACAGCTATTTAAAAGCTTAAGAATTATGAGGTCAATATTCAAAACGCTTTGCTTGCAAAACTTTGGAGCTATGCACACAAAAGACGAGTTTTGACATTATATCTCTGCTGAGCGCGTATATTTTGTGCACACAAAATTTAACTACCTAAAGAAGTAGCATCAATAGAGGTGTTCTGGGGGGAGCAGGGCTTAACTTTACCTGGCGATTGTGCAAAGTTCTTTTGCTCTGCTTGTGCTCTGGTTAAAGTTACGTATATAAATCTGAGTATATTCAGTGGGAAACATGTGCATGTAATTCCACCAAATATTCAGGAAAGATTACATGCTTATCTTTCCCTGAATAAATATGCCCTTTGCTGTGTTACCGAATATTGACCTCACCGAAGCCACATATACATTGATAACTGTATCCCACGTGGTATAAAAATAAAGCCTCCATGTATTTTTCTTTTAATGAATTTTTCAAAACAAAATCAAAAAAAAACTTTGTTTCAGAAATCAGTGTGAAAACCCCCCCCCCAACAATATAGTCTCTGAAATAGAAATAGATAAATGATCCACACAAAGATACAAAGAAAATATGGGGAGAAGATGCAGAAATAAAGTGAAGAACATTTTAAGAAAATCTCATTTAAGAAACTGAAACTAAGGGCAGACAACCCAATTACAAACAGTACTGGAACAATCTATTGTGGATATCACATAGAAGTAAGCATTCTTTTTAACCTCAAGAAACCTCCTTAACTGCTCAGGAAAAAAGGAAACCATAATCAATAGAATTATATCTAACTTATAAGCATTTACATGGATAATGGAGCAGAAAAAGGAAGCACCTTGACAAATTGCAAGAAATCTCCTCTTCCTCTCCTGAGTAGCCCTGGCCAGATCGAAATAAATCCACATCCCTCAACCCAGATATGGTGAAAATGCATTATTAAATTCAGGTCTTGCTAAAAAAAATATATATATATATATATATGCAAAGTCATTATTTCTTGGCTCTGCAATACAGATAGTTCCAAAAAAGTGGTCAAATTTTGAAACTCAGTAGAGGCTTGTTCAACTCCTTGAACTTTTTTATTATTAGCAGTAGGTGGAAAATAAGTTTTATTAACCAGAGGAGCTGCCTCTTCTTTAAAAAATCAGAGCTTGAATCCAATGCATTCTAAACAAATCTCGAGGTCTAAGTCCAGAAATCTTGGAGACATTTAAAATCTGCAAGTTTAAATGGTATATTTGATTTTCTACATAAGAATATGCCATGCTGGGTCAGACCAAGGGTCCATCATGCCCAGCATCCTGTTTCCAACAGAGGCCAAACCAGGCCACAAGAACCTGGCAATTACCCAAACACTAAGAAGATCCCATGCTACTGATGCAATTAATAGCAGTGGCTATTCCCTAAGTAAACTTGATTAATAGCAGTTAATGGACTTTTCCTCAAGAACTTATCCAAATCTTTTTTGAACCCAGCTACAGTAAGGGGTAGATTTTCAAAGGGGTACGCGTGTACCCCCCGAAAACCTACCCCAAACCCCCCATGCGCGCGCCAAGCCTATTTTGCTTAGGCTCGGCGGCGCACGCAAGCCCCGGGACGCGCGTGTCGGGGGCGTGCCGCGAGTGACGCGGCGTTTCGGGGGCGGGCTGCGAGTGACGCGGCATTTTGTGGGCGGGCCCAGGGGCTTGGCACCGGCCCGAGGGCGTGGTTGAGGCCTCCGGACCAGCCCCCGGGTCGGGTGATGGTGTGCCAGCAGCCCGCTGGCGCGCACAGATTTACGCCTGCTTTCCGCAGGTGTAAATCTGCCAACAAAGGTAGGGGGGGGTTTAGATAGGGTTGGGGGGGTGGGTTAGGTAGGGGAAGGGAGGGGAAGGTGAGGGGAGGCAGAAGGAAAGTTCCCTCTGAGGCCGCTCCGATTTTGGAGCGGCCTCGGAGGGAACAGGCAGCACGTGCTGGGCTCGGCGCACGCAGGTTGCACAAATGTGCACCCCCTTGTGCACGCCGATCCCGGATTTTATAAGATACATGCGGCTACGCGCGTATCTTATAAAATCCAGTGTACTTTTGTTCGCGCCTGGTACACGAACAAAAGTACGCCCGCGCGTACATTTATAAAATCTACCCCTAACTGTACTAACCGCACCCTCTGGCAACAAATTCCAGAGCTTAATTGTGTGTTGAGTGAAAAATAATTTTCTCCAATTAGTCTTAAATATGCTACTTGCTAACTTCTTGGAATTCCCCGTATTTGAAAGCGTAAATAACCAATTCACATCTACTTGTTCAAGACCTCTCATGATCTTAAAGACCTCTATCATATCCCCCCTCAGCTGTCTCTTCTCCAAGCTGAACAGCCCTAACCTCTTCAGTCTTTCCATTGGTCAGCCCCCTGTCACATGGTAGGAGCAATGGACGGCTGGTGCCATCTTGTGCTCCTACCATGTGACAGGGGCTGACCAATGGCACCGGTAGCCCCCGTGACATGGTAAGGGCAAAGGCTATCGGTGCCATTTTGAATACCAGCAGCCGACGGCCCGAGTGCAGGAGATCACGCCAGGACCCCCGCTGAACCACCAGGGACTTTTGGAAAGTCTTGGGGGGGCTCAGGAGGGTGAAGGGTTTATTCGTTAATGATACGTTGCATTCGTGGGGGTTTGCCATACGTTTTGGAACCCCACAAATGCAACGAATAGGGACCTATACGTTGCGGATTGCGCATTCGTTCAAAACGAATGCACATCCCTAGTATTTAGCCTGCCCTTCATTTGGTAACAAACTGATAGGCCGATACAGTACAGTGCGCTCCAACAGAGCGCACTGTTAGCCTGCTCTTGGACGCACGTTTTCCCTTACCCCTTATTCAGTAAGGAGAAGAAAACGCGCGTCCTACCCGTGGCACCTAATAGTGCCCTCAACATGCAAATGCATGTTGATGGCCCTATTAGGTATGCGCGCGGGATACAGTAAGTAAAATGTGCAGCCAAGCCACACATTTTACTCTAAGAAATTAGCGCCTACCCAAACGTAGATGCTAGTTTCTGCCAGCACCGGGAAAGTGCACAGAAAAGCAGTAAAAACTGCTTTTCTGTGCACCCTCCGACTTAATATCATAGCGATAAGTCGGAGGTCCCGAAGGGTAAAAAAAAGTAAAAAAAAAAAAAAGAAGAAAAAATTTAAAATGGGCCGGCAGCTGTCGGGCCGAAAACCGGATGCTCAATTTTGCCGGCGTCTGGTTTCCGAGCCTTTGGCTGTCAGCGGGCTCGAGAACCGACACCGGCAAAATTGAGCGTTGGCTGTCAAACCCGCTGACAGCCACCGTTCCTGTCCAAAAAGAGGTGCTAGGGACGCGATAGTGTGCTTGCCCGTGAGTTAGCAAGGATTGGACTGCCTCCAGTCTAAGCTGCTCTGCCACTTCCTTGCTGCCGCAGGAAGCTCTCTCTCTGCCCTTTGGGGTAATTCATCGCTAACCTGGGTACCTGCTCCTCAGGGACCCTTATGCTCTCTTTCAGGTACCTATCTGGGATATCGGGTACTCGCTCCTTGAGGGCCTGCTCTTCCTACTCTGGTGCCTACTACTGAACTACTTCTGCCTGCCAGGATCTTCATCAATACAGCTATCTACTTCAGTGAGTACTAACCCTGTCAATCTGTCTCACCTTCAGCTTCAGCGCTCGGAGTCTTCATCCAGCACCCTCCTCTGCTACCCTGAGCTGCCTATCATCAACTCAAGTGTGGGACTGGTCTCCTCTGCTGAGGACCCCTGGACTACTTCTACTGGGTTACCTCACTGCTGCCCACTCCCCGGAAAGTCTGATTTACTTTTTTGATTGGATGACTAGGGAATTGGATCGAGGAAGAGCGCTCATTGTCATCTACTTGGATTTCAGCAAAGCTTTTGATACAGTCCCACACAGGAGACTGGTGAATAAAATGAGAAGTTTAGGAGTGAGTGCCGAGGTGGTGGCCTGGATTGCAAACTGGTTGACAGACAGAAGACAATGTGTGATGGTAAATGGAACTTACTCTGAAGAAAGAGCGGTATTAAGTGGAGTGCTGCAAGGATCGGTGTTGGGACTGGTCCTGTTCAATATCTCTGTGAGCGACATTGCGGATGGGATAGAAGGTACGGTTTGTCTTTTTGCAGATGATACTAAGATCTGCAACAGAGTGGACACGCCGGAAGGAGTGGAGGGAATGAAACGTGATTTAAGGAAGCTGGAAAAGTGGTTGAAGATATGGCAGCTGAGATTCAATGCCAAGAGTCATGCATATGGGGTGTGGAAATCCAAAAGAACTGTATTTGATGGAGGTGAAAGGCTGATGTGCACGGAGAAGGAGAGAGACCTTGGGGTGATACTGTCTAATGATCTAAAGTCGGTGAAACAATGTGACAAGGCGATAGCTAAAGCCAGAAGAATGCTGGGCTGCATAGAGAGAGGGATATCTAGTAAGAGAAAGGAAGTGATGATCCCCTTGTACAGGGCCTTGGTGAGGCCTCTCCTGGATTACTGTGTTCAGTTCTGGAGACTGTATCTCCAAAGGGACAGAGACAGGATAGAGGCGGTCCAGAGAAGGGTGACCAAAAAGGTGGATGGTCTTCATAAAATGACTTATGAGGAGAGATTGAAGAACCTAAATATGTATACCCTGGAGGAGAGGAGGAGCAGGGGTGATATGATACAGACTTTCAGATACTTGAAAGGTTTTAATGATCCATGGTCAACAACAAACCTGTTATGTTGGAAAAGAATCAGTAGAACTAGGGGTCACGATTTGAAACTCCAGGGAGGAAGACTCAGAACCAATGTCAGGAAGTATTTCTTCATGGAGAGGGTGGTGGATGCCTGGAATGCTCTTCCGGAGGAAGTGGTGAAGACAAAACTGTGAAGGATTTCAAAGGGGCATGGGATAAACACTGTGGATCCATAAAGGCTAGAGGATGGGAATGAAGAGAAGAGCCATGGGGGTGGCTTACTGGAATGGAGGCTACTACCTGGTGATTACTACCCTTACTCAATAATCCTTTGCACGGTTAATGCAACTCCAACATTGCTCTCTGCTTCAATGGCAAGGGGAAATGTGGAAAAGAGAATTTGCATTCAGATAACAACCAACAAGGACTGAACTTCACAATCTGGGTAAACAAATAAGCGTGGGGGTAACTTGCTTATTACGGCGGTAACTACTCTAAAACAATTAAGCCTGATACATCACTTTGAATGCATATACAGCATTGCTCTCTGCTTAAGCAGCAGGGATAAATGTGGAAAAGAGGATTTATATTCAGACAACATCCAATAAGGCATTGATCTGTGCAGTCTGGTTAAACAAGCATCAGGGTAACTTGCTTGATGTGGTTATTACTACCCTTAACCATTAAGCCTTATGCTCACCTTTGATGTAACTTCAACATTACTCTCTGCATCAATGGCAGGGGGTGGCAGGAAATTTGAATCAGTTACCACCAAAGACCCTGAACTTGGTGGTTGGTGAAACAGATAAGTATGGGAAAATAAGTGTGGGAGCTTGCTGGGCAGACTAGATGGGCTAATTGGTCTTTTTCTGATGTCATTTCTATGTTTCTATTTTAAAGTAACTCTAGGAATTGATTCTTTGTGTCGTACTTGTCTCCCTAGATTACATGAGTGTGTTCCTTGTCTTCAGGAGCATTCCTGGCTAAGTATATTTCTCTTTGTGGGAAACAGAGCGGTGTTTTCCAGGCTGCAGGCACAAAGCCATATGGACTCCAGCCTTTTCTAATGCAGATAAAACTTTATTCAAGTTATAGCACTTCAACACAATAGAATGACTGTTTACCTTTGCAGTACACTTCCCACTCCCTGGGCTTTCGGTCAGCAAGGAGTTACAGGAGCTGCCTCTCCTGGAGACACAGGGGCCTCCTGAACCCAGCTGAGCTTACTCACTTTTGCTCTCCAGCTGGTCTCATCCTCAGGCCTCTCCCCTGACCCACAGGGTCCCATCCACCGAGCTCTCACCCTCTGTGGGATTTAAGGTGGTGTCCTCACAAGTTTAAAAGAGAAGACAGGGTCTCTCTGTCACATACCCACCCCCCAGCTTGGATACTGTTGGTCCAAGCATCCCTCAGAATCCCATCCAGGGGAGTACCACACACCCCATTCCCCTTCATCTGGCCTCCCACAAACTAGGCTTGGGATCAGGAATACAGAGTCAGACTCACCCTCACACATTAGGGTTACCCCAGACCCATGGTTCTCAACATTTTTTTGGCCGGGACATACTTGACAGATGGTTCTCACAAACGTGACACACTGAACATGTGACCGTCACAAGGCTTTATGTAAACATACACTCTGCATCCATGAGAACCCCTTCGACCCCCAACAATGGGTCAGAACAGAACTAGGTCATTATCCTTACAACTCACCATACAAAAAAGATATTTTGGTTCTGGTGACATCTCAGTAAAAGCAAAGCAAACTCCCTTTACTACTAGGTACAATAGCCTTCCTTATGAAATACAGTAATTTACCACTAATGCATATCCTATTGAGAAAACACAACAAATAAGATTGATACAAATGCCTACATGCTAGTAAAATATCTCACACACACAAAGCCAACCTTCACCAAGGACAGAAAGACCACAAATTATAAATATGGAGACAGAAACTGGAATGGAAAAACAAAAATGCCATTCTGCATGCAGTGCAAACCTGGAGAAATGGAAACAAATATAGCACCTAACACAGTCCCAGGGTCTGCAATAATGTACACAAACTAATCTGCACAAAGATACACCTGCATTATGGCATGCACACTCAAACAATAACAACCCTATCTATGAAAATGTAACACTACAAATATTAAACCAGGCCCTAAACACCAATATACTTCCTATTAGGAAAACAGAATAAGCCAAGCTGCTATAGAACCCCAAGCAGAAATAATTGTAAAACTATATTAATAAATGTTTCAAAACAGCTGATGAACAGAATAACATCCAACATTTAAAAACTTATAAAAATTATTTAAAAATTGTCCAAATACCAAATAAATATTTCAAAAACAGACAGATTACATAATACCCAATAATTAAAAATGCAGTCAATCAAGAAAAATAAACTTAAAAAGACACATTTACTTACCATCTCCAGCAACTCTCTTACTCCTTTCTCTTGCAGGCCAAAAGCATATACCAGAAGCAGCAGCGGCCGCTGAAGCTCTGTCCTCACGATCCTCTTCTTAGGGCCCACAACCAATCACTCACGCACACACCAGTCATCTTCCTGACCAGTCTCTTTCTCTCACCCAGAAACACATCACCTCCCTGAACAGTCTATCTCTTAACCACACACATGCTCTCTCTTATATACACACTTAAAATCACTCACAAATGCTCTTGCACCCATCCACACCATCGCTCATCCATAAACACCCACACACACCAGCCCTCACCCAGGCTCTCATTCTCACCCACACCCAGGCTCCCATTCACACATGCGTGCACCGGGCCTCACCGCCAAACCTCTTTTTCCTTCATTGCACGGATGGGCTCCAGTTCCACGTGGCTTTACTCCAGCGGGACCTCTTTTTCGCCGCCACAGGGATGGGCTCCCGTGGCAGCCTTGCTTGGCCAGGGTCAGGCTTCCTCTTCGCCGCCATGGGGATGGTATCCCATGGTGGCCTTGCTTCATTGAGGGTCAGATTTTCTCTTCACCGCCACGGGCATGAGCTCCCGTGGTGGCCTTGCTTGCCACTCCTCCCAACCCCTCACCCCCCGACTTATGCTATGTCCCTTCTTCCTGCCTCACCTGCCAATCAGAAGCTTCCTCCCTTCTTCCTACTTCCACTGGCAGGTAGATGGGAGGAGGCTTCCGATTGGCCTGCACAGGGACAGGAAGAATGGAGGAGGCTTGCCATTGGCCCACGGGGGCAGGGAACAGGGAAGCACAACTGGAGCAGTGGGACACCGGGAGCCGCAACACACCTGCCGGTGCTTGGCGACACACTGGTGTGTCGCAACACACTGGTTGAGAATCGCTGCCCCGGACAACACTGTTAGTACCATTCTCTGCGGCCCTCGCCCAGTGTATGCCCACAGTCCTTTGTCTGAGACCCTCTGAAGCTCTGGATTCCACTTCCAACCTAGCAGGACTCCTTGGACTGGCTGTGAGACATGCGGTGAGTACCTTCATCTCTGTGGTGACTTGTGTCTCCTCTGCACTGTCACAACCAGCACTCTCTGGTGACTCCCACGGTGCCATGCATTGACTCTTCAGTAACTCCTCTGCTGGGGTCTCCATGCTTCTTTTCATGCACCTACCCATGGCCTCTCCTCCTGGGCATTCCATGGCAGCACCTCCATCCCTCTTGCTAAGGATTCCATGGCCTCTGCAGCCTCTTACACTGGTCCCTTGGTAGCACCTCTCCCAGGCTTCTTGATACTGCCTCTTACAGGCCACTTGGTAATGCCCCCTTCTGGGTAGTCTGTGCTGCCCTCTCCAGGACTCTTTTCAGTGTTTGGACACCCTACAGGGCCTTCCTTGGGACCTCCTTTAGTGCCAACCTCAGGCTTCCCTACAGAGCCCCACTTAGGCATCTTCCTGCTGCATTCCTGGCTCTCTGTGAGACCTATTCTTTGGGGCCCTCGTGATCTGTATTGCTTCAGCCACATTGCTGCTGTCCGCCCTTTCTGGGCTGGAGTCGTGCTGAAGTGTCAAGCTCCAGTCATAGAAATCTGATGACTGCTGTGCTTCTTCAGCTTCCAGGAGCTCTGCAGCCTCATCTGGATTCGTTTTGGGCAGGCTGGCAGTTTTTCTCAGCTCACTCACTACCATTGTTTTCTCTCTGGTGAATTACCTTAGCTCCACCTCCATTGGGTCACCTCTGTTGCAGTCTCCTGTAGTTTAGTGACCAGCTGCCACCATTTAATTCTGATGAGGTTGTAGGGCTCCTGGAAGCTGAAGAAGCACAGCAGTTATCAGATTTCTATGATTGGAGCTTGGCACTTCAGCGAGACTCCAGCCCAGAAAGGGCTGACAGCAGCAATGTAGCTGAAGCTAATACAGATCAAGAGGGCCCCAAAGAACAGGTCTCACAGAGAGCCAGGAATGCAGCAGGAAGATGCCTAAGTGGGGCTCTGCAGGGAAGCCTGAGGTTAGCACTAAAGGAGGTTCCAAGGAAGGCCCACCATTTAATTCTACTTTCCTCTCTGGGCATCTATTGTATCTGGGAGCTCTGCACACCTTCTCAGTTTATAAACAAAGAAGTATTAGAATTATTACAGTCTCTCACTCTGGGCCTTTTCTAGGTTCCTTCATTCCCTAGGGTCTACTATTCCTTCCTGGGCTCAGCTTATTTAGTTTACGTGAAGAATTTTGTATGTGATTGAAATTAGTGGAGCAAAGATAATCAATAATATTGCTAGTGTAATTGCTTGACATTAGGCCTAAGTTCTGAGAATTCATATGCCATTTTTCTTATCTTGCTTGTAACAAAAAATAAGTCATGAGATCAGATATACTAACAAGTAGTTACTCAGGATGCTAACGGTGCAGAAATTAGGGAAAATAGGACAGTAGCACCTTAGCTACACCCAACTGTTGCTGATATGATTAGACAGGCAGTTGAGGCCTCAGCAGATGACAAAAACACATGGGAGTAGTCCAAAGAAGAAGGGCATAGATCATAAGAATTAAAATAAAAAGACCAACTTCAGACAAACTGCTTGTAATCAGAGAAAGAACAGATCAGAAGAAAAGCTTGTTGGATATTAAAGTGCCTGATGAACTGTTCCTGATTTCCCAGCACTGTGTTTCCATTTTTTTCCAAGATATATAAGACTCAGACTGGAAACTGTGAGGAGAAGAATCTTTGTATATATTCTTAATGCAAAAATTTAATCTTGTATGCTTTTATTGCTTATTCTCAGACATGAAAAGCCCAGAATACTTTAAAGGACTCGTTGCAGAGATCTGGTCCACAATATCACTCAGCCTACCTTTTGCATGCTTTCCCAGTAGGCTCAGTCCAGACCATGATTACTTGTTGTCTAAGGTTTAAGATATTGTGGAACTGATCTCTGCAACGAGTCCTTTAAAGTATTCTGGGCTTTTCATGTATATGCCCCTTATCAAGAATCAATTGACAGTATGCAATAACCTAAACTACTAAAGCAGCATAACTGATTACCATGTTTATTTTAGAAATGTATAGACAATGACTGATGATGTTCTATGCTTGTCATCATGAGGGCAGATATTAATTTCATTGCCTCCTGCATGTACAAAATATGCTGAATTTTAAAGAGTCGATACAATGGATGATAAAAATTATATCTGTAGTTTATACATCTTGTGTAAATCTCCTGTTTTGCTTTTACTGTCTTCTGTGGTGCAGCAGGAAAATTATGCAAATGAACTCAGGAGGATTAGCCCATTCTGCTGATCCAGTTCCTAATGATCTACAACCGAGGGTCTGCAGCCGAAGTACAGTTTTTTAATGAAAAATCAATCTCTTGAATGTTATCAAGCCTGACAGTGTCCCTTTAGCTGCAGGTGCTAAATTAGCCAGCTCAAAAATATGGTCAGTGACCCTCCTTAAACCAGTCACATAATTTAGAAACTTGATCATAACTTTAAAAAGAAAACATATCTGGATAAGATTAAAAACAAAGGGGCAGATTTTATTTTAAAAGCCTATGGGGTAGATTTTAAAAGCCCTGCACCGGCACACCTATTTTGCATAGGCCGCCGGTGAGCGCAAAGCCCCGGAACGCGCATAAGTCCCGGGGCTTTCTAAAAGGGGCGGGAGGGGGCGGGTCCAGGGGCGTGTCCGGGGTGGGTCCAGGGGCGGGCCGGGAATGTGGTACTGAGTCCCCCGGCACTGCGGCCTGTGCCGGGGGATGCCGAGGCGGCATGCGCAAGTTACGCCTGCCTCAAGCAGGCGTAACTTGCGCAACAAAGGTAGGGGGGATTTAGGTAGGGCTGGGGGGTGGGTTAAATAGGGGAAGGGAGGGGAAGGGGGGGACGTGGAGGGAACGGAGGCAGGCTGCGCGTCTCGGCGCGTGCAGTCTGCCGATTTTGCGCAGCCTTGCGCGCGCCGACCCCTGATTTTATAAGCTACGCGCGGCTACGTGCATATCTTATAAAATCCGGTGTACTTTTGTTGGCGCCGGTTGCGCCAACAAAAGTACGAGCGCGCGTACTTTTTTAAGATCTGCCTCAGCACGAGTAAATCCAGGTGGATTTACTCGCGTAGGGGGGGTTAGGCGTGCCGGGCCCATTTCAAAAGGCCCAGTGGCACGCGTAAAGCCCCGGGACGCGCCTAAGTCCCGGGGCTTGAAAAAATGGGTGGTCGCGGGGCGGGGCGGTCCGGGGGCGCGCATGTTATAAAATAGGGTGTACATTTGTGTGTGCCGGTTTGAAAATCAGGCCTAAAATGTAAAGTAAAATGTAAAGTAAAATGTAAAGTAAAATGTAAAGTAAAATGTTTACCTGAAGTTCTCAGGACTCAGTAGCAGCAGCAGCAGCAGCACGGAGAGTGAAGCCAGACCCATGTGGGGAAGACAAGCTGGGCCGGTCAGGCAGCATCAGTGTCGGGATCTGGGGCAAGTTATGCCGGCTGGGAGAGCTGCAGTTAGGAGTGGTTTTGGGCTGCTGCTGTACCGCGATTGGCCTGAGGTGTGGTGAGGGCAAGAGAGGGTGGACCTGGCGTCTGGCTGGGCGCGATTTTGAGGAGAGGATTGGGAGGAGCCTGAAGCTAGTCAAATCGCTGGGCCCTGCCGTCAGAGAGGAGAAGTCATGGTTCAGAGGAGCCATAACACCGCTGAGCCCTGAGCGTCAGAGAGACTTGTACTGGAGGAATCAGCTAACCGGCAGCAGTCAGCTGAGCTGAAATTGCCACCACTGCTGGTGGCGTCCTCCTCTCGCGTGTGGAGCTTCAGAAGGAAGGCGCCGTAGGACAGCCGGGGCCTATGCTGGGATTGCTGCTGGGGTGAATTCAATTTAAAAATAAAGAAAAATAAAAAAAATGCTGTGATTTGCATCGGAAGGCTTGAAGGGATGCCCCCGATGCTACGGTTGAGTAGGCCACAATGTCACTGACATCACTGATGATGTCAGCGGGTTCCCTCGGTTCAGGTGGGAGGCTATCAATTTTGGAAAAATAAAGAAAATTAGAAACAATTGAAAGAGCTTGCTGCCCTGGACACACGACAACACCCTTAACATCAACCTCGGCCACAACTGCAGTTTTCACCTCGCAGGGGCAGCGGTTTATACATAGTATTTCTCTAGATTAAAAAAAAACAAAACCTAAACAGAAAGGATCTGATAATCATAAACCAAAATATGACGAAACGCTTTCTGTTAACAGAGTCATCAATCTACATTTGCTTATGATTTTCTTAAAGATTTACGTGTTTAAAACTGGGTTTTATGTGCGTAAATGCATTTTTTTTAAATTGCTACAATATATGCTACTTTCACATGCATAAATCTTTTCGAAATTTACCCCCCAGTTCCCTAGGCTGTGGATGTATCTATTTATCTAACTAGCTTCCAACGCCAAGTCGACAGAAAATTTAGAATATAGTACAGAGTCTGGGTAGAATCTAGAATTTTATTTATAAATCTTATGAGTAGTCAAGAACAAAACTAAAACAGATGGAGGGACTCCTATAATCCAACTAGTAGATGTCTTTGTTTTACACAGTCTGGATGCCATAACAAAATAAGGCTTTGATTTTCAATACTTTTTTTTCCCCTATAGACACAGAATGAGAAAAAAAAAAGCCTTAGCAAACCAACCCCTAAACACACTATCCATAATATTCCATATATTTTTCATTTTTAAACTGTTATAATAGAAGCACTGTAATTTTGTGCAACAATATATTGAACTTAAAAAGAGCAACAGAATCTATCAAAATACCAATCTACTACCTGCAGTTATATTTTTTACATTTAAGATTTTCTGTGTTTAGTTAAAAGTAGTGTATTGTATTTCACATCTTTTATACTATTTGGAATTTAAAGAGCAGCTTTTCATGTCTGAAACTGGATAATGACCCTCTTGCATTTTGTTATTAAGCCAGTTATACATTATGCACAGAGTGTGGGGTTCTGGCAGAGGATCACAAGATGTATTTATAGAGAAGACCCTCCCACCAATCCATAAACCTAACATATTCTCCTATACCTGCCATTCCTGTCACTGCCTGGGTTTCTACTGAGGCAGAAAGATGGTATTCTTCTTACATTAAGGCCGATTCAGTATGGTGCGCTTAGGCCGAGCGCACCGTTAGCCCCCGATTGGACGCACATTTTCCACGCGCTATTATTACGCCTTATACAGTAAGAAAACGTGCGTCCAACTCCCCGAAACTAATAGTGCCCTCAACATGCAAATGCATGCAAATGCATGTTGATGAGCCTATTAGTCCCGCGCGATACAGAAAGTAAAATGTGCAGCCAAGTTGCATATTTTACTCTCAGAAATTAACGCCTGCCCAAAGGCAGGCGTTAATTTCAGCCAGCACCGGGAAAGTGTACAGAAAAGCCGAAAAAACTGCTTTTCTGTACACCATCTGACTTAATATCATAGCGATATTAAGTCGGAGGCCCCCAAAATAAAAAAAAAAATCTGCCTGCGGCCCGCGGTTTGGAAAACAGATGCTCAATTTTGCCGGCATCCATTTTCCGAACCCGTGGCTGTCAGCGGGTTTGACAACCAACGCCGGTAAAATTGAGCATCGGCTGTCAAACCCGCTGACAGCTGCCGCTTCTGCCAATAAAGAGGTGCTATGGACGCGGTAGTGTCCCTAGCGCCTCCTTATTAGCGCGGGCCCTCATTTGCATACTGAATCACGCGCCCAGGAGAGTAACCTGGGTGCGCGTTGTTAGAGCTGGCGCTCGCCTCGGAGCGCCGGCTCTCCCGCACATTTTACTGAATCGGCCTGATTATAAGTTCCTTACATGGTTTTGCATCCTTTGCTGGTTGCTCTGCCTCATGAGCCACGTGTGCCTTGAACAGCTAAAGCAAGTTGGATACCGGTGTGATTTTTCGAGTGCCTGGATGCCAAGGTCTTTTGCCTGCTAAGGGCAAACATCATTCCTGGTTACTAAGGATGCCCTGGATAGGCTGGTTTGTCTTTAGAGCTGTCTTCCATGATGCATGATATGTAGGCAGCCCAGTGTGGTTATTGTGGTGTAGAAAAAAAGACTGTGTGGGCAGCTTTTGAATGAGTGCTTTGTATGTTAAATAGGTACTCTGTAATTTTCAGAAGATTGCACATGCAGCCATGAAGATGGTTTGCACAGCCCCTTGATATTGTGCTAAGACAAAGAAAAGAGGAAAGCTCCTGATATTATGCTGTCCTGTCTATATATCAGGAAAGACTGTAATGACTTAAGGACATTAATAAAGGAGCAGAACAGTTCTAATATTCCAGGAAATGTTTAAAAATGAAGAGACTTGAATTTCATGCCGTAATATTACTGACTTAGTGGGGATGTACATTGAAAGGAGGTAATTTTCACAAGGATTTATATGCTTAAAATGAGGTTTTATGAGCCTAAATGGACTTTACACACATAAATGGGCTTTTGAAAATTGCTATAATATATGCTATTTTAATGTGCATAAATCCTTGTAAAAATTACTGCCAAAAGATTTTTTTCTCATTTGTTTCATTTTATATAAAATGAAAAAAATAAACAAGAAACAAAAAAAGAAATGAAAAATAAAAGTAAAAGAAAAACTGAGGGTTCTGATGCTGCCCTCTGCTGCCAACATTTTAAACCAAGCTTGGTGCCTGCCTGCAAGTCCTCATGGGCTTCCCACACTACTTCTTATCCAATGTAGAGATCTTTAATGAGAAGAAATGATCTTCAATCAGTCCTTCCCCACCACTGCTGGTTTTCAAAATGGCCAGCGATTGACCTGAGGCCTGCGCCATTTTGTTAGTGTTGCAGAATGCTCATAGGTTGTCAAGTCAGGGGGATTCTACCAGAGGAATCACAGCAGGGCCATCTTTAGACAGGTTTGAAAAGTACAACTGCACCAGGACTGTGGCTGGAGGGAGAGGGAGCCTGAGGCATTCTTCACGGTCCTAAAGATGACCATGTAACATGGGCTGGTGGCAGCACAAGGGGGTGAGTTGGGTGCATGGGCCATACCTCTTCCCCACACCAGCTCTTTAGCAAAACTGAGAAAGCTACTGAGGCCCATTTAAGGACCCATCTGCTAGCCCTAAAGACAGCCCTAAATCGCAGAGTCTTCTAGTAACAGAGCAAAAGATGGCAGATGAGGACTCTAAGGCCCAATCTTTGCTGATGTAATGCTATAGATCTTAGATTTTAATTTCACTGCTTTATAACTAGAGAACCTCTGTGCTTATCCTATAATGTATTGAATTTCATTACTTTTTTTTGTCTCTATCGCTTATATTAGGATGCCATGCTATGCATCCACCATCATTTCTGTGAATAACTGGTATTACTTCTCATTCTCTCCCCTAGGTGCCTCATACCCTGACATCTTACTATGTAGCATTATTTCCTCTGAAAAAAGATTTGCTTTTTGTGCATTACTTATACCTTAGATGTATTTTAATGCCTCATATCCTCCCTATCTCTCCTTCTCCTCTAAAGAATGCATAGTTAGATCCTTACACTTCGTTTATAAGATTTTTGATTCAGGCCTTGCAGTATTTTGGTAGCTCTTTACTGCACTGGCTCTATCCTGCCTATACCCTTTTGGAGGTACAGATTTGGATACAATACAACAAATGAGGTCCACCAACAGGGAGGCATTATTACCTTCCTGTTTCCACTGGTTATCCTTCCCCTTATGTGCACTAGCATCCATTTATTTCTGGCCACTGTCTTGTCATACTGTTTTGCCACCTTGAGCACATCAGACAAAAACAAGTGATTTACGCAGTTCTATGGAAGGAGACAATAATTCCTAGTGTTGACCATCCATTGTCTCTACATCAGAGAGCCTAGCAGAAGAAGCTTCAGCAATATTAAGCCTAACAAGATCAGAGAATAGAACCGAGATGTTTAGTCATATGCACTCATCAGATACTAAAACATTTCCGGCTGTTTTCTTAAGAGGTGAAATTATCAGAAAGTTTATGAAAAACATAGACTATGAATTGACCTATTGTGCAATAATAGTAAAATCAAAAGAATGCTAGAAACGGTCTCCAGTGATGCACCATTATATAATCATAGCGTTAATCTCCAGTGGGATGCATTATTCTATCAGAGTGCAGTTAATGGTGTTGCAGTGGTCTTACAACAGCTGCTTTCATAGATGCATTTCTAAAACCAGTTGTTCAATGCGAGGGGGTGGAATTCATAGGGCGGAGAAATTCTTGGAACAGAAGGTCTCCAGCCTGGTAATTTCACAGCACAAATAGCTACATCTGTTGGCTTCTGCTTCTGGGTATCAACAAGCAGCCCCGAGACCACATGCTTTAAAGAATATATACAAAATTCAACTGTAATCATACTTAAATACCACTGACATGTACCTTTACCTAAATATCACTGACATGTACCTTTACCAAAGGTTCATTGTTTAGTTTTTTGGTTTTTTTAAACCACCTGGAAGAACCTCCAATGATATGAGACGGACTTCATGTCTGGTCCATATTATTGCTGTTTGTGCCGTCACAGTCCTTATGCACATCTTGCATCCCTATTTACATGCATGAATGCTTCCAGGTAGAGATGTGAATCGTGTGATCGATCGTCTTAACGATCGATTTCGGCTGGGAGGGGGAGGGAATCGGATCGTCGCAGTTTGGGTTTTTTAAATATCGTGTAAATTGTGTAAATCGTGTAAATCGAAAACCAGCACACTAAAACATCCCTAAAATCCACCCCGACACTTTAAAATAAATCCCCCACCCTCCCGAACCCCCCAAAATGCCTTAAATTACCTGGGGTCCAGTGGGGGGGGGGCGGGAAAACCGGCACACTAAAACAACCCTAAAACCCACCCCGACCCTTTAAAATAAATCCCCCACCCTCCCGAACCCCCCCAAAATGCCTTAAATTACCTGGGGTCCAGAGGAAGGGTCCCGGTGTGATCTTTCACTCTTGGACCTCCGTGCGTTGTAGAAACAAAATGGCACGGCACCATTTTGCGCAAAATGGCGCCGGCCATTCGGCAACACGATTCGACTGCAGGAGGTCGTTCCGGACCCCTGCTGGACTTTTGGCAAGTCTTATGGGGTCAGGAGGCCCCCCCAAGCTGGCCAAAAGTCCCTGGGGGTCCAGCGGGGGTCCGGGAGCGATCTCCTACGCTCCTGACATCGGGGGACAAAAAAACAAAATGGCGCCGGCCTGTCATATGACAGGTCAAAGGTAGCGCCGGCACCATTTTGTTTCTACAATGCACGGAGGTCCGAGGTCCGAGAGTAAAAGATCACACCGGGACCCTTCCTCTGGACCCCAGGTAATTTAAGGCATTTTGGGGGGGTTCGGGAGGGTGGGGGATTTATTTTAAAGGGTCGGGGTGGGTTTTAGTGTGCCGGTTTTCCCGCCCTCCCCCTTCCCCTCCCCTTCCCCCGATTTACGATTTTTTTACGATAAATCGGGGGAATTGTTATTGTATCGCGGCTCTAACGATTTTTGACGATTTAAAATATATCAGACGATATTTTAAATCGTCAAAAAACGATTCACATCCCTACTTCCAGGTGCCCCAGCTACATTTCAGAAGTGCCCATGCAAATGGAGATTTCACCCTGTTGGTGCTAACTGCACTCGATCATCATTACCACCACCATCGTGAACTTGCCCATTTTCGACACAATAGATGGTAACGATGATATGTGCCAGTTCTTTCTATGCCCGTTTCTCTTTGTTTCATCCATGTTTCCAGCTTGTGACCATCCCAGACTACTCTTTACTTTCTGCTGTCTCTTTGGCCCTCTATCCATTTAAACGTGAATTAGCCAGATTGCCATCGGAGCCTCCGAGTGAGAGATCAGTACCGGATTTATCCAACATTGTTTTACAGTACACAAATCTACTCAAATGTATCTATTAAACCAATTAGGGAGACGTTTTCTAAACTGTGTTAAAATCAGCTGTTAAACTGCATTCATTGATGATTATAACAGGAGCCCTATCTGCCAGTTTAAAGATCAGTTTACTACAGCACATAATGCCTTTAGTAAATCAGGCATTAAATCTGGTGATTTGCAGGAAATAATGCTGTTTCATTGCTGCCGAAGATAAAGTGATGGGGACTGTGAAGTACTCCATCCCCTGATTGAAAAATGTGTCCACTAGGGACAGAAGTCCCCTGAATCCTGCCAGTTTGGCCAGTCCCCCCCCCCCCCCCTCCCTACCACACACACATATACACACACAAAGATGAGAGTAATGGCATCCAAAGCTGAAGTGCTTCATCCCCACCTCCCCAAAGCAAGAGTAAAGCCACCACCCCCAGGCTGAAGTTCTCCATTTACCAATCCAGTAAGGCAAGTGAAAGAAAACCTCCAGACCAAAGTTCCCCCAATCCCCATTCCCAAAATAAAAGCAAAGTGTCATGCTTCTGAGGCAATTTAAAGTTGGTTTTTCCTCCTCAGGTTGATTCCCCCAGTCTTCCTTCTCCCAGCCTATCCCATCTGACAGTTGCCAAATGATGATGGGGGCAGAAGACAGCATGGCAGCCTTCTGCCTGTGGACTCCGGCAAGTGAAATGGCAACCTTATCTAGACCTTTGCCATTTTGTCTTTTAGTTACCAGGATAGGACTATGTCATGCTTTCTTCTGTTCTCATTCTCAGCTGGTGTTACGCCCGTCGGTCGCAGACGGCTGCGACTTCTCATGCTCACCTCTTTTTTCCCTGCACCGTCAATCATTGGAAGAGTGGCAGTCTCCGCCAGCCAACGCCGACCTCCCTGGCATCCCCGGGACGGCGTGGGTGCTGCTGACCGCCATCTTGATTTTGGAATCACCTAAGGCACGTGCGCGCGCACCAGGGCCTTCTTTTTTTTTTACACGTCATGGCGGGAACCTCGGGGACGTCCCCTCCGGATGAGTTAGCAAGGAGTTTCCTTGTTGCTGAATCCGTTCTACTTTTGGACTTTAGTTCCGGACTTCCCTCTGGGTTTTGGACGCTCCGGGTACCCGCTCCTCGGGGGCCCTTCCACGTCCTTGGCTATCCGCTCCTCGGAGGGCCTTCTGTCTTGGGACCTTATCTTGGAACTTCCACTTGTGAGTACCTTCTATTGACTTCAACGACTCAAGCTTGGCTGAAGCTTTCCTGCAGTGTACTCCGTGCCTCGGGTCACTACCGCTCCTTCTTCAGCGAAGCCATTCCAGTACACCCGGAGCTGCAGGGTATTGCCGCTTCAGCTACACTTCCGGGTTCCTGCACCTCAATCTTTTCATCTACAGTACAGATTCCTCGGCGTACCCCACTCCGCGGGCCACTACCGGATCATCTCAGCTGTGGTATCACTCTGGCATACCTCTCTGCTCAAGAACTATACTATTTACAGCTCCTGCTCTGCAGGCTCTGCCTTTTCCTTGCTACATAATTGTCTCTATAATATAGTTGTGTCCTATGCTGCTGAGACCCCGCCTATTGATGGTGAGGCTCACAGGGCTCCTCCCTGTGGGCGGAGACATCTCTCATCTCGACCCAGGGTTCACATCCATACAAAAACATAACAGCTGGCTATCTTCAGATGGACTAGGGGTGTGGTGTATGTGTGTGTGTGTGTGTATGTGTGTGTGTGTGTGGGGGGGGGGGGGGAGTGGGTTACCTGGCCAAAGGGAAGGAGAGTCAGTTGACCTGGAAGCTCCTTGATCTTGCCTTGAGGAGGTGGGATGGAGAACCTTCAGCACAGAGAGGACTTTATTTTTTGCCTTAGGATTGGGGAGTGGGAGTACTTTGGCTTACGTGGGCTTTATTGTTGCCTGGGGACATGAAGAGACTTTTCCCCACATTTGATCCATATTCTTTAATCTGAGTGGTGGGGAGTGTATCAGAGACCCCACTGGGATCATGTTAGCTGCCAATGGCTAACTTTACAATGTAACTAAATCTCAGATGGTGTAAATACGTTTTAGTTTACCGGTGGGTTAACACCAGTTGTGCTGCTTAACATAATTGGCAACTATTTTAATGTTAATGAACTGCTTTGCATAAATTTGCATGCAATGCAGCTCATTAAAACTTTTTTTGTATTAAGTTTGTTTTAACATTAATATGGACTTACACACTAAAGTGTGATAAATAATGCAGCGTTAATGTGTGTCAAACATGTGTTAATGCATTTTAAAGAATGTTTAACATATGTTAATGCTTGCATTAATGTTCATGCACTTAAGTAAATAGAGCCTTTAATCTGTAAAACAAAATTCAGATATTCTTATTGGCTGAAGGTAGTTTTAAGTATAAAAGTGACACCTTTGGGAGTTAACTTTATTTTAAAAAATGCAAGGGGTGGACAGGCGATGGTTTTTAACATTATAAAAACTGTTTGCTCATGCCTAGTCAAATACTATTGGTGTTTGATTTGTTTAGCCTTTGATGAGTTAGCAGAAGGGGAGGGGGGATAAGAACAGTTCCTCAGTGAATGAACAGCTTTGCTTGCAGCCAGTCTGAGTGTGTGATCAGGACAGGCATGAGATGCCTGGCTGTCATTGCTTTGTGCCCTGCAGTCATCCTTCTCCAGCTGGATCACAACTGTTCATGAAGAACTGAATGTGCTGGGCGAGCAGGAGAGAAACCCAGGACTTACAATGCCGAGGCGATGCACTTTGCTCCTGCACATCATGCTTAGGAGCAGGTAACAAAATCCTCTGAATGCACTGAAGCAAAGAAGAAGAAAAAAAAATGGACTACTTTCTGCTTCTGATGTGGAGTTTACCTGTTGCATTTCTCAGCAATAACTCAATGCCATTTTTCACAGTCCTGAAGCTTGGAAGTATTGTAAAGGCAGGTTAATTTATGTTATTATTTTTTTCTAAAAAAAAAAAAAAAAAGAAAAGTAAAGATTTAATAGTGCCTTTTCTTTCCTATTCAAGCTGATTTCTTCTATTGTTGTCTTAATTGCATTGAAACTTAGTATTTCTCTTTTCTTTTAGACCTTCCAGCTGTGCTGCCTCTGTGGCGTGTCTTTTGCAGAAGCATTAACCAGTGACAGCAGTATCAGTGGATTTAATTCTGGTTTGTATTATTTTTACACAGAAACCTGCACAGAAATAGCATTAACTTTCTTTTTAAATCTAATCATTGGGGGCTTTTTAACAAATAGAACACAAGAAGCATGTATGGTGATTCTAAATGCAATCACTGTTTTCTTTGAAACCCTGTTGCATATTGCATAATTATTTTAAAAAAATAGAATAAAACTGAGTGATTAACTGATCAGCACATGAAGCAACAGCATTATTAAAAATGCTATAATTTTGGAAAGGTTTAAAACAGGATGGCAAGTGAGAGCAGGGAGGAGAAGTACTTACCTATAAGCAATAATTATTTTTTTCTGGTTTTGCTACCATTAGATTGTTAATGAGTATCCTGGTAGAACAGGGCATGTGTCTGCACTTACTCAACAGGTATGACATTTGAACAGTGCTTGGGTAACCCCCAGTCTCTTGGAGCTGAGGGATTTTCTCTGCTTTAGCAGCTGCTGCCTCCTGGTCGGCAGCCTACTTTTTTTTTTTTTTTTTTTTTAAATGCTTCTGCAATGCATTCACCCCAGTATAAAAATGTTCAAGTCCATGACGTATTGTTTCCTGCATGGGCTGCCCTTTTTCCCTTTAATATATATCCAATAAAATCCCTTCTTAACAAGGAAATTAATAATGCTTGTAGCATCTGCTGCAGAAAAGCTGGAATATGTATATTATTTAAAATTAAAAAAATAAATATATATATATATATATTAAAATTATATATATGTAATTTATTATTATTTTACTGTGCGGTTAAACATAGAGACAGCTGTAAACATTTCCATCAGATCAAACATCTATTTATTTAAATTGCAGTTTGTTGTAACAGAGATATATCTGCAACTTCCTGAGTGTCCAGTCTAATCACCGCTATGTGTCGTATTTGAAAGGTTCACAGAGATTTAAACTTACATGTACATGCATGTCATTCAATCCAAAACAAGCTTGCTTTTGAATTAGAAAGTGGCTGTATGGATAATGTTGCAAATTATGGTGCTCAGTGCTGTCTATCCAGATGCCACATATCCTACTGGCGGTACTGTACAAAAGTTTGATCACTTTTGGATCTGTGGGAGCAGCTGTGCTAGATTCTTTCAAAGATCGATTTGATCTTATTTTGGCTCTTGCTACCTCATTTTATGCTCTGATCAGTCTCAGAATATCAAAGGAGTAAGTTTACAATTTAGGACAAAGTAAGGCAAAAAAAAAAAAAAATTGCAAGAAACTGTACGATGCAGTTTGGAAGCAGCACATCTTTTGCCCCAAGGATATAATTTCGTACGACTTCGGGAAGCGAAAAAAAAAAAAGTTTCATTTAAAAAAAAAAAAAAAAAAATCATGCAAGCAAGAACTTGTTAAAAAAAACAAACCCAAAAAGCACTGCGGAAATGTGAAGCAATGTAGCTTTTGTGAGGTAAAGTCCTGCAGTGTATTTTGGTTGCATAGAAACCTGCACAAATGATGGTGGCAAAGGTGGGACTCGGGCTTTCAAAATGATGCCGGACTTTGGGAATTCCTTTTTCCCAAACTTTGCCTTACATATAAACCTGTTCCTTAATTTATTGTGGGGTGGGGGGAATTTTCAAAAGGACTGATGTGCTAGAATTGAGTTTTACCCACATAAAGCATGCAAGTGAGCTTTTGAAAATTATCTGTAACTCCTTTGAAAATTACCTCCCTCGATGTTTATGTTCTTATGTTCAGAAACTCTGTTTATTGTAACGCCTTAACCACGATAGTTTTGTTCTATGGAAACCAACCTGATTTGATACTTGTATTGAGAAGGTCGGTATATAAAAATCCTAAATAAATATATATATATATATATATATATATTTATTTTTTTTTTGGGGGGGGGGGGGGTGAAAGATTAGGTGTCCCTTGTTTTTGTAAATGTGTTTTTATGTTCAGTCTTCATTGGGTCATGCCCTCCCTGTATCAACTTGATACCTGCACGTCTAATACTTGGCCGAGGACCAAAACAGCAGCATGGTGATTAGCCCATTTGCTTAGATTTATAATGGCGGGAGTGGTTACCAAAAACAGGGGGGAGGGGCTGGAGAACTTTAACCCCTCCTCCCGATGCATAGAAAGAGGACAAAAGGGAATGGCTAATGGTTGTGGTTGAGCTGTCCATCCCCCCCCCAGGCTGACCACATGTTGGTCGAAGCGGCAGCGGCGGCTTTGCTCGCTGCACCATTAGCTTCCTGGCTGCAAACACAATTCGATAGCAATTACTGCCCCACAGGCGGGGGGACGGAGGGGACCATGTGTGCTCAGCCTTGAGACCTCCTGGTGCTGACAAATGCCTTGACGGGAGCCCTTGTGGGAAACTTCACAAGTGCTGCTTTTCCTTTTTGCTCGCAGTGGGGAGTTCCCCACAGCGCAGGAAAGATACAAATCCAGCTTTGTAATGTAAATTAAAAACACACCTACTGCCACAGTGATGAAAGCCGCAGACACTGGGCTCTACTTTGCTCTTTTTCATGCCTGTTTTTAATGTTTATTTATCTGTTCCTGATTTCTGTGTCAGAAAATTGAATAATTGATTTTTTTTTTTTTTAGAAATGTGAGATGTTTCTTTAGATGGAATATATGTCTTATGTGATAAAATCTAAAATTCATCACTTTTTTCTTTTTATTACACTATCATTTTAAATTCACCTCCCTTCCAGTCCAGTAACTGGAGCGGAGGAGAAGCCCTGTGGTTAGAGCAGTAGGGAGTAAGAACCAAGGTAGCCAGGGTTCAAATCCCTGTTCACTGAAAGTTTTCTCCCTTTGTGTGTTTATGGAAAAAAAAAAAAGCTTAGTATGTAGGGCACTTAGGGGCCGATGCAATACGGTGCGCTGAGCCGAACGCACTGAATCTGCAGTCGGACGCGGGTAGAATAGGTGCTAATCAATCCCCTAATGCAATAAGGAGATTAGTGCATATTCAACGTGCGTCCAACGCGGAGTGAATCTAATAGCACTCATCACATGCAAATGCACGTGAATGAGGCTTTTAGGCATTCATTCCCGATGGAAAAAAAAAAGTGCGTCTCAGACGCACATTTAACTGTCATCTATTAACGCCTGCCAGGAGCAGGGGTTAATAGCTGTGCGCATCAAAAAGAGATGAAATATAAAAAATAAAACAAAAACAACCCAAATTGACAGTCGGACCCATCACGAATACCGACACCGAGTTTATCGGCGTCGGTTTTCCTTACCGTGGACAGCCATGAAAACCGACGCCGATAAACTCGGTGTCGGTTTTCCGGCGAATAGTAGTCACGTAAATCATCGCCGGGTTTATCAGCTTCAGTTTTCGTGGCTGTCTGCCGGTAAGGAAAACCGACGCCGATAAACTCGGTGTTGGTTTTCGTGACCGGCGTACAGCAGTCACGAAAACTGAAGCTGATAAACCCGGCGATGATTTACGTGACTACTATTCGCCGGAAAACCGACACCGAGTTTATCGGCGTCGGTTTTCATGGCTGTCCACGGTAAGGAAACCGACGCCGAGTTTATCGGCGTCGGTTTTCATGGCTGTCCACGGTAAGGAAAACCGACACCGAGTTTATCGGCGTCGGTTTTCATGGCTGTCCACGGTAAGGAAAACCAACACCGAGTTTATCGGCGTCGGTTTTCATGGCTGTCCACGGTAAGGAAAACTGACACCGATAAACTCGGTGTTGGTTTTCATGACCGGCGTACAGCAGTCATTTAAATATAGCATGGTGCCCACCTTGGGGGCGCCCTGGGGCGTGTTACGAGAGCAGGCCCTGACTGTTCAGCGCCCGCTTTCTACGTGAGTTTCTTGCGTTGGCCCCTTACCCTTGGTGGACCGGGAATGCCTCCAGTACCTGAATGTAACTCACCTTGAGCTACCAATGAACAAGGTGTTAGGCAAATCTAAAATACTTAACAAAAAATAGACCTTTGGTCAGGGTTGAGAAATCCTAGCTTCTTTCAGAAGCTGGTGGGTGTGCCTCTTGAACCCTTCAGACGACAATAAAAATAGTAGCAGGGAAACAAAAAAAGAGTATATTAAAGCCCAAATGACCTTAACAAATAGTCATCCCGCCCCCAAACAAAAAATGATTCCATATGGTCAGCCCATTAACATCGGATCAGGTTAGTCACAGGACCTCAATCGGAATTGACTTGTGAGGATTCTGCTTTCTTTTAGTAAAAGTAAAATTAAAAAGATTCGGACTAGTCTGAGAACTCTTCCAGCCCTTGCTGCTAGTCTATGATCAGCACATTCCACTGCCCCGGAGACCTGTAATAGGTTATATCTGCAAATGTCTAAACCTATCACATCCTTTGAGGTATGTAAAATGTTATCCAGCACCTTATAAATGGGTGAAAACTTTGCAAAAAGAGCATTCCTCTTTATTTGGCTCATGTTATCAATGGCTTCCCGGTCCAAGGTGTCCTACGCCTTCTACTGAAGAAGGCAGCGGTAAGACCACTTTTGAAGAAAGGTGGTCTTTGACTAATTTGACTGAGAACTATTGGCTGCTATTCAATTTACCATTCCTGGCAAAGATTATAGAAAAAGCAGTTTATTGTCAACTTTCAGATTTTATGGAGCAAAATAATACTTATTGTTAGCCCCCGGTTGGACACGCGTTTTTGACGTGCTATTTTTACCTTTTATACAGTAAGGGGTAATAACGCGTGGAAAACGTGCAGCCAATCCCTCCGAAACTAATAGCGCCCGCAACATGCAAATGCATGTTGATGGCCCTATTAGTTATTCCCGCGTGATGCAGAAAGCAAAATGTGCGGCCAAGCCGCACATTTTAATTTCGACCGGCACCGGGAAAGTGTACAGAAAAGCAGAAAAAACTGCTTTTCTCTACACCCTCCGACTTAATATCATAGCGATATTAAGTTGGAGGCCCCAAAAATAAAAAAAAATGTAAAATTTAAAAAAAAAAAATTTAAATCTGCCCGCGGCCCGCGGGTTGGAAGACGGACACTCAATTTTGCCGGTGTCCGTTTTCCGAACCTGTGGCTGTCAGCGGGTTTGAGAACCGACGCCGGTAAAATTGAGCGTCAGCTGTCAAATTCCCTGACAGCCGCCGCTTCTGTCAAAAAGGAGGCGCTAGGGACGTGCTAGTGTCCCTAGCGTCTCCTTTTACTGCGGGCTCTCATTTGCATATTTTTTGTTTCTGAATCAAGCGCCTTGGAGAGCGGGCGCTTGCCGGCTCTCCCGCGGGTTTTTCTGTATCGGCCCGACTATTTGCCAAGAACCATAACCCCCCCCCCCCCCCCCCCCCCGTGGTCATCCATCAAGCTGGAGCTGGAGCCTAATTGGCTGTACTGAGCCAAGCCTAGCTGGGGCTTACACACACCCTTCTGACCCTCTCCCCTGCCAAAACATCAGAGCCTGGGCCTACTCAGTAGGGGTGATCCCCTATGACCTTCCTTTTGCCCCTCTCAAATCAGCCAGGGCTGGTGACATCCCTGGTCTCTACTTAATTTTGTTTAAAAATGTATATCTCAAATGAAGCTCAAAGTGGGTCTCAAGAATGCAATCAGAAAATCCATAATAACGAACACAAACCAATCAAAAAAAACAAATGCATCAACATTTTTCCCTACATAGTGTTCGTCTGCCCTGCCCCTTTCTTCTGCTGGACCCTCTCTTCCTTGGGGTCCGGGTAGAAGTAAGGGGCACTTGCTCCTGCCCCACTAGATTCTTTTAAAAAATGGTGCTAGTTGGCCCTAAAGCCAGCATCAAGATTGACTTCAAAATGGCCCTGGTCTCAAGGCCATCTGGTGCCATTTTCATGTACGGCCATAGAAACGTATGGTTGTACAAGAAAATGGCGTCAGCCGGTCTTAAGAATGCCTGTTTAGAAGCAGTTGCAAGTTGCCTGTTCCAACTTAAACTGAAATTAAATCCAAGTAAATCTGAGTTGTTGTGAATCAATAGAATGGATAATTCTCTGACTAGCCACCCTGCCATCGCAGGTTTTGTCTTGGAACCGAAAGAAGTAATACCAAGTTTGAAAGTCAAACTTGAGTCACGTTTTTCTGTGTCCGCACAAGTGTCTGCGGTGGCTCCCAAATCTACATGGCAACAACAGTCCTTCATTCACTGATTACAAATTTGCCGCTTAGTATAATTAATTCATTTATATGAATTTTAAATAAAATTCTTTGGATTTTTGCAACTCCTTATATTATGGTCTACCAACAAATATAGATTAAAGTTAATGCAAAATAAGTGTGGCTGGACTACTGACTGGACTAAAATATCCTGACCATGTTTACCCTGCCCTACAAAACGTACATGGGCTCCCAATGGAGGCTAGATTAATACTCCAGATTATGTTTCTGATTTTCAAATGACTGTATCACGGGATGGCAGAACATCTTGCATAGTGTTTATCACACTGTACCCCTGCCAGGCTATTGAGATTCTCACAGCAAACTTTGCTTGCGGTCAGTGCCCACCTAATGTCAAAACTAGATGGATTGGATTTAATTACTTTGCTTCTGTTTGGTTGTATTAGAAGGCCTGATTTACTGAGGCTTTACTCCCATTCTGTGTCTATGGGAAAAATTCATAGTCAATGAGACCCTTAATTATTGATTACTAGCACCTTTTTCTCCACCTGCGTGAACTGCCTCATGGCTCAAAAAAATCAGGCATCTGGCACTCCCTCTCCATTGTCCTCTCTTCAGTGCGGAGAACGGACCTGAGGAAGGCCTGAGCAGGGAGATGGGGGTGAGAAGAGGACTGATGCGTGGTCCCTGCTGAGAGAGAGGACCCCTATGGGGGAAAGGGAGAGGGAAAGTTAGTGTGAGAGGGGATGGATTGTTAAGCCATGTTTATGTTCTTTCATGTTAATGTATGCGTGTGTTGGGGGGAGGTAGGAGGTCTTATGTTGTTAGGACCACTGAGCCCCCTTCTTTGTCCATGTGTGTGTGTGTGTGTGTGTGGTTCTTAAGTTGGAGCTGTTAAACCTGCATTGTTGTGAGAAGGGGCTATTATGTTACAGTTCAAAATGTCCAGACAACAAAGGTAGAAAAGAAAGCCTTTTGGTTGAATATATTTAGTTATGGCAATGTGAATGTGCAGCATCTCCAATATTTTTGCATTTTGTATGGTATAGAAAGAAGTTAATTTCTATTTCTCCAGTGTTGCATTGCATACTGAGTCTGGCTTATTGGGGATCCCAATTTAGTTTTTGTCTGCATATTTATATTTATAATTTGTGATCGCCTATTCTGCATTTGTTGAGGTTCTCTCCATGTTCTGTCTCTGTGATCAAGGTGAGGTATTCTGCTAGTGTGGAGTTTCTGAGCAGTGATCTATAGCAGTTCAGCCTGTTCTAGTTTCCCAAGAGGAGGTGTATTGGTATTCTAGGGTTGGGTGCTGTCATTTCATAGGCTGCATGGCTGGTTGCAGGGGGCAGGGCCCTTGTCTGCCCCTTCCCACTCCATCCCCAAGGAGAGGCCTGCATGTGAGTACCAACACCTTTTTCCATAGGTAAAAAGTACAGGCCTGGCAGTTTGGTCAGGTCTTGCCTGTATCAGGGACTTAAAATCTGTAAAATTTTGTTAGGGAGGCAGGTTCTATCTTTTTGGGACAGAGTTAGTGATTTATTAGGAATCTGAGGTGATTTTATGAAGTGGGTGGGAATTGCGGAGGGGGGCTTTTTCTTTTTTTTGCAATGTGGGAATTTTTATTGTACACCACTTTGACATGGTAAGGGAAGAGAGGTTTCATCTAGTAAATTATTCATAATCAATAGGTGTCACTGTTGTGCAATGGCTGGAACAATCTCACACCTTCGACAGCTGGGGAGCAGGTCTCCTGCATAATAATCCTTTCCTCTAGATCATCAGGTCCATCCCAATGCAAATGTTTTACTCGACAATTGCCTTTATTAACCGTTTTCTCTTTATATTCTTAGTCTTTAATTGTGGAAACATCCTTAATAAGCAATAAACCTGTCTACAAGTGCACTATATACATTTCACCCATTTTTAATTGTTGGAGGATTATTTATATATATATATTTTACATAGTGGTCATTCCTCTTCAGACAGTATGGTTATAAGGACATACCATTAAAGACCATCTTTCCAAGGCCCAATCTGCCACTAGCCATTCATTTTTGTTTCAAAATATTCTGCTTATAGAACCCACTGATTTTGTTAAGCTAATGTACCATTGTATATTTTACTTTTTAGGGTATATCTTGATTAATGACATTTTATGATTCCAGATTATGTATTTGTGACACCTGTTGAAGTGGACTCCACTGGAGCTTACATTTCACATGACATTTTGCACAACTGTAGAAAAAGGAGATCAACACAAACTTTGCGGAATTCATTGCACTACCGATTTTCAGCATTTGGACAGGAATTCCACCTAGAACTTCAGCCTTCTATCATATTCAGCAGTGGTCTAACCGTACAGATATACGAGAACAGTGGATTCACAGCTTCTCAAGAACAGGAAATTGAGCAATGCTTCTACCAAGGATCTGTAAGGAACCACAGCACATCTTCAGTAGCCATATCTACATGCCTAGGTTTGGTAAGTGTTCCTTTATAGTATACTAGACGTTAAGCCCGTAACAACGGGCTACATTAAAAAACTGTTTTTCGGTCCATTTCCTTCCCTCTCCCTCCCCCCTCTATTCTCCCTCCCTCCCTCTCCCCCCCCTCCCCTCACCCTCTCCTCCCTCACTCTTTCCTCCCTCACCCCCCTCCCCTCACTCTCTCCTCCCTCCCCTCAGTCACTCCCCCTCTCTCAATCCCCTCCCCTTTCAGCTCATCCACAACCGGCAGACGGAAGATCTCGGGGGGGGGGTGTCCCTCCCTCCCTCCCTCGCGCGCGGCGCCACTACTGCTCCTCCCACTCCTGCTCCTCGCCGCTGCCGCTCCTGCTCCTCGCTGCCGCTCCTGCTCCTCCCAGTGCCATTTTTTTTTCGGGCATGCTCCGCTCTGACCGACGTGCTCGCCCGCGCATGCGCAGTAGAGCTGCTTTCTACTGCGCATTTGCGGGCCGTCGGTCAGAGCCCATTTATAAGGTAGATGTGTGCTGCTCCTTGTTTTTATTACTTAAAAACATTGGAAAATATGCCCAATGATGAAAAGTTAGACTAAGTGGGCCAAATCTACAGTACGTCATATGTTAAATACCTCGCTAATAGTGGGTAAGCTGATAGTGCCACTGAATATATCTGGGTAAAGCTTCCCAAGCAAAATTACTCAGGTAAGTTTGGGTCTGCTGTCTGTCCAGGCAAAGTGAAGCTGCACCCCTTAGTACATTTCGGCCCCCTTTGAATGTTGACTTCTCTGTTGCTATGTAACATTTTTTATGTAACTGAAAATAATAAACTTTTGGATGGCTTGTATTTATTAGAAGGTAGTGCATGATATTACACAGAGGCTCATGGTTGAATGTGCAGGACTGTCTGGGCTGAAACTGAAGTCTACAGATTTATAGCCCTGGTGTGTGAGGGGAAGAGAAAAACACCAAATGTCCTGGGTAGAAGTACTGAGCCAGTGATCTTGCTAACTGTCTGCACATTGCTTAGACCATCACTACTGAGGGAGCTGCAGCCATTCCTCTGAGTCCTAGCAGGCTGGATGAAAGTGAGCATAGCTCTTGGAAATTAGCCACAGATGTATTGTTTGTCCAATAAAATGTTAGTTGTTCTTGAAGGCGTTTGGATGATGTTATGTGACCATTATTTCTACATATTTAGTATACAATATGGCAATCATGATTCTTTCTGGAAGAAATGGGAGAAGGTGGAATATGTGGACAGATCATATACTAAGAGTCTTAACTCCCCCCCCCCCCCCCCTCCCCACATACCAGTTTCCATATAAATCTAGTATAGCAATGTCTCAGTAATCACCTTATACTTGTAGGGTTTGTTGAGGGGGCGAGTATTGAGAATCTTAACTGTGAAGCAATCAGTGACGATGGGCTGGGAGGCTGATATCAATGGGAATACTATACTTTTGTAAAGATAAAATACATGATTGGTAACATATTCTAAATGAGGTAGAATTAGCACAAGTAGGAAACGTATGAGCAGAGACACTATCATCGAAGCCTTGATGATTTGTGCTATTGTTCACAAAACCTGTGCTAATTCACTCCATTCTGTGTCTGTCTTGTAAATAAGGAAATTGATAGTTAAACTTGTTTTACAAAAACCTACAAGCTAATCAGATGAATCATTCAGGAAAACAGTCTTTAATATTCAAGGTAGGAATATGTATTTGTTTTGAACGAATGCCAAAAATTCAATGAATGAGGTAATTTTTGGTTCATTCTGAATGGAACGAACCAAAAATAGCCTCCTATTTTATTTATTTATTTCAGTATTTTCTTCCTTGCTTATCTCAACATCAGCCATTCTAAACAAGGTACAGATATATATATATATATATATATATATATATATATATATATATATTACATAAAATCACAATAAAATCAACAATAAAAACAAAAACAGTACAGCATAACATCATCCAAACACCTGCAAGAACAAATAGTCTTCAACCTTTTCTGAAATATTAGGAGGTCAGTTAACACAAGTAGTACTAGTTCCAGAGACAGGGCATTCCATGACATGGGAACAGCTAGTGAAAATATACGCCTGCATGTAAACGGCAAAGAAACCTCACCATAGGAGGGAACAACCAACAGCTGCAGCACGTGGTGGGGAACATATCCTGGATCACCTGTCTGTAGAATCTTAAAGACCAAAACTAAAACCTGAAAGGAAATTCTGCGAGCAACAAGTAGCCACCAAGGAATAATTAAATGCAATAGTTCATTGATCTCCAAGAGTGCCTGAACCACTATGTAAAAGTTCTGACTTGGAAATATATGCCTTAAATGTTAAATCGGGCACTATTTTTAAAAAAAGAGGCTTTTAATACAGCTTATTTAAAATTTTATTTATTTAAAAAGTTTTGTATACCGACATTCGAAATACATCACAAGCTTTCATTTGTAAATTCATTGTGAATGGAGGATCAAATAAAATACCAAGATTTCAGACCTCTGTGAAATAATTCATTGATACATTGTCCACTGTCAGTCTTGCCAGAGAGATATCAGTGGGAGCATGACCAAACACAAGGCCTCAGTCTTACAAAAGTTAAGGAATACACTGTTTTGCTTTAACCAATTATTTACATTTTGGGGTATTTTATATTCATGGAATTTTTGAAAAAAAAAAAAAAGGCCTCTCCAGATCAAAAAATCAAGGGCCTGCCCAGAGCCAGACCAGTGCTGAGGCCTACCTGGCATGAAGAACTGCCCCTAAGATGGCTCGGTGCTAGGACTAGTCCAGGGTCCAAGGCGCATGGTTGCTCTCTCTCCTTCCCACCCTTTAAAATTGCTAGGGCCGGGGATCTTCCTCTCTGGCCACCCCCCCCCCCATCCCCCATCCTCTAAAATGGGCAATGCCCAAACTCTTCCACCTGATTCATGACGCTTTGTAAATGGCATTGTCTGCCTGGTGGATGGCACTAACGTGATGTTACTTTGGCGACTTCCAGCGGTGCAGCCTTACATTCGCATGGTCATAAAACAAAATGGCTCCAGCTGCACCTGAGGAAGTTGCTGAAGGGTCATTACTTTGACATTATCCCTCCAGGAATGTGCAGCCATTTTTAAAGTGGTGTGGATGAGGTGGGAGAGACTGGGCATTACTCTTGCTCATTTTAGAGGATCTTGAAAGGGCATAAATAGAGACTGGTATGGGAGCTCCTCAGCCTTATGAATGGGAGAGTGATCCTGTATCCTGGCCTAGCCCCAGGAGGCAAGTTCTAGTGATGGATAAGCCTTGGTTCCAGGCCAACTCTGGATAGACCCCAGCACTGAATAAGCCTTGTCACTGGCCCAGATCAGGGCTGGCCCCGGTGCCAGATATGCCTCAGAGCCTGGCTTGCTTGGGGCAGGCTCTGATGCCAGGCCAGTCCTATCAGGCCTCAGCACTGGGTAAGCTTCAGTGCCAGGGCAGCTTGGGACAGGTCCCAGCTCTAGGTAGGCCTTTTCTGCTGGGCTGGCTTGGTTAGGTTCCTGTGCTGGGTAGGCCTCTGTGCCAGATCAGCTCCAGGCATGTCTCAGCACTGGGCAGGCCTTAGTGAGGACCAGTTAGGGGCAGGCCTTAGAGCTGGGCGACCTTAGCACTGGGCTGGCTCCGGATCCAGGCAGGGCCCAGCCCTGGGTCAGGGTTTTTGCCTAGGGAGGCTCTACAAGGGCTGCAGAGGCCAGTTTTCTTTTTTCCTCTGTTTTGTTTAATTTTTTTCAGTTTGGCAAACAAACAACTGGAAAAAAATACATTTAATGAATTTAAAAAAAACAACCCCCCCCCCCTCCAAAATGAAAAAAATAAACCAAAACAAAAAAATGGGTTCTGCACATCTCTAATTCAAGCTTGATGTCAATCTTAACTAACTAAATCAATCAAAAGGGTTCATATTTGGTGACATTTAGATGGATAATTTGTGAGTTATCTGGCTAAATGCTGACTTTTGAATATTTTGGGCAATTAAATGGCTAATATAGAATTGGATGTCTCATGTTGCTAAAATCTAGGGGCATTCTGGTGGAATTTTTGGATGGAGTTAGGTTAGCCAGATAATTTATCTGGCTATCTGTGATATTCAGAATTAGCTAACTCTGATCTGTCCTAAAGTTAGCCAGATAAATGTATCCGGCTGATGTTAGCCAGCTATATCCAGTGGTGCTATATCCAGATAAGTTTATCCTGCTAACTTTGCAATCTGGCCAGCTACTGAATGTAGATCTCAAAGCATTTCAAATCAATTGTTCGCTTAACTATCTCAACTTTAATTCTTATTTCAGTATATAAGGAGGCCACATTTCACACTAATTTCCAGGGTTGGGGTAGGGAGTAAATAATGAAATACATGTATATTAGCCATGAGAAAATTGCATTCTTTCAATGCAGTGGAAAGTACATGTGGTGTTCCACAAAATATGTACTTTTAGACATAACTAAAATGGAAATAATTTTTCTATCATGCCATCCCGTTTCTGACACTCACAACCATTTCTCTTTTGAGTCCTATTCCATCCCCATCTCCCAAAGTGTACAAAATCTGGGAGTCACAAGTGTCACCTTTCTCTCCATGCGCAACCAAATAAGAACTATTACCAACTCCTCCTTCTACAAACTGCACCTGCTTGATCACTTTAAACCCCTTCTTGAACTCTCTGACTTCATGTCAGTCCTTCAATCTCTACTTTTCTCCAGGATAGACTACTGTAACTCCCTCCTGACAGGTATACCTTCCTATGCAACCCACCCACTGCAGATCATACAAAACTCGGGACCAAGAATCCATACTAGCACTCCCATGCGCATTCACATCTCTCCTATACTCAAAGCTCTACACTGGCTCCCCATCTCTTACCGAGTGCAATACAAGCTTGCCATGATCTTACACTCCTCAATTCACAATCTACACTCTCCATGGTTCTCCTCAACAATAAAAATCCATGCCCCCTCCCATCTACTCAGATCATCTAACCTTATGCTACTAAATACCTCTCCATCAAAGCTCACCCACCTTGAGGAAACCAAGCATTTTCCCCGATGGACCACTCCTATGGAACAGCCTACCTAAGGAAGAAAGAGGTCTCTGAGAAAGAACTTTCTTTTAAAAAGCCCTAAAACCTTTCCTATTCAAGAAGGCATCCCCAACATGTCCCTCCTCGGATGGCTGTACATTAGGGATGTGCAAAGCCCGAACCTTTTGGTTCGGGCTTTGTTTTTGGCCCGCCATGGGAAATATCGTATTTCCCGCAGTTCAGGCCTTTGAAATTCAGGGGGGACCCAAATTTTGGGTTAGTGTGCACTAACTCCTGTTAGTGCGTGCCAACATTTTAACGTTAGCGTGCACTAACGGGGAATTTTGGGAAAAATTTGTTCGGGTTTTGGGGTCCCTGAACCAGGACAAATTAGGCAATTTTGTTGAAATTGCCTAATTTGTCCTGAACGAATGTACATCCCTACACTACATAGCAGACTTCCGCTTCACTTCTGGCGCCCATCTCAAATGGAATTCCTAGGTGCCCATTTGTTTTCCCCCCCTTCCTGAAGAATTATGTTGTTCTCTCTCCTTTCACTTGATTATGTATGTGTTATGCGTCCCGGCCGCGTCTGCTCCACGGCCGGCCCTGCTCACCTCGCTCTCCCATCCACGAGCTCTGGCCTCTCCTCCTCCGCAGCCGCAACCAGTTCACGGCGTCCCCGGCTCCCCCGCTCACAGTCTCCAGTCCAGGCGTCACGGCGTCCTCCATGGTGTCGGCCCTGCCCCTTGGGACGTGTGCGCAGACCGCCGAGACTCTTAAAGGGCCGAGGGCGGCTCTCAGCTCTGCGGTGCGCCCTGATTGACAGCAGGATTTAAGGAAGTGGTCAGACACCACTTCCTTGCCTTGGCAATTGGATCGTACAGTGTTCTCTAGTTTGCCTGTTCCAGCGTCTCCTGTTCCAGCATCTCTCCATTTCTGGTAGTACCCTTCGGACTGATCTCATGGTACTGACCTTTGCTTGCTCCTGACCTCGTCTGACTGCTGCCTGGATCCAACCGCTGCCTGGAACCGACCTCTGCCTGTCCACTGACCATGTCTGACCTCTGCCTGGAACTTGACTTTAGCCTGACCTGACAACTTCCGGATTAACTACAGGTACTGACCCCTGCTTCGGTTGACCATTCTGGACTGATACTCTGGCCTTGATCCTCGCTATCCACTCGGACTTTCTCTTCTGGCCTCCTGTGATTCCTAAACCTGTTTGCTTGAACATTGAGCGCGCACCCTTGTTCATGGTGGGCACTCCCCTGCACTTCCTCTCTGGGAAAACCTGTTTGCTTGAACATTGACCGCGCACCCTTGTTCATGGTGGGCACTCCCCTGCACTTCCTCTCTGGGAAACCCTGCGAGGCCCACCTAAGACCAGGCGGCCCGGGTACCCAAGGGCTCAACCTGCGGAAACCCCAGGTTGCTATTGGGAAAGCTCCAGCTAGCCTCTGTCTCCTCCTGTGCTCTGCCTTCTGGTGACAGGCGCTCTCTGGGTCCGACCAGAGGCCCGTTCCAACCCTGCACCAGGGCAAGGGTTCACCTCCAGTGCAACAGTATGTTTATATTGTACCCCGCTCTAAACATAGGAAGGGCGGGTAATAAATGCTTTGAAGTAAATAAATAAATAAATAAATAAATATTTAGAGAAGCCATTCCTGGATGAGGTGGTGGGGGTGGGGGGGAGGTTAGGTCAGGGGAAAAATATATTTTGTCTAATTTGCATTTTCAACTCTGCGTATTATTCTCCATGGAAAAATAATTGCATTAAAAAGAGGTGCTAACATCCACCTGTATTTTGTAACTGAATCATGTCTAAAAGTGAACATGCATGTGTATTTTTGCTTCAAACTTTGGTGCAAAGACTATACCCACAGATTTTGTCTCAGTGTGGGCACTTTGAAAATGCTCCCTTTCCTAGCGTGTAGGCAGATGGACTCAGAACCAATGGGTATAGTGTACTCCTGATAGCAGATGGGAGACAGAGTCAGATTTCAAAGTTGACGTCAGCCTACATATACCTGTGCAGGAAGCTTAGCTCTTCAGTATTTCTCCGTCTCCTAAAGCAGATAGGGACACTTCCACACACTAGAATAGTGTTAGCAATTTTAAAACAAAGAAAGAAAATTTACCTCAAGAAGACGAGCCCCGCTCTCCTGCGGTGATACCTAAGGGTCCCTCCCCCAGTCGAGAATTCCTGAGGTGGTTTCCGTGATCCCTCAAAGGCAAGCCTTGGTCCGGTAGCTCCCGGCATGGACTTAGCCCCCAGGGCGGCTGAGAGGCAGCGGGTGTTGAATCGAGCACGGCGGTGAAGGTATTTCCCTCTCCCCCTGCAGCCGGAGACCGCCCGGCATGAGACCGGGAAACTCAAAGACCAGATAAGGAAGAAAACCTCTTCAAAGTCTCCGGTCTCCGAGGCTCGATTAGCCGCCATCTTGTCTGCATAGTCATCGGCGCCATTTCCCCCCCTTGATCGCCGTATTACCTGCTCAACTGAGCTGTGCGCACCACTGTGCGCACATCTGTGCCTTGCTCACAGCGATGTGCATAACGGTGCCGGGCACATAGCGGTCCGCACAAATGGCCCGAGCGCACAAATACCGCCGTGCGTAATGCGGCGCACACATCTCTGCCAGGCGAACAAATTAGTTGCCTGCGTGCACATCTTGCGCACCCCGCATGCAAATCGTATGTGGTCCCGAAGCGCACAACTAAGCCTCCCGGCGCGCATATCATTGTGCTCAGACGAGTTTTGAATCACTCCACGCGCACATTTATTTATTTATTTATTTAAGGTTTTTTTATACCGCCATTCATGAAGCACTCACATCATGTCGGTTTACATAAACAAACAGGGGTGCAATGAATACAACAAAAAACATAGATAAACGTGATGAAGAGATGCAGTTACAATTAACAAGGACTATTGAACTGGGGTAGAGGAAATAAAGATAGATAGAAGAAATTAATTATATACAAGGAGATGAGGTACAGCTGCTGTGTAGGATATCTTGCTGGCGAGGCGCATTAATTGGAGGCGCATGGCACTGCCAGCCAAGAAGGCCAAGGGACAAGCCCTCTGCCCAGCCTGCCAACTGAGGGCTGTGCAACCTGAAGTGGCCTCCACCCTATGCCAGCAGTGCAAAGAAGCTCAGGGGGAACCTAAGTATGGCCCCCCACAACCAATAGAGGGATCCTGTTCCACTAATGATAGTACTCCAGACCTCTGTATCTCCGACTTGGCATCTACACAGGAAGGCACCTTGGGGGCCTCCACCATAACCCCACCTGGATTCAATATGGACCCAGGGACTTTTTCCTGGGTGGAATTCTTCAAAGGGCTGCAAACCTTTGTCCAAGCGCAATCGGTACCATCTGCGACACAGACCCAGTCTCTACCAGAAGCACAAGACCTTCCAAGCACCTCTCGGACCCCTCGAGACATGTCCCACCTAGACAAGTGCCTCCCTACAGGGGATACATACACCTCGGGGGATGAGACCGACTCCCTAAAGGAAGGGAAATCCCTCCAGGGATGGAACCATACCGAGCCATGCTGCGATTCTTCTCCAAAGACGAGTTACCAGCTCTCATGTCCCTGACCTTGAAGATGCTGGCCATTCCAGGCACAGGTACCTCAATGGAGCCAAAGACAAACCCCATTTTGGTGTCCCTCCATCAGGCCTCATGCTATTTCCCAATGTTGCAGGCCATACAACAACTGACTGACCTGGAATGGAATGCCCCGGAGGCCAGCTTCAAAGGAGGACGGGCCTTAGAAACCCTATACCCCTTGGAACCCACGGCTAAGGAACTCCTACGGTTCCTAAAAGTAGACGCCATGGTCTGCGTAATCTCAAAGCGCATGACCATCCCAGTCCAAGGAGGAGCAGCACTCAAGGATGCCCAGGACAGACATCAGGAATCCATCCTTAAACAGTCCTTTGATGTAGCAGCTATGACCCTGCAGATCGCTTCCTGTTGTGCTGTAGTGACACGTGCCTGCTTGCTTCTCTCCAGAGACGCAACCACGTCCACTGAAATGTTGGAACCGGCGATATCCTTCCTCACAGATGCGACCTCAGACCTAGTGTGCACCTCAGCCAGTGGCATCTCCTCCATAGTGGTAGCCAGAAGACAACTATGGCTCCAAAATTGGTCAGCCGACGTGACCTCCAAAGCCAACCTCATGAGAATACCTTTTAAAGGATCCCTCTTGTTTGGAAGCGAATTAGAGAAGTTAGCCAACAAATCAGGTGAATACCCAGTACCTCATCTACCGGAAGACAGGAACAAAAGAAACCAGTGCTCCTGCCCCCGAAGAGGGGCAGAAGAGCCCAGCGCTTTAGACCATACAAGAATACATACTACCAAGTACCTCACCCCGCAGGCAGGGCACAGTCCTTTCAGAACAGACACAACAAGAGGGGAGCAGACTCAGGTACAGGCTCCGCCAACACCCCACAATGAAAATCAACAGACCCATCCACAGGAAGAAACCATAGGGGTCAAACTAACCCTCTTCTACCAAAGATGGGTCAAGATAACGTCAGATAAGTGGGTCGATCTGGACTTCCACAGCATCCCTCCAGACAAATTTGTGAGATCACAATCCCACTCCCTCTCCAAGAGGATGGCAGTGGAAACCACACTGACAAAGTTACTCAGCCTAAAGGTGTTAACCCCGGTGCCCATGCACCAACAAAATACTGGTCACTCTTCCATCTATTTTATCGCTCCCAAGAAGGGGAACGTTCCGGCCCATCCTGGACCTCAAATCAGTCAATCGTTACCTGAGGGTACCACACTTCCGCATGGAAACCCTACGCTCAGTCATAAGGGCAGTATAGCCGGGAGAATTCCTGACTTCATTGGATCTATCCGAAGCCTATCTCCACATCCCGGACCATCACGACCATCAATGCTTCCTACGATTTGCAATACTGGATCATCATTACCAGTTCCGGGCGCTACCCTTCTGTCTAGCTACCGCCCCTCAGACCTTCACCAAAATCATGGCGGCAACACTGAGTAAAGAAGGAATCCTCGTACATCCTTATCTGGACGATTGGCTGATCAGGGCAAAATCTCCAGAGGAAAGTCACCAGGCGACCACCAGAGTCAAGAATTTGCTGCAGAATCTCAGGTGGGTCGTCAACACAGCCAAGAGCTGCCTGAGGCCTCCCAATCGCTAGAGTACCTGGGAGTCCGGTTCGACACTAAGCAAGACAAGGTTGTCCTTACCCCTCCAAGGAGAAGGAAACTGATGAGTCAGCTGCGAAAACTGCTGAACTATGTTCGCCCCAAGGTATGGGACTACTTCCAAGTCCTCGGTCGGATGACATCAACCCTAGAAGTCGTTCCATGGGCAAGGGCCCACATGCGCCCACTACAACATTCCCTATTGTCAAAATGGAACCCGATGTCCCAGAACTACTCCATTCACCTCCAGCTACCTGCAGAGTTTCGGACCCAGCTCCAATGGTGGCTACAGGAAGACCATCTGAGCAAGGGAGTAAAACTATCCCCACTGAACTGGATCTTTCTCATCATGGATGCGAGCCTGCGAGGGTGGGGAGCCCACTGCCAGGAACTGACGGCCCAGGGACAATGGGACCAGGAAGAGGCGGGATGGAACATAAACCGACTGGAAGCTCGAGCAGTCAGACTAGCCTGACTACGATTTGGCCACAGACTCCGTGGCCTGGCAGAGTGATGTCGGACAATGCCACAACAGTTGCCTACATCAACCACCAGGGAGGAACCAAAAGCCAGCAGGTGTCCCTGGAAATAGACCCCCCTCATGGTGTGGTTGAAAACAAACCTGAAAGAGATCTTAGCCGCCCACATCGCAGGAAAAGACAACGTCTCTGCGGACTACCTTAGCAGAGAGAGCCTAGACCCAGGGGAATAGACGCTGTCGTCCAAAGCCTTCCAGCTGATAGTAAACCACTGGGGAACCCCAGCTATGGACCTACTGGCAACCCAGTCCAACATCCAAGTTCCCAAGTTCTTCAGACGCAGACAAGAACCACAATCCTGGGGAATCAATGCCCTCGTCCAGATCTGGCCACAGGAAGACTTGCTGTTCGCCTTTCCCCCATGGCCACTACTGGGCAGGATCATCCGCAAGATAGAACACCACAGGGGACTAATACTTCTAGTGGCCCCGGACTGGCCAAGAAGGCCATGGTACACAGACATGCGAAGACTTCTTGCGGGGAACTTTCTGTGCCTACCTCCACACAGGGACCTTCTCTAGCAAGGACAGATCCTCCACGAAGACCCGACTCAATTCTCTCTTACAGTCTGGTCCTTGAGAGGACTCGCCTGAAGAAAAGTGGATAAGGCAGTGATTGACACCTTACTCCGAGCATGCAAGTTCTCCATACAAATATGGAAAGTATTTGATGTGAGGCTCGCAAGATCCTTCCGTGGACAGTCAAATTTCCCAAGATCCTGGAATTTCTGCAGGATGGCTTGAACAACGTGTTGTCCCTCAACTCCCTCAAGGTTCAGGTGGCTGCGCTGGCCTGCTTCAGAGCCAAGGTGGATGGCATCAGCCTATCAACCCATCCAGATGTTTCCCGCTTCCTGAGAGGGTTCAAACAAATCCGACCACTCTTAAAGTGGCTGGTGCCCCTATGGAATCTCAATCTAGTACTAGACTTCCTAGTGGGAACTTCCTTCAGACCAACACGTGGTCTGTCACTATGGCTCCTGACCCTGAAGACTGCATTCTTTGTGGCAATATGTTCAGCCCATCGCATCTCCGAACTTCAAGCGTTTTCCTGTCGGGAACCGTTCCTCAGGTTCACACTGGGATCCATGCAGCTACGCATTGTCCCCTCCTTTCTACCGAAAGTGGTTTCTCAGTTTCATCTAAACCAAACCATCTTTCTGCCATCTCCAGACGAACACAAGGATTTGGAAGACTCACATCATCTTCGCCATCTAAACGGCAGACTCCTAGTCCGATACCTGGAAAGATCAGAATCTGTGCGAAAGATGGACCACCTATTCATTCTTCACAGCGGAAAGAAACAGGGGGAAGCGGCCTCGCGGGCAACCATAGCCCGCTGGATCAAAGAAGTAATTAATGCGACCTACGTAGAGGCAGGGAAGCCTCCACCTCTACAAGTCAAGGCCCATTCTACAAGGGCCTAGGCAGTGTCCTGGGTGGAAACCAAGATGCTGTTACCTGCCAAGATCTGTCTGGTGGCGACATGTTCCTCCATACACACCTTCTCCAGGTTCTACCGCCTGAATGTCCAGGCCCGGGAGGACACAACCTTTGCAAGGGCAGTACTAAGTGGGCCAAGGGCAGCCTCCCGCCCTGTTCAGAAGTAGCTTTTGTACATCCCATTGGTCCTGGGTCCATCTGGCTACATGCTAGGAAATGGAGAAATTACTTACCTGATAATTTTGATTTCCTTAGTGTAGACAGATGGATTCAGCATCCCGCCCATGGGTGCCCCGGAATCTGGAAAACTCGGTTGACAAACACCGAGAACAAGACAAGCACAGGTAAGCCAGGTATTACCCCTAGTTCAAGACACCCTAGTTGCCGGGTGTCGGCGTTATTCGGTTGAGTGCACTGGCGGTCTCCAATTTGGAAATCAGTTGAACCAGTCCTAGTTAATCAAGTTAACCAAGTTAATCAAGTTATTAGAGCCCACATATATCCACAATTTCTTTTCGAGAGCTAAGAAGAAGAACTATGCTTCCTGCACGGGTATATATAGGCTGACATCAGCTTTGAAATCTAACTCCATCTCCAATCTGCTATCAGGAGTACACTGTACCCATTGGTCCTGAGTCCATCTGTCTACACTAAGGAAAACGAAATTATCAGGTAAGTAATTTCTCCAATAGTATAACTCAGTTATTTTGGAGGCTTTGATTTGAGGTAGGTCAGGCAGATGTGGGGACATCAGTACTAATGGCCAGAAATTCAAAGAAGACCAATGCCATAAGGCACATTAAGCTTAGTGCACTTTTTGTATGAGTAAAACTTTACTACCAAGTTAATGAACCTTTTAGGGCACAGCAAAGATTGCGTTGAAGCAGCAGTAAAGATGTTCACAAACATTAGCCTACTTTCATGCAACTGTCATGTTAATGAATGCATTAGATATTACTATCCAAGGCAGTGAGGTTTGTTAAAATTCTGCTGTGCTTGATGCTGGCTTTTAAAATTTGTTTTAATGCCAGAAATTTAGCTACAGAGTTAAAGTAATCTCACAGTGCTGTGACTAGTGCCAGAGTAGTAGTTCATAGCTGCTTCTCTGCGAGCTAGCATGACTTATATGCAGGCCTGGAGCCCTTGGATTCAAACCTGGCAGGTCTGGAACAGAGATCTCCAGGCCTGGTATGCACTCTTTCACTCTACTACGCTTTGCACTTCAACTCTCTGCATTACTATCTTTTTTAGTGCACTTTTTTTACTTTACTACCTTTCCTCTTAGTATGTTTTCTTTTTTACTACTGAATGATTAGCTTACTGCATGGGTAGTAAAGTTAATTGTTAATGCGCCTTCTTTTTTTTTTTTTTTTTACTACCATTTTATTACATTGGGTTCTGCGGGTCCTATATTACCAAATATTGTTTCCCCATCATCAGAAAATGAGAGGAAGCGACCAACTCCTGTCCTCGAGAGCCACAAATAGGCCAGGCTTTCAGGATATCTCAATGAATATGCATGAAACTGATTTGTATGCATTATCCCCATTGTATGCAAATCTATCTCATGTATATTCATTGTGGATATCCTGAAAACTTGGCCTGTTTGTGTTTCTCGAGGACTGGACTTGGCCACCCCTGCTTTGGTTCATAGATTCTGGAGCAAGTTGTATACAAAGGGTGGTAAGTGGGTAGAAGGTGGGTATGGTCTTTTCATTCCCTCCCATCACCAAAGAAACAATTTTACAATTGACTAGGAAAGAAGAGATGATAAGAAAAAAAAAAAGCTTTACCACCACTGGAAATGTCCCAATGTTTAAAAAACTCTAATGTTTTCCCAAGCATGTGTTGGTGAATATATAAATTATGTTTTGTACAATTCTTTTCCTTTTGGAAGCTTTTAAATCACCGCAGAAACAATGCAGGAATCCATAGCATGACTCTTCCCATGGATAATGCGTTTTCATTAATAGGCGGCGTTTGAGCTAATTGCATGCTCAGCTGTTGTCTTTGTATAAGAGGCTCACTGTGGTTTTATAGCGTGCTCCACAGTGTCCAATTTGTAAGGATGCCATTATTATAATGTCAAATGGCCAGTCAGGCAGAGGGCTGAAAAAAAAAAAAATACTGAGAGGCTTCTAGCACATGTGTTTCGTGTAATCCTCCTATCAATGGCACTGCTGTGCATCAGACTAGAACTGCTGATTAACTTGTTATTTTCCCTTGTTGGACCTACTGCTTCAGAAGTGCAGTTGGTTGACAAGAGGCCCTTACATATTTTATTCTTTTTTGAGGGGAAGGAAGCAAGCTAGCAAATTAAAAGAGGGAGATTTATCAAGTCATGATCGGACTATAATGCACATTAAACAGCATATATCGCACAATATAGCTCTATCGCAGCAATATCGTGCAATATTCGTGATATCGAGAAATTTTCAAGCCAGAAATCCGCCCCTATTTACAATGAGCTACTTTGCATGGCATTTGCATGCATGAATTCTACAAATCCATGCAAAGCAGCTCAGGCACACCACATCCTATGTAAACAAAATAACCTGGCTGTTTCTGAAATTTGTCAGCCACGTTCTTTTATCTCTACCTACGTAAAAAAAAACTACCCGCTGCTCCTGTGGCAGATTGAAAGAGCGCTGTAGGCCAACACGGCACCCACGTAGAGGATTTAAAAAAGTCACTGGGGGGTCTTATTAGACCCCTTTCCACTTACTCCGGGACCACGAATTGAGGCGGCCCCACAAAAAAAAAAAATGTAGAGCAATGCTGCATGACAATGACCATCCCGGCCACTCGCCTCCTGATATAACCCCACCCCACCTCCTTTCCATAAAAAAAAAGTCTAGGCTTATAGGGCCCCCCTCAATCTTCCCATCTCCACCTGTCAAAAAAAAAACCATTAGTGGCCTAGTGGCTCCAGAACCGCCGGGACCCTTCTTCACATGCTTATACCTTAAATTCACCATATCTGCAAATGTAGAGGGCCTGAATCACCCCCTAGCCCTGGGTCTGGTCAGCCAGGGTCAAGTTCTGGTCAGTGCTATTTTGGAAAATGGACCTGACCGGGCCCGGGGCTAGCCAGCACCCCAGGCCCTCCACGTTTGTAGATATGGCAAATTTAAGGTATAGGGATGTGAAGGGGGTCTGGGTGGGGGCCACTAGGACATCTCTAGGCCAGGTATTTTTTATGGAAAGGGGAGCAGGGCTGGGGGGTCACTATTTGGGAGGGGCGTGAGTACATCAGGAGCTGGGGGTGGGGAGGTCCTTGTCTCGGAGCAGGACTGCTCTGATTGGCAGCACCGGAGTGGGCAGAGGGGTCTAATAAGATCCCTGGTGAATTTTTTGATTCTTTTCGGGGAATGCTGTGTTGGACCACATGGCCCTTTAAGGCGATGGTGGCCCCATGCATCGGGGATCGCCATCGTGCTTTGCCATGGCCCCTGCTGCGTTGTTTTGTCTTGTGGACTTTTTTTTCCTGAGATAAAAGGATGCGGTCATACTGCTGCAGTATTTTGTCAGGGTGGTGGTAAAATGTCGCAGGACCTCCTCCTGTGATTATTCCCCCCCCCCCTCCCCCACAATAAAATATTGCGGCTTCGTGAATCCAGGCCTAAGATTTGAATTTGTTCTGTACTTCTTCCGTATATAATCATTGTCTGTTAGGGATGACTGAATTTTTAGATTCCTTTTAGAATTTGTTTTCATACAAAGCCTGGGTCACACACATCCAGATCATTCAAACATAGGTATACACACTGCACTGACTGCTTTCATGTAGGGCTGGGGGCCTTGAAAATGCTGTGCTTGCTTCATTTTTGATCTTGGGGGTGGGCCATTTCTGATTGTATTTTTTTTTCTTTTAGTTTACCATTTCGTTAAAAAAAAATTATTATAAAACAATCAGAGCCCCCACCCTCACATACTTACCACAAACACCTGGTGGTCTAGTGGGGGTGTCTGGGAGCAATTTCCCACGCCTGGCTGGTGACTGCCCTCATTCAAAATGGCGCCGGTCACCCTTTGCCCCTGCCATGTGACAGGGTCTGTCCAATTGCACCGGGGGCATGGGCGGGAAATGGGCGTTCTGGGACTTTTACCTGAAATCTGCACACAAGTATTTACGTGCACATGTGCACATCTCTCCATAATTCTGCACACTTATGCACGGCCAGGTTATTTTATACCAGGCGCTCATGTACACGCATATGTTATACAATGGACATGTCTGGGCAAGAGCCGGCATATGTACGCACGCGTGCGCCAGTATTAAGGTTACCATCATTATACACAACATACCAGGGCCCCTTTCCTAAAGGGATTGGCGATTTAAAAAAATGTACTTGCTAGGTAGGATGTACTTTCACTAAAAGGTAAATTTTAAAACCCAGGCGCGGGCGTCTTTGTGCGCACGGTTCCCGGCAATGCGCGTACAGATGTGCCAATTTTATAACATGCATGCGTCGATGCGCGCATGTTTTCCAATCTGCTAGCCACGCGCACACGCGCGCCTGATTTTATATCGGTGCACACGAGTGCCAACTTGCGCGCGTAAGGTGGGAAATTTTCCAAGATGAGCACGGTGACACGATAGGCCCTTCCCCCAGGGAGGGAACTTCCTGAACCCCTAGCTAACCTGCCTCCCTTTTCCCCATTTCCGCACCAACCCTTAAAACCCTGTTAACTACCCTTCTTTTTTTTTGCCAACTTACCCGCTCTCCCGTGCAGCAGCAACTTGCGCATGCCGGTCCGATTCCGGTGCGCGCTTCAGCGGGACAGCGCCTGATGTCGCTGAATGTGCCATTCGAAAATCCCCCGTGGCGCGGGCCCGGCGCGGCCAAGCACGCATCTCCCGGTTTTCTCGCGCGCCGGGTTTTTGAAATCGAGCCTTTACGGCGCGGGACATCGGTTTGTTACTTCTCGGCGACAGAGCTTCCGCGCAGTAATGCGAAACATGGATTTACAACACGATTACAGGGATGTTTCCTTCGTTTTCAAGGTCCCCCAAAATGAAACAAAATAGGCAATTTGTAAAATTTTGTAAAACATGATTGCCCAACCCAACTTTAATGTGAGGCAGAAGTATATATTAAAAATACTGGAGTGTCAGTGTGCTACAGTTTGAATGCTTCCAGCTTATTTTAGGGCACAGAACACTTTTAGCTTACTTTTGGAAGGATAATAAAAAGCTAATGAAATCGCCATGCCTGTATATGTGGCCCCCTTATAACTTTTTTGTTCAGTGTCCTATCCATACACAATTTATAACATACATCAACGGGGACCTGAAGCTAAACCAGGGAAGGGGCTTCATTTCGGAGCCACGTGCATCCTGGGACGTGGGCTGCTTTCCTTCTGGGCGGAGCTTCTTGTTGATTGCATAGGGCAGTGCTGAATGTCAAGGTGCATTTATTTTTCAGCTCAAGGAATTAGTTGACCTGCATAGAACTTCCCTTTTTCTTCCCACTCCCCCCCCACCCCCCTTTTCCCCAAGCCTGACACAAAAAGAACTGAGAACATGTACTTCTTAAGGGAATTTTATAACAACTTGTGAAAATAGAAGAGTTTAGCTAAGTTGTCAAGGAACAAATGAAATGTTCAATTGGCTTCGGCTGAAATGTGGCACCCACCGTCTTAAAGTGACAACAGTGTAATCTTTGCTTGCCATACAACACATTAGCCTGTGATCAGTGGTCCCTGTGTGAATAGCTCTCTACATCCTCTTTGCACCAGCCACTTTTGTCACTTGCTCGCCCCTCTTTCCTATTTCCTTTGTGCACTGCAATTACATTGAAAAGCGGTGTTTCTCCTGCTTGGTTGGCAGCCCTAATCTTTTCTATTGTTCCTCTTCTTAGCAGCAGCTTCTCTACAATAAAACCCACAGTGGACAATTCTTTCAAGCCTGGAACACCACAGTGTGATTTGGATGCAATTGCATTTCCATAGATTGGAGGGGCTCTTTGATCTAATTTTTTGGATGACTAAGGGGATTCAGTCATTGGGTTGTCCCTTGCCTTCCATTATTTACTCAGTAGACTTTGAAATTTAAAAAACAAAAAGAGATCTATTTGTAATGGGTGGCTAGGGTGAGTGACCTTAATCTTATTTGCAAAGAAAAGGAACATGGATCTTTTTTGCTTTATTGCAGATCCATTTTAAGTGGTTTATATCTAAAGGCATGCTGACACAAACTTCTTTTAAATGCATATCCAGGGCAGCAAACATCACATGCATGTTTCCACGGCACAAGTAGCAATATCAGAACAAGATCCATTTTACCAAGTGCCTAGTTCTTTGTTTGGATTAATTAAGATTTTGCTTAGCAGTAGGTTTAAAGCTCTGTTCTTTGACATATTGATCACTGCATTAGATTTAAATAATTTTTAGAGACAGATTGTGTGTGTGTGATTACGGGGCCAATATTGTAAATCACACTAACATTGGCCATTATTGCATATTAGCATGGTGTCTGCCATGCATACTAATAGCTCATGTGAACAACATGCAAATGAGGCAGATGTTGACCTATACATTTGCTTTTCCTACGGGTGTCATTGTAAAAACTTAACTGTACCTCTGTGAGGTGTAGTTATGTTGGTTTTTTTTTTTTTGCATGAATGTATTTGTAAAGCAATTGACCTGTATGTTTTGCTGTGATAATTTTTGTGTTTAAGCTCTAACAAGCTAATTTACACATCTTAAAAGTTCTGTTAATGTGTTAATTAGATCATTTCCATTAACAACACTTTTAATATGTGTTCATTCTTGGGAAAGGGTTAGCACACTAGTACATCCACCCCTTTGACTATAGGTTGACTGTGAATGAACAACAAAGTAAAACGGGATATTAAACAAAAGCTGGAATATACCATTTATTTATTTATTTTTATTTATTTATTTATTTTTAATTTTTATAGACCGAAGTTCTTGTAGGAACTACAAATCAATCCAGTTTACATACAACTTTTAAATGCCCAAAAAGAGTAGTGGGCTTTACATAGAACAGTTGAACAATAAAACAGGTAACAATAGAACTAACAATAATTATGGAACAAATAGAATAGATAATTAAACATAGTAATATAGTAATAAATATTATATAGAAAATAAATATAAAAAAGAGTAAATGGAGTGTGAGTACAGTATAAATACAAAAGATGAAAGAGCTCAAAAATTAAGGTACAGTTGAAAAAAAAAATATATATAATTATATAATATATCATTATAATTACACAGTACCTGCAATATGACATAGGTATAATTTTCAGTTAAATGTCAAAAGGTGAGACAGGTAATTTTAGTAATCAGGTAAGAAAGATGATAATATTTTGGTTTTCTTTTATGTAGTGTTTTAATTTTTTTAATTATGATTATTTTTAAGAGCAGAGTATGCAAGGAATAAATGTCTTTTTATTATAATTATTATTATTCAGTTAAACTTTGAATATCAAAAGCTAGTGACAAATGTATTGAGTTGGCAAAGTAAAAGAAAAAGATATCACCTGCAACCTTTATGTTGACCCTTATTTCTGCAAATTAATTGGACTAGTGTGGCAAACACAATACTTTGCTCAGGTTGGGGATATCATGACATGAAAGAGTCTTGGCTGCTTAACTTGCACTGATATTTAGTTTCAATGGAAATCTGTCTTGTATTCCTTTCCTGGATTTAAATTTTATGTACTAATGAGACAAGCACGAGGGAAAAAGAATATAAGAATTGCCATGCTGGGTCAGACTGAGGTCCATCGAGCTCAGCATCCTGTCTTAGCCAGTCCAAGCCGCAAGCACCTGGCAGATCCCATAAGGTAGATCTAATTCCTCTTACTCATTCCCAGGGATAGCAATAGCAATCTTTAGTCTGCTTGGCTAATAATATGTGTTAGACGTTTTCTCTAGGGACTTGTCCAAACCTTGTTTTAAACTCTGCTGTGCTAGTCACTTTGATCACATCCTCTGGCAACAGATTCCACAGCTTGACAGTGCGCTGAGAGGAAAAGTACTTTGTACAATCTGTTTTGAATCTGCTGGTTTTTAGTTTCATGGAGTGTCCCCTTGTTTTAGTTTTATTTGAAAGGGTAAATAACCACCTTTTATTTACTTGTTCCACACCACTCATGATTTTCTAAATTGTCATGTCCTTTCTCTTCTCCAAGCTGAAATATCCTCAGCTGTGTATCTTCTCATCATAGGAGAAAGATTCCATCCCTTTATAATTTTTGTCGCCCTTCTCTGAGCCTTTTCTAGTTTTTCCATGCCTTTTTGAGATGAGGTGACCAGAACACAATATTCAAGGTGCGGTCACACCGTGGCTTGATATGGATGCAAAATGATATTTTCCGTTTTATTCTCCGTTCCTTTTTGGATCATTGCTAACATTCTTTTTGCTTTTTTGATCCCTGTCGTACTCTGAGCAGAGGATTTCGACATACTGTCCACAAGGACACCAAGGTCCTTATCCTGGGTAGTGACTACATTAAATAAAGGAGAGAAACTCACCTGAAGTAATGTGAGGAAATGCTTCATGAAGGAAGGGTGAGAAATTCAAGGAACAGCTTTGCACTGGAGATGGTAGAGGCAGGCAAAATTCAAGACAGTACTGGACAAGCACAGAGGACCCTTGCTTGTAGTGAAGTAAGAGTAAGGCCAGAGAGCAAGAAGGGTCTGTGGTACTGTAACAGGAAGGAAAAATAGGGTAGACCAGGCAGGCCTTTTGGTCTCTGTCTTTCTATATTTCTGTGAGGTAAAGGAAAAAAGATGTAACATTGCCAATACTGATTATGTCCAAAGTGCATAAAAGGAATCTGAAGAGAATAATTTACTTGTCTATGAGATGAAATAATAAGAAAATCTTTGCATTTTATTTACAAATTTTAAAATGTATTTTCATTTTTATAAATCGCTCCTTCCAAATGGAGTTGAAAGGAAAACAAAATTGCAAAAGGATATAGCAATGAAGAGAAAAATATTCCTTAAATTTATCAATAGGTGGGTCATTTTCAAAGGCATTTCTGAGGGTAAAGCAGTATGGATACTTTTACTTTGAAAATTATTGCAAAGCAACAACAGCCTTTGCACTTATGCACAAAACTGACATATCCAGCTCTTGGATGTGTGAACCGAGTTACAAATTCTGTTTCTAAATTCTCGGTGCAAATGGTTTTTAATCTGAAGAAGGAAGGATAAAAAGGATCCCTGTAGTGGGACCTGTAAGAAGTGTGTTTCATATAATTTTTAATGAACACATAGACTGAAAACATTTCCATGACATTATAATGACAGATATATGCTGAAAATTAGAATAATTAGAATTGTCAAGGCAGAATAATCTCTATTATGATTTTCTGGATTGTATGTTATTTGACAATATGATAATATCAGTGTGTAAATAACAGGTTGTCAAGATGACCTTTCTCATGACATCCTCAGAATAGAAGATTTAAAGCAATAGGCATACAAGTCTGCTATTTTTTTTAAACTGCTATGAACCTATTTTAAACACAAACATATGCTTTAATGTACAACATGATTTAAAACAGTATTTGCACATCTTATAAAGTCTTGGATTAAAACAGTTCCTCTCAAATTGAATCCTAAACTATCTGAACTGAGCAAATTAAATTGCCTCTTTGGCCATGTGTGTGCAACCGTATCTAATTAGTAGGCACTGCGTAAATCCTGAAAGGCAGACCTGCTTGGGAGGTCTTGTGGACCGAATCTGAGAGCCACTCTCTGCATTGCTGGCTAGTAAAAACATAACTGAAATACAATACACAGGCATACAGTATGCAGCCTAACTATGGCAGGGCACAGAATGCCTAAGGCAAGTCAGATTCTCATACACGCTTGCATAAAATCTGAGCGGAGTCAGCTAAAAATAGCTGGGATCTCCCACAGTCAGACACATTTGGGGATTAGTTACAATATGGACTATCATTTTCCAATGAGACACTTTGCTGCTAAACTCTGGGATGCATGCACTTGTGTGAGGGTTCAACACTGGGAATTGGAAATATGAAAAAAATGAAGGATTCATTCAATAGAAAAAAAACCCTATAATAATTCAGTAGTATAGAAGGTGGAGGAACTTATTTTAATATACCGACATTTGATCTGAGATATCACATTGCTTTACATTCAGGTGCTGTAGGTATTTCCCTATCCCCAGAGGGCTTACAATCTAAGTTTTTGTACCTGAGGAAATGGAGGGTAAAGTGACTTGCCCAACGTCACAAGGAGTGACAGCAGGACTTGAACGCTGGTCTCCTGGTTCATAGCCACTGCTCTAACCACTAGGCTATTCCTCCTCCCTGGAAGAAGTGGCCTGGGAACATGTGCTTTAAGCAAAGGCATGCTGTTGATCTGGCAACAAGGAATACAATAGAGAGGCAAAATAATCACTAGACTTTGGGGGCCGATGCTATATTAAACGCGGAAAGCGGGCGCTGACTTTTCAGCGCCCGCTTTCTTAATGTGCGCAGGGTGCCATGCTATAAACAAATTAGAGGGTCGCGCTAGTAACCGCGGCTGCCGGTTACAAAAACTGACGCCTGTAAACTCGGCCTCGGTTTTCATAACCTGCCGTCTGCCAGTTTGCCGGCGTTGGTCTTCATAACTCGGCGGTCTGCCCAGGTATTTTTTTTTTTCTTAAATAAAAAAAAAAAAAGAAGTACAGAAAAGCATTTTTTTTCTGCTTTTCTGTACTTTTACATGTGCTCAGCTACTAACGCCTGCTCCAGGCAGGCGTTAATAGCTGAGAGTTAAAGGTGTGCCTGAGACGCACATTTATTTTTTGAATGTGGAGTGAATGAGTAATAGCGCTCATCTCATTTGCATGTGATGAGCGCTATCGCATTCACTCCGCTGCAGACGTGCGCTAAATAGGCACTAATCCCTGTATTTCATTAGGTGGTGGATTAGTGCCTATTTATCCCGCGTCCGTGTGCGGGTTATACCGTGCGCTCGGCTGAGCACACTGTATTGCACTGGCCCCTTTGTGCTGAAGACGGCACTTGCTGCTGATGTTTAAGCAGTCAGGTACCTCTTTAAGTGTGGATGCACTCAATAATGAGTCTTTGGGAGCAATGTGAAAGTAGCTGTGAGTAACCCAGAATACAGTGAATGATTACAGTAATAAAAACCTGCCTGGTCCATCCAGTTTGCCCTTTTATTCCTGGCCACACTGCCAACAATATATCCCGGCTGCCAGCGTTACACTTCGACCGCCCGCAGGATATCTCTCCTTGCCCAAGCCAGTTTTTTGTCATCATCTTCCTCTGTTGTACTCCACCACCCTGTTGAGTAGCTGAGAATATAAGATCCCCTTTTACTTTGAAACTGGCCTCCTCTTCCCCTCCCCCCAACACACCCCAGTTATGTTCAGACATACCAGGCCTTGGCTTGTATGATTAATACTACGGAATTTATTTAAAAAGGACTCCTCTCCCTCTAATCTATGCCTATGGCAGCAAAACATATAGGGGTCGATTTTAAGACCCGCGTGTGCACGTCCATGTGCACACGCGGGTCCCCGGCGCACACACGTGTGCAGGATTTTGAAATCCGTGCACCCATGTGCGGGCAGCCCAAGACTTGCATGGGCGGGGGAGGGGATGTTATAACCTACGCGCGGCGGCGCGATCAGCCTGTCCCCAGTTCCCTCCCAGTCCGCTCCAATTAAGGAGCGGACTGGGAGGGAACTTCCCTCCCAGTCCGCTCCAATTAAGGAGCGGACTGGGAGGGAACTTCCCTAAGCCTAACCCTAGCCTTCCTACCTTTTCCCCTCTCCTCCCTAAAGCCTAACCTAACCCTATCTAGTCCCTATTTTTTTTGTTTTAAATCTTATTGCTGCTCCGGAGCAGAAGTATCTTCCGTGCGCTGTCCGGCTGCTGGCGCGAGCTTTCCCTGGGCAGTGCCTAATCACGCTGTCCTGTCCTAACCCCCCGCCCCGCCCCTCCCCTCCCAGACCACGCCTTTTCAGCAGGCCCGGCACTTCGGCGCATAATGGGGGTTATGCGCGTGGCTGGGCCCATTGTAAAATGCACGCGGCATGCGCAAGGCCCGGCCACGCGCATAATCCCCGAAATTTACACGCGCCGCCCTTGTTTAAATTGGGCTGTTATTGAATAAGGCCCTATATGACAAACCTATGCAGGTGCTAACGTACAGGCCAATGCAGTAAAGTGCGCTCAGGCCGAGAGCACTGTTAGCCCCCGGTTGGATGCGCGTTTTCGACGCGCTATTTTTAACCCTTATGCAGTATGGGGTAATAGTGTGTTGAAAACGCGCGGCCAACCCCCCCCCCCCCCCCCGAAATTAACAGCGCCCGCAACATGCAAACGCATGTTGATAGGCCTATAAGTTATTCCCGCGCGATACAGAAAGTAAAATGTGCAGCCGGCACCGGGAAAGTGCACAGAAAAGCAGAAAAAACTGCTTTTCTCTACACCCTCCGACTTAATATCATAGCGATATTAAGTCGGAGGCCCCAAAAGTAAAAAAAAAAAAGTAAAATAAAAAAAAAATTTAAATCAGCCCGCGGGTTGGAATACGGACGCTCAATTTTGCCGGCGTCCGTTTTTTCGAACCCGTGGCTGTCAGCGGGTTCGAGAACCGACGCCGGTAAAATTGAGCGTCGGCTGTCAAACCCGCTGACAGCCGCCTCTTCTGTCAAAAAGGAGGCACTAGGGACCAGAGATGTGAATTGGAACCGGAATCGGTTCGGATTCCGGTTCCGATTCACATCGTGTTTTTTTTTTGTCCGGCCCGATCACGGTTTTGTTTATCGGCTGCGCCCAAGCCGATAAACAAAAAACCCACCCCGACCCTTTAAAAGTAATCCCTTAGCTTCCCCCACCCTCCCGACCCCCTCAAAAACTTTTTATAGGTACCTGGTGGTCCAGTGGGGGACCCGGGAGCGATCTCCCACTCCCGGGCCGTCGGCTGCCACTAATCAAAATGGCGCCGATGGCCTTTGCCCTTAACATGTGACAGGGTATCCGTGCCATTGGCCGGCCCCTGTCACATGGAGGGAGCACTGGATGGCCGGTGCCATCCAGTGTGCCGTTTTTCCCGCCCTCCCCCAAAACGATAAGAGAACCTCCATGAACAATATCGTGGGGTTTTCCTATCGTTTTGGGGGAGCCCCCGATTTCTGACGATTTTGAAAATATCGACGATATTTTCAATCGTCCGAAGCCCGATTCACATCCCTATTAGGGACGCGCTAGTGTCCCTAGCGCCTCCTTTTACTGCGGGCCCTCATTAGCATATTTTTTTTTTACTGAATCGTGCGCCCAGGAGAGTGGCCTGGGCACGTGTTGGGAGAGCGGGCGCTCGCCGGCTCTCCGGCAGGTTTTTCTGTATTGGCCCAATAGGCAGTGTGGGATAAATGAGAATCTTTTTCAACAGCTGAATAGTTTTTAACTTCAAAAGGGTTTCCCTGTCACTAGTAGGGTAATAATTAATTCTCCTTCATGAACCTACAAAGACGCCAGTTTTCTGTATGATGAATATGGCTACTAAAACATTGCATATTTTTATATCACAAAATCATTTCCCAGTGACAGCAAAATCACAGTCAGTATTTTGGGAATTGCAATAAAGGAAGATGGGGATATCTTGTGAAAAAAATGGCCAATTACAGCCCTAATATGTAGGTTTGCCAGCAAGCTATATTCATAAGAGACAGACGATCATTTCCTACAGGAATTGAAGCTGCTAATTCATAGTTGCAATGGGATACAATCAAGACTCAGTTGACCTGTCTTTTCTGACATGGAGCTTGTTGGCAACCCCACCAGCTATTTATTACCTGAGATGTAGGACATTTCATGTCAGACTCTACCAATTTTGTCTGGCTCTGGTTTGATGGAATTTTCTGATTTTCCTCAAACTGGTGCGTGAAAGTCTTCAAATTTGCTTGTGAACTGGGGAAGAATCAGACTACACTGAATGCAGGTTAGCCAGAGAGCCACTGTTTTCGCTGGAAGTGGGTGCCACGTGAAATCCGCCTGCTGCGAAGCTTGCAAACCAAGCAAATCTGCCCAAACCCTGGGGCAGGTATGCGGAATCCTCATTAGATTTCTTTTAATGCTTAAAAAACTAATTTGATGAACTGGCAAAGAATTTAGTGAATATATTCTTTTTTTTTTTTTAAGTTTGCAAGCCTCTACTTTCTGCTAATATTTATGTTTTTCCCCAAAATGATCCAATGTGTCACAGCATCTTAAATTAGGTCTCATAATTCCACCTTTTATAAGAAGGTGTTTTATTCAGCTATTGTTGCATAAGACTATATCTTGCATCACTGGACAAAGATTAAGCTAATATTTCATTGCAAAAGATGTTCTTGTTGCTTTTCCAAACAATGCATGATTCTCTTTGTATTTAGGGATAACCTGAGATACATTCAGGGAATTATATATCTAGGGCATTGCTGTCAGAATTGATAGATTATCAAAGGGAGAAAAAAAAAGGCTCATGACAGACTACTTAGAAGTGCAAGCTCTTTGTTCTTAAGTCTATTGATCTATGCCTATTCAACACATGTTTATTTAGGAAGTTTTTTTTTTTAATAGCATTCTACATCAAGGCGCTCTTTACAACAAATTACATATGGGTACATGTCACTGCCCAAAAATGTTAAGTAATAGATGACTACAATGTCTAAGCAGTAAGTCAGATATTTCATAACTGCATTTTACTAGTTGTTCCATGTGTAGGATACAAGATACATGTAAAACACACATTATGGCCTTTTATTTGAAGGCAAACTATGAAAGACAATCTAACAAATAATACATTGAAACTGAAAAAATATAATCTTTAATTAATTGAGGCTACATTATGCATGCCCCCTAACTAAGGGTTGCTAGCTGACTCCATTCTTTTCCCCCCGACAGGCTGATCCAGACCTGGGTTTTATGCAAATAATCATCAGGGCCTGTGTGCTAAAGATTAGCCATTTAGCGTGCCTGAGGAATAACATGCTAGTATGCACTTCTAAAATGACAGGAACCCTATCTGAGTGACTACATTTTAGATACCTATAATCACAAGGCCTCTAAATTCAAGGCCTCTAAATTCTAGGGTCCTAGAGAGGAGGCGGGGCTTAGGCGAGAACAACAGCATGGGAACAAAGTTAGGAGCTTAGTCCTGATTTCCAGCCCTGGCCAAACATTAGGGGAATCAAGAGCAAGTCTAATTCTAGAAGCCTCAGTTTTTGATTCCTAAAGTTAAAGTTAGGCACATATTTTCAGTCCAAAATGTCAGTGTCGAAAATCTTCTGAAAATAGGTGTATAACCTTGGTGCCTACCTTAGGAAGCTAAGGGGCTCATTTACTGAAGGTTATTTTTTTTTTCCCCATTTTATGTCTATGGTAAAAATGCTTAGTGAAAGAGGCTGAGAGCACTGTCTTTATTGCACTCTAAGGCAGCGGCGTGCACAACCTCTTCTGATTAAGTGGAGAAAGCTGGCCAACGCTATTGCAGGACGTGGAGCTGTCTAGGTCTTGTAAAGCATGGACCAGCATAAAGCACATTCCTTTCAAGATTGAAACAAATTGCGCGTGGTTTTCTTTCCACAGCTAGCGATTACATCTCTGTAATACTGGTGCAGAATTGCAGCAGCCTTAGGTGCAATATCGTAATTGTTTTATTATGTCGCCGGTCATGGCACTCATTGCTGAGGATTTTGGGGAGAGGGAGGGGTTATTTTCTGAGCCACTGACTCGCATAGCACTGGGTTTTGTGTGTGGAAATGGCTCTTCTAAAGTTGGCCCTGGCTCCTTGCCGATGAAGTACATGTCTAGCCCAGTTTTACCGGAACTTTTCCTTGATCTGAAGAGCGAGCAATCCGGGGGCGAGGGAGGTATGGAGTTGGAACATACATTGCCTTAGGTTTTGATTCTACCAAGCATGCGCAGACGTTATTGCACATGCGTTATGCCCTGTTTGGGGGAGGGGGGTCACTCCATTTGAAGTATTGCTCGGCCAATTGTCCGATGATTTTCAAAAGCTAACGTGTGCGGAAATTCACTTTGTCAATACTGGGGTGGGCATTCAAAAGCCAATTTGACGGCGAATGAAAAGGTTGCCCCTTTAAATGGCTAAGCTGCTATTTTAAAAATCTTAACCAGCTTTATTCTAGCCGGATAAAGAGTTACGTGGCCAGAATGTAGCCGGTTAAGTTGGGCGTGTTCCCGGGAGGAACGGAGATAGCCGGTTAACCTAACCCACTAACTCTAGCCATGCCATAGGGCTGGTCTTATCCACCTAACTTTAAGTTACCTGCTATATTCAGTGGCGCTACTGCACCCCTGAATATCCTGGTTAAGTTAGCAGGATAGGTGTATCCGGGTAACCTTACTAGCCACTCAGCCACTGAATATGGACCCCTACTTGGTAAAAAAATAATCATACACGCTGATTTACTCCCACATGAGCTGTTTGTAAGTTTACCCTCCCTATGCACAAACTGACAGAGCTTCAGTACTTCACTGAGGGGGAGGAGGGGGAGGGGAGCAAGAGATAAACATTTTACTGACTCTGACATTTGCTTTTATAGGTTAGATATACTACTGCAGAAAAACCTTATCCTCCTGATATTGCCCTTCTTTTTATGATTGCTCACTCTGTGCTCTGCCCCAGGCCGCTATGCTGTAAATCACAGTAGTGCTGAAAGTATTTCCCATTCATTTGTGCCGTTGATGAAATCGCCAGTTGTTTTGTGAACTGTGGAAAGCAGTTTATGCTGTGTTTCAAGAGAGGGTTGTCAAGCAGCAGCAATTTCAAACACTTGTTTAAGTGAAAAAGCAAGGATAAGTCCATCGATTAGCCTGAGGGTTCCAGCCTTGGCACTGGGTGCTCTAAGACCTGTGATATTTGCTAGGGTTGTTAGCAGCCTTCTTTTCAAAGACAAAGCGCCATTGAAGGAAAACAAAAATGAACCATTGCAAAACAGAATCACGTTTTGCAAGTAGATGTATAAATGCTCTGAAATTACTTTGAAATAGTTTACAATCTGTAAAAGCAATAATAATGCTACACATGAATCTGAATTAACTATATATATATATATATATATATATTTATTTAGCATTTTTATATACCGACTTTCCAGTAACAAAATTACTGATCAATTCGGTTCACATTCTAAACAATAACATTGACAAGTAAATGTCTTACAATGAACAGGTTGAAATAACTTGGATTAAGATATATGGGGTTAATAACATAATTACAAGCTACGGTGCCTAATGTAGGCTAGATAGAAGTTGATAGGTATAAGGTTGGGTTTTAATATTAGACTGCAAAAGTTCATGTGATTTCGAGAGATGATCTAAATAGTTCTTTAGATGGTTACCATGGAAAGTATCATTGGCAGGGATAATCCGCAGTTTGATGTTATGGGAAAGCTTTGTTGAATAACCAAGTCTTGAGTCTTTTTTTAAAAGTCGTGGAGCATTGTACTGATCTGAGTTCTGACGGGAGAGTGTTCCAGAGTTTAGGACCAGCTGTGGAGAAAGCTCTTTTACTTAATGCTGACTTCATCGGTGGGATATGAAGGTTGTTTCTGTAGGCTTGTCTCACTGGTCTAGTAGAGGTGTGGAATTGGAGAGGGTTTTTGAGCTCGAGTGGTGCCAAGTTGTGTAGTGCCTTGTGGGTTACTGAGAGCACTTTGAATAGTATTCTGAATTTGACAGGAAGCCAGTGTAGGCTTTTTAAGATGGGAGAGATGTGGTCTCTTTTGTTGGATTTGGTTAAGATCCTTGCTGCAGCGTTTATATATATATATATATATATATATATATATATATATATATATATATATATATATATATATATATATATATATATATATATATATATATATATGTGTGTGTGTGTGCGTATGTAGCTATATTTTTAAAATATTAGAGGCTATGGGTGATCATTTTGATATGTCTGCGCATACGCAACCTAACGACCTCAGGCGGAGCTGAGGGGGCTAAAGGCAGTGAGGGAGGAGTGCCGCCATCTGCATTATGAGGCGAGTGGAGCAGAGGTGCTGGCACTGGAAAGGCTGGTGGGGTTTGCCAGGCCTCAACAGAACAAATGAACCAAAAAAAAATGAACAGGGTTGGCAGCAGAAGAACTGATGGGGGTTCCCAGGCCCCACCAGTGCAAGATAAAGTGCAGAGGTGAAGTGGCAGGGGAAAGGCTGGTGGGGGGTTCCCAGGCCCCCCCCCCCAGCTGCAGGAAGATCACCTCCGAGCCTGAAGTGGGTGAGGAGAGGGGAGAGCCAAAGTACATGGAGAAGTGTGGAGGGAAATGGAGGGGAATGGGCAGTGGGAGAGCGAGGGGGACTGGAGACAGAGAGGCACTGGGAGAGTTGGGAGGGGAGCAAGGGGAGGGAGGGGGCTAGAAAAGAGACATGGGGAGGGGCAAAAAGAAAGGGAGGGGACGGGGGGCTCTGCAGGGAATGTAAAATGCAAATCCTGCCCCCGTGATACACACCTCCCCCCCTCCCACACACAGACACACCACAGCCATCTCCTCCTGATCCCCTTTCCCCCCCACACCCCATTCTTTCTCTTCCCAACCATTATAGGCCCTGGAGTCTGGGAAACTCACCTGGGGAGTGGCACGGGACTGCAGTGCAAAACTCGGAGCAGGACAAGGGCAGGCCTTCCACCTGGCCAGCCACCTCTCCCCGGGTCCTGCGGCGGCAGCACATCATAGTGGTGAGCGCACACAGGCAAGGCGTGGACTCAGGCAGGGCAAGGCTGGATACTAATGCACAGAGCACACATACGGTATAAACTAGTAAAGAGGAATGTGTGGTAACACTTCAGAAGCCTCAAGAGCCGCCAATGAGTCACATTGTAGATCCTCAGTTGAGTAATGATAAAGTATTATAGTTCCTGGACACGGCCGTGTTTCGCATGGGTGCTGCATCGGGAGGAACGGACAGAAACATTTCAGATCTACAAATAAGAATAAGAAATTAGAACAGCGGCAAATACAGAAGGCTAAATAATAACATTTAACATAGGCAGGCACACACCATTAACTCGGGAGGAAAAATTGAAATTGTATAGTGAATGAGTCTGCAGAGAAAAATTAACAGCAAAGTTACTTCATGATTTACACTGGAGAACCTGAAAAAGCAGTAGGAAAGGACGTTGCTGTTAATGAGAAGATGAGACGGGTTTACATAGGGCTGGGGCGGCAAGGGCAGTGAGGAGGAACTTGACAAGACTAGGGATGAGGCATACTGAGCAGGGGCGGATTGGCTTATCGGGGGATCGGGCTTCCGCCGGTGGGCCGGTCTAGCTGGTCACGTGGTCTCGACCGCGTGGCTCTTCCTCAGCCCAGCCTCAGCGCCTTCCAGCCAGCCCCTGCCAGAGACCAAGCCGGCAGGGGCTGAAGAAATACAAATCGAGGCCGGCGGAGGCCGAAGAAAAGAAGATCAGCCAGCGCGGGCCGAAGAAATGAAGATGGGAACCTCCCAGCCAGCCCCCGCCGGAGAAATTAAAATCGAGGCCGGCCTTGATTTTAATTTCTTTGACCTCCGCTGGAGACAGCCAGTCCCCGCTGGAGACAGCCGGCCCCGAAGGCTGGCGGAGGCCGAAGAAATTAAAATTGAGGCCGGCGGGGGCCGAAGAAGTGAACACCGGTGCTGCTAACCGCTGCCAGAGACCAGCTATTCAGCTGGGGGCCTTAGATCAGAAGGGTGCTTCTGTGTGTGTGTTGTGTATGTATGTGTGATGTGTGAGAAAGGAATGGTGCTTCTGTGTGTGTGTGTGTGTTATGTATGTGAGAAAGGAATCTGCCAGTTTAAAAAAAAATGAAATGTGATAATACATATACCTCAACGTTTGTGCTGGTAGCGCAACTTTTGAAAAGTTGGATGAAAGATGAAATTACTGAATTTTAAGCATCCCTCTTCTGGAAAATAAAATTTAGCAAAGTGGGTAGAGACAAAAACTAAAGCAAAACAAAATTAAAATATTTAAAATGTTCATCTCAGCAAAATCACAAATTTAAGATACTGATGCCAGGTGGGGTTTGGTTTTTTTGTTGTTTTTTTTGAAGCATAATTTAAGCATGAAGACTAGAATAGTTCCAATCTGAAATGGTTTTGCTATTTTTTTTTAAGCCTTTAGAAAATGTATATTTTTAAATGACTAAGACTGGAATCTTCTTATTTAAAAGGGAAGGTGACTAAGGATGTCTTTCGGTTCCATATCTCCCACATGAATAATCATATGACTGATAGTTTGAAGAAAGACACTTGCTTTATTGCCTGAAAGCGTAAAACAAGAGAAGCTGTACGGTGTGGGTGGCTGTCCCTTGGGAGGACAGAACCTGAAGGAAGGGTGTCATTTCGCCTTCTGATAGGAATGCGGTTTTCTTATTTAACAGTTGGGATCATCACTTTCACTTTTAGTAAAAGTGAAAAATGCTGCAAGTCTGAAAGCAAAGTGCTTCTGTGAGAGTGTAATGTGTATGTGAGAAAGGGAGGGTGCCTCTGTATGTGTGTGGTGTATATGTGAGTCAGGGAGGGTGCTTGTGTGTGCTAATGTGTGTGTGCAAGAGAGATGGAGCATGTATTTGGCTGGCTTGTGGCTGTGAGAGAGGGCATGTGTGTGATTGAGCCTGTTTGCAAGTGAGATAGAACATGTGTGTGATTGAGAGCTAGTATGTAAGTGAAATAGAGAGAGCATGTATGTGATTGAAATCCTGTGTGTAAGAGGGAGTGAGAGCATTGTGTGATTGAGAGAGACTGGACAGAGAGGTGACGTGTGTATGTGTGAGATTGATCAGGGAGATGACTGGTATGTGTGTGTAAGAGAGAGAGAGAGACTGGTTGGGGAGATGATTGGTGTGTGAGACAGAAACTGGTCTTGAGGGGATGACTGGTGTGTGTGTGTGTGTGTGTGTGTGTGTGAGAGAGAGAGAGAAGAGACTGGTTGTGGTCCCTAAGGAAGAGGACTGTGAGGACAGCTTCAGCAGCTACTGCTGCTTCTAGTGTGGCCTGCAAGGGAAAGGAGTAGGAGAACTGCTGGAGAGGTGGCTTTTTAACTTCATTTTTCTTGATTGACTACCATTTTAATTATTGGGTAGTATGTGATGTGTCTGCTGTTTGAAATATTTTATTGGTGTTTGGTAAAGGTTTTAAAATTTGCTTGAGTCTTTAATTATTGGATATTTTATTCATCAGCTGTTTTGAAATTATTTTATTAGTATGATTTTATAATTATGATTCATGATTTATATATCTTGATTTTATTGATTGTTTCACGAGGAATGGTGACATTTTTGGTTTTCCATTGTTGCGCTGTATAGAGTCTGGCATGATACGTTTTACAGTTTAGTTTTTGTCTGCACATTTCTATTTATACTTTATGTGGCTTTATTCTGTATTTGGTGAGAGTTTGTGTTCTGCATGCAAAGACTGAGATGAAGCATTCTTTTAGCATATGGTTTCTCTGTAGGGATCTGTAGTAGCTTGGCCTGTTCTGTTTTCCTGATAGGAAGTGTATTGGGGTTGTTATTCTTTGAGTTTTGGCAAATAGTACTGTGTTGATACGGGAGGACCATGCCGAAATATAGGGGTGTGTACATATATATGTAAATTATATATGTAAATTATATTGTATATGTAATTGGGTACCCATGGGCCAGTATGGAGAAAAATCCCCCGGGCCACTATTTTCCCACAATCCGCCCCTGATACTGAGGACCTCTGCTGGTGGGGAAACATCATGAAGGTAGGATAAAGCTGTGTAGCAGGCAAAATCCTAACACCAACACAATCACCTGTCCACAACTCCTCCCACACACCCACCCCAATTCCTGCCCCCCACACACCAACCTCCACATTCCCTCCCCACACATCACACACCAACCTCCCCTATACACTCATCCTAACACCCCCCCCCCCCCACTCTACACATGCAAATAACAAATCAGTAGTATGGGGGGGGGGGTGGAAGTGTTCTTCCACACCCAATATATCCTTCCCCAGCACACACCTGGACTTCAACCTTACAACACATACACACCCCTACTCACACAAGAGGAGGAGATGAAGGGAGAAAGTGGAGAATTTAAGAGGGAAGGGCACAGCTCCCACCCGCACACCAAATCATTCCCCTATAACCCCCCTGCCCCCTGCCCCCTGCCCCCAACCCCACATCCAATCACCCTCAGTCACTTCTGACATTCTCCACACACACACACTACCCGAATTACCTACCAACAATCCCCGACCCTCCCACACATGGCCCTAGATAGCCGTCTAACACACACCACACCCCCAGGCACCCTCAATCCTTCCCCGAAACACACACCAGTTATTCACATCCACCCTGTAACACATACACACAACCTGCCTTCCCACACCATGTCCTGTCCCTTCACAAATACACGGGGGAGGAAAGGGGTGGCAGGAGAGTGCATGAGAACAAAATGAAGAGTGTGAGGGGGAGAGTGCACACACATACACCCCCCCCCAGTCCTCCTCAGCATGCACACACCACATTTCACCTCTAATACCACTCACACCAGCCGAAAACAAAGACACACACACACACACTCTCACAGGGATAGAGGGAGTCTATGGATATTGCAAGGGGAAAGAGTCCATCCCATTATGCACAAACTCTAACTCTCACCTCCCCACAACACACACACCTATCTCCCCTTCTGCACCTATACACACATGGAGGAGGAGGGGGAAGTGGGGAGAGCAGTGGGGGAGAGGGAGAGAGTGTGCGTGCAGGCACGTGTACCCCCATATTCGCACAGGGGAGGGGAGGAAGGACACACACACACACACACACACACTCTCCATTCACCACTTACACATCTACCAATCACATCAACAGCAGATACATAGCTGGGAAGGAGATGGGTAGGGGGAGAACATGACAACCAATGCTGGGTACTGACTTTTACGGTCCAGAATACCGATAGACAGACATTAGGGAAAAAGTGCAGGACTGCTTCTGCAGCCAAATCCAAAAAAAGCAAAGCACATTCAAGAAGCATTGTCTGAATTATCAAGGCTTCTCATCCTGTATAAATGTTGCTAGCAGTAATTTGGTTGTTTGGCAGTTGCTTGGATAACATAAGGTTTGGGGGGTAACCTGCATGGAGCGACCGTTACTACCATAAGAAACTTGCTGGGCAGAATGGATGGACCTTTTGGTCTTTTTCTGCTATGATTATTATCTCTCTATCTGACTATATTAATTATCTCTTTCTATTTCTGGGGGGTTCCCTTGACACCCATGCACAGTCTGTGTCAAAGGGGAAAAAAAAGGCGGGAGAGGGTCAAAAAAATCTATTGCTCCCTCACCACCCTTCCTTTCATTAAAGCCAGTTGCCCGATCCAGCCACTACTTGCATTTTCCACCTAGGCCTGACTATGGAGTCTAGCGTGCAGAGGGCTTATCAGGTGACATGTGCAAGAGGGCAGACCTGTGAGGGGCTGCAGCCCTGCATGATTCTATCAGGGAGAGGTGAACCATTCGAGGTGAAGGATCCCTTCAATAGCTTCATGGGCACACAGTCGGGCGGATTTTAAAAGCCCTGCTCGCGTAAATCCACCTGGATTTACGCGAGCAGGGCCTTGCGCGCCGGCGCGCCTATTTTCCATAGGCCGCCGGCGCGCGCAGAACCCCGGGACGCGCGTAGGTCCCGGGGTTTTTGGAAGGGGGCGTGTCGGGGGCGTGTCGGGGCCGAACGACGCAGCGTTTTGGGGGTGGGACGTGGCGTTTCGGGGGCGGGCCCGGGGGTGTGGTTTCGGGCCAGGGTGTTCCGGGGGTGTGGCCGCGCCCTCCGGAACCGCCCCCGGGTCGGGTCTTGGCGCGCCAGCAGCCCACTGGCACGTGTGGATTTACGTCTCCCTCCGGGAGGCGTAAATCCATGGATAAAGGTTGGGGGGGGTTTAGATAGGGCCGGGGGGGTGGATTAGGTAGAGGAAGGGAGGGGAAGGTGAGGGGAGGGCGAAAGAGAGTTCCCTCCGAGGCCGCTCTGATTTCGGAGCGGCCTCGGAGGGAACGGAGGCAGGCTGCGCGGCTCGGTGCGCGCCGGCTGCCCAAAATTGGCAGCCTTGCGCGCGCCGATCCAGGATTTTAGAGGATACGCGCGGCTACGCGCGTATCTTATAAAATCCAGCGTACTTTTGTTTGCGCCTGCTGCGCAAACAAAAGTACGCGATCGCGCAGTTTTTAAAAATCTACCCCAGTATGAGGAAGTGTCCCTTTTTTTAATGAGGCCGTTCATTTGAATCCCATTCAGACTGGAAGGGATGGTGGCAGGGGAGAAAGGCATGGGTATCAGATAATCGGAGCCTAAATAAGAAAGATGGTAAGTGGGAACTGATAAATGTAAGTCCCAGCTAAATAAGATAATGCAAACTAGCTGGAACCCACTGACATTTTGCTTCAAATATTTTCAGAAGATGGGGAAAGAAAGGAAATCCTGCAGGCAGGAGCAAGGTGGCATCCGGTTCCATGTTTGCTGCCTGCTCCTTCTGGGAGGCCCCAGCACTGGCCCCAACATTTTCTTTCACTGCAAGGTCACAGCGGCAGGGAAGGGAGCGAGGAGGAGTTGGGGGAGCCAGGCCCAAAGATATTATGTTCACAGGGAGGAAGAATACAGCGACACTTCAGCAGATGCAAAGGCAGAATATCCTTGTGCATCTGGAGACTGGAGCTAAGATTTACAAGCAAGACTGTAGCAGTAATCTAGCAGAAAATGCTAGGAATGTGCATAAAAAATCATTTGTTCGTTTCATTATTTTGGTTCCCATATTCTATAATTTTGTGGATTTTTGTGTTCTTATTTATTTCACCTCCAGTAAAGTCTGCTTTTGGGGGTTTTCTGTCCAAGTTTATTAACACTTGCAGGTAGGCACCAGCAGCAGAGGTAACAGCACTCCAAGAAACCAAAAGTGAGGGCAAAGTGGCACCCAACAGTGGTATGAACAGCGCAAGGCACAGCGAGGGAGCAAAGTAGTATAAAGAGTGGCATGAACACCCCAAGTTATAAAGCGAGGGCTAAGACCGAAAGCAGAGTGGCATCAACACCCCAAGGGGTAAAGAGGAGTGGCATCAAATCCCTCAGGAAGAGGCAGGGAAGGAAGAGCAGGCAGCAGCAGCCATAAACCTGCGAGCCACACACTTTTCCAGGCATACACTCAAGCATGCACACTCCCCCACACTCACTACACATGCTTGTACATACTTTCACTCACTGATCCCCCTACTGCCCACATCCATACATAGCCCCCTCTTACACCACACGCCCCCAGACTCGCAAAGCCATCTTATACAAATAAACCGCTCACATATCCCACCCACTTCTTTATTCCAACCACACCCACTCCCACTCCCACACACACCCATAACCCACACACTTACATTTACACACTTACCATGCGTGCAACCATTCTCTCTCATACCCACACCCATACACAACTCCACTTATCCAAACACATAATCCCCCCCTACACTGCACCTACACCCCCTCACAAACATCCATACTCTCATGCCACCAAAACTGATCCCCCCAACACACCACATTCAGCTCTTTTAAAACTTTTGTTGGAAAGTAGCATCGAAGCCACGCCTCTACATGTTTTCTCTAATTGTTTTTTAATTTGGAACTTTTCCTGTCATGCTTCCGTGGAACTTTTCTTGTAGGTATCTTTAAAGCCCATTCCAACTTTGTTTGGAAATACTTTAAATGTAATTTCCCCACCCCTTCCAATAAGGCAACATGTCTGTTCAGGGGCTGACATTGCTGAAGACTTGAGGTCGTGAACTAGGAAAAGTTGCAGCTGTCGTTGACATGCCAAAGCATGGTTACCGCTGTGGAGGTGATAAACCTCACCACAAACTGCTTCGAGCCATGAGGCCATTTGGAACAAGAACATCTCTGCAGTTCCTAGACTGGAAGTCTGGAAAGAATTGTCAGTTAATTATTGGTATGACTGACTGCTGCCTTCAGCTACTCAAGCTGCTTTCTCAAACTGAATGTTGGAGCAGTTGCATAAGGAGCTGGAGTCCCTGGTTTTGATCCCAATATGGGCTTACCTCCACAGACTGATTTATTGAGTATGTCTATTCATAATCTAGCTTTGTGACAGACTCTGATGTTCAAGAGATAGAGTTCTGCGTGCTGTGTATCCATGCACCCTAGAAGGAAAATTCCAGAAACTACAAAGAGCTAGTGAGAATTTTACAGTGTGGAAAGGCTCATGCACAGCGCTATCATAGAAACTGGAATGCCCTCTGGAGTAAACCTGAGGAAATTCACAGTACAACATGGACTGGTCAAGTACTTGAGTACTGCATGGAAGTTGGAAAATTACTATCAGATAAAAACTAGGTAAATTGGAGGCATACGAAATATGCTTTCGTTTTTTTAACAAAATGAAAAATACCATGAGAAGCCATCTCTACCAACCCCCATAACATGCAGAAATAAAAAAAATTGAATTATTGAATTCAAATCCCCCCCCTCCCCCAATGAAGCTTTCCATTATCTGTGGGATTCCAGTAGTCCAAAGAATTTCCAGTCACTTCAGCCATGCTGGTTCCATTTTCAAAATGGCGCCCGACTCAGGCTGGCTGGTGCCATTTTCAAATTGCAACCTGGTGAGTGTCATGGTTTCTTTATTCTGAGTCACCACCCCCAGAAGCAGTACAGGCCTGCAAGGCTAGATGTTGGGCAGGACTAGGGCCAGCTCCGTCTCCCAAAGGTTGAGCCCTTGGGGTCTGGGGACCAGTAGGTCTTTGCTGCAGCAGTACATCATAGTGAGTCAGTACTTTGGGAACAAGGCTTAACAGGCTGGCCCAAGGTAGTTCAGACTGAAGCAAGGCTGGAGACTTACACAGGCTTGGAAGCTTAGACATGGAGTGCAGGCCAGGCTTGGCAAGGCTTGATACAGGCAGGGTGAGGCAAGGTTGGGTTCAGGAGGTGGACGAGGCAAAGCTTGTTACAGGAGCTGGACAAGGCAGGACTGGAAGGAAAGGCTGGAGAAGGGTTGGCCTGGATACTGGAGTTGGACATGGAACAAGGACTGAGGCTGTGATACACAGAGACAAGACAAGGTAGTGAGCACTGCCAGGGAGAGAGATACAAGCAAGGCAGGATACTGGGCAGGATATTAAGCAGGAGCTGTGAAAAGGATATTGGAACAGACAGGGAGCTGAGGGCAGGATACTGAAACAGACAGTATAGAGCAGGGCATGACGAGCCCAGACAAAGAGAGGACTGAACAGGACAGACTAGGACAATTCTGAATAAGGACAAGGCAAGACAACATAGAACAAGGAACAAAGAAGCCCAAAGGCAACAAGGTCTGAAAGCCTCTAGGCAATAGACCCGAAGGTCCCTAGGTATAGAGAAAGAGGCCTGAATCGGTCACAAGGCAGGAAATAAGTATAGAGCAGGCCTGGAGGCCGTAAGGCAAGGCCTAGGTAGGCTACAAGGCAAGAAGCAAGAAGGCCCAGAGGTCACAGGGTAAAGCAAAGCATAGGATAGGCCACAGACCAAGGCACAAAGAGCAAGAAGGCCCTGAGGCCACAAGGAAAGGCAAAGTAAGCCACAGAGGAAGAAGCAGGAAGCAAAATGGCCTAAAAGCCAGGAAGCAATAAGGCTTGGAGGCCACAAAGCAAGGTACAAGGAAACAGCACCCAGGTCAGAGAGTCAAACATGACTTCATGAAGAGGCAAAGGTGAATGGGCAAGGCTGAGTTACATAGGCCTGGATCTTGGATGTGGTGCAAGTAGTGAGAAGGAGCTTGGCAAGGCTGGAGATTAAGCACGCTGAGGTTCTCTGGTAGAGAAGAGGCTGTACCACAGACCGAGTCAGGCAGCCAGTGAGGAGATGACTTGGTTAGATCTGAATGGAGCTCACTGGAGGTCTCTGCTGGTGAAGAAGTGTTGTAGCCAGCAAAACTGACAGTGAGGAGAGAGTAACTGGACTAGTAGAATGTCATAGATGAGGTACATAAGAAGGTAAGATATGCCATATTGAGTCAGACCAAGGGTCCATCAAGTCCAGCGTCCTGTTTTCAATAGTGGCCAATTCAAGTCACAAGTATGTAGCAAGTACCCGAACATTAAATAGATCTCAAGCTACTATTCCTTATTGACTAATAGTTTATGGATTTTTCCTCTATGAACTTATCCAAACCTTTTTTAAACCAAGTTACACTAATTGCCATAACCACATCCTCTGGCAATGAATTCCAGAGCTTAACTATGCATTGAGTGAAAAAGAATTTTCTTGGATTTGCTTTAAATGATCTACTTGCTAACTTCATGGAGGGTCCCCTGATCCTTCTATTATCTGAGAGAGTAAATAACCAATTTATATAAACTTGTTCAAGTCCTTTTCTTGATTTTGTAGACTTCTATCAGTCGTCTCTTCTCCAAACTGAACAGTCCTAACCTCTTCAGCCTTTCCTCATAGGGGAGCTGTTTCATGCCCCTTATCATTTTGGTCGCCCTTCTCTGCTTTATTAGGGGCGGGATTCAATTTTTTAAATTCTACACACTGGGGAAGTGTGTGGTTTGGCAGCAGTTTAATTTCTATGCTGAGGTTTTGACAGGGGTGGGGGGGTATTCTGGTCTTTTGATGTTTATTTCATTTGAAAAACAGAACCAAACAAAAATAAAAATCAAACAAAACAAAAACCAAACAACCCCCCCCCCCCCAATGAAAAAATAAATTGGAGCTTTTTTTCTGTTCACATCCCTAGCAAATAAAGAACAGCTTCAAAAGAGATGGGGGGGTCTATTAGAGGACTCTAAAATCTGACACATTTTCTTTTTATTCTTTGCTTATAAGTATTCAAGAAAAACTTGCGGGACACACATGAACTAACAGTTCCTCAAGGGAGAAAAAAAAATCTTGTTAAATTGCAAGAACTACATAAATAAATAAATAGAAACCTCATTTGTTACATCACAATTCAAGTCCTAATATGTGGAGAAGGAGTAACTTAAAAAAAACAGAGGAAAGAGACTCAGTTTCTTAGAAAAACAGAAAGTCAAACCTCGGCACAGCTTACACTACATAGTGGATCTTGGATTAACAAGTCTGACACTTTTTCAGAAGAAGGATTTGTCTGCTGTACCTCTCTTATTAACTAAGGGGGTTATTTTCTAAAGCTAGCGCACGCTTGCGCTACCAGCGCAAGCGTGCGATAGCTGGAAAGTCTAGCGCACGTGTGCGAAAGCAACATCGGGGAGGAGTCAGCCCCAGAAGAGGAGGAGTTGGAGCGGCACCGGGCTGACTCTGTGAACACAGCGCGGACAGCGACATGGTAAGCTTCCGTATCGCTGCCTATTTCGCGCCCAATAACTACACCTTTTATGGTGTAGTTATTCGGCGCGACGCCGGCAGCGATTGCATCGCGGAGGTGCGAACGCTGACGGCGTCGCGCAGGACCACCCCCTCCCCCCCCCCCGATTCACCCCCCTGCCCCCCGTTACCGCCGGGATTCACTATGCCTTGCGGCATTAGTGAATCCAGGCCTAAATCCTGTTGTTGAATTTATTTTATTGTAATATCAGTCTGTATTTGTAGCTTGATACTTTTTTTTGCAGCTGTTGAGATTTAATTCTTAAGCTGTACAAAAAAAGACTAGCAAACAAGTCTCATGACATAATGGCGCTGCTGTGTCTGCACTTTATTTCTGCTTATTTAAAGGGACTATTTCATTTGCCATGATTTTGGAAAGAAATTCCTCAAGTTTCTTTTCTAATTCTAAGATCTGAAGAACCAAATATTTTTTTATTGTGTATCTAGTAGCGATATAAAAATGCTATTATAGTATCACTCTGCAGGTTCCATTTGCAAAGCAATGTAAGGAACTGCTAGGCTCCTTACAAAAGGAATGTACCAACTAGCTGGGGGGGGTTCAGAGAGATTTAGTAAACAGGAGATTTGGATTTTACTTCCTCATGCGGAAAACTGAGATGGTGTAGCCTTATCCTTTTTTCACCACTAGGCACCATTTTAGATTGTGGGATTTTTAGTTAGATTTCCTGGTCAGAAGCTCTCTCTATCCAGTTATTTTGTTTTGCTAACTTACAGGCCGATTCAGTAAAGTCCGCGGGAGAGCCTGGCGCACACACGGGCCACTCGCCTGTGCGCGCGATTCTGTATTTAAATGAGGCCCGGCAGTAGAAACAGGCAAAAGGAGGCACTAGGGACACTAGCGCGTCCCTAGCGCCTCCTTTTGGCCCGGAGCGGCGGCTGTCAGCGGGTTTGACAGCCGACACTCAATTTTGCCGGCGTCGGTTCTCAAACCCGCTGACAGCCACGGGTTCGGAAACCGGACGCAGCCAAAATTGAGCGTCTGGTTTTCAACCCGACAGCCGCCGGCCGACTTCAAATTTTTTTTTCTTTTTACTTTTTTTACCCTTCGGGACCTCCGACAATATCGCCATGATATTAAGTCGGAGGGTGCACAGAAAAGCAGTTTTTACTGCTTTTCTGTGCACTTTCCCGGTGCCCGAAGAAATTAGCGCCTGCCTTTGGGTCAGCACTAATTTCTGAAAGTAAAATGTGCGGCTTGGCTGCACATTTTACTTAATGAATCGCACGGGAATACCTAATAGGGCCAACAACATGCATTTGTATGTTTAGAGCGCTATTAGATTTGGCGGGTTGGACGCGCATTTTCTGCCTCTTACTGAATAAGGGGTAAGGGAAAATGCGCGTCGAATGGCAGGTTAATAGTGCGCTCCGTCGAAGCGTACTGTACTGTATCGGCCTGTTATTAAAAGGTTGCCTGTTTTTTCCTTTTTGGATCAATCTGACCTATGTCTGATTGCTTTTTTCCCTTTTAATTCATTTTTAGAGATTTCCAATGTGAGGACCCTATGGAAATGTTCACATTGAGACGTCCCTATGCATGGTAGGGAGAATTCTTGCAGAGGAGTTTCAACGTTAAAGTATCTGTCTTTTGTACTATCTCCTCAGTTTTGAGGGAAAGATATTTTGAGGCAAGGATATTTTTCCCACTCTTCCTATTTTTTTTTTTTTACCCTTTTTGTGAAAGACTATTTTGTTCCACTTGGAACTGAGTACTCTTGGTACCAGGGAAACAGTTTCCATTCTATAGGGAAGAGACTAGGGATGTGAATCGTTTTTTGACGATTTAAAATATCGTCCGATATTTTTTTAAATCGTCATTAATCATTAAAGAGTGCGATACAATAGAAATTCCACCGATTTATCATGAAAAAATCATTAATCGGGTTAGTGAACACTAACGGGAGTTAGGACACAACCTAAAAACCCACCCCAACCCTTTAAAACTGCTCTCTTAGCCTCCAACACCATCCCGACTCCTCCCAAAACCATTTTAAAATTACCTGGTGTTCCAGCGGGGGTCCCGGGAGCGATCTCTCGTGCTCGGGCTGTCGGCTGATAATCAAAAAACCCACCCTGACCCTTTAAAACCGCTCCCTTAGCCTCCACCACCCTCCTGACCCCCCCAAAAATGTTTTAAAATTACCTGGTGGTCCAGTGGGCCCCGGGAGCGATCTCCCACTCTCGGGCCGTCGGCTGCCACTAATAAAAATGGCGCCGATGGCCCTTTGCCCTTACCATGTGACACGGTAACCGTGCCATTGGCCGGCCCCTGTCACATGGTAGGAGCACTGGACGGCCAGCGCCATTGGTAATTTTAAAACATTTTTTGGGGGGGGGAGGGTCGGGAGGGTGGTGGAGGCTAAGGGAGCGGTTTTAAAGGGTCAGGGTGGGTTTTTTGATTATCGGCCAACAGCCCGAGCGCGAGAGAACGCAGCCGATAAAAAAAAAAACAAAAAACGATTGGGCCGGACGAAAAAAAAATGCACTATTTGAATCGGAACCGGAACCGAACCGATTCCGGTTCCGATTCACATCTCTAGAAGAGACATTTTGTTCCTACGAAGGTTACTTTGGAAGGGAGCTGGAGGGGTTTGAGAACTGTGTTCGCTGCTGACTCAGTTGTGCTGTATTTAGGAGAGTGCCAAGTGATGTGATCATAAGGAGATCTAAAATATTTAATAAGATTTCAGGAAAGTGATGAGAATTGGGACTTATGTTCTGATAAATTATTGGGATTATATTCTTACCATACTATAGTGGGGAGAAGATGTGTGATAAATTTGGGAGTGGAAGGAGCATTTAACTATCTTCAATCTGATTATTTATTTTAGATTTATATTCTGCTTTTCACACTTTTTTTCAGTGCTGCAAAGTGGATTACATTCAGGTACTGTAGGTATTTCCCTATCCCCAGAGGGTTTATAATCTAAGGGGGTCATTTACCAGGCAGATCACACGCAATAAGGGATGTTTTGCACGCGAAAAGTCCCTTATCGCGTGCGATACCAAGATGGGGGCGGAGTCGGCCCCGGAAGAGGAGGAGTCGGGAAGTCACCGGGGCCGACTCCGCGAAGATGCTGCGGACGGCGAAAAGGTAAGGGTCTTTTCACGTCCTACTTCGCGCCCAATAACTACACCTTCTATGGTGGCGCTATTGCGTGCGAAACCGGCAGCGATCGCACCACGGCAGTATCGCAGGCCTTCGATACTTTAGAAAATGAGGCCCTAAGTTTGTACCTGTGGCAATGGAGGGTAAAGTGACTTGCCCAAGGTCATAAGGAGCGACAGTGGGATTCAAACCCTGGTCTAACCACTAGGCTACTCCTCCACTTCTTAACTGGGAATAGAATTAGAGCAAGAGTTAAGGAATCGGCTTCCAGAGAAAATCAGAGATTTCACTAAAAGAGTGAGGCCACAAATGTAATCTTTCTTCTGCCTAATTATTCTTTGCTTTCATTTAAATTCTGATTGGAGTGCTGTAAATATTCTTCAGTAAAGAAGTTGGAAACCACATTGCTTCTCAGTGTAATTTTTGGATGCAAAGGACTAGCTTTTATCAGTGCTAGTTGAAGAGAATGAGAACGGGCTTTTATTGTGTTTATGCAAAAGGGTCTTGAAGCTTCACTTCCCCCCACAGATATAAGGTCTGTCTCTCTTTATATGCACCTGTGGGTTCAGTCTGTGGGAGCCATCCCACCATGGGGTTACCATGATAAGAGCAAATATTCACGGTGTTGCCTGAGTCACGCTCGTGTCTTGTAATGTGTGCCATGTCTAAATATAAACATAGGGATTTATAAAATTGCACACTTACAAACAAATATGATTTGAAAGGTGGAAGGAAGAGTTATCAACATCCAATTGTAGTTGGTACACAGTAGGGATGTGAATCGTGTCCTCGATCGTCTTAACGATCGATTTCGGCTGGGAGGGGGAGGGAATCGTATTGTTGCCGTTTGGGGGGGTAAAATATCGTGAAAAATCGTTTAAAAATCGTTAAAAATCGAAAAATCGAAAAATCGAAAAACCGGCACACTAAAACCCCCTAAAACCCACCCCCGACCCTTTAAATTAAATCCCCCACCCTCCCGAACCCCCCCCCCAAATAACTTAAATAACCTGCGGGTCCAGCGGCGGTCCGGAACGGCAGCGGTCCGGAACGGGCTCCTGCTCCTGCATCTTGTCGTCTTCAGCCGGCGCCATTTTCCAAAATGGCGCCGAAAATGGCGGCGGCCATAGACGAAAAAGATTGGACGGCAGGAGGTCCTTCCGGACCCCCGCTGGACTTTTGGCAAGTCTCGTGGGGGTCAGGAGGCCCCCCACAAGCTGGCCAAAAGTTCCTGGAGGTCCAGCGGGGGTCAGGGAGCGATTTCCCGCCGCGAATCGTTTTCGTACGGAAAATGGCGCCGGCAGGAGATCGACTGCAGGAGGTCGTTCAGCGAGGGTTCCGGCGCCTCGCTGAACGACCTCCTGCAGTCGATCTCCTGCCGGCGCCATTTCCCGCCGCGAATCGTTTTCCGTACGGAAAATGGCGCCGGCAGGAGATTGACTGCAGGAGGTTGTTCAGCGAGGGTTCCGGCGCCTCGCTGAACGACCTCCTGCAGTCGATCTCCTGCCGGCGCCATTTTCCGTACGGAAAATGGCGCCGGCCATACGCGTATGGCCGGCGCCATTTTCCGTACGAAAACGATTCGCGGCGGGAAATCGCTCCCTGACCCCCGCTGGACCTCCAGGAACTTTTGGCCAGCTTGTGGGGGGCCTCCTGACCCCCACGAGACTTGCCAAAAGTCCAGCGGGGGTCCGGAAGGACCTCCTGCCGTCCAATCTTTTTCGTCTATGGCCGCCGCCATTTTTCGGCGCCATTTTGGAAAATGGCGCCGGCTGAAGACGACAAGATGCAGGAGCAGGAGCCCGTTCCGGACCGCTGCCGTTCCGGACCGCCGCTGGACCCGCAGGTTATTTAAGTTATTTGGGGGGGGGTTCGGGAGGGTGGGGGATTTAATTTAAAGGGTCGGGGGTGGGTTTTAGGGGGTTTTAATGTGCCGGCTCACGATTCTAATGATTTATAACGATAAATCGTTAGAATCTGTATTGTATTGTGTTCCATAACGGTTTAAGACGATATTAAAATTATCGGACGATAATTTTAATCGTCCTAAAACGATTCACATCCCTAGTACACAGAGCTATGCGGGCTATGCACTGAAAGTTATCTGCCATTATTTGTCTATGGGAAAAATGCTTTGTACATAGCCCCGGCACTTCCAGTGTTAGAAGGACGTTTCAACTTCACATCCGAGGACTTCTCTTGGCCCCTTAGCTCAACGTTTCTTCACCATTAATATGCTATAGATGCCAGCACAGCTCCAAAACAATTATTGTTCTACATGTAATGTTAAGTATGCAATTATATCTCCATGCAAATGCCTATCAGAGGCCTCCGAAATGTGATCTGTGTGTTCATGGCCACTGCTAATTCATGTTTCCCCATAAGTTAGAATTAAAATTCCTAATTATTTGAAAGGTTCATGAAAATGCCTTCTAGATCAGAAACAGGACGGCATATAAAGACTACAGATTCCATCCACATCACCTGCTCAGCTTTATAATCCCTCGCTCTCCCTCAGAGAGATCCCTGGTGCTTGAGCCATGCTCTCTTGAATTCCAATACTATCCTTGTTAGTGATGTGCATTCATTTCAAACAAATGCCAAAAATGCAATGAACGAAACAAGTATTTTCATATTTCTGACAGGCCGCTGGAGGTCCTGGCTGAGCCTCCCTGGGCTCCTATGACCCCCGCTCAAGGAGCTGGCCCTCTGTTTAAAAGTGTCCACCCCAGTCCCCACTTACCCCCCCCCTCTGAGCAACGCCCAGATGCTTCCACCCTGGCCCCAGTGCTTTATTAAGGGAACTATCTGCCTGGAGGATAATGCTGAAGTAATATCTCCTTCCTCAGGTGCCATTATTTTTTTTAACAGTTTGGTTTTGTTGGAGTCTTTTTTTTTTTTTCATGCTTAAATGTTTTTTTTTGTTTTAAATGTGTCAAATAACCAAACCAAAAAGACATTAAATGATCAAAAAATAATAATCCCCACCTCCCCCCCAAAACAAAGAACCAAGATATAAAATTGGAGCTGCACATCTTAGTCCTTGTCTCCACAACCTCCACAGGAAGGCTGTTCCATGTGTCCACCACCCTTCCTGTAAAGGAATATTCCTTTAGATTACTCCCGAGTTTACCTTTTTTTCATCCTTATCACACAAACCCCCTCGTTCCAGAAACTCCTGTGCTTTTAACTGTCTCTATCATCTTCCCTTACACTGGTTTTGTGCAGGGCATTCATTTGTCTCCAGGAATCTCACTAGGAGGCCAATGTACTAAAGTGTGTGAACACTGACCATTAATGTGCATTAATTAGCTCATGTTAATGACCTATGTTAGTGACAGCTCCCTGAGTTGTAGGTACATTTTTTTGTGTTAAAGGTAATGAGCTGTTTTGCATAGGTTTGCATCTGATCACCTCATTAGCGTAGGTTTTTTGTGTTAAAGCTCTCACTAACTAATTAACATGTTTTCAAAGTGCAGCTAAGGCATATAAACTAGACTGTGTGTGCTGGAGCGCTTGCAGCGCACATTAATGCTTGCAAAACTTGTTAGCAACCTTTAGCATATTCACTTCTAGGTCTTCTGTGGTCATTCCTGAAATTATCCCATCCATCTTCAACTGCATGTTTTCCTTCCACGAAACTTCCTTACCCATTGTACCACTATGACTTTTCTTAATCGTGCCCAGTACAGTTCTGTTGGCCTCACAGTGTTTATGCTGTGTAGTGCTGCACACACTGTCAGCGAGATGTAAAACAAAGTCTAAACAGAATGATTCATTCCACTCAGGCCAGCAGTCTGACTGGTTGGGGCACAGGGCATGAGTTCCTTTAGGTTGGTATGTTTTCGTCTACTGCTATGTTTTGAAAAGATATTGTTAAGGGGATGGGGCTGAGGTTCAAAGGAAGGTCACCTCAGTGGGCACATGCACAGGGTAAAGTGGCGTGAAAGGTTAGCCGGAGCTGTTTTGAAAGCTGATGGGAGTTGTGGTAGGGAGAGAGGGGTGGTCATGATTTTTTTTTCTGCGCCCGATCATTTTCAGGCCCCCCGTGTCGGATGAGATAGGTGTATGAGGGGGTGGAGGGTGGATTGGACAGAGTTGGGGGGAAGGAAATAGGGTCAGGGCATACAGATTGGGGGATACGTTGGAACCCTGATCTTTTGTGCAGGTGGGTTCATCGGAAATTTGATCTTGTATCTAGAGGTGGGGGGGATACACTGGGGCCTTGTGTGTCTGGGAATGAAGGGAGATTGGGGGCACATTGGGACCTTGGCCTTTTGTCTGTGGGGATGGGGCTGGGGAAGAGGGTATATAGGGGATTCGATCTCTCTGGGGGTGGATTTGAACTTAGGTCTGCGGGCACAGAAGCTCTTAGATCATATGTCTGTAGGGTAGTGATCACAGTTCACAGCTTATATAGGGCAGGGGATGAAATCTTCCATGCTATCCAGCATTTTAACTTTAGGATGGTTGGTGCATGGGATTCTGAGGTTCAGTATGACCATGCTACACTTTCAAAGGGGAATTTTTCAACAGTGTATGTAACTCAGCGCATAAATAGGTGCGCCTAAAATTATGCCTGTGTTTTATAAAGTGCCCAGCGGGAGCCGCACAGCATGTAAAATACCGTGTATCATCACCCTAAAAGTTTGGGCATTGGGTTCAGTGCATGCACACTTTTTTTGGAAGATACAGGGATCTGCCTAATTTATACAGCTGTTTTATAAAAGAAAGCACATAGAGGTGAATTTTAAAAGCCGGGCGTGCGCATTAATTAGGGGATGTGGCAATAAGTTGGGCTCGTGCACGCCGAGCGGATTTTAAAAAGCTGCCAGGATACGTGGGCATCTCCTGCAGTGCTCAGGTCTCTAAGATTTCAAAAAAGGGCATGGACCGGGCGGGGCATGGGCGTTTCAGGGTGTGAGCGAGAGATTTGCACGCAAATACTTACACACCCTAGGGCGCACTGAGGTCCCCTGAAGTGTAACTTTACTTCTGCTATGGATGACGTGTAACAAAATAAAGAAAACTAGGCAGATCTGCAGGGTTTTAAGTCGGGGCTAACCGGGGGAGGGATGCTTCTAAACTAGAGAGGTTTGGGGGACCTGTCCCTTAGCTGGGCAAAATGGGGATGTACTGATAAAACTGGGAATGGTGTCGGTGCGACCCTCTTAAAATCCCCTGATTTACGTGGTAGAACCAGGATTTATACACACGTATGTGCGCCCACTTAAAATTTGATGCACATGTGTACATGGCCAGACTATTTTATAACATGCATGCATATGCGCACATATATTATAAAATGGCTGCATCTCTGAATGCAGGCTGACGCATGCGTACCAATGTGTACCCTCCGTTCATGCATAGAGTCAGGCACCTGAAGTTTAGAGAGTCGTTAAAAGTGTGGCTTTTCACCCAGGCTGGGTAGGGATGGGGTAGACTAAGAATTGAATGGCTGGTGTCTTTTAGAGTTATACATAGGAAGGGTTGACTGTGATGAAGAGAAGGGTCAAGATGGAATGGTATGGGATATTCTGATGAAAGAGGAAAGAGTGATTTGCTTGCATGAGTGGGGATATAATGTGAGCTGGGATGTTTTTTCTATTTATTTTAATTGTTGGACCACAAGAATTTGTTTTTGTTTAATGAAAAGCATGTAATCAAATAATAAATAAATCAAAGTTTGTTGATGTATCTTGCTTATGAAAATAATTATTTCTGTGTACTTCCAAAAACCAACTCACTGTGACCTCCAATAGTTAATCCAGACTTCGCCAGTTAACCCACATTCTCTAGCCATTCACCCTTCACCATTTACTCTAGACCCCTCACCCAGAAACTGGAGACAGGAGAGACGTCATATTCAATACCCCTGACTCAATTAATTGGTGTAAAAGAATGCGTGTTTGATGACATAAACATGCACTTCATTTATAAAATATGTAAATGTGTGCTTACTTCCAAACCACATCCCAGAATGCCCTTGAATTCCCTCTTTGAACACACATCTACTTTTCCATATGGTGATGACAGTACACGTATACCTGTGCCCTTCTGAAAATTCACTTGTCATGTACGAGGTGACAATGTGAATATATGCTGATTTTATGCACACAGCCCCCACATATGTCTGAAAATTACCCCTTTAATGTTAGCACACACATTTACCATGCCTGTTATAGCAGCTGCAATTTACCCAACAGGTAAAAAAAGAAAAAAATTTAGCACATCACACATTAAGTGATGTTTTAGTTTGCATGATAAAATATATTGTTTGACTTTTAGAGCATAGACGCCATGGTGAAGAAACCACCAGTCAGTAAATACTGACCAAATATTAGCAGTGAATTCCAGTTTTCATTTCATCAATTCATGTTCTCATGCAGTTTTTGTAGTGTTGAATCTGCAATGCACATATCTTCCCTGAAAGTTCTCTCATCTCGGTGGTAGGAGGACTTTTGGTTGAATTTCTGGTGTTGGCTCAACCAGTCCTGAGACATCCTGCACTGGTCAGGCCTCACCCCCACAGCTGGGGAACAGCTGGCCCTTTTAGCCAATGGTGAGGTTGGCAAGCCACCTCTCATCCCCTATGTAAAGTTGTTGCGGCCAGTGGGTGCCATTTTGCTGATGTGCCCACACATTGCTGGAAGCGAAATCAGAATCCGAAATACAAGTATATTTTCTGTGCATGCAAAAAAGTACATGCATATTTTCAGGGGCATAGATGTGCATATTTTATAAACTGTGCAACTGGAACTGTGCAGTGTGTAAAATACGTATGTAACTGTATGTACATTCACTTATGCACATACGTGATGGCTTAGGAACACTATTGAAAATTGTGTAATTTCTATGTTTATGATATTAGCCAATCTTGCTTTGATTTCTCACAATCATACAGCATTATTTTGATTGTGCAGGTATTGTAACTGGTTATGTTTTTACTACTACTACCAAAGAACAAAACAAAAAAGCAGACTAGGATTCAACTTTAAATATTGCCAGCAGATTTTGTGCAGAAATGATTTCAAACTTATGGTTTTCATAAGGACTTCCTACAAAAATTACAACAGTCATGGGGATTTGGCATATAGAACATGTTCAGTCTGGAAATAGTTATTTTTAAGGGACTCGAACTTCAAATTTACGGAGATGTATAATCATTTATAGGCTGAGAGACAATTCTGTTTTCAATTTAATGGCTTTGAAGAACTGCTTCTATTTTCTAGCCGTGCTGCTGTTAATTTACATGGGAAGAGATTGAAAAACTAAGAAACCAGCTAATTACAGGTTATTTTCCACATGCAATATCATGTGCCATTCTCTATAGACTTGTAGGATACCGAACAAGAATGCAACGAACAGTAGCACAGCTTAAAACAATTCAGGATCAATTTTAATATAGTAAGCTTTGTTTTCTAATTTAAAAATTTCTGCAGTAAGTAATTTATAAAACACACAAACAATAAAGCCACAGATAAGAGTAGGGTCAGAGATGTGGACCATCACTTTCTATAAGTACCAAATGAAACCAGAGAAACTTGATTTATTTTATTTATGTATTTATTTATTTATATTAAAATCTTATAGTACATTTATATCAAAACAATCATCTAAGCAGATGACATAAAAACATACATGAGTAAAATAAAAGAAAAACTATTTTGAAGGAAATGATAGTGAACTATCTATAATCTAGTAGGATGCTGGACCCGAGGCAAGATGGATTCTCTGGGGAAGGTCTTGTCAGACAAATATGATTGATTTTTTTGATTGGATGACTAGAGAATTGGATCAAGGAAGAACACTAGATGTGATTTACTTGGATTTCAGCAAAGCTTTGATATGGTCTTGCATGCGTGATTAGTGAACAAAATGAGAAGCTTGGAAGTGGGCACCAAGGTAGTGGCATGGATTGCAAACTAGTTGACTGACAGGCAACAGCATGTAATGGTGAATGGAACCTAATCTGAAGACAGAATGGTGTTGCCACAGGGATCGGTTTTGGGATCAGTTCTGTTCAATATCTTTGTGAGCGACATTACGGAAGGAATAGAAGGTAAAGTTTGTCTAAGATCTGCAACAGAGTGGACTTGCCTGAAGTAGCAGAGAGAAGGAAGTGATTTAAGAAAGCTTGAAGACTGGTTGAGGATTTGGCAGCTGGGATTCAAAGCCAAAAAGTGCAGTCATGCATATGAGGTGCAGTAATACAAAGGAACAGTATGTGATGAGTGGGTGAAAGACTGATGAGCATGGTCTGGGAGTGGGACCTTGGGATGATAGTGTCTGCTAATCTGAAGATAGCGAGGCAATGTGACAAGGAGATAGCTAAAGCCAGAAGAGAGCTGGGATGCATAGAGAGAGAAATAACCAGTAAGAAAAAAGAGGTGGTGATACCCATGCACAGGTCCTTGGTGAGGTCTCACCTGGAGTACTGTGTTCAGTACTGGAGCCCATATTGCAAAAAAGACAGGATAGAGGCAGTCCAAAGAAGAGCACCCAAAATGGTGTGGGTTCAGTATTGGAAGATTATGAGGAGAGGCTGAAGGATTTGAATATATACCCCCTGGAACAGAGGAGGTGCAAGGGGGATATGATATAGACCTTCAGATACCTCAGATGATTTAATGATGCACAAACTTTGCACATTTTTGGTGAGAAAGGAAACAGTTGAACTAGGGATCACAAAATGAAAATCCAGGGGAGAAGATTCAGAAGCAACAAAAGGAAATATTTTTTCACAGAGAGGGTAGTGGATGCCTGGAATGCCCTTCCAGAAGAGGTGGGAGGGCAAAAATAGTAAATTAATTCAAAAGGGCATGGGATAAACCCTGTAGATCCCTAAAAGCTTGAGGATGATAATGAAGAAGAGCCTTCTCATTCGCAGGTCCCACCCATTGGAACTCCCTGCCCTTGGAATTACGAACTGAAACCTCCACCCCCAAATTAAAAAAACAACTGAAAACTTGGCTGTTTTTGCAAGCATTCTCTGAAAATTCCTACTGTTGATAACTGTATACACTTGGAACCGTAATTACAAAGATATTTTTATGCTCTTCCTCTTGTCCACCTCTACCCTCACCTTCTGATCTTGCCTCTATTATTTATTCAGTTTATCAACCCTTTCTTGCTACCTTTACTCCTCAATGTCTATTGTAAATATTGCCCCCTTTATATAATCAATCTTATACCTGGCTCCTTATATAAGCCTTTGTAACCAGTTATTATTCCATGTTCCTTGTAAAAGTTTGCTGTTCAATGTAAAAGCCTCACCCTGTTACCTGGTGTCGCTCTCTTAGTTCTATGTAAACCGATACGATGTGCAAACGGATATCGGTATATAAAAACCACTAAATAAAAATAAATAAATAAATACATAAATAAGAAAAGGATGCATGGGGGTAACTTGCACAGAGCAGCAGTTAATACCCTTAACAGAAGGCATGGGGAATTACTACCCTTAACCAAATAGCCTTGATGATTTTGACACAACTGCAACATTGCTCTCCACTTTGATGCAGAGAGGGGAAAAAGGGGTATGGCACTCTGAAGACAACTAATGCTGGGTCCCGACTATTACGGTCTGGAGTTCTGAAACACTGACATTGGAGTTCTGATATCCTGACACTGGGGATAAAGCTTCTGTAGCCAAGTCCAAAAGCAAAGAACGTTCAAACAGCATTGTCTGAAATATCACCACGTAAAAAATGTTGCAGTAATTTTGTTATGGGTTTGACAGTTGTTTGGTTTTGCTTGTACGTATTACTGTCCTTAACATAAGGCATGAGGGTAACCTGCATGGAGCGGCAGTTGCTGCCATGCGAAGCTTGCTGGGCAAACTGGATGAGCCATTTGGTCTTTTTCTTCCGACAATACTATGTTACTGTGTAACTGCTAGAATCGGGATGGCCAGCCCTGGTCGAGAGCCAGAAACAGGTTGCTTTTCAGGATATCCACAATGAATATGCATGAGATAAATCTGCATGCACTGCATATACTGTATGCAAGTTTATCTCACATATTCATTGTGGATACCCAATAACCCGATTGACTGAACAGGTACCGAGGAATGGTTTGAGAACTACTGCTCCATAACATTGCATCAGAAATGGGCTGACTAGATCATGGATGGACAACTCTAGTCCTAGAGAGTCACAAGCATAGTGGGTTTTCAGGATATCCACAACGAATATGCATGAGATAGACCCACATACAATGGAGACAGGGCATGTAAATCTCTCATGCATATTCATTGTGGATATCTTGAAATCCAGGCCTGCTTGTGACTCTCAAGGACTCGAGTTGGCCATCTCTGGACTAGATGGGTCCTGTGGTTCTTATCTGCTGTCATTTTCTATGTTTTTGTATGTAACTTGAAAATAGTTCTTGTACATCTGAAGTAAAAGTATAAGGGAGGGCATCCCAAACCTGTCCTGTAGACCCCACAACCAGCTGGCTTTTCAGATTACACAGGATAAATAAATATGCATGAGATACATTTGCATATGCTAGATCTCCAATGTATGCTAATTATTTTATGCTTATTTATTGTGGAAATCCTGAAAACCCAACTGGCTGTAGGGACCACACTAGGAATGTGCACAGACATTTAGTTTCATTTTTTTTTAATTGTCATTTTTTTGTTTTGTTTCTTTTTCATTTGATTGAAATAAAAACAAAAAATTAAATTAAAAAAAAAATCTAAAAAAAAAAAATGTTCTGGTCCCCGAACAAAAAAAAGAAAAAAAAATTCCTGGACCCTTTCCCAATTTCCTCAGCCTCTCCTGAACTTTTTTACCCCATGAGGTCTTTAAAATCGATTTTAATTTTTATGGGTGCAGGAGCGATCTCTGGTTGTTCCTGCCCCCGACTACTGATATTACAAATGGCGCAGGCAGACTGAGGCCTGTTCCATTACTACCTTCTTCTAATCATAACAGCGTTGGCCAGAATCAGGCTGGCACAATTCTGTAAGGAAGTATAGAAGAATGGCACTGGCCTCAGTCTGCTGGCACGATTTGACACAGCAGCTACAGATGTGCCTTCATTTGAAAAGAAACAGGAAATGTCAAGAACATTTCTTTTTTGTTTCATTTTGTTTGAAAAATGAAATCAAAATGTATTATGGCATTTTGGCTATTTCTGGGCTTAGAGTGGGCGGGGGGAGAGCTGGAGAGGGAGAAAGAGAGAGAGCTTTGGGGGTGGGCCTCACTGTGAGCACCTATTAATATCTCTATAGGAGGGCCACCTAATAGGTCGAGTTGATGTGTTTAGTGTTTAGGGGCCAGTTCTGCATGTAGAGTGAAACATACGAACAGCACAGTACACCTTGGTGAAGATTTGACGTCATTTGGAATGAGGAAAGTCTCACAAAGATGAAATTTTGTGCTATGTTATCTCAACCCTAGCTTGATGGCACCCTGTTATAGAGTCCATGAGGGCCTTTTAGATGGGCTCTCTCTCTCTCTCTGTCAGTGCAGGATGTGAAAATAGGGACAGTGCTGGGCACGCTAAGTTTACCGCACCCTGCAATAATACCGTTGACCGTGTGCTGCGGTAATTAAAACATTTCCATAAACACACCCCTTTTTGTTATCACAGGCATTATCAATGCATTAGTAACACTTTTGATGAATCTAGCTATATATTTTGTTCATTTTTTATTCCGATTTCGGAGCGGCTTCAGAGGGAACGGGGAAAGCCATCGGGGCTCCCCTAGGGCTCGGCGCGCGCAAGGTGCACTAGTGTGCACCCCCTTGCATGTGCCGACCCCGGATTTTATAACATATGCACGGCTGCATGCGCATGTTATAAAATCGGGTGTAGATTTGTGCGCGCCGGGTTGCGCGCACAAATCTATGCCCGCGCATAGGTTAGAAAATCTGGCCCATTGCTGGCAGTAAATTTTTATGGGTTATCATAAGGCTCGGGGATAACTGCACGGAGCAGTTGTTGCTATTCTTAAGAGAAACATGGGGTAACCTTCACGACGTGGCGGATACTACCATGGGAGGCTTGCTGGACAGACCATTTTGGTCCTTTTCTGTCATCATTTCTATGTTTCTGTGTTTAAATGGATTTTAAGACTTCCTGGGCTAAAATAATCTAGGGGAGGCTGGGGATATCAGGGAAGGGACTGAGAAGCCTTTTTTGTTTGTTTTTGCAAGGAATAATTCTTTTAAATGAAATGAAGGAAAAGAAACTACATTTTGTTGTTGGATTTTGTTGTTGTTTTATTATGTTTTTAAAATGAAGTGAAACAAAACAGGACATTTTGTTTAAATTGTCTGTTTTGTTGCAATGCCAGTACATCCTTTGTCCTCAGGACAGGTTTGGGAAGCCCTGGTATAAAGGATTGCAATCAACAAGAAACTTGCATGATGTTTTTGCAGGTAATATTCCTCCTCTGAAACAGCTTTCTTTTTATTCATTTCCTGCTCTACCTTGCTCCTAAGTCTTCCCCTTGATTGTTGTTATATTTTATTGTTTTTTTTTTACTTATTTCCTTATGCAGTTTTTCTTGTGGCAAGTGTATGCTTGTTATACAAGATTAAGCTAAAAAAAAAAAAAAGAACCTTACATCAACAATTACCAAACCTGTCTTTTTGAATCCTGCAGCCAGTTGAGTTTTCAGGGTGATCCACAATGAACGTGCATGAGATACATTTGCATATACTGGGTTTTCAATCTATGCAAAAATGCCACATGCACATTTATCGTGGATATTCTGAAATCCCGACTGACTGTGGGATCAATAGGACAGGTTTAAGAAGCTCGGACCTTACGTGTAATCCCAGGTGCAATAGCAACAGTTGCAATGAGCAATCGATCTGTTAGCAGTTCACCAGTCTTTACTGCAGACTTTTATTATCAAAACCGAATGAGAAAGTGATGACTGATATGAGACAGATCAAGGCGAACACTTGTACCTTAAGAATACCTTCTACTATTCCCTGTTTTGATGATGCAATGCAGCAGAGAGAAAAGTTTAGAAAGTGGAATTTGTAGATTGTGGCCTAACTAGATATATTTTTGATGGAGTTTGAAATGGTTGTAGTGTCTGTTGAATAGTTTTCATGCTCATTAAAATTATTTAACAAGCACTAAAACAAATGAAACAAAAAAAGAAACAAAATAAAAGGAAAAACCGCACCAAGAAAAAAGAAAACAAAGAAACACATCCCTGAATAATCCCTACTATAAACTGGCTACAAATTCTGGGTTGTACATTTGTTTATGTATTTTACACATGTGCATAGTTTTCTGATACAAGGAACTGGAAATCTATGCCTTGTAACTTATTTTCCTTCCATGAAAAAACTAATGTAACTGCAGTTGTTAGTCCACTTTAATATGCAGAAATTGGTTCATTTTCAAAGACTCTTAGCATTACTGTTTGTTTTATACGGTAGGACAAACTGGTGCACCATGCTATGAGCAGAGGAAATGTTTCACAACAAGTGGTCCTTCTTGCTTTTCCTCTGTTTATGTTACCACCTGGTAAGAAGAAAAAGTGGAAGAGTAACAGATGATCCAGATGGATTGGATTAATGGTTGAATATTTAGTCATGATACTGTATACTTGCAAATTCATGGCGGGAAGGGCTGTGACTGAGCTGGGCTATGCTACAGCTTTTCACAGCTCGATTAAAGATCACAGAAAAGGAAAACCTTTCAGGACCATGGAACCACAAGAATTTCACTTTCAATGCAAAGCCAGCATAGCTCTCTGCTTCAACGGCAGGGGGGGGGGGGGATGAAGAAAGGTGGATCTATATTCAGGCAACAACCAACAAGGACTGAATTACATAGTCTAGATAAAAAGATAACCATGGGTGTAGCTTGCTTATTGCGGTGGTTAATACCCCTAACTAATTAAGCTATTTCACTTAGATGTAGTTCCAACACTGCTCTCTACATTAATGTGGGTGGAAGGGAAATAGAATTAAAAAGGTTACTAAGAGCCAAGAGAAACAGATAAGTATGTGAGAGAAAAAAAAAGTGTGAAAGCTTGCTGGGCTGACTGGATGGGCCATTTGGTCTTCTGCCATCATTTCTATGTTTCTATGTTTGTGTAATGCTTTACTGTGAATCCCATTCAACTTAAGATGATGCATACAATAATTTTCAGCTAATGCATTTATATTGAAGATAACTTCCACGCCAATGAACAATTGATTGCATAATGTTCAGAACCTTTTATTGCCTTATATCATTTTTTTGTGGCAGATATAGTTGTGCAGTACTCTAAAATCTGGCTTTACGGGATGGAAATGGCAAACACAGTGGAGACCAAGTAAGGTCAATACAAAATGAGTGCAGATCCTCTGAATATATCACATAAACATCAGCAAAATGATCAGAGGTACATATATGTTAAAATAACATTTATTTCCACAATCACCTAATAATTTTTTATTAATGTTATGGCCGTGGGCCGCAGCGGGTCATGACTGGGGCCAACTGTCATGGCCGCTGGCTGCGGCGGTCCGCGGCCGGGTCCAAGTGCTCACCCGCGGCGCCGGGTTGGCTCTGAGGCTCCTGCTGGAGCAGGTAGCCTCCTCTGGCATTCTCCCTGTGGCCATGGCCGCTGCTAGGCCGGCCACAGGGCCCAGCACAGCTGGGATGACTCCTTTCCCTTCCTGACTGTCTTAGAGCTACGCACGCGGCTAAAGATAAGATTTAAAGGGGCCACGACAGGAAGTTGTTGTTGCGATTCCGGGGCGCTCCCGGAATCGCCACCTACCCCGTCGCGGTTCCGGGTTGAGTCCGCGGTCCCCGGGCCTTCGGGGACCCCTGCCGCCGCAGGCCCGGCGTCTGCCCGCCTCGCCCGGGCCTGCAGCTTCCCCTGCTACGTCGTCCTCGCTGCGTCGGAGCAGCCGGCGTCCAGCCACGGCTAGCTCCGCCCCCTAGACGCGCGCGCGGCAGGCCCCAGTTCTTAAAGGGGCCAGCGCGGGAAAATGCAGCCCAACCTCGGGATGACGTCAGATGCCCTCAGGGTATTTAAACCCTGCTACAAGACCTGCTCCTGGCCTTGCAACGAGGTTCCCAGGTATTTCCTGCTTCCAGTTGCTGCGTTCTCTTGTCCTCTTGTTCTTTGTGCTTCCTGATCCCGGATTGGCTTACGACGTTCCCTGGCTCTCGACTCTGGACTGGCTTACGACGACTCTCTGGCTTCTGACCCCGGACCGGCTTACGTTGACTCTTCGGCTCTTGACCTCGGACTGGCTTTCGGTGATCCATTGGTTCCTGACTCTGGACTGGCGAGCGACAACTCTTCGGCACTTGGACTTCAACAGCCTCGGCCCTCGCGGGTCCTCCTAAGTCCCAGCGGCCGGGTCCCTACGGGCTCCTCCTGGGGGGACTCCGGCTTCCAGGGTGAATCTCCTAAGTCCCAGCGGCCGAACTCCTACGAGCTCCTCTCGGGGGAGGATCGGCTTCCAGGGCGAAGGTCCTCTCAACACAGTGCCAGCACCACCATCACCTCCTTCCTCGCCAGAGCTCTTGGTCGCATAGGGCTCCCAGAGTTCCACCCTCGGCCAGCCACCAGTCTGTCTTTGCTGCCTCCCGGTCGGGGTCGCTGCTGCAACCACCTACAGCAGCTCTTCCTCTGGCTCCGATCGGCCCAAGGGTCCACGACTCCAACAGTTGTCGTGGCTCTCTCCTGAGACTCCTCCCTCACTTTGGGTATTTAAGGCAAGGTCTGCTCCTCAGACCTTGCCTTGGTATTGAGGCTCTGTGCTTGGTTTCCTGTGCTCCGTATTCCTAGATTGCTCTGTTCGTTGTCCCGCTTCTGCTTCTCCTCTCCGTTGGATTGATTCTTTGGCTTCTGACCTTTGGACCAGCTGTGGTGATTCTCTGGAGTTGACTTCGGATTGGCTTTGGACCCTTCTCCTGTGTTGCTCCTGGACTGGCTTTGGACCACTCTCCCGTATGTTCCCGGACCGGCTCTCAACCTCTCTCTGGACTTCAACCCTTGGACCGGCTTTGGACTATCCTTCGACTTCTACTCCCGGACTATCTACGACCAGCTGGAGGCACCAGCCATCTGGAATCCATTACCTGCAGGAGATGCCTGCATCCAGACCTTCATTAGTCTTCAGGGAGTTTCTTAAGTCCCAGCGGCCGGATCCCTACGGGCTCCTCCTGGGGGGTTCACAAGCTTCCAGGGTGAAGTCTTCTTTCAACACTTACCTCATCGAGCTTTGCCCTCCGACGGTAGGGACCTAATGGGTTATCTGTCCATTTGGGTAGCGCCAACTCTACCTCGGAACAGGGGTCTACTTTCTGATTTCGTTACAATTAACAATCTTATACAAACTATCTTTTTAAAAATCTTCTTCATACCCTCAACATGTGGTGTTTTCAACAGCAAGCTATCCCATAATCTTAATAATAAAAGCATAATCATACCTCCCCAATCGACGCTCACACATTCCCAACCACTCATACCATAATACACTCATTAATACATTTCATTATCCCAAATAAAATTACATGTAGTAAGAGAACAACCCCCCACTACAGTAAATTGTACCACATAATACAATATAGAAGTTACCCAAAATCCACAATAAGGTTCAATAATAACAATGACAATGACAACACAGTATAAGTAGTAGAGATGTGAATCGTATCCTCGATCGTCTTAACGATCGATTTCGGCTGGGAGGGGGAGGGAATCGTATTGTTGCCGTTTGTGTGTGTAAAATATCGTCATAATCGTTAAAATCGTGAGCCGGCACACTAAAACCCCCTAAAACCCACCCCCGACCCTTTAAATTAAATCCCCCCCTCCCAAACCCCCCCCAAATGCCTTAAATTACCTGGTGGTCCAGCGGCACACTAAAACCCCCTAAAACCCACCCCCGACCCTTTAAATTAAATCCCCCACCCTCCCGAACCCCCCCCCCAAATGCATTAAATTACCTGGGAGTCCTCCGTAGCGGCGGTCCGTGGCTAAATCGGGGGAAGGGGGAGAGCACGAAAACCGGCACACTAGATCGTGAGGTCTTCAGCCGGCGCCATTTTTCAAAATGGCCGCCGCAAAATGGCGGCGGCCATAGACAAAAACGATTCGACGCAAGAGGTCGTTCCGGACCCCCGCTGGACTTTTGGCAAGTCTTGTGGGGGTCAGGAGGCCCCCCCAAGCTGGCCAAAAGTTCTTGGGGGTCCAGATCGACTGCAGGAGGTCGTTCAGCGAGGTCCGGAACCCTCGCGAGATTTCCGGACCTCGCTGAACGACCTCCTGCAGTCGATCTCCTGCCGGTGCCATTTTCCGTACGGAAAACGATTCGCGGCAGGAAATCGCTCCTTGACCCCCGCTGGACCCCCAAGAACTTTTGGCCAGCTTGGGGGGGGCCTCCTGACCCCCACAAGACTTGCCAAAAGTCCAGCGGGGGTCCGGAACGACCTCTTGCATCGAATCGTTTTCGTCTATGGCCGCCGCCATTTTGCGGCGGCCATTTTGAAAAATGGCGCCGGCTGAAGACCTCACGATCTAGTGTGCCGGTTTTCGTGCTCTCCCCCTTCCCCCGATTTAGCCACGGACCGCCGCTACGGAGGACTCCCAGGTAATTTAATGCATTTGGGGGGGGGGGTTCGGGAGGGTGGGGGATTTAATTTAAAGGGTCGGGGGTGGGTTTTAGGGGGTTTTAGTGTGCCGCTGGACCACCAGGTAATTTAAGGCATTTGGGGGGGGGTTCGGGAGGGGGGGGATTTAATTTAAAGGGTCGGGGGTGGGTTTTAGGGGGTTGTAGTGTGCCAGTTTTCCTGCCCTCCCCCTTCCCCCGATTTACGATTTTTTGACGATAAATCGGGGGAATTGGTATTGTATCGTGGCCCTAACGATTTTTGACGATTTAAAATATATCGGACGATATTTTAAATCGTCAAAAAATGATTCACATCCTTAATAAGTAGATTGAATTCCCAACTTCGATTGGTATAACTCATATGGCTCCTGCCGAGGACCCTCATTTCACCTTCAACGGGCTTCTTCAGGGGACATTCATCAAAGTGAATTTCTGACAAAATCCCTCCAGAACTCCAATATTGTCTTCTAAATCAAAGCACCACTGTTTTCACCAATCTTCCCACACTGCTTCTTCATGTTGCTCAAATCTTCTTTAAATATTTTGCTTAAATCAAACACTATCCAAAGGTTTTTGACCCCACCCAAATTCCAATTCATGTATATATACCACAGCGAGCTTAAAACACTGATTATAATCACAATCCTTTTCCATAGAACTTCACAACAGCATACTTTCATGGATGGTTAACCTCCTTGCCAGTGTCTTGGCTGCCATCCACACTGAAGGACTAGATAGGACACATTACTGGTTCAGTTTGTTAATAGGGATATGCATTCATTTTTTATCAATTAGACAATGTCAACGATATTATCTAAATCGTAATGGATCAGATGTGTCGATTTTTTTGCCGAAATTTCGTATTTTGTGATAGTGCACAGTAACGGAGTTACTGTGCACTAAATATCTGTTAGTGCGCAGTAATACCAATTAGTGCACACTAGGGGTGTGAATCATGTGAACGATTATCTTAACGATCGATTTTGGCTGGGGGGGAGGGAAATCTGATCATCGTGTTTTTTTTTTTTTTTTTTAAATCGTTAAAAATCGTAAATCAGGGGAGGGCGGGAAAACCGGCACACCAAAACAACCCTAAAACCCACCCCGAACCTTTAAAACAAATCCCCCACCCTCCCGAACCCCCCCAAAATGTTTTAAATTACCTGGGGTCCAGTGGGGGGGTCCCGGCACGATCTCCCACTCTCTGGCCACGGCTGCATTAAGAGAAATGGTGCTGGTGGCCCTTTGCCCTTATCATGTGACAGGGAAAGGTAGCGCCAGCGCCATTTTGGTTCCTGGCTCCCGACGTCACGCGTGCAGGAGATCGCTCCCGGACCCCCGCTGGACCCCCAGGGACTTTTGGCCAGCTTGGGGGGGGGGCCTCCTGACCCCCACAAGACTTGCCAAAATTCCAGCGGGGGTCCGGGAGCGACCTCCTGCACGCGGGCCATATTGCCAATATTCAAAATGGTGCCAGCGCTACCTTTGCCCTCACTATGTCATATGGCGTCGCCCGTATGTTTTCTTGTGCCGGTTTTCCCGCGCCCTATTTAACGATACAATACAAATGCCCCTGATGATAAATCGGGGGCATGTGTATTGTATCGTGCACTCTAACGATTTTGGATGATTTTAAAATTATCTGACGATAATTTTAATCGTTCAAAAACGATTCACATCCCTAGTGCACACTGTTTTCTAGCTAATGAATTCCTCTGAATTGAAACTTTTTACTTTTTAAGTTCGATTTTTTTAGTGTGCACTAACAGTTACAGTGCACTAACACAGTAGTTCTCAACCTTTTTTCGGCCAGGACACACCTCACAGATGGTTCTCACATGCGTGACACACTGAACATGTGACCATCACGGGGAAAAATGTAAATATATATTCTGCATCCTCAGGAACCCCCTCGACCCCCAAAAATGGGTGCAGACTAGAACTAGGGCATTACCTGTACAACTCACCATACAAAAAAAGATATTCTGGATCTGATGACATCTCAGTAAAAGCAAAACAAATGCTCTTTACTGGCAGGCACAATACCCCTCCTTATGAAAAGACAGTAATTTACCACTACAAATATTTAATCAGGCCCTAAACACTAATACACCTCCTATTAAGAAAACAGAGCAAGCTAAGCTGCTATAGATAGATACCCACTTAGAAATAATTGTAAAACTATACTAATAAATTATACAAAACAGCTGATGAACAGAATAACATCCAACAATTTAAAACTCATAAAAATTATTAAAAATTGTCCAAATATCAATAAAATATTTCAAAACAGCAGACACATCACATAATACCCAATAATTAAAATGGCAGTCAGTCAAGAAAAATAAACTTTAAAAAGCTGCCTTTACTTACCCTCTCCAGCAACTTTCCTACTCCTTTCCCTTGCAGGCCAATAGCAGTCACCAGAAGCAGTAGTGGCTGCTGAAGCTCTGTCCTCACAGTCTTCTTCCTTAGGGCCCACAACCAGTCACAACCAGTCTCTGTCTCACACAGACCAGTAACCTCCCTAGCTAGTACCTCTTCCTCACACACACACATACCAGTCACCTCGCTGACCAGTCTCTGTCTCTCTCTCTCACTCACACACACACCAGTCACCTCCCTGACCAGTCTCTGTCTCTCTCTCATACACACACACACACACACACACACACACACACCAGTCACCTCCCTAACCAGTCTCTCTCTCACACACACACACACACCAGTCACCTCCCTGACCAGTCTCTGTCTCTCTCTCTCTCTCACACACACACGCACACACACACATGTGTCACCTCCCTGACCAGTCTCTGTCTCTCATGCACACCAGTCACTTCCCTGACAGCCTGTCTCTCTCACACTGACACGTCACCTTGCTGACCAGTCTCTGTCTCTCACACAGTTACCTCCCTGACCAGTCTGTCTCACACACACCAGTCATCTTCCTGAACAGTCTGTCTCTCTCACAGAAACAAATCACCTCTGACCAGTCTCTCTCTCTCTCAATCACACACATGCTCTGTCACTTACATACAAGCTCACACATACTGTCACTTACGACCACATACACACACTGCCACTCATGCATCCATTCTACCACTCACAAGCTCTCACTCATGCACTAGGCACCCATACTACCACACACACACTCACACACACAAAGCTACCACTCGCGCACCCAGGCACTCATTCCACCACACACATACACAAAGCTGCCACTCACACACCCAGGTATGCATTCTACCACACACACACACACACACACACACACACACAAGCTGCCACTCACGCACCCAGGCACACATTCTACCACACACACACACACACACACACACACACACAAAGCTGCCACTCACGCACCCAGGCACACATTCTACCATATACACACATAAAGCTGCCACTCACGCACCCAGGCACCCATTCTACCACACATAAAGCTGCCACTCACGCACCCAGGCATCCATTCTACCACACATATACACACACACACACACACACACACACACAAAGCTGCCACATGCACCCATGCACCCATTCTACCACACACCCACATACACACACACAAGCTCTCACTCATGCACCCATAAACACACACACAAGCTCTCACTCATGCACCCAGGCACCCATTCTACCACACACACATACACAAACTCACATGGAGCCTCTTCTCATTGTTTGGCCCAATAAGCCTGGCCTCTGCTTATCAGCCGCTGCCGGCCTGACCTTCGGTGGCGGCACACAGGTCTCTCTACTCTGGCCCTGCCGGCCTGGCCTCCAGCAGTGGCGCGCAGCGTCTCACCATTCTTTGGCCTCGCCAGCGGCGGTGCACAGATCTCTCCACTCTTCAGCCGCTGGCGGCAGCGCCTCACCATTCTTCGGCCCAGCTGGCGGCGGCACACAGGTCTCTCTACTCTTTGGCCCTGCTGACCTGGCCTCCAGGTGTGGTGCGCAGCATCTCTCCATTCTTCAGCCCCACCCCTAGAGAGAAGGGAAGCACAAGCGGGGCAGTGGAACAGCAGGAGCCACAACACACCTGCCGGTGCTTGGCGACACACTGGTGTGTCACGACACACTGGTTGAGAACCACTGCACTAACACATACTTAGTGCACTGTAGGTTCTATTAGGGCACACTAACTAACCTGCTAGTGCGCACTAATGAACCTTAATGAGCATTAACATCTAGATAATGTGCACTATCTCAGCTGGTGTACTGTGCACTAATGCTGAGATAGTGCGTACTAACTGGTTGTTAATGCGCATTAAGGCTCGTTAGTGCGTACTTCGCCAAAAATTGCTGAACAAAACGAAATTTTTCGAGGAGCGGCCGATCCGAAGCCCGACCCAATATCTTTAAACGAAGCACATCCCTATTTGTTAATCCGTTCTTTCACAGCACGAATGCTTTTGCCAAAACATCAGCATTAAATAGTGCTATATTCTTGGATCAGGCCTGCTATTATCATATGAACTGTAGCTTCTCACTTTTCCTTTATGTACAACTTACCAGATGAGCTGATAGCAAACTCAGTCGGGATCAGATGGCCTGCTGGCTGTGCAAAAGGATGGAAAACTGTAGCACACCATCTGAAGCACATAACTGATATAACATGCTGAGCTTAAGGAACAATGAATTGAGTTTAATCATCACACATTACAAACAGACTGGGGAATGTCTTTACCCGCTTCATAAAATTTTGAAAAAAGGGTTGTTATATGATGATGGCATAAGGCCCAACCAGTAAAGTATGAGGTGTGCTTCTGCATGAGGATGCTGAAGAAAAGTTATTTTGGAACATTGTTTGAGCAATAAGTAATATTAATAACCCCAACCTAGCATTCGAATAAATGTAGAAAAATATGTTTGCATATAGGAAGTAATAGTCAAAGAGTTAAGCAGCATTTGTGCTTCCAAAATTAACACACATTGAAGTATATGAACATTCTGATTTATAAAACTTGAGAGTGAGTATTGTGTTAGTTCTGGAACCCGTATCTCAAAAAGGAAAGAGACAGGATGGAAGCGGTCCAGAAAAGGGTGATCAAAATGGTGTGGGGTCTGTATTGGAAGACTTATGAGGAGAGGCTGAAGGATCTAAATATGAACATCCTGGAAGAGAGGAGGTGCAGGGGAGATATGATACAGACCTTCAAATACCTGAAAGGTTTTAATAAACACAAACTTTGAACCTTTTCTAAAAAAAATCAATAGAACTGGGGGTCACGAATGAAACTCCAGGAGGCACGACTCAGAACCAATGTCAGGAAATATTTCTTCACAGAGAGGGTGGTGAATGCCTGGAATGTTCTTCTGGAAGAGGTGGTGAAGATGTAAACAGTCAAGGAATTCAAAGGGGCATGGGATAAACACTGGATCCCTAAAGGCTAGAGGATAGAAATGAAGAAAAGGGTGCTTGGGGGTAACTTGCCAGTGTAGTGATTACTACCCTTAACAGAAGGCATGGGATAACTACCCTAAAGCAATAAGCCTTGAAGCTTTTGACACAACTGCATCATCGCTCTCCACTTTGATGGCGGTGGTGTGATGTGGGGGGAGTTGGAGTTGAAGAGGAGTTGGATTCAGATGACAACTAACATAGGCCCTGACTTTTAGAGTCTGGGGTACTGATACACAGAAATAAGGGAAAAAGTACATGACGGCTTCTATGGCCAAGTCCACAGGCAAAGCATGTTAAGCAGCACTATCTGAATTTTCAAGAAGGCGCATCACCCAGTAAAAATGTTGCTAGCAATAATTTTTTTTATGGGTTATCATAAGGCTTGGGAGATAACTGCATGGAGTGGCAGTTGCTATCCTTAAGAGAAACATGGGGGTAACCTGCATGGCATGGCAGATACTATCATATAAAACTTGCTGGGCAGTGTAATGCCGGCAATGGCTCAGATGATTGTGGATCCTTGGTGGCGCGAGCTGATTGGTGCAGCCTAGTGGGCGAACCCACTAGGCCCAACCTGTCAGCTGGTGGATGCATTCTGTGGTGGGAATGACTGGAACTTCATCTATACCATCTTCCTTCCCCAGAGATTGAGCTCTTTGGGTTCTGGCAGCCGGCAGGTTTGGGCTGGGTCCCTGGTGGTGGTGGTGGTGGGGGGGGGGGGGGGGGGGCAAGAACAAGTCAGGTAGATGTCAGGGCAGGCAGCAGACAATGAGAATCAGTAGGCCAGTCAGTGCTCAGAGGTGACAGCAGACAAGGATGGACAAAGTCCAGAACCGAAGTTGGAATCCAGGAAATCAGGCTGAGGGAGGGAAAAACAAGTCAAGACAGAACAATACAAGACTGAGGAACATCAAAGACAGGAACATAAGAACATATGAAATTGCCATACTGGGTCAGACCAAGGGGCCATCAAGCCCAGCATCCTGTTTCCAACAGTGGCCAAACCAGGCTACAATTACCTGGCAATTACCCAAAAACTAAGTATATCCCATGCTACTGATGCCAGTAATAGCAGTGGCTAAGACAACTTGATTAATAGCAGTTAATGGACTTTTCCTCCAAGAACTTACCCAAACCCTTTTTAAACCCAGCTACACTAACTGCACTAACCACATCCTCTGGCAACAAATTCTAGAGCTTAATTGTGCATTGAGTGAAAACGGATTTTCTCTGATTAGTTTTAAATGTACTACTTACTAGAGATGTGAATCGTGTCCTCGATCGTCTTAACGATCGATTTCGGTTGGGAGGGGGAGGGAATCGTATTGTTGCTGTTTGGGTGTGTAAAGTATCGTGAAAATAGTTAAAATCGTGAGCCGGCACACTAAAACCTCCTAAAACCCACCCCCGACCCTTTAAATTAAATCCCCCACCCTCCCGAACCCCCCCAAATGCCTTAAATTACCTGGGGGTCCAGCGGCACACTAAAACACGGCACACTAAAACCCCCTAAAACCCACCCCGACCCTTTAAATTAAATCCCCCACCCTCCCGAACCCCCCCCCCAAATGCCTTAAATTACCTGGGGGTCCGTAGCCTTAAATTACCTCCGTAGCGGCGGTCCGTAGCTAAATCGGGGGAAGGGGGGAGAGCAGGAAAAGCGGCACACTAAATCGTGTAGTCTTCAGCCGGCGCCATTTTGCAAAATGGCCGCCGCAAAATGGCGGCGGCCATAGACCAAAACAATTCGACGCAGGAGGTCGTTCCGGACCCCCGCTGGACTTTTTGCAAGTCTTGTGGGGGTCAGGAGGCCCCCCCAAGCTGGCCAAAAGTTCCTGGGGGTCCAGCGGGGGTCCGGGAGCGATTTCCTGCCGCGAATCGTTTTCCGTACGGAAAATGGCGCCGGCAGGAGATCGACTGCAGGAGGTCGTTCAGCGGGGGTCCGGAACCAATCGGCCCATCGGTCTAGTCTGCCCAGCAAGCTCCCACACTTATTTTCCCATACTTATCTGTTTCATCGACCACGAAGTTCAAGGCCCTTGTTGGTAACTGTTTGATTCAAATTTCCTGCCACCCCCTGCCATTGATGCAGAGAGTAATGTTGGAGTTGCATCAAAGGTGAGCATAAGGCTTAATGGTTAAGGGTAGTAACCACCACATCAAGCAAGTTACCCTGATGCTTGTTTACCCAGACTGCACAGATCAATGCCTAGTTGGATGTTGACTGAATGTAAAACCTCTTTTCCACATTTCTCCCTGCCATTGAAGCAGAGAGCAACGCTGTATATGCATTCAAAGTGATGTATCAAGCAAGAAACCTATGAGGGAGTCGGTTGGACCATTAGATGACCAAGGGGTTAAGAGGCTTTTAGGGAAGATAAGGCCATTGCAGAAAGACTAAATGAATTCTTTGCTTCTGTGTTTACTAATGAGGATGTTGGGGAGATACCAGTTCCGGAGATGGTTTTCAGGGGTGATGAGTCAGACAAACTAAACGAAATCACTGTGAACCTGGAAGATGTAGTAGGCCAGATTGACAAACTAAGGAGTAGCAAATCACCTGGACCAGATGGTATGCATCCTAGGGTACTGAAGAAACTAAAAAATGAAATTTCTGATCTATTAGTTAAAATTTGTAACCTATCATTAAAATCATCTATTGTACCTGAAGACTGGAGGGTGGCCAATGTAACCCCAATATTTAAAAAGGGATCCAGGGGCAATCCGGATAACTATAGACCAGTGAGCCTGACTTCAGTGCTGGGAAAAATAGTGGAAACTATTCTCAAGATCAAAATCGTAGAGCATATAGAAAGACATGGTTTAATGGAACACAGTCAACATGGATTTACCCAAGGGAAGTCTTGCCTAACAAATCTGCTTCATTTTTTTGAAAGAGTTAATAAACATGTGGATAAAGGTGAACCGGTAGATGTAGTGTATTTGGATTTTCAGAAGGAGTTTGACAAAATCCCTCATGAGAGGCTTCTAAGAAAACTAAAAAGTCATGGGATAGGAGGCAATGTCCTTTCATGGATTACAAACTGGTTAAGAGACAGGAAACAGAGAGTAGAATTAAATGGTCAATTTTCTCAGTGGAAAAGGGTAAACAGTGGAGTGCCTCAGGGGTCTGTACTTGGACCAGTGCTTTTCAATATATATATATATATATATATATATATATATATATATATATATATATATATATATATATATATATATATATATATATATATATAAATGATCTGGAAAGGAATCCAATGAGTGACATTATCAAATTTGCAGATGATACAAAATTATTCAGAGTAGTTAAATCACAAGGGATTGTGATACATTACAGGAGGACCTTGCAAGACTGAAAGATTGGGCATCCAAATGGCAAATGAAATTTAATGTGGACAAGTGCAAGGTGTTGCATATAGGGAAAAATAACCCTTGCTGTAGTTATACGATGTTAGGTTCCATATTAGGAGCTACCACCCAGGAAAAAGATCTTGGCATCATAGTGAATAATACTTTAAAATCATCGGCTCAGTGTGCTGCAGCAGTCAAAAAAGTAAACAGAATGTTAGGAATTATTTAGGAAGAGAATGATTAATAAAACGGAAAATGTCATAATGCCTCTATATCGCTCCATGGTGAAACCGCACCTTGAATACTGTGTACAATTCTGGTCGCCGCATCTCAAAAAAGTTATAGTTGCAATGGAAAAGGTACAGAGATGGGCAACCAAAATGATAAAGGGGATGGAACAGCTCTCCTATGAGGAAAGGCTGAAGAGGTTAGGGCTGTTCAGCTTGGAGAAGAGACGGCTGAGGGGGGATATGATAGAGGTCTTTAAGATCATGAGAGGTCTTGAATGAGTAGATGTGAATTGATTATTTACACTTTTGAATAATAGAAGGACTAGGGAGCATTCCATGAAGTTTGCAAGTAGCACATTTAAGACTAATCGGAGAAAATTCTTTTTCACTCAGCGCACAATAAAGCTCTGGAATTTGTTGCCAGAGGATGTGGTTAGTGCAGTTAGTGTAGCTGGGTTCAAAAAAGGTTTGGATAAGTTCTTGGAAGAGAAGTCCATTAACAGCTATTAATCAAGTTTAGTTAGGGAATAGCCACTGCTATTAATTGCATCAGTAGCATGGGATCTTCTTAATGTCTGGGTAATTGCCAGGTTTTTGTGGCCTGGTTTGGCCTCTGTTGGAAACAGGATGCTGGGCTTGATGGACCCTTGGTCTGACCTAGCATGGCAATTTCTTATGTTCTTAATTGGTTTAGGGTAGTAACCGCCGCAATAAGCAAGCTACCCCCACGCTTATTTGTTTACCCAGACTGTGTAGTTCAGTCCTTGTTGGTTGTTGTTTGAATGCAAATCCTCTTTTCCACATTTCCCCTTGCCATTGAAGCAGAGAGCAATGTTGGAGTTGCATTAACTGTGTAGTAGCCTCCATTCCAGCAAGCCACCCCCATGGCTCTTCTCTTCTTTCCCATCCTCTAGCCTTTATGGATCCACAGTGTTTATCCCATGCCCCTTTGAAATCCTTCACAGTTTTAGTCTTCACCACTTTCTCCGGAAGGGCATTCCAGGCATCCACCACCCTCTCCGTGAAGAAATACTTCCTGACATTGGTTCTGAGTCTTCCTCCCTGGAGTTTCAAATCGTGACCCCTAGTTCTACTGATTTTTTTTCTAACGGAAAAGGTTTGCTGATGACCATGGATCATTAAAACCTTTCAAGTATCTGAAAGTCTGTATCATATCACCCCTACTCCTCCTCTCCTCCAGGGTATACATATTTAGGTTCTTCAATCTCTCCTCATAAGTCATTTTATGAAGACCATCCACCTTTTTGGTCGCACTTCTCTGGACTGCCTCCATCCTGTCTGTGTCCTTTTGGAGATACGGTCTCCAGAACTGAACACAGTACTCCAGGTGAGGCCTCACAAAGGCCTTGTACAAGGGGATCATCACTTCCTTTCTCCTACTAAATATTTCTCTCTATGCGGCCCCCCATTCTTCTGGCTTTAGCTATCACCTTGTCACATTGTTTCGCCGACTTCAGATCGTTAGACACTATCACCCCAAGGTCTGTCTCCTGCTCTGTGCACATCAGGCCTTCACCTCCCATCAAATACAGTTCTTTCAGATTTCCACACCCCATATGCATGACTCTGCACTTCTTGGCATTGAATTTCAGCTGCCATATCTTTGACCACTCTTCCAGCTTCCTTAAATTCCATCTCATTCTCTCCACTCCTTCCGGCATGTCCACTCTGTTGCAGATCTTAGTATCATCTGCAAAAAAACAAACTTTACCTTCTATCCCATCCGCAGTGTCGCTCAGAAAGATATTGAACAGGACTGGTCCCAACACCGATCCTTGAGGCACTCTGCTTAACACGCTCTCTCTTCAGAGTAAGTTCCATTTACCATCACACATTGTCTTCTGTCCGTCAACCAGTTTGCAATTCAGGCTACCACCTCGGCACTCACTCCTAAGCTTCTCATTTTATTCACAAGCCTCCTGTGTGGGACCGTATCAAAAGCTTTGCTGAAATCCAAGTAGATGACATTGAGTGCTCTTCCTTGATCCAATTCCCTAGTCACCAGAGGCAAGAATTGCAGAACCAGAGGCAGCATGGTGAATCCATGCTGCCTCTGGTCCAGCAATTCTTCTGACTGTAGGTAGTTCACTATTCTTTCTTTCAGCAGCAACTCCATTACTTTTCCCACCACCGAGGTGAGGCTAACTGGCCTGTAGTTTTCAGCTTCCTCTCTGCTCCCACTCTTGTGAAGCGGGACCACCACCGCTCTTCTCCAATCACTTGGCACCATGCCCGTTTCTAGGGATCCTTTGAACAGGTCATGCAGCGGACCCACCAGCACATCTCTGTGCTCCCTCAGTATCCTGGGATGAACCTCATCAGGCCCCATGGCTTTGTCCACTTTCAGTTTCCCCAGCTCTTCCCATACATTCTCTTCTGTAAACGGAGTTTCATCTACTCCCCTCCCCTCCAGTTTCTTGATAACTAATGATGGTCCTTCTCCAGGATCCTGTTTAGTGAACATCGAAGTGAAGTATTCGTTTAATATTTCTGCCATTTCTTCGTCTCCCTGCACACATTGATCCTTTTCACCTTTCAATTTCTCTATACCACTTTGGACTTTTCTCCTTTCTCTGATGTATCTGAAAAATGTTTTGTCACCTTGCTTTACCTCTTTGGCAACACTTTCTTCTGCTTAACTTTTTACTGTCTTGATTACTTTCATCATCTCCCTCAGTTCCCTTTGGTATCCTTTATATTTCTTAAACGCTTTCTTTTAGCTTTTATTTTATCAGCAAGCAGGAACAAGGCGACCCGCACTGATGAGCATAGCACATCAGAAGATCTGTTGCTTAGGCAAGGAACTAATGTGGGGCCTGAATATATACACACCAAGAGACTGACATCATCAGGAGGTGCTACTCAGGGACTTCCCAACATTGTGTGCGCCTATGGGGAAGCCGATTGCGGTGACATGGTGGCTGGATCTGGCGGCATTCATGCCTCGTTGAGATTGGGGAGTACTATGAATCCTGATAGGCAGACTGGATGGACCACTTGGTCCTTTTCTGCCATCATTACTATGTTACTTGCAGTATCCCAAATAAATTTAACGGGGGGAAAAAGGGGTATTTTGGGTTATTCTGAGGTTGTGGGTGTTTCAGAAGTGTGTGCACAATTTGTTATTTTGTAAGTAGTATACACCCATGCATTATTGAATTTGTCCTTACTATTGTGCACCTGCTAATTGACTCATGCAATTGAAATTGCATTTACCTTATGGTCTGGAGGCCTGGGTGAACTGATAGGGGTTGAGGGTGGAGTGCTGGAGGGTCTGGATGAACAGGAAAATCTAATGGAGGTATTGGTAAATTGGTGAATCTGAGTGCATGTGCAAGTAAGTATTTTCAGAAGTGGAGTATATGCTTACTGTTGCACTGGAGGTGGACCCTTGGGCTGAGGTGGGGTTGACGCAACCTTTAGGTAGGGACCTTCAGGTCCCCACCATCAGCAGGTTGAGTGGGCTGATGAACAGAGGCCAGCTGGAGCTTCACCAATACCAGCCCTTGTTCCCCGCGGGTTGAGCCTTTGGGTGCTGGGACCAGCTGGACATAGGTGGCCCTCTGTATGTTGTCAATGAGGAGATCAAAGTGAGCCCAGAGACAGCAGGGGAAAGATGGTAGTGTCCCGAAGACTCGGGACCAAAAGAACGAAGACAGGGGGCGCCTGAGCAAGAGCAGGCCAAAGTCTGAATAGACCAAGTCCAGGGGGTAAGCTGTAGAGGCGCCATGGAACAAGCTTGAGTCAGGGCTGATGGCAATCTGGAAGCAGTGGCAAGCAAGGCTGAGGTCTGATCGCGGAGATAGTCAAACATAGTCAAACAATGCAGAGGTCTGGGTCTGGTGAGAGGCAATGACGTAGTCAGGCAATGCAGAGGTCCAGGCTTGGAGAGAGGCAATAACGTAGTCAGGTAATGCAGAGGTCCGGGCTTGGAGAGAGGCAATAATGTAGTCAAGCAATGCAGAGGTCTGGGTCTGAAGAGAGGCAATGACATAGTCAGGCAATGCAGAGGTCCGGGCTTGGAGAGAGTCAGCAGCATGGTCAGGCAAAGCAGAGTCAAAGTCTGTGTAGGCAATCTGAGGAAAGGTGAAGAGCAGGAACGTAGGAGCAAGGAGTCAGGAACCAGGATCAGCGAGGAACAGGAACATGGGAGTGAGACGAATCTCTCAGGAGGCAACGAGTACTCGACCAGTGAGGGGACATGTTGCAAAGGCTAGGGAGCAGAGCCCGGGCTTAAGTATCGGTGCTCCACTGATGTCATCATCTGGGGCCGTGGCTCGGTTCCCACCGTGGGCCCTACTTAAGCATTACTGATGCATGCGTGCATGCCTAGGGAGGGGTGTGGTGCCGAGTAGCAGCGTCTCCCTGCGGGCCATGCGGAGAGGCCCGACGTGGAGCAGTTGGAAGTGGTGGCTGGACCGGGAACACCAGGATGTGTAGCTGAGCTGGAGGCACCAGCGGTGGCCCGAGGATGGAGTTGGCAGCCTATCGCCACCAGGGATGAGGAACCAGGTACTGGAGTTACTGCAGAGAGGTGAGGGGGCTGTGCCGCGGGTCTACCACAGATGGCACACGTAACACTTTCTTTATAAAATGCTGCCTCCGCATTTAATTCTGGGTTATTAAGTGCATAAACTGTACATGTGTATTTTGCATGCTACTTCTTTACAAATATACGCATGTACTGAAAGATAGGCAACAAACCTTTGGAGCAGAAACGTGCGGTATTGTATAAACTGTGCAGTTCCCACCATACAGTTTATAAAATAGGATAAATCTGTTTGGGCTCGCTTATGTGTGCGATGGTGCTCCAAAGGCAGTTTTGAAAGTTTGGTTCATATTGGACACATTGTAAAAGACAGAAATATAGAAAAAGTTACAAAAATGAAACTTTTGTAGCAGAATGGTACAAAAAAAAAAATCCTATCCATGAAAACCTTTGAAAATATCAGTTGTTCCTCAGGATTATTAATGAATTCCAATTTGCAGATGTGTGGAAAGAGATGGTGCTCTTTACAATGAAGTGACATGGTATTTTATTCCTACTCAGAGCCACTGCAAAAACTCCTCCATTATTGTCAATATTTGCCTGCATGCTCATGTATCTTTTTTAGGTGACCATGCCTTGCAACATAGACTCAAGGCTGCTGGGAGAATAAATGAGATGTTATATGTTTTTACAGGGCACAAATGGGTTAGATGACAATTTTAGGATTATTAAGCAATGAATGGCTAAGAGGGGATTGCTACTGACACACTCTGGAATGCCTCATAGGTATAGCAGGAAATAAAATGCTATAATTTGTATATGCTGTCAGAATGAAGGATAAAATAGATGGATTACAATACTCTGGAATAACAGGGAGCTGTGATCAGGGAGATGGAAATTAAGCAAGAGGAAATGAGAAAACAGTATTTCTACAATTTTGCCCTATTCCTGGATGAACTGAACAGAGTTCTTAAAGAATAAGCAATGAATTAATCTAAAATGGTTTTCCATGAGAAGGGAAAAGTATTCAAGCTCCTCAGTCCTCTATGTTACATAATAAATGCCTCCTGTGACTCTGAGAACAGCTGCAAGATCTGTACCTCAGGTCTTGGCAAACACCAGCCTGAATACTTGCTGCATGTCTGTTTATAAATTATATCTCTAAATGTTTGATTTTGTTGTAAAGATTTTACAAGATGTATTTTGGATTAAAGGATGATGGGCCCTATGCTCTAAATCTTAACTTGCATGATTAAGCCCTTTATTAGGGATGTGCATTCATTTTCATTATGAAAACAAAACCAAAATGTATTATATTTTTATTTTGATTTCAAAATATAGTGATCTCCCCTTCCGTAATCTGTAGGTCTAAGGAGCAGAAGAAATCCTCAGATGCTCCTGCCCCCCTGGGCCTCCGTTTTAAAATGGCACTGACTGGTCCTGTAGTTGATGCTATTTTGTAGAACACAGATATGGAGGTCTAGAGATTCTTCTGAAAAAAACAAAATGGCACCTGCCTCAGGGATAGGCAGTCAATAGCATTTTGAGATGGACATTTGGATCCAGCCAGATGGCACTATTTTTAAAGTTGTGGATCTGGGGCAGAACAAAGTGGACTTCATTCCTGCCTTTTAGACTTTTTCAAGGATCCGGGAAGGGAATGAGTGGGAGCCAGGGTTAATGCTCCCCAGCCCTGTTAAATTTAAGCAGGGTGGGAGGGGTCTAGGGAGGCCCAGCTGGGTAGGCCTGGCCTCAGGTTGTATCGTAGAAGGGCAGGGAGGTGGTTGAGGATTTCAACAGGCCCAATTTCTTACTTTTTATTTTGGGGGGGGCTATTTTTGTTTTTTTTAATGTTTTTTCTTAATTTCAGCAAATGAACCAAACAAAAAAAGCAACAAAAAAATCCCCCCCCCCAAAACAAAAATGAAACCAAACCAAACATTTTGGGGCTGAATATCTCTATCGCATACTCCAAGTAAATTAGAAAACCAATCACAAGTTATAATAGCGATATCCTAACAAGCACCTCCTAATGATACAGGAAGATTAGCTATATCACGTCAACCTCCAGTTCCAGGAGCATCCAAAAGAATAGGCAATAGGGTTCGCAAACAAGCCAATTTGTCACTAACAAAAAGTGCAAGTTACAAGGTTACCCCCTCCTCTCCAATATTTTACATTCTGATATTTATCCAAACAATTTATCTATGTATCTTTCCTTGCCTTATATAAACATACCTCGGAGAATGCCTCCTCTCAAGTTGGCAAACAGTAGGCAGATTGCATAAAGTGTTGTCAATTTCCATTCAGTGGATTTTCGCCATTAAAACACTTTTTATCTGTGGAAGTCACTTTGAAAATTGAGCTCCCTCCCCCCGAGCTGCAGAAGCTTCCTTGAGAGAAAGAAGAAAGAGGGAGTTACAGAGGAGAGAATGTAGTTGGAGCCAAGAGGACTGAAAGAATGGAAGAAGAATGGTAGGAATAAGAGAGTAAGGGATAGGAGGAGAAGGGGGCATAAACGAGGAGGAGGAGGCAGTGAGAAAGCTTGCGGGGTTGATAGGGTGATGGATGAACAAGAGGCTGACTCTAATGATATGTGGATTGAGCTAGAGCAAAAGTAAAGGATAGCTACAAGAATCAAAGAATTGGTGATCTCGAGGAGGGACCCTTATTTCTACTTTTTGGAAATTAAGGGACAGTTTTGCATGATAAAAAATTTCAGAGTGAATTATAAAACTGAATGGGTTAGAATAGTAAAGCAGAGAAGTAGAAAATGAAGGAATCGTTGTGGCATGCATAAGGTTATACATGGAAAATGGAAGCAAATAGAGTTTATATGGTTTCCCTATCATCAGGCATTTGCATAATTATCATGTTGTTTTTTTTTTTTTTTTAAAGAAAAGGTATGTTAGAGTTTCTATTTTCCATGAATCAATGAAGTTTACATGCCCACTTAAAAAATAATGTTCTCATTAACCTACATTTGCAATAATTACTTTGGGAAGGCATATCTTTGTACACTATAGTTGCTGAGTTACAGTTAAAGAATAATGACAATCATTATTTGGTACTCTATAATACATCTACATGGAACAGTAAATCTACCACCGTAAGCACTTCAGACAGTAGTATTAACACATGTCTAATACAATGGAAGCTTAAGTTCAAGTGTCCTCTGGTTGCATGGATAAAGCCCATATTTATCCTTTCGGGATACTCCTACTCCTTTATTTGCCATAGGCCCTCAGCTGCACTTTTCAACTTCTCTCTGGTGGCAAAGCATGAATGTTGACCTCTGAAAAGCATATTGTTCCTGAATGAAGACATGAAACCAAATGTTTATGCATAATTCATTTCTTTTTGCCTTAAAAAGAACATGTCAGGTGTGGGACAATGTAACACAATGCAATGCAATATACCCAAAGTACAGTGAGGAGAAAGGGGTGGGATAGGGGTACTATTGAAGGTGGTATGCAAACTAATTTAAAATATCTATGAAGCAGATTAATATTAATTATAGCACAATACATGTTTAAAGCATGCACAGGAAAGTTTCAGCAGGATTGATTTTGTTGTTCATGCACTGTAGAGTTTTCTCATGTTTCTTGTTTGCCAGGTTAGTAAGTGCGATAGTATTCAATGTCATTAACAGACGTTCTCCAAAGAGTTTATGAATATTGCTACTATTCTTCCATTAATATGTTAGTAGTAGGTTTACTATTACATATGTACAGTATATGCCAATTGCTATCCTGCACATTGACCCATTTCCATACCTGGGAACTGTCAGGGAATTTGCATCAGTTGCAGGGTCTCCAGGGAAACACTAGAAATCTCATGGCCTCTATACAGCCCAGCTATTCCCCTTCCTCAGTAAGCTGGCAGAGAACAGGAGAAATAGGGCAAGCCTGGGTAGACACTGCAAGCAGCATGTGGGGAGAAACTGGAGAGGGGCCGCAACACACACAGAACTCAGTCTGCAGCTGTGATTCCAGGGAATCACTCAGCTAAGGGCAGAGCGAGGACGTATAAATCATGGCGCTGAGACTTATAGGGGGAGGGAGCAAAGAGAGTGCTGGGGTTAGGGCGAGACGAAGGGGAATTATGCTGGGTCATCTTGGGAGGGGGGGGACAGGTGATAGTGATGGGTGGGAGTAAAGGAAAGTATAGATTAGTTGGGGGGGGGCAATGGAAGAGAGAAAGCTGATACTTCCACCTCCCCCCACCCTCTGCTAATTAACAGCGATCTCAGGATGACCACAACTCAAAGGTTCCCAGGTATGCCCATTTCATGTGTTTGCACGTTACCTTGTTTTTCAATCAAAATAATACATAAAGTTCTGAAAGCGGGGACACATATAATCACAGTCAGAGGAATACTTCATATACCTCTTCTCTCCTCCTTCGCTGTTTTCCCTTCTACCCATTTGCTTCTTCACTCTCTCTCCCTTTCAGGGTTGCTGCTGAGCAGAAGCAGTGGGCCTGATTGTCGAATGAGGCAGGAAGGGGTTTCCCTTCCTCACTGTCATGCTTCTGCTCCTGCAATACCATCTGTTGGCAGGAACACCAGGCCAGAATACATTTTCAGCGCAATGGTCACCTTCTGACACTAGATGTTGCTGGCTGAAGGAGGGAACATTATGCGCCAACAGTAGAGGAGGAGCTTAGCGGTTACAGCAGCAGGATGCAAAGAAGGCAAGCCAGAGTTCAAATCTTGCTGCTTCTTCCACTGGTCATGCTTTTGGCCTTGTGCAAGTCACTTAACCCTCCATCGCTTCAGGTACAACCAGGGCCTTACTTCCTAATCGTTTTCCCCATAAACACAGAATGGGAGAAAAACCTTAGTAAACCAGGATCTTAGATTGTAAGCTCTCTGGGGCAGGAAAATACCAATTGCACCTGATTTATAACTCAGCTTGGGTTTGGAAAGGCAAGTAATCAAACACAACCTTGCAATGCAAAGCCTAAGTTTGCTGGGTTTTTTTTTAATGTGATATATGGAATTTATGCCCTGAAAAATGGAGTAGAGCTGCAGTCTATAAATTATATTTGAGTGACAGAAGATGCCTCCACTTGCAAATACCATTCACACCATTCATACTGTGCAAGGGAAACACAATCTTTCTGCATTGCTATGCACATTCTTTATTTGGAGAACTATATAGGCATGAAACCTCAATTTGGAAGGACCCAAATGAGAGAAAAACTTTCAAAAATAGGCTCTAGGGTTCAAATAGTTTCCTGATTATCATGCATTCCTAATTCTTTTTATTCTCTTTTTTTTTAATACCATGGAAACCCATGAAATTGATTCTAATAAAACAATGACTTTTTCTGTACCAAAGAGGAACCTACTGCTAGAAATCATTAATGTAAGGGGTATGACAAATGGTAAATATCCAAGATGGAAAAAATTAATGTTATGATCTATACTGGGGAGATATTCAATAAAAGCTGAGTTCCTAAATTTAGGCCTCTAAATTAGGTGCTTAAATTAGGCTCCTATTTTCAGCTGAAAATTCACATAAATTTAGGAGCCTAAAATTTAGGACATGTTTATTTGCCTAGATATAGGTTCCTAAATTAGGTGCCTAGCTCTGAAAATCCATGTTAAGGGCCTTTTTCCTCCTCTAACCACCCAAATAATTGCCCACTTTTTAGGATCCTAAATTTAGAATCCTATTTAAACTAGGTCCCTAACTTTAGAAACCCAGCCACAGTAAAATGTCAAAAGTGCCAATTTAGGAGCTTAACTCCAAAAGATAGGAGCTAAACCCTTTGAAAATTGGCCCCAACATTTCTAATTTAAATGCCTTACTTCCTGAGAGATTTCCCCATAATTAGTGAACAGGAGAAAAGTATAGATGAATGATATAAGTATACTACTATCAGGTCATAACATGATGAGATGCACTGGACAACAGTACTCTACATTAACTTGCCTCAATATTGGAAACAATTTTGGAAAGTGCATTCCCCTTCTCTTTAATAGGATATGCCATCTCCATTATCGAGGAAATAACTGACGCTTTCATTTTTCAGTGAAAAACTTCCCACCACCTCCTGTTTGCCTAGAGATGGTTTTCAGATGTGTCGGCCTTCGTGGAATATCCAAAACAGATAATATCTTAGACAGCCGTAACACTCGCCAAGTAAAATATTAATGCTATGTTTTCTCTGCAAGGATCATTCTTAAACAGACTGTTCTTTCATAAGCTCCAATCAGTTCTGTCTTGGATATTTCCATTCATCTTGCTGTTTCCTGAATGGATGCACAATGTGCGAAAAAGAGAGACATAGCCAATAGAAGTTTCAGTATCAACAATGTCTGTTCTGTACTACATATGGCGGGACAGAAGAGCAGCAGGAGAAGCAGTCTGAGACGTGAAAGATACAGAGAGAGTACGAATTGTCTTAGGTGCTACCAGCTTGATCGAACCACACTGATATGGTGCTAGAATAGTTTATATCTCACAAACTCCATAGGGAAGCATTCTTTGGCACAGTTAAATTGAGAAGAGCACTAGCAGTAAATTTCAGAGACTGAGATCATATCCAACACACCCTGGCTTAACAATAAGATTTAGTGCTGTCTTTGACTGCAGAACAAACCCATTTGGTAACACTAACCTGAGAAAGACCATCTAACATACATTTACAGCATGTATGACAGTGATATATTCTAGGTTTTATTTGGTATTGTTTGTATGGGAGACCAGTCTGATCTAATGTAGTCGTAAATCTATTGCTTTTAAACAGAGATTGTGGTTGAATTCCACTGCATTTTTATGATGTATTACTACTTATGTTATTTTTCTTGTTTTGTGAACCAATTTTGGTTGGATTGTTTCTAAGGAAGGCGGTATAGAAATCTAGCATAGCCTAATTAAAGATTAAAAAAACCCAAAAAAAACCTTAGAGTTGGCTGCATGGCAGAAACTATTTAGATGATGCAAATATAGTTACTGAATTAAAAACAAAACTTTTGTGAGTGGAAAGCCATTAACCCAAATAAATAATGATTTACCTGATAATTCACTGCCTGAAAATTGGCCTGTCTTAGTTGGCCTACAGGCATGTGTCTTTGTTAGGGATGTGAATCGTTTTAGGACGATTAAAATTATCGTCCGATAATTTTAATATCGTCTTAAACCGTTATGGAACACAATACAATACAGATTCTAACGATTTATCGTTATAAATCGTTAGAATCGTGAGCCGGCACACTAAAACCCCCTAAAACCCACCCCCAACCCTTTAAATTAAATCCCCCACCCTCCCGAACCCCCCCCAAATAACTTAAATAACCTGCGGGTCCAGCGGCGGTCCGGAACGGCAGCGGTCCGGAACGGGCTCCTGCTCTGAATCTTGTCGTCTTCAGCCGGCGCCATTTTCCAAAATGGCGCCGAAAAATGGCAGCGGCCATAGACGAAAAAGATTGGACGGCAGGAGGTCCTTCCGGACCCCCGCTGGCCTTTTGGCAAGTCTCGTGGGGGTCAGGAGGCCCCCCACAAGCTGGCCAAAAGTTCCTGGAGGTCCAGCGGGGGTCAGGGAGCGATTTCCCGCCGCGAATCGTTTTCGTACGGAAAATGGCGCCGGCAGGAGATCGACTGCAGGAGGTCGTTCAGCGAGGGTTCCGGCGCCTCGCTGAACGACCTCCTGCAGTCGATCTCCTGCCGGCGCCATTTTCCGTACAGAAAATGGCGCCGGCCATACGCGTATGGCCGGCGCCATTTTCCGTACGAAAACGATTCGCGGCGGGCAATCGCTCCCTGACCCCCGCTGGACCTCCAGGAACTTTTGGCCAGCTTGTGGGGGGCCTCCTGACCCCCACGAGACTTGCCAAAAGTCCAGCGGGGGTCCGGAAGGACCTCCTGCCGTCCAATCTTTTTCATCTATGGCCGCCGCCATTTTTCGGCGCCATTTTGGAAAATGGCGCCGGCTGAAGACGACAAGATTCAGAGCAGGAGCCCGTTCCGGACCGCTGCCGTTCCGGACCGCCGCTGGACCCGCAGGTTATTTAAGTTATTTGGGGGGGGGTTCGGGAGGGTGGGGGATTTAATTTAAAGGGTCGGGGGTGGGTTTTAGGGGGTTTTAATGTGCCGGTTTTTCGATTTTTCGATTTTTCGATTTTTAACGATTTTTAACGATTTTTCACGATATTTTACCCCCCCAAACGGCAACAATACGATTCCCTCCCCCTCCCAGCCGAAATCGATCGTTAAGACGATCGAGGACACGATTCACATCCCTAGTCTTTGTAGCATGCATGCTTTTAGCTGGACTGCAAGGAGGCATGCCTGAAGGTGTGTTCAGTCAGGGGGAGGATGATAATGCATGTGGACTGCATTTTCCTTTACAATATCACTCAGACAGAAAGGGCCATGGGCACTTTGCACCCAGAGATAACTTTCGACAGGCAAAGGGGCAATGTCTGCAGATACATGTACAGACTTTGCTTCAAGCTGGGGAGGATAATATCTTAGACAGCCGTAACACTCGCCAAATAATGTATTTTGCATTGAACTATTTTATTTTTTTCAAAATCAGTGCATAAGAATCTAAGAATTGCCATGCTGGGTCAGACCAAGGTCCATTGAGCCCAGCATCCTGTCTCTAACATTGGCCAGTTCAGGTCACAAGTACCTGGCAGATCCCGTAAAGTAGATCTAATTCCTTCTATTCACTCCCAGGGATAGCAATAGCTTTCTTTCGTCTACCTGACTAATGTGTTACAGACTTTTCCTCCAAGAATTTATTCAAATCTCTTTTAAACCCCGCTGTGCTAGTTGCCTTGATCATGTCCTCTGGCAACAGATTCTACAGCTTGATTCTACGGTGCTGAGTGAAAAAATACTTTCTACGAGTTGTTTTAAATCTGCTGGTTGTTAGGGTCATGGAGTTTCCTCTTGTTCTGATATTTTTTGAAAGGGTAAATAACCGTTGTTTCTTTACCTGTTCTACCCCCCTCAAGATTTCATAAACTTTCTATCATGTCCCAGTTCAGCTGTCTCTTTTGCAAGCTGAAGAGCTCTCACCTGCGTAAGATACGGGAGCTGTTCCATTCTCCTCTTCTGTTCCTTGTCTGCTACATCGGTTTTGAGAAGGGGCGATCATGGCTCAATGCAGAGGCAATTTTAGTGGCACATAATGAATTCCTGAACTACTGGCACAAAGGAATGACATGTCATTTGAGGTTATAATCACAATTTCTTCATTTATCTGTGTATGAAACATTGTCTTTGTAGATTCCTCACCAATCGGTTTTCAATATGTCAAAAACCACAAGTAAAATGACTCTAGCCTTCTAGCATGAGACAGATCAGAATTTATTTAACTCATCACAAATTTACTGGGAGTCTGAATTCACCCTTCTGATGTTTAATTATAAAAGTGACATTTGAAACAAAAACTCAGCGCACTTAAAGGGCAGCATCTTACAGCAAAAAAAAAAAAAAAAAAGAAGGAAACCCTTTATTCCATATGCTTTGAATTATTTATGAAATGAGTCCTCTTAGAATAATTTCAGATGTGAGATCCCTTTACTATGGGAAATAACAAACAGACTTCCCATGCTGTTGTCCTTCAGTAGGAACAAAATCGGATAAATGTCCAGTTAATGCAAAATTATGAAAGATTGTTTTTGGGTACTGCCTTATGTCACATACAGCAAAATTTCTTCTAGCATGCGCACTTTGTCATGAAAAGGAGGTGATGCTGCCTAGAGAGAACAGCATTCATCTGGAGTTTTTTCTAACACACTACACACTTAAAACATCTAACATGCTTTATGCAATGTAGGGGCCATTTGAAAAAAGTTGCGCTGAAAGCGGGCACTGTGTGTTCAGCATTGGCTTTCATAACGTGCTCCCAGGCACTTCTCCTGGGGGCGCAATGCAATATTTAAATTAGGGCTCATGCTGTCAAGGAGGAGCTAGGGGCGATTGCATGCCAGCGCAAGCCGGAGAGAGGTCTGCTGTTGGTGGCTGTCCGCCGGTTAAGAAAGTGGAAGCTGAATTTGTCAGTGTCCTATTTTCCTAACCAGCGTACATGCAGGGGTTGGAAATTGGATGCTGATAAATTCAGGGTCCATTCTCTGAACCTGACTATGGGCACCAGAAGGAGTGTATAAAATCAATATTAAAGCGTTGGACACATAATATTAATTTATTCACTCCTTCACTTATTTCCAATTGGTCCCTTTACTGTCACATGTCAGTGAAAGGACCAATCACCTTTCAGAAGGCTGTCCTGAAAGGGGATTGGTCCTTTTCACTGACAAATGTCAGTGAAAAGGACCAAAGGGCAATAAGTGAAGGAGTGAATAAATTAATATTAAGTGCCCAAAACTTTAATATTGATTTATTCACTCCTTCTGGTGGCCATAGTCAGGTTCGGAGAATGGATGCTGAATTTATCAGCATCCATTTTCCTAACCCATGCATGTAGCAGGGGTTCAGGAAAATGTGCATCCTAGATGCACATTTATTTTTTGCATTGGGAGTGAATAGCTAATAGCCTCATTCACATGCATTTGCATGTGATGAGCGCTATTAGTTTCACTCTGTGTTGGACGTGCGTTGCAGAGGTTCTAATCCCTTTATTGCATAAGGGGATTAGTTAGTGCCTATACAACCCATGTCCAACTGCGGGTTATACAGTGCACCGGGCTAAGCGCACTGTATTGCATCGGCCCCATGAGTACACAACGCATAGCACAGTTGTGAATGCTGCTGTTTTCCATTTGTCTTAAACTATGTGGTAGCAGCAGGAGAAGGCTTTCTTCTAAAGAAAGGGAGACAAGCTCAAGTAATTGGTGACTTTTTGGGCAGATCTCGGTCATTTCCACACTTTTTTATTTTTTTTGCTATAAATCTAGGTTCTAAACTCACATCCCCCTGTCCCCTATCTTGAAAGCATGTAAATGATCAAAATAAATATGCAACTGAGTGTGGTTTGAGCTTTTGGAAAAATAAGCACTGAAAGTGTAGTTTAAAAGAATGCCTCCAATAAAATAGCTAGGGAGTGTGAGTTATTAACCGTAATATTAATCTTTCTCCTTTGAAATCCAGCAATAGGTAACATGATGCAAGATCTCTATATCAAGGGATGAACACATACAGATACAGAAAAAGAATGATCCAAGGAAGTTTGAGCAGTAGTCAAATGGTCAGGAGTTTGGCAACTAAAACTTAATGCAAAAAAATGTAATGTATTTGGAGCACAAGAAACCAAGAGAATAGTACAAGATAGAGGGGATGAGGTCCTGCTGTACGCCAATCAGGAGTGAGGATGATCTTATCTCATGATCTCAAGATATCAAACAGTGGGCCTGATTTACTGAGGACTTCCTCTCATTCTGTGTCTATGGGAAAAACGCTTATGAGGCCCAGAGTAATAAGAGAGGATGCATAAACCAACAGAAAAAAATAGGAAGTTATACAAGTCATTGCTGGACCTGATTTGAAGTTTGATGTCCAAATTTGGGGCTGCATGCATCTCTAAGACAGAGTTGAAACAGTCCCGTGTATGAAATGGTATTAAATCTGCACCATAAACACTATGAGGTCAATATTTAGTGACCCTTAACTGGATAAGTTCTCACTTTATGAATATTTGGCCATGATGAGTGGTTGCCTCATAGCAGGCTTTTTATTTAGCTAAAGAGTTAGAAAGACAAGTGTGGGTTGGGATGGGGGCTTTCCGGGTTGAAGCTACTTATCTAACTTAGGCCTAGATTTGCAAAGCCACTTTTTGGCTTTGTAGATCTGATGACAGTCCTATAATAATGAATTATAAGAAGAAAAAGGAAGGATATGATGAGAACTTTCAAATTTTTGGCGGACTTCTACAGGGGCAGGTGCAATTTTCCATAGAAAAATAAATTCAAGGACTAGTGGCCATGCTCCGAAGCTGAAGGGAAGACAGCTCAGAGGAAATACTTATTTACCGAGTGGGTAATAGATGCCTGCAATGGCCTACTACTACTGAGATGGAATAAAAGCTTGGCATAGATATAGAGGATAGTGATAAGAAATGGGGACATGCATTTGTTTTCTAATGAAATGAAAAAAATCAATTAAAAAAACAAAACAAACATATTTTATTAGAAAATGAAAGACGCCGCCCCCCCCCCCCCCCCCACCACTAAAATGGTTGTTTTTTACTTCCTTTTATTTTGGAAATGAAACACCCAACCAGCCCCACTGACATTTAAAAATTGAAACACCCAGTGAGGTGGTGGGAAGGGCAGGGGACCTGGTTTCAGTATGGGAAGTTGTATGGCATCTACCCAGAATAGGAGAGGACCAAGGAGTGATAAATATAGTGATATCCAGCAGGCGGTCAAGCTTGTATGATTCAAAGTTGGGATATACTCTCTTAGCATGAACAGTTGAGGCAAACAATCAAGCCTGCTGGGTGAATCAATTGGTCCTTATCTGCCATCATGTACTATGTTACAATGTTACATCCACTCTGTTTTTTTTCCAGTCAGGTTTGATAAGGACACAAGACAATGAATTCTTTATTTCACCATTACCTCCGCACTTGGCAGAAGAGCACAATTACTCATCGCCTGCTGGACATCACCCTCATGTACTATACAAACGAACAGCAGAACCAAAAATACATCACCAGGAAACCGATTACAATAACAACAATTTGTCTAGTGGCCTTTACCGAACTCACACGCGCCACAATCAGCACTATTGGGAGAATCGTGACCTAACAAGGTTTCACAAGCAGCATTTTTGTGGACGGCGCAAGAAATGTATGTAAGGAAACTTTCTCTTTTGCTTGATACTATGCAGTAGAATCTAGACCGTGCAGTTTAACTCTGCCTTCCAAACTGGTGGTGTGTTTATAGCCACTGCTGCCAAAGTCATTCATTGGTGCTTGAAACACAGCTTGTCTTCATAAAATGGGCTGGATCATAGAAGCTGGAGCCAATTGATTGGAATGTGCCACTGCTGCTATCATAAGAAAGTCGGGTCAATATTTACTTTACAATAGGACTTATCGACAGCTTAATTGACCTGTGTGAGTTGATAATGGTCTGCTCTGCTTTTCTTTATGGCTTCTATTTGCACTTGTAGGAACACCTAAATACAATAGGAAAAATCACAAGACTTGGATTTAAAGAGAGCGCAGAGGGGTGCAGTTATTATACATTTCATTTTAATACTGTGAAATTACCAGCAACTGAGATTCTTTGATGTAAAATTCCTTTTTTTTAAATTAAAGATGGAATTCATTTCTTAGACATATGAATTTGTGCAACGAGTATTGACTCAAATGTAATTAACTGAGAACATTATATTTCCTTATGCATGAAAACCAGCACAAAATTATTTTATTTATTTAATTGTTAAACTTATAACCCACATAACAAACAAATGCTTTAGGCAAGAAATAGCAAATAACATTAACTGCAATGCATAATAATTAAAACATCAGAAAATACATCACCTACATAGAAACTAAATCATCGTCATACTACCAACTAACAGATGGCAATCCCATCACAATCAAATGTCACATGAGAGCAGTGCTGCCAAAACTTCACGTCCCTTTCCATGTTCCTTGCTTTAGTGGAAGGAAAAATCTAAGGTTCATTTAAACAAGTCACTTAAAAAAGTTTTTGCAGCCTTGAGGTCCCTTGTTTTGCAACCTTATCCCTCGAGGTAGGCTCAGCATATTAAAATGAACCGTCATGTTTTGATGCTTAAGGTGAACAAATGATACTCATTCTTATTCTACTGTGATGCCTTCTGGAGCCCCCCAGCAGAAACAAAGAATTACTGGTTTCACATATAGTCAGTTTCCATATTTATTTAACTTTGAAAGCTGAGCTGACTGGGCTTTGAGATGTCTTACATTCCAAAGACTCATCAATTACATTTGTGCCAACATTTCCTCGGTTAAACTGTGCCCTAAGGGTAGATGAGGGAAGGAAGGCATGGAAGGGAAGGAAACCCCGCCGCTCCCACAGTTGAGAGCTTCTTCAGTGAAGCAATGGATATTGGGAAAAGAATGAAAAAACTGAGGGGGGAAATCAAATGGATAATATTTTAAAGAATCAATCTCAGTCATTTAGATTAGAAATATTTATAAGTACGTTTAGAGACGCTCTCGTGTTTCTTGTTTTCTCCCTGAGAGTAAGAAAACAAGATAGGGAGAAAACAAGAAACACGAGAGCGTCTCTAAACGTACTTATAAATATTTCTAACCTGAATGACTGAGATTGATTCTTTAAAATATTATCCATTTGATGCATTTTCAAATATCTTGAAAGGAGTTCCCCTCTTCAGCATCTTCCTCATTTTCAGGAACTGCCCACACCTGATTCTCACTGCTGCAAAGTTGTCTTTTCTGGTCTAGTTATCCCTAAATTTCAGTAGTAGTCTTAACATATCCCAGCTAATATTCTGTGCATATTACCCCAATATCTTTATTATCTCTATTCCCTCCATACATGCAGAGCCGTAATAGTGCTGCTTGTTCTACACCAAACGTCTACTGGAACACAGTGGGAAAAGAATATAATTCAGAATTATACTGATTCAACCTGCCTAGCTGGTTGGGAATACAGTAGCTGGTTTTGCTGGATTAACTGGTTAGCAGGGGTTCCCATTCTTCTTATAGGGCATGATTTATCCAAATTCTTTTTGGCTTCTACAGGCTGAATAGTGGAAAAAATCAGAAATGCAACTCTAGGGAAAGCAATTATTCAGGAGATATTTGACAAAAAAAACAAATAATCATTCACCAGATATTTGAAGCATGCAGGAGTTAAAATAAAGGAAGATTTTCAAAGAAAATAATTGTGTGGGAGTGTGAGAACCAACTCGGAGATCAAACCAGGGAGGGACCTTCCACTTGACACATGTGCCACCAGGCTCACCCCTGCTTACTTTTAAATAAGCAGATCTGACCACCTAACTCTCAAAGTGGCTAGATTGTCTGAAAATAGTTGGATAAATAATTCCAAAAATATGTACTTTTTGCTGATGTTCTTGCTTGCAGATTTTTTTGTGGATTTTTTTTTCGCCATCCTCAACTTGCAGGAAAGGAAAATTAGTCTTATCTGTTAATTTTCATTCCTGTTGTACCACGAATCAGTCCAGACTGCTGGGTTTATTCATCCATGCCAGCAGATGGAGACAGAGAATGTAAAACTAACACTGCTGCATATACACTGATGCCACCTGCAGTTCCTCAATATTGACCTGTACCCAGGCTAAATGCAAAAAACAGTGCTCAGAACCCCTAAAAAATCCTTGGTGTAGCCTAGTGGTTAGAGCAGTGGGTTATAAAGCAGGAGACTAGGGTTCAAGTCCCACTGTTGCTCCTTGTGACCTTGGGCAAGTCACTTTACTCTCTGTTACTTTAGATACAAACTTACGGGGTTATTTTCTAACCCACAAAAGGCCATTATCGCGTGCCCTAACACACGTGATAATGGCCTTATTGCAGTGGTAGCATTGAAATTAGGTAGAGGAGAGGAGTTAGAGAGGGGATTAGGGAAATAGAATATTATCGCCGCCAGTAGTGCGGGAAATATCACCACCTTTTACGGTGGTGCTATGCCTGCGATAGTATGCAGCATGGCTGCACCATGGCAGGCCAAACAGCATCGCTGTGGTGTGGGCGGCTGCAGGCTATCGTCCAACCACCCCCTGCTTCGTCCCCCCGCTCCCCTGTAGCACAGCATTCATCATTCTGTATGGAATGATGAATCCTGGCCTTAGATTGTAAACCCTCTGGGGACAGGGAAATTCCTTCAGTACCTGAATGTAATCTGCTTTGAAGTGCTGAAAAAAAAGTGCAAAAAGCAGAATTAAAAATCTAAAATAAAGCAAAATCTAAACCTTACGATAAAAACTGGTAAAAAATAAACTTGGTAGATAAAATTTCTGCTATCTGAAATTAGAGATGTGGTTCGTTTTTCGCCCTATTTAGGAAATTTAACGAAATTTCCTAATTCGTTTCTGTTTCGGAGTATCCGAAACACGACATAAACGCCGTTATTTCGGAGCCCCCAAAACCGGAAACGAAATTTTCCCCGCAATTCGGGGGAAAATTCGTTTTCGGGTTTGCCTGGGGAGAGGGGCAAAAATTATTTTTTTTTATTAAAAACCACCCTAAATTTAAATTAATTATAATACACCACCCCCCGATCCCTCCCCAAGACTTACGAAGATCCCTGGTGGTCCAGCGGAGTCCCGGCTTCCATTTGCCATGCCCTCCGTGCCCTAGTTCGTGCCAGTGCAAGCCGCGCGCCAAAATGGTGCCGAATAGCCCGAACGACCATGTCACAGGGGCTTTCGGCGCTATTGGTCAGCCCCTGTCACATGGCCATCGGCGCCATCTTGTGCTCCTATCATGTGACAGGAGCTGACCAATGGCGCCGAAAGCCTCTGTGACATAGTATGGGCAAAGGCTATCGGCGCCATTTTGGTTACTGGCAGCCGAAAACGAAATCGCTTTCGGACCCTTGCTGGACCCCCCCCAGCAAGCCTTGGGGGGGTCAGGAGGGGGCTCCTGACCCCCCCAAGGCTTGCCAATAATCCCTGGGGGTCCAGCAAGGGTCCGAAAGCGATTTCGTTTTCGGCTGCCAGTAAATCAAAAAAATCCACCAATTCCAGTTCAACCCACAAGCTCTCTTCCAATATGTAAACAGCCTCATCATTTCTCAAGACAGATGCAATCCCGGCAATGAGAATGAAACAAAATGTGAGAATCTAGCATCTTATTTCCTTTCCAAAGTGGAAACCATTATGGCACGCTTCACAGCTCATCCTGGTCCCTCAAACTCACCTACACCTAAAATCACCTCTATAAACGGCATCATCCAAACCACACACTCACTCCCACACACAAAAAACCCTAATTCCTCCCTATGGAACTTCGAAAACACATCTGCACTAGAAATTGAAACTACACAAAAGAATCAAACCTGCCTATCACCCCTCAGACAACCTACCCACCAAAATACTACTCACAAGCCCGTCTACTACAGCCAAACACATCGCAAACATACTGAACAAATCCATCACCCTAGGCCAAGTCCCAAAGCAACTCAAGCATGCCATTATCAAACCCACCCTCAAAAAACCTAATTTGGACCCCAATGAACTAGCCAACTATCGCCCAGTATCAAACCTCCCATTCCTCTCCAAAATACTGGAAAAGATTATCAACAAACAACTCACAGAATACATTGATGAACACAACATACTCTCCACATCCCAATATGGTTTTCGCAAACACCATAGTACGGAAACTCTTCTCATCACCCTCTCAGAATCCATACTGAAAGCCATGGACAACGGACAATCACACATACTCGCACTATTAGATATCTCTGCGGCGTTTGACACTGTCAACCACCTCACACTAATCAAACGCCTCATGGAAATTGGCATTGCTGGCTCAGCCCTACTATGGTTCCAATCATACCTTAGTGACAGAAGCTACAGTGTAAAAATTGGTTGCAACAAGTCCAACCCCGTAAAACTATCTCAAGGAGTACCACAGGGTTCATCCCTCTCTTCTACTCTCTTTAATATATACCTCATCCCCCTCTGCCATCTCCTCTCTAAACTGGGTATCCAGCACTTTATATATGCAGACGACGTGCAGATACTCATCCCTATTAAGGATTCCATTACAAACGCAATGAAGATCTGGAACTCTGTGCTATCTGAGATAAATAAATTGCTCTCCGATAACTTCCTTGCACTCAATACTAACAAAACAGAGCTACTCCTTCTCTCCCCTCCTAACAACCCCTCACGCTATCTCTCCCCCACATCCCAACTACCTGATCGCCCTCCTACACTACAAGTCCGCAACCTTGGCATTATAATAGATGACCAATTTAACCTTAAAAAATTCATTTCAGCCACTATAAAAAGCGGATTCTTCAAACTCCACACACTGAAGAGAATCAAACCTCTTCTTCATACCTCCGACTTCCGCACAGTTCTGCAAGCTATGATCCTGTCCAAACTTGATTATTGTAACGCTATCCTCCTTGGCTTACCAAAAAGTACCCTACAACCTCTACAGTTATTACAAAATGCTGCGGCACGCATCCTTACCAACACACACCGTCATGACCACATCACACCAGTCCTTCAATCTTTACATTGGCTCCCTGTAACCTCCAGGATAATATATAAAGTACTCACGCTAATACACAAAGCAATTCATAATCAGGACATGCAATGGTTCCCAGAACATCTCCTGCTTCACACTCCGACAAGACCCACAAGAACACATCACCTAGCCAAACTCCAAATACCCTCTCCTAAGTGCTTGAAACATATCACCTTTAGAGAGCGATCCTTTATCATATCAGGAACCTCCCACTGGAATAAAATGCCTTCCCAACTACGCCAGGAACCTTGCCACAAAACATTTAAGCACAATCTTAAAACATGGCTGTTCAAACTAGCGTATCCTGACTAATAAACTGACTCCCCACATAGATTCGACATGACCGTCCATTTGACCACCAACCGACCGCTCATTTGACCCTCTCACCTTCTTTTTTCTCTCCCTACCCCATCTGACCCTCTCCCCACCCTTCTGACCCTCGCCCACTCTACACCCCTACCCTCTCCTTCCCCCCCTTCTTTACTCTAGGTTCCCTCCTCCTCTTCTTCCCCCCCTATCATCCTTATTGCTTATTTAACCTACTTGTTAATATCAACTTGTACATTTGTATATATTTCTCGTATTATTCTCCCCTGCCCTTGTTAATCCCTACCTGTTAATGTTATTATTGTAAAGCCTGTTGCTAATTTATGTTACATTGTGAACCGAGGTGATGTTTTGCAAACGTGCCTCGGTATATAAGAAACCTCTAAATAAATAAATAAATAAATAACCAAAATGGCGCCGATAGCCTTTGCCCATACTATGTCACAGAGGCTTTCGGCGCCATTGGTCAGCTCCTGTCACATGATAGGAGCACAAGATGGCGCCGATGGCCATGTGACAGGGGCTGACCAATAGCGCCGAAAGCCCCTGTGACATGGTCGTTCGGGCTATTCGGCACCATTTTGGCGCGCGGCTTGCACTGGCACGAACTAGGGCACGGAGGGCATGGCAAATGGAAGCCGGGACTCCGCTGGACCACCAGGGATCTTCGTAAGTCTTGGGGAGGGATCGGGATGGGGGGGGTTGTTATATATGTACGAAAATGCTTAAAATTGTTTTTAAATGCTTGGGGTGGTTTTTTTTTTTCGCTTCGTTACCGATTCGTTTTTTGGTCCGGTTTCGGGTTTCTCGTTTCGTTTTCGGGCAAACGACCCGAAAACGAAACGAGAAGACCCGAATTATACCACGAAGTATTCGAACCGAAAAACGACCCGGTAGAAAAAAACGAAGCACATCTCTATCTGAAATATGCAACAGCTGAGCAAATGACTCTATAACCATAAATCGGGTGGGTTCTGGACTGATCTGTGATACTACTGGAATGAAAATCAGCAGGTAAGAACAAATTTTCCTTTCCCTGGACGTACCCGGATCAGTCCAGACTCCTGGGATGTACCAGAGCTCCCTAAAGAGGGTGGGACCTGGAGAATCCCACTTGCAAAACACCTTCTCCAAATGACTGAGACTCATGATCCCCCACATCCTGCCGATATTGTCTTGCAAAAATATGCAGACTTCCAAGTCACTACTCTACAAATTTCTTGTGGAGAAACCAACTGAGCTTCCACCCAAGAGGTTGCCCAACAGCGAGTAGAATGGGCCCCTCAAACCTTCCGGAACTGGCATACCCTTGAGGATGTAAGCCAATCCAATAGCTTCCTTAAGCCACTTTGCAATGGTAGTTTTGGAGGCCTGAGAACCATTTTTTGGGCCCCTCCACAAAATGAAAAAATCATCAGATCTTCTAAAATTATTTGTAATTTTGAGATAGTGCAGCAAAGCTATACAGATGTCTAGCAGCAGAAGCTCTCATGCATTAGCCTCAGAAGCACCTAAGTCCAGAAAAGCCAGCAACTCCACCGTCTGATTAATATGGAAGGTGGATATCACCTTTGAGAGAAAAGATGGCACTGTCCACAAAACACACACCTATGTCTGGGATGTGAAGAAAGGGATCTCGACACGACAGAGCCTGCAATTCCAAAATTCTCCTCACAGAGTAAATGGCTACCAAGAAAACGACCTTTGGAGTCAAATCCTTAAGGATCGCTCTGCAGATAGGTTTGAACAGAGCTTCACACAGACCCTGAAGATCGAGATTAAGATTCCAATGAGGACAAACTCTGCTCATGGGAGAACACAAATTCTTGATTCCTCGAATAAATCTGATCATGTCAGGATGACAACCGATACCCTTCCACCTTCCCTGTCATGCAAGCCAAGACTGCCACATGAACTCTAAGAGAGTTGAAGACGAGGTCTTTGACTAACCTCGCCTGAAGGGATGACAATATATGTTACAGCGAAGTCCGTAAGGCCTACACTCCCTTAGCCACACACCATGACTCAAAGACTTTCCAGACTCAAACATACGATAAGGAGGCTGACTTCCATCTTGCTTGGAGAAGGGTAGTGATCACTGCGTCCGGGTATCCCCTGTTCCTCAAATGCCACCTCTCAAAAGCCAAGCCACAAGACAAACGTGATCTGCCTGGTTGGAAAATATGGAGCCCTGTCATAGAAGATGAGGGAGGTGACATCGCAAAGGTTCCTTGATCGCTAGGTTGACCAAATCTGCAAACCATGGCTGGCGACGCCACTCTGGCGCCACCAGTACTACCTCCCCCAGATGCCTCTCTATCTGCCACAAGACCTTGCCTACCAGAGGCCATGGGGGGAAAACATACAGAAGAACTCACCGAGGCCAAGGTAACACTAAAGCATCTACCCTTGCTGTAGTTACACGCTGTTAGGTTCCATATTAGGAGCTACCACCCAGGAAAAAAAATTAGGCATCATAGTGGATAATACTTTAAAATCGTCGGCTCAGTGTGCTGCAGCAGTCAAAAAAGCAAACAGAATGTTAGGAATTATTAGGAAGGGAATGGTTAATAAAAAGCATAATGTCATAATGCCTCTATATCGCTCCATGGTGAGGCCGCACCTTGAATACTGTGTACAATTCTGGTCGCCGCATCTCAAAAAAGATATAGTTGCGATGGAGAAGGTACAGAGAAGGGCAATCAAAATGATGAAAGGGATGGAACAGTTCCCCTATAAGGAAAGGCTGAAGAGGTTAGGGCTGTTCAGCTTTGAGAAGAGACGGCTGAGGGGGGATATGATAGAGGTCTTTAAGATCATGAGAGGTCTTGAATGAGTAGATGTGAATCAGTTATCTACACTTTTGAATAATAGGACTAGGAGGCATTCCATGAAGTTAGCAAGTAGCACATTTAAGACTAATCGGAGAAAATTCTTTTTCACTCAACGCACAATAAAGCTCTGGAATTTGTTGCCAGAGGATGTGGTTAGTGCAGTTAGTGTAGCTGAGTTCAAAAAAGGTTTGGATAAGTTCTTGGAGGAGAAGTCCATTAATGGCTATTAATCATGTTTACTTAGGGAATAGCCACTGCTATTAATTGCATCAGTAGCATGGGATCTTCTTAGTGTTTAGGTAATTGCCAGGTTCTTGTGGCCTGGTTTGGCCTCTGTTGGAAACAGGATGCTGGGCTTGATGGACCCTTGGTCTGACCCAGCATGGCAATTTCTTATGTTCTTATGTACGCCCTTGGCCCCATACTCCCTCCGTCTGCTGAAAAAATAAGGCGCCTTCGCATTGTGCTGAGTTGCCATCAGATCGATATGAGGACAACCCATTTTCCTGCAAGTGAGCCGCATTGCTATGTCCGACTATTCCAATTCTTCCGGATCGAGAAGACTGCGAATGAGAAAATCTGCTTGGACAGTTTTGACTCCTGCATTATGAAATGCTGCTATCTGAACCAGATGCAGTTCCACCCAAAGGATCAGTTCATGAGTCTCCTGTGCTACTGAATGACTCCTAGTGCTGCCCTGTCGGTTGATGTAGGCTATGGCCATTGCATTGTCCGATAGAACTTGTACCGAATGTCCTTGAACCATAGGATGAAAGGCAAGTAAAGCTAACTGTACCACCCTGGTCTCCAAGCGATCGATAGACCAAAAAGCCTCCTCTACTGACCAGGTGCCCTGGGCCGCTTGTCTCTGGCATACTGCTCCCCATCCAGAAATACTGACATCTGTAGTAAATATGACCCAATATAGAACCTCCAATGTGATCCCCTGCACCAGGTTGGGTGTCTGAAGCTACCAAGACAGACTGACCCTGGCAGGAGGAGTGAGAGATACAGGTTGATGAAACTCCTCCGATAATGGACTCCATTGAGCTAGGAGAGCTCTTTTTGTAGTGGTAGCATATGAGCAAAGACCCATGGTACCAGGGCCAGCATGGAAGTAATCGAACCGAAAACCTGCAAGAAGTCCCAAGTTCTGGGTATGCGCAACTTTGACAAGTGCTGAACCTGATTTTGTACACTCTCTCCTCCATCAGAAAGATCTTGCCCTGACTTGTGTCAAAATGCGCCCCCAAATACTCCAGATTTTGGGACGGGATTAAATGGCTCTTAGCTAAATTCACCACCCAGTCTAGGGATTGCAGAGTCCGAAGCATTGTCTGTATGGTGGAGTGACAACTGTTCTCCAACTTCGCCCATATGCGCCAATCGTCGAGATAAGGATGGACCAGGACTCCCTGGCACCACAAAGTCACCGCCATGACAACAATGACTTTGGTAAAGGTCAGCCAGCCCAAATGAAAGCACATGAAACAGGTAGCGTTGATGATCTCGCTAAATTGGAATGTGTAGGTACACTTCCGTCAAATCCAGAGATGCCAGGAACTCCTGAGGTCATACGGCTGCTATCACCGACTGCAATGTTTCCATGTGAAATTGGGGAATCTTCAACGCCGCATTCACTCGCTTCAAGTCCAGAATGGGTCGATAAGTTCCCTTCTTCTTCAGAATGATGAAGTAAATGGAATATCGACCCATTCTGATTTCATCCTGAGGCACCAGGATCACGGTCCCAAGCACTGCAAACTGCAAGTGTCTCCTGCACCACCCGGCGCTTTTGCAACAAACTGCAGGGGGAGACAAGAAACAGGCTGAGTATGGGACGAGCAAATTCTAATGCATAACTGTCTCTTATTACACTGAGGACCTACTGATCCTGGGTGACCTTGACCCACTCCTCATAAAAACGAGTCAAACAACCCCTTATAAAAGGAACGATAGAGTGGACCGGCCTCATCTCATTGTGCAGATTTGGGTCCCAAGGATTGTTATGGTTTTGAGGTGTTTAAGTGGATTCTTGGGTACTGTGGAGATGAGCATGCCCATAGAGAGGAACCCTGTGAGGAGCCACAGTACTAGGCTAGACTAGGGACACACAAACACAGAGATTTGTCTTTTATTATACAGCTGATGTGTTCCACCAGAGGTGGCAGTAGTGAGGTGATCCAGAGATAGCAGTCCAGAGATCCTCAGCAGAGGAGACCCCGTCTCACAGAGATAGTATAGGGAGATCCTGTTGCAGGTTCCCAGTGCAGCAGAGCTGTAGATGAGACAGACTGACAAAGTTAGATTACTCACTGAGGCCGGGATTTATCAAAATGCGATAAATATCACATGCGATAGTAAAAGGGGCCTGTTTTATGCTAATATATATTTTGCGCTAATTACCTATCGGGCGGATTTTAAAAGCCCTGCTCGCGTAAATCCGCCTGGATTTACGCGAGCAGGGCCCTCGCGCGCCGGCGCGCCTATTTTGCATAGGCCGCCGGCGTGCGCAGAGCTCCAGGACGCGCGTAGGTCCCGGGGTTTTTTGAAGGGGGCATGTCGGGGGCGTGTCGGGGCAAGGCTGAATGATGCGGCGTTTTGGGGGCGGGACGCGGCATTTCGAGGGCGGGACCGGGGGCATGGCGCCGGCCCGGGGGCGTGGTCCAGGCCTCCGGACCAGCCCCCGGGTCGGATGACGGTGCGCCAGCAGTCCGCTGGCGCGCGTAGATTTACATCTGCTTCTAGCAGGCGTAAATCTAGGGACAAAGGTAAGGGGGGGGGGTTAGATAGGGCCGGGGGGGTTGGTTAGGTAGGGGAAGGGAGGGGAAGGTGAGGGGAGGGCGAAAGAAAGTTCCCTCCGAGGCCGCTCCGATTTCGGAGCGGCCTCGGAGGGAATGGAGGGAGGCTGTGCGGCTCGGCGCACGCAGGCTGCCCAAAATCGGCAGCCTTGCGCGTGTCGATCCAGGATTTTATAAGATACGCACGGCTATGCGCGTATGTTATAAAATCCAGCTTACTTTTGTTTGCGCCTGCTGCGCCAACAAAAGTATGCAATCGTGCTTTTTTTTAAAATCTACCCCTATGCGAAGAGCTAAGTTAGCACAAATTGCAATAACATTTTCAGACTTTGCGATAAGTGCCATACCTATTGTATTTCCTGCATTCAATGAGAGAGCGAGAGAGTCTGGTCTCGAATCCGGCAGTCTATTCTCCCAGCCAGTTCCATGAGCGATTCAAGGATATCAGGCAGATCGTGAGCCACCAGTTCATCCTTACACGAGAGTTGAGAACCTCCATTAAGATAGCACATAAACATCCTGTGTCCCAGTGTAGTTCGGATGCTAAAGTCTTGAATTCGATTGCATAGTCTGCTAGCGGCTTATTACCTTGCTGGAGATTGAGCAGAGCGGATCCAGTGATGGTGTGGGAAGCCGGGTCATCAAAGACAGACTTGAAAAGTTTCAGAAATCCTGATCGGTCATTCAGGATAGGATCTTCACGTTCCCATAATGGTGAAGCCCAAGCCAGGGCTCCTCCTTCAAATAGAGATAGGATATAAGTAGTCTTGGAAGCTTCTGTGGGAAAGAGGGTAGGTTGCAAAGAAACATGCATATTGCATTGGATAACAAGCCCTCTACACATTCTTACTTCACTCGTGAAGCGGGTAGGCATGGATAACGGTATGGTGGTCTTGACAGTCACCACCGGAGACAGCAATTCTTTCACTGGAGTTGCTGAAGTATTCAGTTGTGCATGTAACTGATTGAAGGCAGAAGCCAGGCTTTCCAGAGACTTTTGTTGCTCAGTGATCCACTGGGCTAGGCCAGGGATGGCCTGCAAGGCTGCGAACTGACCCGAGTCCATGGAGTTAGCAATCTGTAGGGTTTGTGTCATATTGTGAACTCTTGGTCGAAGTGGCGATGACTCCTCCCATGGGGAGGGGCCCCGTGGGGAACCACAACAATTGGCTAGACTCTAGAAAGCAAACACTGAGGAAAGAAAGCTTTATTATACTGTTGTTGATGAGTTGAATCTTGCCCAGTGCAGTAGTAAGTTCAGACAGTTTCTGTAGTTGATGGTCTCACCCAGATGTAGCACAGGTCCGGTAGTGTTCCACAGTGTGGGATAGGCTGTGAACCTGAAGGGTGGAATGAGGAGAGCTGGAGCGTAGATACTTACAGAGTAGCAGTGCTGATAACTTCCTTAGGTAGTTGAATGAAGAGAGGGACCCGTGGTCCGAGGTACAGGATACCCTGAACAGAATAGGCCCTCGAGGAGCGAGTACCTAGGAGCACTGAGGATTCCTGAAAGAAAGCAGACAGGACCCCCGAGGAGCGGGTGTCCTTCAGGTTAGGCAGATTAACCCCGGAGAGCGAGTAGAAGCAAGAGGCCCCCGAGGACCGGGTACCCAGAGCTTCCGTAGGAGCGAGAAACCCCGAAGGGTAGTGAGGAATCCAAGCGAGCAGCTTAGAAGCGGTCAGAGTAGCAAAACCGAAGTCCTTGCTAACTCGTTGAATTGGAGCGGTGCAGAGGTTTAAATACCCGGAGGTACTGATGTCATGCAGTGGGGCCGCCCCCGAGGTTCCCGCCATGACGTATTCAAGAAACATAGGCAGCATGTGCACACGTGCCCTAGGAGACCTCAGGAAGAAGCATGGCGGACGGGGATGCCCATGCTGGCTTGGAGACGCCGAGGGTTTCGGCAAACAGCAGCGGAGGCACTCATCCTTCCAAGGGAGGAGGAAAATGGTAAAAGAGAGGTGAGGCAGACCGACGGATGCAACATTACCTAAGTGAACTCGTGAAGGGGAGGGATCTGGACCACCAGATATGCAGCCCATCCACCTCATCCAAACAGGGTAGGGATCCCTCATGAGGAACCCTGAACCCTGAGAGGAAAGCTCAAAGCAACTAAAAAGTTAGAAAAAAATTACTGGGTACACTGAACAAACTGCAGGTTTATGCATCAGTCACCATCTGCTGGAGACAGAAAAATACTGAGGAACTGCAGGTGGCAACAGTGTAATTGAAGCAGTCTCAGTTTTACTTTCTCTGTCTCCATCTGCTGGCATGGATGAATAAACCCAGGAATCTGGAATGATCTGGCTACGTACAGGGAAATTAAATTCTGTAGTTACCTATTTTGCAAGGCCTTTGCATTTTTTCTTTGTTTGCCCATACTTCGGCCTAAAACTGAAATCTGGCTCTAAGTTTTCCTAATTGTGCTTTATAGCATGATCCAGTGAGAAATGTTCTTGATATACTTGGGATTTCAAATAACAAGTTGAGAAACAATGCTATACATTTTGTAACATTCAGCGGTGAATGTTTTACAATTCCATGGTTCTTTGTATAATATGTTTCTTGAACTAAAATGATAAGAAACTAGTAATTTGCTTTTCCATAGCAGTTACAATGATTTTACAGTTAATAATAATCAGAAAACAATAGTTTTCAATATTCTTGCTTCATGATAAATACTAACTGATCAATAACAAATAATAAATAATGTCTTATCAATATTTTCTTTTGGTAAGACATCTGTTACTAAAAAGCCTGTATTCTAACTTGTGTATTAATTCTGCACACAATTAGAAGGTTCCTCTACCTTCCACGGCCTTCTCCTTCTTCACATCTGCAAGAGATGCTACAAATGGCCTAGGCAAACCTATACATTTTTTTAAAGTATATCTTATATTTTAATGTTCCATTGGCACTTTGTTTACAGACTGTCATAATGGGAGTAGCTTGGTGGTAAAATCGTTATTAGGAATACATTTTCCTGATTGATAGTATTTAACATGGAAAAATGGCAAGGTTTTTCTTTTTATTGTGCAAAGAAATAAAAGTCAATATCTTAAAACATGTACCATTGCCTGGACAGAGAAAACAGGTTTTGCATGCATGGATAAGTGTGGAAAGGGAATTTCATGCATTGCATTTGGAATTGTAAAAAAAAAAATAAAAAATCTACCTTTTGGAACAAAGCCAGAAATGTATTAATTCTAACGATAGAGCAAGAAGTTATACTAGACAAGAGCCTTCCTAACCAGTGTGCCATCAGAGCTGATCAGGTATGCAATGGAAATGTCACCACCGCGTGATGCGCAGTCCAGAGCAGCAGCAGGGCTCAGCCTGCACAGCAGTGGCTGTTAAACATGAAGGAGCTCCGTTCTGAGAATATAGTTATGCATGCCTCTCTTTTCTAGCTACCTTAGGAGCCCCCAGATTGTGGGTAGTCAGGCCCCATTTTGTGCAGCTTAACAATGCTCCCACCACCCTTCTTCTCCCTCCTTTGAGCTCTTCCTATTCAACCTTATGGAGTGAATTTTCAAACGAGTTATGCACGTAAAAATAGCAATTTTCTAAAGCCCACTTATGTGCATACAACACAGTTTTAAGCATGTAAATTCTTTTGAAAATTATCTCCAGTGAATTTAAGTTTGAAGCCAGGACATATCTATTGAAGGAATTTCATAAAGAAATTAATTGGCTATGTTTATTATACTATTGTATATGGTAAAGGTTTCTTATCATGTGGAAACTACAATAAAACATTAAACATTAAAGAAATACATGTAGCATAGCCTGGGAACTTTATATTTATCAGTGGGATTAACATCAGGTACAGAACACAGCCTTATTGATCCATTTTAAATTTTGGTGTCTTCACACTAATAACTACAGTAGATGGGTTGGTGGTAATAATGATAATAATTGTGAGCCCCTTCTAAAAGTGTGTTCTGTTTCTTCTTTAGACACACCCAAGCCACCTACCAAGGACATTTACATCCGATCAGATGAATATGGGAGTTCAGCAAGGTTAAGACGGTCTACTGCAAGCTCGCAGAACAGTGGCAGCCTAAATGTTGAAACCTTAGTTGTGGCAGACAAGCGAATGATAGATAAACATGGAAGGGAGAACATAACCACATACATTTTAACAGTTATGAATATGGTAAAATATTCTGTTGTACTACCATGGCGGAAGACATTAACAGGCAGATGCAATTAGTTAAGCGAGACAGCAATTCCACAAAGTTTTGTTGTTTGAACTAATGTGATTGACATATAGTGACTCTAATTTATCAACACAAATGGCAGCTGCATTGACCAGCAGGCAACTATTCTAGTATAGCTGGAAGTCTTCTCCTTGTTTAGATTCATGAACTTTGTAATCACTCAAGAGAGATGTTTGGGTGAGGGATTTCTGTAATGGGTCTTAATAAATTGATTACTGCTACTCTGTACATGTAGCGCTTAAAGTACCTGGCTTCAATGAAACCATATGGACACAGTAATAAGAATAATGATCCTTGTAAGTGTTGTTTGCAGATATTTTTTTAACTTTATTTCCTAATGTTCATGTAGGTTTCCAGTCTTTTTAAAGACGGCACCATTGGAAAGGATATAAACATTATAGTTGTGAGTCTTCTACTTCTGGAGCAAGAACCTGTAAGTGGAGAGTTGTACAAGTATTTTTTTTAGTTGCCTTCAGATAAGATTAGGTTGAACTTTATTAACAAATATTTATCTATTAGTCATTTTATTTTCCTCTGAGTCTCTTATCTGGAAACCAGTGACAGGTTTTTCTTGTGACAACAGCTTTAGATTTCCATTCTGAAGTATGAGGAAGAATGAGAATCAGTGTCTGATGATTTGTTATCAAGTGGTTCTGGTGGGACAAGGTTCCCAGAGTTTGAATCTCGCCTTACTTCTCGCTATTCAGGAAAAGATTCAGTCTTGCATTAATTCAAAAGCCTTAAAACTGGTTCTAACATGGAATTTCGTTAACTTTTATAGGCAGGGCTTATTATTAATCATCACGCTGATCAGTCGTTGCACAATTTTTGTCAGTGGCAGTCTGCTTTTGTCGGAAAAAATGGGAAACGCCATGACCATGCCATCTTGCTTACAGGCTTGGATATCTGCGCCTGGAAAAATGAACCATGTGACACTTTAGGTAAGAATACATTCTGATGAAAATTGGTCTTATCTGACATTTTCCATAACAGAGAAAAGGGTTAGTGTTTCTACTAAATCATGCTGTTGCCAAGAGATAAATGACAGCTCACACTTCTGTATGGTGTCTCAACTCTTATGTGGAAGGAACACCTCCAGAGGTGGGGGTAGGAAGAGGGAAATTTGGTTTATATGGTCATTCAGCTGTTGATCTCTGTACTAAGACTGACAAAACTTACTGCCAGATGGATGGGTTTTTGTTTTAATTATTAGAAGTGATGTGGTTACCTATCTACTGGGAACAGGAATAAGACTACCAACTCATTTCATAGTGACCATTGAGTATCTACTGAGCCATCCAATTCCTCCAATGTAATTTACCTTTATATTTCTCTTAGGTAAAAGTAAGCTACAAGATTTAACATGTATTCAATGTTAAGTGCATGTTTATTTGTCTATTGTACTTCCTAGCTTTGTGTCCTCCTTAACTACATTTTTTTTAAATGATTACCTGTGTTTGTATTTTTACCTTAGGGTTTGCCCCTATAAGCGGGATGTGCAGTAAATATCGCAGTTGCACCATCAATGAAGATACAGGGCTTGGTTTGGCTTTCACTATTGCTCATGAGTCAGGACACAAGTAAGCAATTTCTCATGGATCTTTAACTCCCATAAAGGTGAATTTTAAAAGCCCGGCACGTGCCAAAACTGGAAGATAGGCAAATATCTCAGGCCGGCATGCACCGAACAGATTTGAAAAGGCGCCTGCGTACACTTGTGTCTTCCACTATGCGCACCAATGAAAAGTTCTGAAAAAGGCGCAGGATGTGGGTGTGGCTTGGCGGGTCATGGGTGTTCCTGGAATTTTACTTCAATTTTGTGCAGAAATAGATTCATGCAGAGGCTGCGTAACTTTACTTCTGCTATGGATGACTTGTAAGTCATAAAACAAAAAATAAACTACAGATCAGTGGGGTTTTAAGGGTCGGGACTAACAGGGAGGAAGGAGGGCTGTTAAACTAGGGGCTTTGGAATGTCCTATCCCTTAACTGAGTGAACTGGGAAAATGGGCAATGATGGCACACGTGTCTTTTAAAATTCACCCACTTATGCGTGAGAAGCAGGATTTGCGCGCACAGGTGTGCGCCCGCTTAAAATTGTGCTTGCATGTTGTACGCACAGTCATGTAAGCACAATTTTAAGCATATATACATTTGTATATATGCACGTATGTTATAAAATGGCCGTGTCCCTGGCACGGGCCGACAAATGCATTCACATGCGCACCCGCGTGCTGGTTTAAAAGTTACCATCAAAATCTTTATAACTATTCATTGAAAGCTGGAAGCACTAAAGGCTTTTCACCCATTTTGTATCAACAGGGGAAATGCTTGGTCCATGGAGCTCAAATGCTGTTCCTCAAAGATTTTGAAACTTTATGAATACTTACAAAATGACCAGGCTCACAACTAGAACTGCATGGCATCTCATTTTGTAACCTGAGCAGAAGCTGGGTATTGAAGGGATACAGAAAGTTATTCTACCCAGAGCAGTGCTAAGGGAAAGACGCATTGGCAGTGTGGTAGGGAGCAGAGTGCATGTGTGCTTTGTGCAATCTCAGAGCCACATTCAAATCCATTTCTAAGAAAGAACCATTTCTCCTTCCTACTGCCTATTGTGCCATCCAGTTCTCTTTCATTAATATCTCTTAGGCTTAGAATTTCTTTCTTCGTTTTCCGTGTACTGTTGCACCCCTTTTATCCTTAGACCAACATTTCTCATCTACAGGTATCTATGTCGAGGCAGGAAGGATGTTTAGCTGATTTCCAAAGCAAATATTAACATATGTTAAATCCTGGAAAGACTACATCGCTTTGCTTTGCAATAGCAAATAGATTTTCTTTTCCTGAACTTATTTGTCCAAGCTTGCCCTGCTAATATAGCTTGACCTATGACAAAGGAATTTGGCAATAATTGCCTCTGGATACCTGGAGGCAGCCAATTTTTCACAGTGTGAATTTCTGATCTTATCAGAAGTAGAAAAAAAAACACCACTCCACTAGGTGGAAATTCATATTTAAAACATATCATCATGTGAATGACTAAAGGCAAATGATAGGATGTGTTTCTTCAGAACTGGAAATTGGCATGTTTAGATCAGCATTGCACAGCTACCTTACAGGAGCTTCACAGCAGTATGCCAATATGTTATTGCTTCGCTAGATTGTGGAGACGTGATAGACTGTCTCACATGGTAGGCTGTGTTTGTGGATGAGTAAAATGAGATTGCCGTGAAATTGCGCTGTTTCTGCAGTAGTCACTCTTGTGCTGCTGTAAGTCGTGATTTATATTAACCAGACAGGTACAAGTTCTTTTGTCAGGCCATTGAAAGAGACAATTTTCAAATAGCCTTGCTTGGTGCAAAGTCCCTGGGTATCTCTGACCCACAGGCTTTGCACCAGATTTCAAAGACAAAATACCTATGGACTTTTGCACCTGCTTTTCTGTGCAGGCCAAACTTTTGCTGGAAAGTGACGTGCGTGCATTTAAAACTTCAGTCTACGCATTAGTTTTTGACCCTGCTAGGAGCACCTCTCCCCCAAACCCAGCTACATATACTGTGGATTGAGGAAGTGAAATTTACAGCCAGCCAGTGTATCTGAGTAAATCTGCATGTTCCTGGGTAATTGGCTTTGAAAATTACCCTCTGACTCTACAAGTGTGTGCACAAAAGTGCGACTCTGCCTTTAAAGGACACCAACAGTAGGAAGCTGTCAAAATAAGTTTGTTGTTAACCCAGAAATATTCCTTTGGGATGTTAATGGTGGAGAACACTTGTAGGAGCATAGTGACAGGTTAATAGGCTCAGGCTGCAGCCCATCGGATCTGCACAAAGCACTTGAAGGGGCTTTGATTGAGCTTTGTTGTCCAAGTCACAGCCAAGATCCCCTTTGCTCCCTATCCCAATTCATGTGAATGTCTATGAAATGTGCCATTGCTTGATATCTTCCGTTATGGAGGAGATGTAACTCTCAAGAAAACTGTTTGTAGTAGAGATGAAATTGACTAATTCGTCCTATTTCGGCAACCCCGAAAAACAAAGCAAATTTTCCCAAAATTTCGGGAAAATTCATTTTTCGGGGTCAGTGCGCACTAACGGGTTATAAAATCTGATGGCCGCGCACACATGTGTGGGTATTGTGCGCAGGGGAGCAAATTTTCACTAAATACGTGCGGCGATGCAATTGGGCCTCCCCCAGTTCCCTCCCAGTCTGATCCAATTAAGGAGCGGACTAGGAGGGACCTTTCCTACCCCCCTGCCTAACTTTCCTTCCGTTTCCCCACCCCCTAAACCAACCTAACTTTCCCAAAAATTTTATTTTATTTTATATCGCTCCTCTGGAGCAGCAGTAATCTCCGGCCGGTGCACGCTTCCCCGGAACAGCAGCTAATGGCTGCTGTCCCGTCCCATCCCGCCCCTCCCCACCCAGACTCCACCCCCCTGGCCAGCCCCTTTGGAGAGGCCCAGCACTTGTGCACATACCGGGGTTTACGTGCATGGTCGGGTCCGTTATGAAATGCGAGATGCGCGCACAAGGCCCAGCCACGCTCGTAAACCCCGGTTTTTACGCACATAAGGCTTTGAAAATTCAGCTGAATGGTCTTTTGTCTATGACATTGTGATGTGAGTGACTTCAAGCAAAAAGACCTTAAGCTGCTTTATTTTACTGTACTTCTAGATTTAGTTGGAAAACCTTTGTCTAATAAATATTATTTCTCTCCTTGTTTCAACAGTTCAGTTTATATTTCTTAACAAATTTAATGAATGTGCTCCCAATAATGACCCTGCTTCTTCAGATATATATTTCAAACATCTTAGTGTTGTAACTGTCATAGTCACTGTCGAGAAGATCACACGCATTCATGTTGTCAAGCTTTCTATGAAAGGGAAAGAAACGTGCCTGTTCCTAGCAATGAACGGAAAGTCCTTTTTTTTATTTTATCTAACAGGCAAAGGACATTAAATGCTTTGTTTGGCTTGTTACTGTAGTTTGCTGTCATTTGGATTCCTTTTGTTTGTTTGTTGCTTTTAAAGTTTTGGTATGATTCACGACGGAGAAGGCAATCCATGTCGCAAGGCTGAAGGCAATATAATGTCTCCGACGCTAACCGGCAAGAATGGAGTGTTCTCCTGGTCTGCCTGCAGCAGGCAGTATCTGAACAAGTTCCTCAGGTAGGCTGCAACTGCAACACAATCCCCCCAAGGAAACTTGGCCAGTGAACCCCTGTATGAAATTTAGGCAGCCCTAAATTTACTATCCCATTTACTATCTAAATGGGAGGAGTGTGTACAGGAAAACCTTGAGGTGGTTTTTTGTTTTTCTTTTACTATTTTGCTCATTATTTTCCATTTAATTTCTGCATTTTAGCGTGCTAGATTATGTTGGCGCATGCTAAAACCATTTACCATGCACTAAACAAGTTAGTCCCAGCTAAATCCATTTCTTACACACTAAAATGTTTTAGCATGTGCAAGGACACTGAAACAAAACAAAAGGAAAAGATTGGTGCTTTCAGTGTGGATTAGAAAAACATGAAGTTAACAAACAAATTCCACAGGTATTTTTAATGTCATTCTGAAAGGCTGAGTTTTGTAGATGTGTTGGAAGGCTCATCTGTATTAGCATACTAATATAGTAGTTTGTAGATAAGGACATCTTCGTCTAGCCAGATGTTCCTGTTTACTGTGTCACCAGTCACCTCCCACTGGTGGCACTGTTGGCACAAGCCAATCTACAAAACAGTATGGCCTCACAATTCCTCCAAATCTCTTTCCTTCCAAAGTCATGTCTTGATTCCTGTTCACTGTACATAAAGGGGTGAATTGTAAAAGGGTTACGCGTGTAATATACGCGTGTAACCCTTTAAAAAAAAAACCCTGCGCGCGCCGAGCCTATTTTGTATAGGCTCGGCGACGCACGTATGGCCCGGGGCTTGAAAAAATGGGCGTGGCATGGTGGGGAGAGGTGGGGCAGGGGCGTGGCCAGAGGCCTCGCCACTGCTGTTGGGCCCGGGGATCGCGTGCTGGCACTCGGCCGGCGCGCGCAACCTATGCCTGTCCAGAGGCAGGCGTAAATAATACAACAAAGGTAGGGGGAGGATTGAATAGAAATTAGTCCTGCTGCTTGATGGGAAGAAGCACTGTATTAATAAAAACATATTTTATTTACTCAGTATTCTCTTTCATTAATATATCTATGAATCACACAGTATAGATTTTCAGAAGCCTAATATTTATTGTCATTACAGTACAGATCAAGCTACCTGTCTAATTGATGAACCTAAACAAACTGGACATTACAAATACCCTGATAAGCTCCCAGGACAGACCTATGATGCAGATATGCAATGCAAATGGCAATTTGGAGCCAAGGCAAAACTATGCAACCTCAGTTTTGCCAAGGTATCGTAACAATCTTTTGTGCTAAGAGACATCTGCTATGGGACATTGATATTTTACCAACATCTGTCAGAAATATAAAGATAGCCATATAGTGAGTCACTGAGCCATTTCATCAAGTGTTAGGTTTACAGCATGATTTGGTTGTTTAAATCTGGAGGGATTCCTCTCTTTGGGGCTGATGTACTATCCCACAAAGCTCTCTGTGGGAATGGTTCAGTTATACAAGATATTTTTCTCATGATACTAGGCTATTTGCATATTATGAAAATTTGTTTATGGACTTTGCAGTATATTTCACATGAAATTGTGGACTTTGTTGCAAAAAACAACTATATACTTCCCTGAATTGTAGTTGTTTCCTACAAAAATGCATTTCTATGCATAACATTCACCCATGTGAACATAGGTAATGACTGTATTTCATAATTATACAGTTGATTACCTGTTTTGAATAGACTTTACCACTAAATAATATAGGGAAAAGATGTGTGAAATATTGGCATACACCAAGTGCAAATTTTCATAGCATGTGTTATTTGGCATTTTTTGGCACCTTCCTTTGTCATGGGCAACACAACTTTGTACATCGGCCTTTATCTTCTTATGGCAGAGCTGTAGTGTGCATTAGCCAATAGCCATAGGCGCCATTACCCGAAGGATGCTATGGCGCAACTGGTGCTGTCATCTCCTGCTGCCATTGGGAGCAGAGCAGCCTTGCCAGAATTGGCAGCATAGCCAGTGGGGCCTTAGGAGAAGGAGGAGCAGCAGTGCAATCACACTGGAATCTGCAGCATGGCTGGCGGGGCCTTAAGAGGAGGAAGGGCAGTGCAGGCTGCCTCACAGGAAGGAGAACAAGGCTGGAGCTGGGTCAGCCCTTGCAGCCCAAGGAAGAAGTAATCCCATTGGCTGTGGGGACTGGAGAAAGACTGCTGCCAGAGCCATAGTGTGCCTATGACCAATATGGCCGCAGTCATAGGCCCACTACCCGAAGGGCATCATAGCGCCGCTGGTGCTGTCACCTGCTATTGCCATTGGGAGTTGCGAGTCCCCACCGAAATGTATAGCATGGCTGGAAGGATCTGAGGCCCTGCCAGAATTGGTAATTTGGCCAGCAGGGCATTGGGAGGAAAAGGAGTTGGGCGGTCCCCCTGGAATCGGCAGCAAAGCAGGAGGGGTCTTAAAAGGAGGAAGAGTGTTGCTGCCCTGCTGAAATCAATAGTATGACCCATGGGTCTTAGGAGGAGGAGATGCTGTGGCTTGCCCTGCAGGAAGATGCACAAGGTCAGAGCTGGGTCAGCCCCCCATGCCCTAAAGAAAAAGTAATTCTTTTGACTGGGGATTGAAAGAGTCTGCTGCTGCTGCTTCGGAGGGGGAGGAAGTGAATGTGAGAAGGAGTGTGTGCATGAGTGAGGATGTGAGAGTGAGCAAACGCGTGTGTGTATGTGTGTGTGAGAAAGTGAGCTTGGGTGTGCGTAAGCTTGAAGGAATAGAGAATGAAAAGGGATTTAAGAAAGCTTGAAGAATGCTCAAACATTTGCCAGCTGATTCAATGCTAAGAAGTGAATGTATCTGGGATGTGGTAATCCAAAAAGAGCTGTATGTGATGGGGGGTGAAAGACTAGTATGTACGGACCAAGACAGGAATCTTGGAATAATAGTGTCTGGCGATCTGAAGGCGGTAAAGCAATGTGACAAGGCGATAGCTAAAGCCAGAAGAATTCTGGGCTACATAGAGAGAGGAATCACTAGTAAGAAATAGGAGATGATAATCCCCTTGTACAGGTATCTGGTGAGGCCTCACCAGGAGTTCTGGAGCCTGTATCTCAAAAAGCATAGAGTCAGTGTGGAAGTAGTCCAGAGAAGGGTGACCAAAATGGTGTGGGGTCTGTATTGGAAGACCTATGAGGAGAGGCTGAAGGATCCGAATATGTATACCCTGCAAGAGAGGAGGTGCAGGGGAGATGATACAGACCTTCAGATACCTAAAAGGTTTTAATGATGCATGAACTTCAAACCTTTTCTGTTGGAAAGAAAACAATAGAATTAGGGGTCATGAAATGAAACTCCAGGAGGGACAACTCAGAACAAACATCAGGAAATATCTCTTCAAGGAGAGCGTGGTAGATGCCTGGAATGCTCTTACGGAGGAGGTGGTGAAGACAAAAACAGTCAAAGAATTCAAAGGGGCATGGGATAAATACTGCGGATCTCTAAAGGCTAGATAATGGAAATGAGATAAGCCTACAGGTGGGTAACTTGCTTGGCACAGCATTTACTACCCTTAGCAGAAACCATGGAGATTACTACCCTTAACCAATAAGCTTTGATGCTTTTAATACAACTGCTTGGATCGTTGGTGAGAGGTTTGCAGAGAGCAAGAGCGCTGTATGGCGTCCGGAAAACTTTTGCCTTGACAGAAAGAGCGCTGTATGGCGTCTGGAAAACTTTGGCCTTGACAGATGATTTTCAGCTAACGCGGTATACCTGACTATTCTAAAAAGAACATATCCCCTGAAGAAAGGTTCCGGCGCGAACCAGAAACGTAGCTACGTCGGGTAGATCAACATCGTCAGATAAGTCGGGACTTTGAAATCATATTGAAAGAGGCTTCAGTATTTTACAAATAATATTTAAGAAAAATTGGTTTTAAGGGATAAAAAAAATTGTGTTGCAGTTTTCACTAGGGTTTGCACAGAATTTCTAAAAAAACCCATAGGTGGAGGAGGTTTGGTTGATGATTATACTTGAAAATCTAACAGACCTTATGCTGGGCTGAGAAATCTATATATGAAACCCTTCCTCTACCTTTCTAAAAATTTTTGTCGTTGAATCATTGGGTAACGTGCAAGGGTCTCATGACACTTTGCGGTTTACCTTTTAAATAATATGTAAATTTAAGACTTGATTGTGAGCAAAGAATTATTTTCGATATTTGGCAAAAAAATTAAAATACACTGGGGGTTTGTTTATATATTAGATTGTCATTTTTCCAAATACCCCAGAAGAATTGGGTGCTATTTTTGAGGTTTGGTATCTTTAATACAACTGCAACATCGCTCCCTGCTTCGACGGCAGATGGGAAAAAGGGAATTGGATTCAGACAACAATTAAGAGGGCCCTGACTGCTATGACAGACATAAGGGAAAAAGCACAGGATTGCTTCTGTTTCCAAGTCCATAAGCAAAGCACGTCCAGCAGCACTGTCTGAAGTTTCAAGAAAGTTCATCACCCACTAAAAAATGTTGCTAGCAGAAATTTTTAAGATTTATCATAAGGCTTGGGGATAACTGCATGGAGTGACAGTTACTGCCTTTAAGAGAAATATTGGAGTGGCCTTCATAGAGTGGCAGTTACTACATTTAGAACTTGATGGGCAGGCTGGATGGACCATTTAGTTCTTTTCTGCTGTCATTACTATGTTACTAAGTGTGTGAGAGAGAGTGAACGAGTGTGTGTATGTGAGAATGAATATGTGTGTGTGTGTGAATGTGTGAGAGTGAGACATGCATGCATGCATGTCTGAGAGTGAGCGTGTGTGTGTGTGTGTGTGTGTGTGATAGAGTGCAAACGAGTGTGTGTGTGAGAGTGTGAACGTGTGTGTGTGTGTGTGTGAGAGAGAGAGGGGTAGGTTTGTGCACTACATCTCCTCTTCCTCTCTGTTTGCTAATCCATGACAATCTCAGGGCATCTGCAAATCAAAAGAATAATTGTTTACTCTTTTTAGATAAAAGCAGGACTAGGAGGCACTCTATGAATTTAGCAAGTAGAAAATTTAAAATAAATTGGAGAAAATTCTTTTTCACTCAATGCACAATTAAGCTCTGGAATTTGTTGCCAGAGGATGTCGTTAAGGCAGTTAGCTTAGCTGTGTTTAAAAAAAAAAAGGGTTTGGACAAGTTCCTGTAGGAAAAGTCCATAAACTGCTATTAATCAAGGTGATTTGATGACTAGCCACTGCTTATTACTGGCATTAGTAGCTTGGGATCTATTTAATGTTTGGGTATTTGCCAGATACTTGTGGCCTGGATTGGCCTTTGCTGGAAACAGGAAGCTGGGCTTAGACTCTTGTTCTAACCAGGTATGACAACATATTATGTTCTTATAGTTTGTGTACTTAGCTATAGCAGCTTGGCTTTTTCTGTTTTTTCTAATAGGAGGTGTATTGGTGTTTTAGGGACTGGTGTAATATTTATAGCATTGACTTTTCATAGGTAGGGTTTTTGCTGTTTGAGTGCTGGCAGTTAGAGCTGTTTTGATATAGAAAGTATAATCTATTGTACTTCTGTTTTCTCGTGGCTTTCTGAGGGCCACGTTCATGCACAAGACACATTGCACTAAGCCTAATACTATATGGGTATCAAGTGTCTTTTTTGCTTTTTTGCAGGGTTTTCTGGTTGGCACCACAGCAGTGCATGTATATATAATATGCATATTGTAAGTGATATTTTTTATCTCTGAAGACTGTACTTTGAATATCCTTTTTCGTGTAAAATCTGTTATTATAATTTTAATTATGTGTGGGTAGGGCATGATGGGGTGTGAGGGAAATACAAGGCTGTAAGGTTTGCCTAGGGCACCTAATATCCTTGCACCAGCCTTAGGCATTGCTGTACAAACATTTAACTCATGGTGTCACATGTTGTGTAATGGGTGAGGGTGCAGTTTTTCCACTTGGTCATAGGTGCCAAATTGTCTGGCTATGGCTCTGTCTTCTGGGTCGCTGATGAACAACCACTGACCAGTTCTTCTAGAGTTTGCATGAGATGACATCCATAAACTGAAATATAAACCATCGACCAATATATGCACTACAGTTTAAATCTTGTAAGATGATTACCTGATAATGTTCTTTTCTAATTTTAGGATATATGTAAATCTCTTTGGTGTCACAGAGTGGGTCACAGATGTGAGACAAAGTTCATGCCCGCTGCAGAAGGGACAATTTGTGGACCGAACATGGTAAGCTACTTGTAAGCATTTTCTGAGCTTGAAAAAATTGGGTAGGGTGGGGTGTATGTCTGTTAAGGTCAGAGAAAGGAAACAACATACATAGTTTACAATATCAAGACTCTGTGCATTATTTTCAAGGGGAAAAGAACCCAGAGAATAAAGCAGGTGTGACTTTATGTGGGTACTTTTTGTTTATTTGTTTCTCGGGGCAATTCTAAAAGGAACCTAGGCTCATAATTTCCCATTGATAACTGGTGCAAAACACGTGAGTGAAAAAAAAAGTATCCATGTACTTTGTATCAATAGGCCTAGCTTTGAAAATTGCCTCCAAATGCCATAAAGGATGACATTCACAATACTTCAAACATGAAATCATAACAGAGGGTTTTAAAAGCACAATATTTTTTAGTACTAAATCTGTTTATTTACCTTTATCTCTTATTCAGATACCACCAGCATATCTTCATTCCTTCCATAAGTACCTTGGAAGGCTTAATTCTTCAGCCCACTGCTAGAACCTGTTCTAGTTACAGCCTAGATAGAAAATAATGACTTAACTGATATGGAACAGGTATAGATCGCACCGATGAATGGAACCTTTATATTAAATCATGTCCTGTCCAAACTGATAATCTACAAAAAGTGACAGCAGAAGGAGTTTTACACAGAATTCTGCTGGGTTTTTTTTTTAAGGAATACATTAAAATGAGATGAAGTGCATTTGTAAAATCAGACCCAGACAGTAAGACCAAGCAAACCACTAGCCATCACTTTAAGTGACATCTCATCTATAGTAAAAAGGATAGTCCCAGTAAATTGAAAGAGCACACTAAAAATGTTCATTATATCATTTTATGGTAAGAGAAAAATGTCAAATGTACCCTGTAAGGGGATGATAGGAATGAAAAATGCAAGATTAAACATATGGCAAGAATTTGAAGAAAACTATATCCCTCTCACACTAATGACAGGCCACAGAAAACAGTGATGAGGCCCAAACAGATCCACTGGGTAAAGGGGTTTAAAAAGCAATCACTTTTACAGTTTAATGGGATCCTCGTTCATCCCTACGGATACAAGCCACATAACCAAACCAATATGAGGGAATGGCAGCAATTGCAAATTCTGGAAAATGACTGAAGCTAGTAAATCATAAAGGACAATTATATAAGAAGAATATGTAAAATAATAGGTAATTTTGGTAACACAACCCTAAATATGAGAGTAGGCCGGAAGACTGGAGATGATTCAAATTATTCAAAATGTCAATGATTATCTGGGACTCTGTTTACGTAACTGAAACATTTTTACCTCTGGAACAGGATTATACCTACAAGCTGGTAGGAATGTTCTTGTAAACAGAATTTGCTTCATGTCTTGAACTTTTGTTCCTGGGGTCATATTTTGTATTTTTACCCTTCTTTTCATCATTTTTCTAAAATTTTTACCATTTATTTTTTCTGCCATTGACAATTGAGGACACAATGCAATCCTTTTTCAAGGTCTCCTCTCAGTTGCATCCCGAGACTGGAAAAATCTGACTTTCCTTGGTTTAATTCGCTTAATTAAGGCTTTTGCCAGCAAGTAAGGTCCCAGTAAGTGCTCAAATGTACGATGAAATATAAAAAGTTTGAGTTGGGCCCTTTGGATTCAAAGTATCCGAGTCAAAAGAAATCTGTTACCCTCATTCCTTCCCCATCTTCCAAGAACTTTCTGAGGCCACAGTTTTGCCTGCTCTGAAATTATAGTTCACAGAATTTATGTTATTTCTGATGTCGATTATTTATGGCCAGGTTGAATATTTCATACGCTGCATATGATTCACAGCCAAGTGAAAATCACCCTGGAGCGTTATGTTCAGAATGAAGCAGGTCCATGTTTACTTGGATTGCAAAAAGGTTTTCAAATAGAAATTTTTACTGCACTTTAGGGAAGTCATTCGTTATGTAGCCTGATTTCTGCACATTGGTGAACGCTGAATGGTTATGGCATATCATATAACTTTGGATATCTAATTTTATTACTCAAAGATGTACAAGACACAAGCCTCTATCTAAAACATGCCCTAATTTTACCTTGACAATTGAAAACATAAAGTCCCTCCCTCCCCCTTAATTGTGATAGAATTGGCTAATGTAATTTGGCCCTAAGTAGATGTTCATTATTATGAAAGTTTAAGTAAAGGCAAGCCCGGTCCAGTGGGTCAGTGGCAAGTGCTGTGCGCTGCTGTGCAGAAGACCTGGGTTGGATCCCCAGGCCATGCCCCTGCTTTCCATGTCAACCAGGGCTGGGGAATGCTGCCAAGGCAACCCTCTCATCCTGTGGGTGGGAGAGGGCATCTCAGCCCTTCCTCACTGGTGACACCCGGTGACCAAACTAAAGATTCACATTAGCCGGGTTCCAGAGGATGGCAAGACCTGCGATGGCCGGGTTGAGCTGGGGAGGAGGATAGTGGGGAAAATTTACCAGGCTGTGGTGAATTAAGGCTCATTGTGCCATGCCTCAATAAAGGTCAGTTCTGATTGGACTGTAAACCAAATTAGCAGGAAGAAACTGCTAGGAGATTTAAAAAAAAAAAAAAAAAAAAAGTACTGTATAAGAAAAGAATATGTAATCCAAGACTAATTTAACATTGTGATCATTAACAATTTACTTTTGCGATTGATGTTTACTCCTTTTTAGTATCTATTTTTATTCTAAAATTCATGCGTCCATGTGCAGGAATTGTTTTGAACTGAAGATGTATGTACGTATATATTTATAAACTGATATGTCTTATTTGACAGTGGTGTCGAAGAGGCCAGTGTGTAAAATATGGCGATCACGGTCCCAGACCAGTTAATGGCCTCTGGTCTGACTGGTCTGGGTGGTCAGATTGCTCCCGCAGTTGTGGAGGTGGAGTGACATATCAGGAGAGGCAGTGCGACAATCCAAAGTAAGTAGGAAATGTGGAAAGGTTGTTTTTAAAATTCAAACTATTTCTCTTTTTTTTATTTCACATCATTCATAAAGCTCTTCATTTAGAGAGGCGTTAATTGATTCCGTGTGCATAGTACTACCTAAACCTATCTCCAAACTGTAATGGCTGGATTTTAAATGCCCGGCATGTGTAAATTCCGGTCTTTACGCGTGTGGCAGGGCCTTACACACGCAGGATGAATTTTCCAAGAGGTCCGGCCACGCGCGTAAAAGCCGGTACACACTTAAGTGCTGGGCCTCTTGGAAAGGGTGGGCCTGGGGGTGGGGGAGCAGGCTGGGACTGCGGCATTCATTGCTGTCCCAGAGCTTTGCGCGCCGGCTGGCTGCCGGCGCGCGCAACTTACTTCAGATTCGGCCCTGAAGTAAGTTTGAGGAAAACAAAATGAAAGGGAAAAAGCTAGGGGTTGGGGAGGCAAGGGGAAGGGGAGGAGAGGGGAAGGGGAAGAGAGGTTAGGGTAGGGGGTAGGGAATTGGGGTAGGCCGGGATCGTCACAGTGCAAAGTTTGCCTAAATCCTCACCCCCCTTGCGCCTGCTGCGCGCACATGCGCACGCAGGTTACAAAATCCGGCGTGCATGTACACGCGGCCCAACGATTTGATAACATGTGCGAGCCGATGCACGTATTTTATAAAATCGGTGCGTCCATGTGTGCGCTGGGTAGCGCGTGCACATGGATGCTCTTGCGCACCTTAGAAAATCTACCTGTAAGTGCATAACAGTGGGCAAACTTTATGAATTATGATGTACTGTATTTCTATCACTGTGTACAGTATATACTGTAAGCGTATCACATTACAGCTTAAATTATAGTCCGCTCTAATGCATTTATTAAAATTGTCTTTGCCTGTGTTGTTAGTTATTGCAGTTTGCTTTGATAAAGATATTCTATTCACTGACTTATCATTTTCCCATGAACTGAACCTATTTTAGCTTGGGGGGGGTCACGCAAGTATAAGCCACACTTGGTTCCTAGATTCCAGGATTTAAACAGTAGGACATAGGTTCCCATTCTTCCGGGACAATGCAGAGGTTTAAACAGCTAAACAGGTTTAATTATGACACTCGCTTTCAGGCTCGAGGTTTCACAGTTTCAAGACAAGCAAGGGTCTCTGGCTAAAGGCTTCATAGATACAAGGCAATAAAACGTTTCTAGGTTCATGGATACAAGGAAAGGCAAGCGATTCACAATTATAAAGCAAGTTGTGAATTTCTAGGTTCAAGGATTCGCAGGTTGAGATATTTCCAAAGTTTAAGGCAAGGCAGGATTTCTGGTTCACGTCTTCACAGGTTCAAAGCAAGACGGGGTTTCTGGGTTGAGACTTCACGGGTCTCCTCTGGGTTCTCACAGTTTGGCCCTCTAACTCTTGAATTGAGGGGAACAACGTATCTTCCCCAATATTCCTCTTTTGGGAGCCCTGTGGATCAATCCAGCTTCTCAGGGCAGGGTAACTGGGGCTAGGCTTGGGACTGCATGCAGGCCAAGCCTTACCCACTTGTGTAGTTTCTCTATAGCAGTGCCACCTGGTGGCTCAAAAACAGAACTTCAGCCTTCCATCCCAGCACTCTCCTGGTTGAAAGCTGGCCAGAATTATTTTATTATGATATTGTATCACCACAAAATTACAGTTACATAACAGATGCAAGAAGACATGGCTAAGACTAAAGGGCTTTTACTGAATTGTAGGGAGGATTATTATTAACGTCTAAAATTTTGTAGAAATAAAATTGATGAATACCTAAAAAGCAATATTGTAGTAAAGGGGTGTCCAGCTCTGGTCCTCAAAAGCCACAGACAGGCCAGGTTTTCAGGAAATCCACAATTAATATGCATGAGATAGATTTGTATACAATGGAGGCAGTGCCTGCAAATCTATCTCATGCATATTCATTGTGGATATCCTGAAAACCTGGTCTGTTTGTGGTTCTTGAGGACTGGAATTGGTCACCCCTGTTGTACTAGTTTAAATAAATGTTTACAGGCTTAGGTGACCCCCCTTATTAAAAAAAAAAAAAAGAAGGGATTGGCTGCTGGGTGCTACAGAATAATAATACTTAAATATGATGTTACCAATTTGCAAAATAAACATTTATAGCATAAATGTTTAACAGCTACCCATCAAAGCCCAGTTTTCAGCATCTATTTATTTGTTTTCAAAATTTGTATTCTGCACGTCAGTGCTCCAGGCCCTCCTATTCTCGAAGCTAGACTATTGCAACTCCCTCCTCCTCGGGCTCCCAGCATCCACCTCTGCAACTACTGCAAAATGCAGCTGCCAGATCTCTCACAAACAGCAAGCGCTCCACCCACATCACTCCCATTCTTAAAGACCTCCACTGGCTCCCCATAACCCACAGAATACAATACAAAACCCTAACCCTCATGCATAAGACCATCAACAATGAAAAGATAGACTGGCTAAAGGACACCCTCCAACCACACGACTTGCAAAGAAACCTCCGATCCAAAAACACCGGACTACTAACCATTCCTTCCCCAAAACTGGCTCACCTTACCACAACAAGAGAACGCGCCATCTCAACTGCAGGCCCCTCACTGTGGAATAAACTCCCGACCCAAATCAGAACGGAACCCTCAACCCAGACATTCAAGAAGATCCTAAAAACATGGCTATTCCAGAAAGCCTTCCAGCCAACGAGTTAACTTCATCCCCCTCACCCTACAACCATGGTTAAACTCACTCCTTTCCTCACCCCTCTCTAAGCCCCCAACAGCCTCTCCCCACCCCTCTCCCATTCCCCTCCCCCACCTCAGCCACCGAGCCCTTATTCAAGTGTCTAAAACGCCAGTTATTTATTATTTACCCCTTCAAGAAGAATAAGGCACCTCCGTTTCAGCATTTCATACTCCCTTATGTTCCAAACTAGAGTTCCAAATGGTTAAATTAAGTCACTTTGTTTCTTTGTATATCATATGATAGTTCCAAACTGTTAAACTTTTATTTTATTTTATTTTATTCTGTTACAATGTAAAAATAATAAGACACCGTTGTCATATTATCCTATGAGTTACTCTGTAAACCGATGTGATATGCCATATTGAATGTCGGTATAGAAAAACCAAACAAATAAATACATAAAAATAAATAAATAATACAATCGGGGAGCTTATTTAATAACTGAAGTCTGATCATGGAAAAGGCAAGAACCTGGACTTATGATAAATGAACAGAATGGAATGATAGAACCCCCAATAAAAAGTGACTGGAAGACTGGAAGAGAGTGCAGGTGGTAACATAACATTTTGGAATTACATTTGCCCAGGTGGACCTTTGTGATATAATAGTTTATGTAGCAGCATGACAATTTTGAACTTTTCATGCTATAGTAATGTTAGCCAGTGCAGTGCAAGGAGAATGGAAGAAATATGATCGTGAGGACCAAGTGGTTAGGGGAAGAGGAATAGCCTAGTGGTTAGAGCAGTGGCTATGAACCAAGAGACAAGGGTTCAGGTCCTGCTGTCACTCCTTGTAACCTTGGGTAAGTCACTTTAGCCTCCATTGCCTCAGGTACAAAACTTAGATTGTAAGCCCTCTGGGGATAGGGAAATACCTACAGCACCTGAATGTAAACTGATGTGATATCTCAGACTGAATGTTGGTATAAAAATAATAATAAATAAATGAGTCCAGTTAGGAGTCTGGCCACTGAGTTTTGTACCATTTAGTGCTCTTAGCATATTAGCTGGGAGATTTATGAGCAAAGAATTAAGAACCAAAGCCTGCAAGGTTTTCCTAAAATCATGGCTTTAGCCTGTGCAGCATCGGGAGCTTAGCAAAGGATGATTTCATCGGAGATCTTATTTGAGACTTTATTGGCAATTCTAGATCAAGGATGCTGCCAAGATTACATATATACTTTAATTTTTAAATTCTCAAAATGAAAAACAGAGGAGACAACATCTAAAGGGAGCCTGTTTAGGATCGTAGTCTTGGTCTTATCGAGATTAAGAGCCAGGGGATTATGTGTGAGGCGCCAATAGTTGAAAAATAGATGTTCAAAAAGTCATTGGTAGCAGACCAGGAGCTTTGTTTGGGTACAGAAAGCTGAATGTCATTAGCATAAAGCAGGAGTCATATAAAGGTTAAAATGTGCCACAGAAAGTGCAGGACATTGAGGTTCCCCTGATGTGATTATGGTGCCAGCTTGAAGATGTCGCTGAGTATGGCCAGGTAAATAAGATGTGAACCAGTTAAGAACAGTTCCAGAAATTTCAAGATGCCTGAATAAGATGGAATGACTCAAGGTGTCGCGTGCATGACTTCCTGTTTTCTCCAGCACTAAAAGGACCTTGTCAGAGGCAAACAGGAAGCTGTTGTTCAATGCTAGAAGTTGAGTCCAGCCAAGGCTGTGATTGATGAGTATTTGAGCCCCGTGGGTGCCACAATACCACAATATTGCACAGTAATAGATTTTGTTAAAAAATGCCAGCTGCTGTTATTTTTGTTAATGGGATCTTATTCTCCAACTGAACATGTACTTAGAGAAGCTGTGGTATTTTATTTAAAGAAGTCAGATGGCAGCTAAACAAAACCACTAAGATTTTTCTGGTTAATTTTTGAGGTTATATTAGAAATGAAAGCTCTACATGTTTAGCTACGTCTACCATTATGAGCCAATGTGAATCAGAGTGCTTGTACTGAGGCTCTAGGTTGCCACAGGCTCCAGATTTTTAGGATAGGTTGATCCAGTCCTCATTTTACCCCCATGGCATGCAAGAACTTGTAGGTCTGATTTCTCTATTGCATTCCTTAAAAGTGAGAATACAAGTCCCTGCATGTAGTGGGATAAAACTAGGACTGGATCAACCCGTCCTGAAATTCTGGATCCAGTTGGCCAACCCTACTGTACAGTCCTTATACTGCTGTATGTAAAGCAGGCTGCAGCATGAGTAACTGAAGAGCCAAGATTTTGGCTAAAATAGCTTCTTTCACCTCCCCTTTTAACCATGCTGGTAATCATTTTCCTTTCTTTCCACCTTTTTTAATGTGTGGAATACATCTGGACTGTGCTTCTAGGATGGTATTTTTTAACAATGACCACGCCTCTTACACATTTTTTACCTTTGTATTGCTCCTTTCAGTTTTTTTCTTACAATTTTTCTCATTTTATCAAAGTTTCCCTTTTGAAAGTTTAGCACGAGAATCATGGATTTGCTTACTGTCCCTCTTCCAGTCATTAATTCAAATTTGATCATATTATGATCACTGTTGCCAAGCGGCCCCACCACCGTTACCTCTCTCACCAAATCCTGTCCTCCAGTGAGAATTAGATTTACAATTGCTCCCTCTCTTGTCGGTTCCTAGACCAATTGCTCCATAAAAATGTCATTTATTCCATCCAGGAACTTTATATCTCTAGCATGTACCGATGATAAATTTACCCAGTCAATATTGGGGTAATTGAAGTCTCCCATTATTACCGCACTTCCAATTTGGTTAGCTTCCCTAATTTCTCTTAGCATTTCACTATCAGTCTGACCATCTTGACCAGGTGGACAGTAGTATACTCCTATCACTATAGTCTTCCCTGACACACAAGGGATTTCTACCCATAAAGATTCAATTGTGCATTTAATCTCATGCAGGATGTTTATCCTGTTGGACTCCATGTCATCCCGGACATAAAGCGCCACACCGCCTCCTGGGTGCTCCTCTCTATCATTGCGATATAATTTGTACCTCGATATAGCACTGTCCCATTGGTTGTCCTCCTTCCACCATGTCTCTGAGATGCCAATTAAGTCTATGTCATCATTCACTGCTATACATTCTAATTCTCCCATCTTACTTCTTAGACTTCTGGCATTAGCATACAAACATTTCAAAGTTTGGTTTTTGTTTGTATTTTCATTCTGCTTTTTAATTGATAGGGATAAGTTAGATTTTTTTAGCTCAGCTGAGATTTTTTATTACAGGCACTTGGACTACTTTTCTTATAATTGGAACCTCACTGTCGGGATGCCCTAATTCTAATTCTAATGCCCTAATTCTAATTCTAAAGCCATAGACTTTCCGCTCACTGTGCTTGGCCTAGATCTTCTCGAATTCCTTTATCGTGGGAGTGCGTTCCATGCATGCATGCACCACCCTTTCTGCTATGAAATAATTTTTGATATTTTTCCTGAGTCTATCCCCTTGGAGCTTCATACTGTGACCTCTTGTTGTAAAGCATTCTTTCTTCCAGATCAGGTTTGCTGCTGCTTCTTTCTTTTTTTAAAATCTTAATTATTTATTTAAACGTTTTCAGTAAAATATGGCCATTAATAACAATGCTGACAAGAAATATATCCAAGGGATTAATAATTTAAGTACAGAAAGGACTAAATCATTATGAAGCACCGGTTTGCTTCTTCATTTTTACCTTTGAGGTATTTGACTGTCTCTTTCATCCTCCAGCGCTGATTTTCTGCCAGGTCAAGCCAAGTCATCAGCCTGGAACCTTTCTGAAAGTTTCTTTCTTTATGCCAGCTCGAACACTGGGCCTGGTGCTATACCTTTACAAAGCAAAATTACCAATATATTCTGCCCTGTTTCTTCTCTCCTCTAGAGTACATATATTTAGGTCCTTGAAATTATGGAAGTAAAATTGATCGGGCAAATAAAAGATAGGAGGCAGATACGATTTATTTATTTATTTTATTGCTATTTTGGCCTGCCTTTCCACACAGGTACTCATGGTGAAGAAAAAAAGGCCAGGAAGTTACAGCGAAATGCAGAGCAAACAAATTACCATCAAAAATATGAAAATAACAAAGTAAAAATAAAAATCACAAACCTAAAATGTAAAAAACAAACAAAAGAAACTTGACACCACATGGACACAGAGATAAGAGCCAGGCCTTAATCAATTGTATAAAACAGGGGTGGTCAACTCCGGTCCTCAAACAGGGTACCACATAATGAAGAAGCATGAGATAGATTTGCATACAGTGGAGGCAGTGCATACAGATCTATTTCATGCATATTCACTGCAGATTTCTTGAAAACCAGACCTGTTTGAGGTGCTTGAGGACCGGAGTTGGCCACCCATGATCTAAAAACCTCACTAGTTAAATGGTTGCATCTTGGCAAAGAATTCCAGAGATGAGGGCTGTACTAGAAAGAAAAGGCCCACTCTTCAGTCCCAGAGGCAGAGCACTCAGCACATAGCATGAGTAAGGAAAGAGGAAAGCAGTTTGATAATTTGAGGATTACTAGTGTTTTGTCTATTAGCTGATTATGGTATTGAAAATGTGTTATGAGCCATGGACATGCAATTTGCCATGTTACCAGTAATGCATTGGTCTCACTAGGCCATAAGGCTTACTGGCCAAAATAAGGTATATTATCTTGCCTGTGGCAACAGTTTAGCATGGATTCTATACCAATACTGCTTTCAGTATTTTATTTCTGACCATTTCCCAACTGAGAAGGAACATATACAGAATTACAAGCATTTGGAAAATGTGCATGCATTAGGCAGCTACAGTTCCCTCTGTGAGACACTGCTCAGGATTTCTGGTTAACCAATGCACAGTCATAGCTTTTAAACTCACCTCATAATAAGCACTCATCGCAGAGACTGTAGAAATTGGATCAGTCTGTAGGGTGGAATGGGATTCATTAAGCAGTTCCACTGATCTACTGGAAGAGGAGATAATGCCACAAATGTCATCGCAGACAAAAACGTGTTTCTTATGAACCATGGCCACCAGCGTTAAAATCCCATTGCTGCTTCACTCCACCTTCCATTGCCTCACGTACAAGCTTAGCTTGTGAGTCCACTGGGGACAGGGAAATACCTACAGTAACTGAAGGTAATACGCTTGAGAAGAGGAATATAAATTCAAAGGGTTAGACTTGAGTTCCAGGTAAATGAAATGTATCACATAAAGACAAGGTATTAAAGTATTGCATGTGACTTTTCTTGGATAAGCATTTTCTGTTCAGCATTCTGGTATCATATACTGTATGTGCTTTGGTGCTAGAGTTCAGGTTTTCTCAATGTGTTTCAAACCTATTAATTTAGTAAGCAAGTAATAATTTAGTTAATACCAATACACACTTAGTCTAGATTTTTAAACTTATGCGCGGGCGTAGATTTGTTCAACCCGGTGCGAACAAATCTACGCCCGATTTTATAACATGCGCGCGCAGCCGCGCGCATGTTATAAAGTCCGGGGTTGGCGTGCGCAAGGGGGTGCACACTTGTGCACCTTGCATGTGCCCGGCCCAAGGGGAACCCTGATGGCTTTCCCCGTTCCCTCCAAGGCCGCTCCGAAATTGGCGCGGGCTTGGAGGGAACTTTTTTTGCGATCCCCCCCACCTTCCCCTCCCTTCCCCTATCTAGCCCACCCCGCAGCCCTAAATAAATCCCCCTACCTTTTATATCCGAAGTTATGCCTGCCTGAGGCAGGTGTAACTTGAGCGCGCTGGCTCACCATCCCCTGGCACAGGCCGCTGTGCTGGAGGACTTGGGACCGCCCACGGACCGCCCCCTAATCCCCAGTCCTGCCCCCTGAACCCGCCCCCGGGCACGCCCCCTTCCCGTCCCTTTTTCGGTCCCAGGACATATGCGCATCTCGGGGCTTGTGCGCGGAGGGGCAGGCAGGGGCAGCTTTTCGGGGGTGTGTAACCCTTTGAAAATCTGCCCTTTAGAGTACTGCATTACCAACAGCATTAACAAATATTCGTCTCTGATAGTTCATAGTCTAGCCTACCATTTTTCTTGTTGCGTGTACATAAAGACATGAGAAAGTAATGTTCTCCTATCTATAACAGCTGTAACCACATATAAATGGAAATGTTCCCTACAAATTTTGCTCATTGGAAACCTGATTTATTTCTGTTAACACATTCAAGGCAGATCTTTTTTGTCAAAGTGCCCTAGAGTATTTTGAAATTTTGCCCAAGTGACCCTGTGATTTAGGCGTGAACTTATTAAGCAAATAGCTCACTAACTGTCATTCACAATACTCTGAAAGTTCTGTAAATTTGCTAAAATCAATGTTGTCCTAACTTGTTGCAATTTTATTTCTTGGATCTGGTTTTTACATATCAAAACATTTTGCAATTTAGATTTTTCCTGAGAAACAAATAGATTACCTAATTTAATAACTTAGCTCATAGGCAAAACCAGATTGCACTCAAGAGATTTAATATAGTATGTAGCCCATAGTTGAGAATACTACACTACATAATGATTCTTTGTTCACTACAAAATTACGCTATGGTCACACTCAGTTCATTGGTTACTGTAAACAGATTAAATAGGATAACAATGCAATTTCTTAAACCTTAGACCTTGTTTTTAACACTAAAATATTTGCATCTAATTTTCTAGTTGCACATTTAAAGGTTCCTTTGAGTATAATCTTTTAAGCAGCATGTGATCATTTTTGACCATAGTTATTTTTAAGATTCTCTTTTGCAAAAATTGGAGAGTAAACATTATTTTTATTTTTTTTGCTTTTATTCATCATGTGCAATGATTTTATATATATGAACTTCTTAAGACAGATGGTTCAGGTTAAAGTTTTGAGCAGAAAAAGTACAAAATGCCTGCAAGTCAATTTGCTCACACAGTTTTCAGGTGCCACATCTTGTGACCAAACCTACAATTAGAGGAAGATAGAACAATGTCACAGGAAAACATGGGCAAGCTTTACTTCTTCCAAAAGCACTACAGCAATTCAGGCCAACCCTTAAATTGAGTAGGGATATGCATTCATTTAGAATGAATGGTCTATCGATAATGAATATTTTTGACTTGTTTGCTCCCGAAAACGTATGAGCAAGTACCTAAAATGAGACATATGTGATTCGTTTCACTCGTTTATGTTTCCCTATTGAAAAGCATTGGCTGCATTAAAGAGATAAGAGTCTGAGGCTGGGCAGATCATATGGGAGTTTCCCAAGTAACCAGCCCTCATGTCTATGACTCATGTGTGAGGTCAGAGGAGAAATGGGATCTGTTGTCATGGAAACCGGACCGACAAAACAAGGGAACATACCAGAGAGAAGTATTTTTCTAACTCAGCGAATCACTGATCGTTTTTACTTGTTGTATTCCCTGACTGTTTCAGCTTGCAGTTGGATTCTCACCCTCATGGAGGACATATCCTGCTTTGCTGCTGTGTTTGAATTCTGTATTTCTACAGTCTTCTGTATCAACAGTGCTTTGGTTGAAGATTAGAGACATTCCATCTATTCTAATCCTGTTGGCCTCTGTTGGAAACAGGATGCTGGGCTTGATGGACCCTTGGTCTGACCCAGCATGGCAATTTCTTATGTTCTTAGCTGCTGTCACACTGTGTCAATTTGCACAGGTTTTAAAATTTGTTTTTAAACATCTTACTGTCACTGCCACTGACATAGAGGAAGGTTAGTGTTTTCCATCATCCCCTTCTCCCCTCTTGGGGGAAGGCACTGCAGGCTGCCTGCCTGGCAGTGGATCTTTTTGCAGTAATTTATTTAATTTTAAACCTATTGCTAACCAGTGTAGTACCAGCATTATAGTTGAACTCTGCCACAGTATCCCACACACAGGCCTATACAGTAAAGCTTGGCCATGGTTACCCTGCTTCTAACCCGCTTTCTACTCACAATTTGGCCGCGTTAGTCCAACCCGTGATTCACTATCCCTTTTAACCCATCCTTACCACTTCTTTAAATCAATGGGTAACCCTTTCCACCCGCAGCATGTATATGAGATGTAAACGATCGGATTAGCTATTCCCTCCCATACAGTAACGTGCGCCCCGATTATTGCCTTTTTAACCTGCAGTTTTGCCGTGTGTTTAACCTGCTAATTTACCGCCTACCCTTACCCCTGCGTTAGGGTGGAGCGTGAGGTCAGAGAGACGAAATTTCACTGGCAAATGACCCCCCTCAGCCCCCCAGGACAAGACCTTTAGAGGAGCCAGGATCAGGCAAACTTTCCCCCAGCCCCCGCTCACCTGCCCTGGTCGTGTCCATGGGTGCCGATCTCCCGTGCGGGTGCGCTGACAGCTCCGGAGCAGGAAGGAAGGACCTGTTGTTTCCAAGCATAACCTCTAAACCTCCATAACTAAAGTCTTGCCTGCCCAACCTAAAATCCAATGCACCGGGAAAGCCATTCTTCAGGATCGGGCAAACTTTCCCCCAGCCCCCGCTCACCTGCCCTGGCGGCGTCCATGGGTGCCGGTCTCCGGAGCAGCCCCAGTCCTCTCTCCCCTCCTCCCGAGGGCAGCTGGCGGTGAGAGCGAGAGCGGCTTCAGCAGCCCGGGGCGGATCGGGCGCTCCCCATGTGAGGCGCGGCTTCCAGCAGCCCTCACTGGCGATGGTGAATGAGTGCATGAGCGCACGCTGTGACCTGAGCCCCCGGCTGGACGTCCGAGGTCACGGCGTGCGCTCATGTGCTCATTCACCATCGCCGGCGAGGGCTGCTGGAAGCCGCGCCTCACATGGGGAGCGCCCGATCCGCCCCGGGCTGCTGAAGCCGCTCTCGCTCTCACCGCCGGCTGCCCCCGGGAGGAGGGAAGACAGGACTGGGGCTGTTCCGGAGACCGGCACCCATGGACACGGCCAGGGCAGGTGAGCGGGTGCTGGGGGAAAGTTTGCCCGATCCTGAAGCATGGCTTTCCCGGTGCGTTGGATTTTAGGTTGGGCAGGCAAGAGTTTAAGCCAGCTGATACTTCTCTGATCCTTTTCTTTTGCTTTAAGTTGGGATCCACTTCCTGGTACCTGTCATTTCAAATGTCATTTGAAATGACAGGTACCAGCGCACCCAGGATACTGTATAGGCGCTGTATAGCACTCTATACAGTAAAATGGATTGCACTTCATGGACGCTTCTTGGATGCGCTTTGGACACGGCTTGCATTTGCATGCTATTTAAATACTGTATTGAGCGGTATGTGATCCGAACTGTGCGTGCGGCAAACGAGCGGGCGCCCGGCACTGCCGCACTTTTTCTACCGCGTCCTTACTGTATCAGCCTGATAGAGAGGCTGTTTTAACTCTCTGTCTAGGTCTATGTCTATTAGTTAGTGCATCCACAAAGATTGCATTAAGTCTGTTTCAGTTACTACCACAGGTACAGCCAACCACTTTGTGGTATTTTTTTACTGCATTTAAATTACTAGTGCACTCACTGCACTGCTTTTTACCAGTACCACTCACACACATAGAACAGCATTATATCATTCTTTGCTTTTTCTGTGTGTGCGCATCTGCATGCACTGAAGTTAGCAGAGCAAAATACTAAATTGTTGTTCTACTGTAATGTATTCATTGTTCCTTACACACAGAAGGAACATTGTAGTAGTTAGTCACACTGGTGTCATCAGTGTGTCCCACATCAATCCACCAAATTTTCAGAAATAAAGATTAATTGACAACATCTTTTGTCCAGCACTGAAGCAGTTAAAATATCTATCATTTCAGGCAAAGGAAGTGGGAAGCCCGCAGTTGGTGGCAGGGGATTTTCTAGATAGACAACAGGGTCCCCCTACTAAAAAGGGATTTTTTCAAATCCCAAATGTCAGCAGGAGAGACAGGCATGTCAAGCTGTAAGAAGTTGAGACTTGGGGAGGATATGCCAGTTGTTCCATCAGTGTCTCAGTCAGATCCTGCTATCTCAGAGGTGAGGGAAAAGGAGGCACTACTAGTAGCAGCAGAGTACAACTTCCAGTGCCTATAGAAGTAGAAGAACATGTGGTGAAACCTAAATCACCATTGCAAACCGTTAGTGCAGCAGAGGCTATAAGATCAGTTTTGTCATCCTCTTCTTATTCAGAGCTTGATGAATCTCTCTTGAAAGGATTTCCCGAAGCAGAGATGTGAGAGGCATTAGCTGAAGACCCTGTATTAGGAGGTTTAGTCAGTACTGTGCTAGCTTCCACTTCACTGACAGAGGAGAGAGAGAGAGAGAGGCAGGAGGGAGAGCAGGCCACACTGATAGTGCAGGAACAGAAGATGCGTGAATCCTCTGCTGCAGTTCCTCAGGCTCCATCTGTGATGACCCCCACTTCATTACCAGCAGTTTCATCCACCCCAAAAGATGTAGACAGAGGCAAGGGATCATGAAAGAAATCTGTGATCTGGAGCTATTTTCAAATGAGGGAGGACCCATGCTTTGAGCGTTGTAACTATTGCAGAAAGGACATTATCCAAGGCTAAGCAACTGGGCCACTTAAGCAATTATGGAATGGAGCATCTACTGAGGAAACAGTATTCCCTTCAATATGCATCTGGAGATGGTAGTAGTAGTAGTTGTAGTCAGGGGGCTCCTTCTGCAAGAGGACACTAGTCTTTGAAAAGGGGACGAGTGTTCCTCAAGCTCCTTCCAAGAATTTGGTTCCTTCTACCAGTCAGGTGGCAGATGGGCAGCAGCAGTTCCCAACTATAGCTAAGAAGCGACAGCCCACAATGGAGGAAATGGGATGGTGTTCAGTGGAACTGTCATGGGGAAAGAGGCAGGCAGCATCCAAAGTGGTGACAAGGACTATTGGTGAGATGAACACTTTAGACGATCAGCCCCTGCAGGTCATTGAGAATGTGGGTCTCAGTAATTTGCAGCAGCTTCTAGCGCCAAACTATAAAGTGCCCTCCAGGACCACTTTCAGCAGAAAGGCCATCCCCAATTTGTACAACATTGTCGTAGCCATCTGCAGGCGCTGCTGGTGAAGGCACAGGGCAGCAGTGTGAATTTCACATTGCGACATATGGACATCCACAAATGCCTCACACTTCTTCCTCTCTCTGATGGCACACTGGTGGGACCTGGCCAAAGTAGGGGCAGGCAGCAACTCCACAGGGGCCAGAGCAACAGGACGCAGGTGGGCTTTGTTACATAATCACCTGGCCGACAATTCCCATACCTCTGCCAATATTTTAGCAGCGATTCGAGAAATGCTGGAGGGCTGGCAGCTGGATCAAAGAGCCAGAAGTCTCAATGAATGTTTCTGTATCACCGACAATGGTTCTAATATGGTCAAAGCAGTATCCAATGGTGTACAATGTGTCACTCATACCTTGCACCTAAGAGTGAAGGAAGCCTTGGGGCTGAAGTCCAGGGATCCAGAGCATGCATACCTGCATGGCTTACTAGAGAAGATCCGTCAGCTAGAGCGCTAGAGGCTGGGGCAGAGGAGGGATGTAGCACAGGAGGAAATACATCACTGGTCAGGTTAGACTATTTATGGGCTGCATAGAGAGAGGAATATCGAGTAAGAAAAGGGAAGTGATTATCCCCTTGTACAGGTCCTTGGTGAGGCCTCACCTGGAGTACTGTGTTCAGTTCTGGAGACCGTATCTACAAAAAGACAAAGACAAGATGGAAGCGGTACAGAGAAGGATGACCAGGAAGGTGGAGGATCTTCATCGGATGACATACGAGAAGAGATTGAAGAATCTAAATATGTACTCCCTGGAGGAAAGGAGGAGCAGGGGTGATATGATTCAGACTTTCAGATACTTGAAAAACTTTAATGATCCAAAGACTATGACAAACCTTTTCCATCAGAAAAAAATCAGCAGAACCAGAGGTCACGAGCTGAGGCTCCAGGGAGGAAGACTAAGAACCAATCCACCACCCTTCACGGAAAGGGTGGTGGATGCCTGGAATGCCCTTCCGGAGGAAGTGGTGGTCTAAAACTGTGAAGGACTTCAAAGGGGCGTGGGATAAACACTGTGGGTCCATCAAGTCTAGAGGACGTGAATAAAAAGGCAGCAAAACACTGCATGAAGCGGCAGTAGCCACAGAGGCATTCACGGAGTGGGATGCCAGTGGTTGGTGTTCCACTTTCACGGAGTGGAAGGATGGAGGGCTGACATCTCAAAATAACAAACCAAAACAGGGGTGGGTAAGAGTATGGGGCAGGGGTGTGGCCTGCTTGTTGCAGTGATTGCTACCCCTAATTGAACTGGATGTTCTCTTGGATGCAGATACGGCGCTGCTCTCTACATTGGTGGTGGGGTGGAGGGGAATTAGGGCTGGAGGGTACTGGAAGCCAATAGTAACAGGTGGGTGATAGAAAAAGATAAATAAAAAAAAGGATAAAGTGCGTAGCTTGCTGGGCAGACTGGATGGGCCATTCGGTCTTCTTCTGCCGTCATTTCTATGTTTCTATGTTTCTATGTATTTATTTATTTAAAGATTTTTCTAGACCAACATTCATTGGGTACATCACATCGGTTTACAAGGAACATAAAAGCAGCATATGGACTTTACAATGAACTGATTTCAAACAAAGTAATAACATAAAGGCAGTTGAAAAAAAATAATATGAAAAGTCAGCTATTTACATGGTGAAATTAAGGTAATGTAATAAAGTAATATAAGTTTAGATATAATTTAACATAATATGAAAAGGTCAGCTATTTACGTGGCGATAGGAGGTAGAAGGTGATAAGAGGTAAAGGCAAAGGTAGAAGTGTGGTGGATTTGTTGTTGCAGGGGTGGCAAGTAAATGTGCGTGTATCATATGTAAGTCTGTTTGAAAAGCCAGGTTTTCAGTTTTTGTTTGAACTTTTTTGAACAGTGCTCTAGGCGTAGGTCAGAAGGCATAGTATTCCAGATTGCAGGCCCTACAATGGATAGGGCGCGTTCTTTTGTGGAGGTATGAAGTGTAAGTTTAGGAGAGGGAGTGTGTAGGGATGGCAAATAGTGGGATCTGGTGGGTCTATTGTGGGTGCAGAAGCATAGTGTGTCATTAAGCCAGTGTATATTTTGATTGTGTAACGTTTTGTGAATTATTGGAGAGGGTCTTATAGGGGATTCGGGATGAGATTGGGAGTCAGTGTAGTTCTTTGAGAATAGGGGTGATATGTTCGTTTTTGCGGGTGTTAGTGAGGATAGGGGCAGCGGCATTCTGCAGCATTTGGAGAGGCGAGATGGTGTTTTTGGGAAGGCCTAGAAGGAGGGTGTTGCAGTAGTCGATTTTCGAGAAAATGATGGCCTGGAGAACAGTGCGGAAGTCGTTGAAGTGTAGGAGGGGTCTAAGTTTTTTTTAGAGTGTGAAGTTTGCAGTAGCATTCTTTCATTGTGGAGCTGATAAATTTTTTTAGATTAAGTTGATTGTCAATAATGACGCCTAGGTCTCTACGTGTAGTGAAGTGGAGATAGTGGAGGGGAGGGTATTTGGAAGGTAGGGGGTGAGGGTATTGTGTTGGGGTGAAATGATCATGATTTCTGTTTTGGCTGTATTGAGTGCAAGGTTAAGGCTGGTGAGGAGACTGTTGATTGCAGTGAGAGAGGTTTCCCAGGTTTTAAGGGATTTTGGTAGGGTCTCTGTAATAGGGATGAGGATTTGAACGTCGTCCGCATATATAAAGTGTGGAAGACCGATTTCAGAAAGGAGGTGGCAGAGTGGCAGTAGGTAGATGTTGAAGAGAATAGAGGATAAGGAAGAGCCTTGTGGGACGCCTTGGGATAGGTCGATTGCTTTAGATTCACTGTTACCTATTTTAACTTTGTATTATCTGTTATTAAGGTAGGATTCGAACCAGTGTAGTGGGATTCCTGAGAAGCCGATTTCAGAGAGTCGGTCGAGTAGGATGTTGTGGCTAATGGTGTCAAAGGCGGATGATATATCAAGTAATGCCAGGATGTATGAATGGCCTTTGTCCAGTCCTTTGAGGAGAAAATCTGTAAGGGCAATCAGGAGGGTTTCTGTACTGAAGTACCTACGGAAGCCAAATTGTGATGGGAAGAGAATGTTATGTTTTTCTAGATAGTCAGTTAGTTGGAGGCTGACTACTTTTTTGAGAATTTTTGATAGGAAGGGTAAGTTAGAGATAGAGCGATAATTAGCAAGTTCTGAAGGGTCAAAATTCGGTTTCTTTAGGATAGACTAGTGCAAGACAGAGCAGTACCCTATCATTTCCACCTAGCACACCCTCCACATTAAAATGTAAATAATCCTCACTTCTGTCCCAGGTGATCGCTAAAGCAACTAGGGAGAAAGATTCATGTGCAATACTACCAAAGGAGTCAGCATGTCACTGAGATTTGAGCTACCATCTCACTGACAAGGAGACAGATGTACTGGAATATTGGTCTCACAAGTCAAGGATCTGGCCAGATTTAGCGAGAGTGGCTCAGCGCTATCTCTCTTGTCCTCCAACGAGTGTCCTCAGCAAAAGAGTGTTTTTCATGACAGGAGACATCATAAGCCCTCATCATTCCAGGCTATCACCACACTTGATGGAGAAGCTAGTATTCCTTAAAATTAATTTGCCTTTGCTTGGCTATCCAGATTTGCCATATGAGTGGCAAGATGAATGAATGGAACATGAAAGTCCTGTAGCTGCTGGCTGCTCTGCCTTTCTGTCTGCTGTGCCTCAATAACAGCAATGGGGCCTACATCCAGTATCAGCAACATGCAGTGACTGTGAATGACTAACTGCGTCTGCCTGCACTATGTGGAACACCATTAATTGGAACACACTTCACCAACCACATAGATGCTGCTGTCCAGGCCTGAAAGGCCAGATAGAGGGCTGGACAGGTTTGCAGTGCTCAGCCCTGCTGTGTCCCCAACACCGCCAGTTAGGCCACACTACAACCACCACCACACTGTAGCTACTGTCCAGGCCTGAGATGCAAGATCTAGAGCTGGAAGAGATGCAATGTGAGTCCTGCTGTATCCCCAATACTGCCAGCGGGGCCACACTTCAACAACCACACTGCTGATGCCTCCATGGCCCAAAAAGCCAATCCAAGGACCACAACACAACAATGTTGAGTCCTGCTGAATATTGTGTCCCCCAACACTGCCAGTTGGGTCACATTTCAACCCCCACACAGCTGTTCCTTTCCAGGCATGACATGCAATATCGAGAGATAGAAGAGATACAATGCTGAGTTCTGCTGGGTCCCCAACACCGCCAGTTGGGCCACACTACAACAACAACCACCACATTGCTGCTCCTGTCCAGTCATGAGATGCAAGATCAAGGGCTGGAAGATATGCAATGCTGAGTTCTGCTGTGTCCCCAACACTGCCAGTTGGGCCACACTACAGTAACTTCACTGCTGCTGCCTCCACAGCCTGAAAAGCCAATCCAAGGGCCACAAAACATCAATGCAGAGTCCTGTTGTGTCTACACAATCATCACAGGGGCCAATATACACTGACAAAATCCATCTACCTTGCCCTTACAACATAATGGGGCCAACATGCACTGACTCTCTCTGCCTGCCTGAAGACATGTCCCCATTCACCAAACTGGGGCCTGTACATCCCTGCTGACTCCTGACTTGTCCCCATCCATAAACTTGAGTCTGACTCAGTTCACTTCCTCCTAACACAACTTGAGTCTGACTCAGTTCACTTCCTCCTAACACATTCAGCACATCCAGTAGCAACCTTTTACTTCCATACCACAACATGAACAACAAAAGGGGTCTTGCCATAGATCCTGCAGCAGCCTTACACTAAAGTACCCCTACATCAACAGCACAGGGGTCACATCCAGCAGCAACCTTACACTGCCATACACCTCATACCATCCTTGGTATTCCTACTTTCTTCCAAGCACAACTGCATGGTCATGACTCCTCCGCTCTTCTGCCTCCTATTCCCCAAAATCCACCTCTTAGGTATGATTCCACTGAGCTCCTCTGCCTCCTTTTCTCCAAATGCAACAGGGTAGGCATGACTCCACTTAGTTTCTCTGCCTCCTTTTTCCCAAAATCCATCTCTGAGGCATGACTCCCCTGGGTTCCTCTGCCTTCTTTACCCCAACATCCACATCCAAGGCAAGACTCTGCTGAGATTCTCTGCCTTCTTTTACGAAGTGCAACCTCTGAAACATGACTCCACTAAGATCCCCTTCTTCCTTTTAAAATATCCTTCCTCAGAGGCATGAGTCCGCTGAGTTCCTCTGCCTCCTTTCCTCAAATGCCACCACTGAAGCTTGACTCTACTGCCTGCTTCACCCCAAACAGTTGTTGAGGAGAAGTAAGCAAGGGGAGACAAGGGAGTCATACCTCAGAGTTGGTGTAAACACCATCCCTGAGGCCTGATTCCACTGATCTTCTCTGCCTGCTTCACCCCAAACAGTCATTGAGGCAAAGTAGGCAGGGGAGGTCAGAGGAATCAGGCCTCAATTTGGTGTTTGACAAACACCACAAGGGCATGACTCCACTAAGATCCTTTGACTCTTCTACTAAAAGCCATTCATTCTGGCTTCATTCAATCTTAACCAGCTATTGCATGGAATTTTCTAACCCTAATCATTGAAGCCTGTCACTTACAGGTATGGCAATCCATGTTCCAATCATTTCCAAAGATGTCTGTCACTTACAGTTACAGCATGTCATGTTCCAACCATTACCAATGAGGCGTGTCACTTACAGGTATGGCATGCCATTTTCCAACCATTATCAATAAGGCCTATCACTTTCAGCTATAGCATGTCATGTTACAAACTTTACCAATGAGTCCTGTCACTTACAGCTATGGCATGCCATGTTTCAAACATTACCAATGAGTCCTATCACTTACATCAACTACAGCATGCCATGTTCCACCCATTACAAATGAGACCTGTCACTTACAGCTATGGCATGCCATGTTCCACCCATTACAAATGAGGCCTGTCACTTACAGCTATGGCATGCCATATTGAAACCCTAACCACTGAGTCCTATCACAACTATGGCATGCCAGGTTCAAACCATTACCACTGAGGCTCAGCCATAGATTACATTACAAACTTACTGAAACACTCCTCAGGATTTTAAGACCACCTTTTTGCCATTTCTTGCTCTTACCATGGCTGACCATTCTTTTGAACACTTGTGGAACCTCTTCATGAACCATAGCTGATTTCATAGCCCATTAGCAGTTCCTCTGTACTGTTCACTTGGATACTTACCTACTACCTACCTGTGAAGTGCATGGCTTACTCTGTGACACAAACATATCCTATTGGACTGGTGGATCAGCCAGGTGCAGCCATACTTTGACAGGAAGAGTCATATGCCCTCTCTATGGTTGTCTGCATGCTCCAATGGAATGACTGGTATCTCCCATGCTACTCTGCCTTAATGCTTTGCCCCTCATCTACATCTTCAGATCATTGTGCCACTCAGTCCTGCTGCCACATACAGATTTTACACCTTGATATTCTTAACTTCTTTCTGCCTATATTTTCCTGGCATACTCCTGGCATACTCCAGCATGGGAGAGGTACACAGCAGCATCCCAGATTGACAAGAAGTCCTCAAAGTGTTTCTTGTCAATCTGGGATGCTGCTGTGTACCTCTCCCATGCTTTTGAATTCTTTATCTTGATACCATTCTTTCTGATATTTGGTCCCTTTATCTGTACCTTGGGATTTTTTCTGCCACATTTTCTGCTTCATTCCCCCTTCATGTTGCCTTAGGGTCCTGATGCCACTTTTGGTGTCACTTTGCCTCTTGTGATGCCATCAGCTGTTCATGCCACTATTGCTGGGCTGCCATTCTCTTTCTAAACCTTGTTCTTCCTCCTCTTACTGCTTCTTTGCTTCACTTGCTTTGCATTAGAGAACTCCTGCCAATCCTGTAAGCCTTGTACTTCTTTGTGGAGTCTTAGGTTACTTTAAGCCACATTTTTTAAGCCATTTTGCCATTGTCTAAAGTACTGTGCAGCTCTTTCCCCCTTTTGATGATTTCTTCTTCCAAGTTTCATTAAAATTCATATAAAATTCACTATTCTAGAGCCGATTATAGACTGTAATAATTCTTCCATATGTTTTAATGGAAAACGAATGGAACTAATGAAATGAATAAACCAAAAAAAAATTTTGTATTGAAACTAATGAAATGAATATGGGTCCCAACAAAACAAATGAACAACCAAAACAAATTTTTTATTCTGCACATCCCAAAAATTGAGTACTTTTGGGTAAGAATCCCACAGCACATTTTGCAAAGGTTTCATTTGCACACATTTTTTTCCTGCATTTATTTTTTCTTTATTGAAGTTGTAGGTATTCATTGAGGGAAAAGTGCACTATTTATAGTTTCAAAATTGTGCAAGAAGATTGATTTGCAGACTTAAAAAACCCCCAATAAAAACAAAAAACCCCCCAACCCTTCCTTTTGCCCAGAAAATGAGTGATCCAATTTTAAAAAAATAGGACTTGGATTGTGGGAGTGGTGCAGGTAACCCAGAAGATAAAAGAAGTAGGGATGTGAATCGTTTTCCATATCGTCTTAACGATAGAAATCGTGTGGCAGGGCAAGAAAATCGTCTTAGGCACGATTTTTTAGTTAAAAAATCGTTAAAAATCGTTTTTTCCGATTAGTGCGCACTAACGGGAGTTAGTGCGCACTAACTGGGAGTTAGTGCGCACTAACTGAAAATGATACAATTTGACACTTTTCAGGTCAGTTTAGGAATGAATATGTATTCCTATTGGCTGCCCTCTTATTTATTCATGTTACCAAGTTTCCTACTGACAGTATATGGGGGATGGGAAATGGAAACAGTTGGTAGCTTGACAAAACAAGTAATGTGATCAGTCAATGTGACTAGAACTTGTGCCCTAACCCTGATACCAGGGGTATTGTGATCTTCCTGCACACAGTGCCCTATCCCTATTAATACCAGGAGTGTTGTGATCTTCCTGCACACAGTGCCCTATCCCTAATACCAGGGGTGTTGTGATCTTCCTGCACACAGTGCCCTATTCCTGATACTGGGGGTGTTGTGATCTTCCTGCACGCAGTGCCCTATTCCTGATACCGGGGGTGTTGTGATCTTCTTGCACACATCCCGATATCAGGGATAGGGCACTGCATGCAGGAAGATCACAACACTCCTGGTATTAATAGGGATAGGGCACTGCATGCAGGAAGATCACAACACCCCTGGTATCAGGGATAGGGCACTGTGTGCAGGAAGATCACAATACCCCGGAGGAGTGAGGGTCAGGCAGCTCCCCCCTGTCTGTGAAGCCAGCCTCTCACTAGTAATGCAGGGAGGGAGCTGTCTCAGACTTCACCATCCCCCCCCCCCTTACCCACACACCATTCACTAGCTGGGACATGGGGGAAGTCAGGAGTGAGGGTCAGGCAGCTCCCCCCTGTCTGTGAAGCCAGCCTCTCACTAGTAATGCAGGGAGGGAGCTGTCTCAGACTTCACCATCCTCCCCCCCCTCACCCACACACCATTCACTAGCTGGGACATGGGGGAAGTCAGGAGTGAGGGTCAGGCAGCTCCCCCCTGTCTGCGAAGCCAGCCTCTCACTAGTAATGCAGGGAGGGAGCTGTCTCAGACTTCACCATCCTCCCCCCCCCCCTCACCCACACACCATTCACTAGCTGGGACATGGGGGAAGTCAGGAGTGAGGGTCAGGCAGCTCCCCCCTGTCTGTGAAGCCAGCCTCTCACTAGTAATGCAGGGAGGGAGCTGTCTCAGACTTCACCATCCACCCCCCCCTCACCCACACACCATTCACTAGCTGGGACATGGGGGAAGTCAGGAGTGAGGGACAGGCAGCTCCCCCCTGTCTGTGAAGCCAGCCTCTCACTAGTAATGCAGGGAGGGAGCTGTCTCAGACTTCACCATCCTCCCCCCCCCTCACCCACACACCATTCACTAGCTGGGACATGGGGGAAGTCAGGAGTGAGGGTCAGGCAGCTCCCCCCTGTCTGTGAAGCCAGCCTCTCACTAGTAATGCAGGGAGGGAGCTGTCTCAGACTTCACCATCCTCCCCCCCCCCCTCACCCACACACCATTCACTAGCTGGGACATGGGGGAAGTCAGGAGTGAGGGTCAGGCAGCTCCCCCCTGTCTGCGAAGCCAGCCTCTCACTAGTAATGCAGGGAGGGAGCTGTCTCAGACTTCACCATCCTCCCCCCCTCCCTCACCCACACACCATTCACTAGCTGGGACATGGGGGAAGTCAGGAGTGAGGGTCAGGCAGCTCCCCCCTGTCTGTGAAGCCAGCCTCTCACTAGTAATGCAGGGAGGGAGCTGTCTCAGACTGGTATCAGGGTTAGGGCACTGTGTGCAGGAAGATCACAACACTCCTGGTATTAATAGGGATAGGGCACTGTAAGAGATGACTGTAGTAGATTGAATAAAGATCTGATGTTTCTGCTCTCCTCACACCAAACAAAAACAACACACAAGCAGAGAAGCCCTTCTTACAAAGCTGAGCTAGTGAGTTAAGTAGGAGGAAAAGTAAACATACTGGTGCCAGTGTGGCTACTTAAAAAATACACTTACCAACAATCAATTACATATATTTGAACTGTGTACAGTTCCAGCCAGGACCACCTTTCTAAAATGCACAGTGATTGGCAAATTCAACATGCACTAGCATTTCAGGTGCCTGCTAACAAAAATAATAAACAAACAAGTTCTAGTCACGTGAGTGCTGATCATTACATTACTTTTTTTGTCAAGCTTCCAACTGTTTCCATTTCACATCCCCCCAACCATATTGGTAACATCAATAGATAAGAGCACAGCCAGCCAATAGGAATACATACATACATATTCATTCCTAAGTGACCTTTACTGACCTGGGAAGTGTGAACACTTTGTTTCATTTTCTGTTGGTGTTCGTTAGTTTCCAGTTCCATTTCCCATCCCCCCAACCATCACCTCAGTGGTAACCTTGGTAATATCAATAGATAAGAGGGCAGCCAGCCAATAGGAACACATATTCATTCCTAACTGACCTTCAGTGACCTGGAAAGTGTTTATTTGTATCATTTTCAGTTAGTGCGCACTAAATCGAGTTAGTGCGCACTAACGGGGAGTTAGTGCGCACTAACTCGAGTTAGTGCGCACTAACACGATTTAACGATTTTTAACGATAAATCGTTAGAATTTCTATTGTATCGTGTTCTATAACGATTTAAGACGATATAAACATTATCAGATGATAATTTTAATCGTTGAAAAACGATTCACATCCCTAAAAAGAAGGTTGTTGGAGCAGTTTGGGCCTAGGCATGTAGCGGGGATGATATGCTCAGGGCACGGGAGAGAGACAAGATGCTATTACCATAGCACCCCCTGCTGCCCAGTGAGCAAACCTGAGGGTGTGATTTGGACAAGGTATTTCCCAGTCAACAGGTGCACAAAGATTCCACAGAGCTGCCAGAACCATTTTGGGGATGGAAAATGGAGGATGAAAATTTTGAAAAAGAAAAAAAAAAGAGTAGAATTTGACTTCTGTCTAGATATTGCATAAAAACCTAATTTTTGTCTGTATTAAACTAAATTTGCTACAAAGAGAAATCACTGCATTAGTCATGCTATCATTTGCAATGCCACTTTTTTATTTAGTGAAAATTTATTTTGCATTTTCTGTATTGTTTTTGTTTCGTAGACCACAGTATGGTGGAAAGTTCTGTCAGGGCTCAAATCGTATTTATCAACTCTGCAATATTCAGCCTTGTCAGCGCAATAGTGTAGACTTCCGTGCACAGCAGTGTGCAGAATATAACAGCAAGCCATTCCGTGGATGGTTCTATAAATGGAAACCCTATAGTAAAATTGAAGGTAACGTGAGTACAGCAATATTTCGGCAAATGAGAGACACATTTTGAGTGACAGTTATGGCTGGTTTTTTCCTCCTATATTTATATTTTCTGAACTGTCAAACTGTTTTGTATTCATCATATTGTGGTCAGCAGGTTGAGCTGGACACATCTTTACTTTTACATTTCAGCTTCAGTTACTTCATGCTTGAAATTTTTGTGGTTAGATTCAAGTCGGAATTGTGTAAACTTTGCTCTCCCCTCTTTTCTATGACTGTCTCTGAAGCTCTACAGGCCTTCATTACTCTAAGAAGACTGGTTTCCTTTCTTAATGTAGTAGCATAGAGGTCCATATTCAGTCATTGGCTGGATTGCCCAAGCATCTGGTCTGCTGGTCTCCATGGCCTTTCCAGATGGTTCCCAGCCATCACCAACCTGCCACACCAACCAGTCAACATGAGAAGCCCCTAGGCTGTCTGACAGCCTAGGGGCTGTCAGACAGCCATGACAGACAGTGAGGTCCGATGTTTCATGTAGAACTTCTAGTAATTATTGTACTTGCAGTCTGCCGGACAGACCCAAATTCTACTTACTTCTGTCATTACAACCTTCCTCTCTCTCTTCCCTTGCCACTCTTAAAATGCCTTCTCCTTGGTTTAAATTATTTTTAACAGTGACTTTAAATCTTTCTTTAGATTTTGTAAACTTAAAAATACATTTCTATCATGTTTAAAAATGTCTTAGTTTTTTATTAGCATATGACTGTAGTTTATCTCCCAACCTCCAAATGCATATAATTGTGCCATTAGATAGTAAAATAATATTTGATTAACATTCATTAATATTCCTTTCACATGTTTGCTGCAGTCATTGGAGGATGTAGGGAATATAATAAAAAACAGCCATGTTTTTGGTTGGTGTCAGAAATCCATGTACTCACTGATTCCTTGCAGGGGGAGGGGGAGTTTGCCCATTGTTCTGGTGCTATGCCTATGAAGATTATGGTCCTGTTTTTTTGTTTTTTTTTGTGGGAGGGTTTTGAGGGGGTGGAATGGCTAATTGTTTTTGTCTTGAGTGGAGATTTTTTTGTGGGCAGTCTTCTTTTATCTTCTTGGTTAGGTAGGTGGGGCCAAGGTTAAGTGCCCTGAATGTGAAGGATAAATTCTTTGAATTTGATCTGTAGGTATATGTGTAGCCAGTGCAGAGAGATTAAGATGAAGGAGGCATGTTCTCATTTTCTGCTACGTAGTAGTTGCATTTTGGATTATCTGCAGTTTGCTTACTGCCATTTTAGGTAGTCCTGCCGTTTTAGGTAGTCATGCAATCTATGCCAATGACATCCATATCCTTATGCCAACATTCAACACCTGGGAAAAAACACAGCCTGGAGAAATGCCTTAAAGAATAATAATCTATATGACCAACAACCTTCTTAAAACAGGACAAAACTGGCAGTGTAGTACTTTAGGTGTGTGAGCACCATTGATTGCATGTCTATTTTGAAGTCACCTGGTTGTCAAAAGGGGTATAGCTGTTTCACCATTCAGAGTCTCCAAAATGCTGTTTTAGTCACTGTTATTTGGTTTTCCATTGTGAGTGTTAAATCTAGTATGGGTTGTGGATATAAGGTTCTGTCATCCAGGATGAATGGAGTGTGTGTGTGTTGGAGGGTGAGGGCTGACCTGTAAAATTTCAGTTTTGTCCTGTTTTAAGAAGGTTGTTGGTCATATAGATTATTATTCCTTAAGGCATTTCTCCAGGCTGTGTTTTTTCCCAGGTGTTGAATGTTGGCATAAGGATATGGATGTCATTGGCATAGATGTACACTATGAAGCCATGGGTCTTATTGTAGCTGTGAGGGGCATGAGGGATATATTGAATAGGATAAGTGATAATGGGAAATCTTAGGGTTTGCCTCACTTTAGAGGCTAGGGTTGGAGGTATTTGTGTTTCAGTTTATTATTTGGATTCTGCCAGTGAGGAAGGATAGTACACTTACTCCTTTGAGGCACTTTCAATATCATGAATTCTAGTATTGGTAATACAATGCAACACATACTTTAACAAGAATATTATGGAAATTATTTTGCTTGAAGGTGATCATTTCATTTTCTCATAAGTATGGAACAATACTATTTTTTTAAACTATATTTTCAGAGAAAGATATATGCAAACTCTACTGCACAGCTGAAGACTTTGATTTTTTCTTTGCTATGTCCAACAAAGTTGAAGATGGAACTCCTTGCTCCCAGAGCAAAAATGATGTTTGCATCGATGGAAGTTGTGAAGTAAGCTAAGCCTTTTTAAGCCAAGCGAAGCAGTTGCTCTGTTTCACAGAAAACTGAGTTGCAAGTTAAATCTTTTACTATCTTATGCTACTTGTGCTATCTTTTGATTGCAGCTAGTTGGCTGTGACCATGTACTTGGCTCAAAAGCTGCTTGGGATGCCTGTGGAGTCTGCAAAGGGGATAATTCAACATGCAAGTTTTATAAGGGTCAATACCTGAATCAGCACAGATCTAATGGTAAGAAATGGCTTTGGATCTGCTTGTCGCCACAACACCAGAAAATCAGCTTTATCATGTCCTTTTCAATAGGATGGCATAGAAAGGAGAAGGACAAAGGGACAGATGAAAATCCACTATTTATTCTATCAGACTTTCTTATCCAGAACTAAAGAAAGAATAACATTCATTAATAAAAGTAAAGAGTCTTTACTTTTATTAATGAATGTTATTCTTTAAAGACTACCCCAAAAAGTAATTTCAGGATTTACCATAAGAGAACTGTTCTTGCATATTTTTATGTAATGTTTATATATTTTATTGGAAAACTATATCATAATAGGTATAAAGAAATGCACAATAAGGGAGCATTTTTCAGTAGAAAAAATAGCTTTCCTTCTGTATATACTCCTACCCCTGGTTCTCTTCTGCCCTCCTCTCCCCTCCTCTCCTCCACTCTGCCCATAGCAGTAATGGAAAGAAATCAGCACAGCATATGTCTATGAGCAGGTGTGTACTCACAGGCCCTGCAGCGATCTAAGGAAACCAATATAATAGGGGCCGTCATGGGACCTGTGAGTGCATGTCTGTACACAGGCTCCATGCTTTCAATGAGCTACAGTGGTATGATGCTACTTTTTTGTTTGAGTTAGGGGACAACTTGTGATCCATAGGGTTTTAGAGGGAGAGGAAATCTTCCATGCTAAACATTTCTTTAATTTTAGGATGGTTAGCTCAGGGGATTTCAAAACATAGCCTATGGATTCTATACTTTTAGTGTTATCATCCAGGCTAATACTGTCATCATGCTGTTGAGGGTTTTTTTTAAGCATGCAATTGATAAAATTTATTGCATCATCGACTTGAATACTAAAAATATTTTACTACGAGTTTATTGCATGGTCCCTTAAATAATTCACTGGAATAGATAAAGGGGGATGTTAGGAAGAAAATAACACTCTTGATTGATCTTACATAAACTTACTTATCTATCTCTCATTTATACAGCATAATAACATTTTATTCTTTTTAATCTAGCCAAACATCTGGATTGACACCTGAATTTTTCAGAATCTCTATTAGTGAAGTAAAAATGGTGTTTTCTCCTTTAGAGTATTACCCAGTGGTCACCATCCCAGCAGGCGCGCGTAGCATTGATATCCGTGAAATGCACATCTCTACCAGCTACCTTGCAGTGCGCAATGTGAACAAAAAATATTATCTAATGGGAGACTGGACAATTGATTGGCCAGGAAAGTTTTCCTTTGCTGGCACAATATTTGATTACCAACGCTCTTTTAACCATCCAGAGAGCCTATATTCACTGGGGCCAACGAATGAAACGCTAGTCTTTGAGGTAAGTTTTCTTTGTCCTATCACATATCTATTACAGAAATAGCAATGACTGTTGGGTTAAAAGCTATCATGTGATCAATTCACCCCAAATTGTTTTGGCCTCTGGAAGGTGAATAGCAGGAAATATTCAGGTACTGATGATGAAACAGAAACATGATGGCATAGAACATTACGACTCATCTAGTCTGTCCATCCACACCAACAAGTCAGCTTTATAAGTTCAGAGATCCTTGTTGTTTATCCCACGCTTTCTTGAAATCAGATATTGTCCTATTCTCTATCACTTTTACTGGGAGTCAATGGTAGATTTGGCTGCTCCTAGGCACTGTTGGTAATGTCCCACTGGACATAGAACAACAAAGCACAAGATCTAAGGCACAGGCTTCTGTGCTTTGTTTAGTTTGCTCCAGGCTCATCTTCCCTCATGTCCCTTAATCACAGCAGGAAAGGGGCTGGACTAGAGGGTATAGCTTTTCTTTGCACCTTTCTGTGTGCTCTGGCCTCACCTCTCTCTCCTGCTTTTCCCTACACAGTACAGGAGGAGAGGGGTTGAGCTAGAGAATAGAAGAGTTTTTCATTGCTCTGTCCCTTCTAGCCTCATAAGAACATAAGAAATTGCCATGCTGGGTCAGACCAAGGGTCCATCAAGCCCAGCATCCTGTTTCTAACAGAGGCCAAACCAGGCCATAAGAACCTGGCAATTACCCAAACACCAAGAAGATCCCATGCTACTGATGCAATTAATAGCAGTGGCTATTCCCTAAGTAAACTTGATTAATAGCAGTTAATGGACTTCTCCTCCAAGAACTTATCCAAACCCTTTTTGAACCCAGCTACACTAACTGCACTAACCACATCCTCTGACAACAAATTCCAGAGTTTAATTGTGCATTGAGTGAAAAATAATTTTCTCTATTAGTCTTAAATGTGCTACTTGATAACTTCATGGAATACCCCCTAGTCATTGGGGGGGGGGGGGGGGGCATTGGAAACAATTTAGTAGAACTAGAGGTCAAGAGTTTAAACTCCAGGGAGGAAGACTTAGAACCAATGTCAGGAAATATTTCTTCACTGAGAGGGTGGTGGATGCCTGGAATGCCCTTCCGGAGGAAGTGGTGAAGACTAAAACTGTGAAGGATTTCAAAGGGGCATGGGATAAACACTGTGAATTCTTAAAAGGCTAGAAGATGGGAATAAATAAAAAAGCTAAATCTAAGAGAAACATGGGGGTAACCTGCACGGAGCGGCAGTTACTACCTTGGGAAGCTTGCTGGGCAGATTAGATGGACCATTTTGGTCTTTTTCTGCCATCATTACTATGTTACTAGTCCTTCTTTTATCCGAAAGTGTAAATAACCGATTCACATCTACTTGTTCAAGACCTCTCATGATCTTAAAAACCTCTATCATATCCCCCCTCAGCCGTCTCTTCTCCAAGTTGAACAGACCTAACCTCTTCAGCCTTTCCTCATAGGGTTGCTGTTCCATCCCCTTTATCATTTTGGTTGCCTTTCTCTGTACCTTCTCCATCGCAACTATATCTTTTTTGAGATGCGGCGACCAGAATTGTACACAGTATTCAAGGTGTGGTCTCACCATGGATCGATACAGAGTCATTACGACATTTTCCGTTTTATTAACCATTCCCTTCTTAATAATTCCTAATATTCTGTTTGCTTTTTTGACTGCTGCAGCACACTGAGCCGACGCTTTTAAAGTATTATCCACTATGATGCTTAGATCTTTTTCCTGGGTGGTAGCTCTTAATATGGAACCTACATCATGAAACTACAGCAAGGGTTATTTTTCCCTATATGTAACACCTTGCACTTGTCCACATTAAATTTCATCTGCCATTTTCTTAGCATGTAGCAGATGGACTCAGGACCAATGGGTATAGCGTACTCCTGATAGCAGTTGGAGACGGATCAGATTTCAATCTGATGTCAGCCCTAGTACCATATTCCCCTGCAGGAAGTGCAGCTCTTCAGTATTTTCCATCTCCATAGCAGTTCGGGACTCTATGCACGCTAGCACAGCATTAGAGTAATTTACCAAAGAAACCAAAAATAAGAGGAAATGTTATCTCTACAGACGAGCCCCACTCTCCTGCGGTGACACCCCTTGGGTCCCTCCCCGTTGAGAATTCCCGAGGTGATTTCCGCAATCCCTTGGAGGTTGGCCTTGGACCGGCAGCCGACCCTCAGCATGGGCTTAGCCCCTGGCAATGGGTGAGGTTGAGAGGCAGTGGATGCAACTTCGTGCATGGCGGTGAAGGTATTTTCCCTCTCCCTTCGCAGTCGGAGACCGCCTGGAATGAGACCGGGAAATGCCAAGACAAGGTAAGGTAGAAAACTTCTTTAAAGTCTCTGGTTCGAAGAGTCACACAGAATGCCAGCCGGCGCCAGTGCCACCGGGTTGATCAGCCCTAGCAGGACTAGGCCCCGGACAGATTCGAGGTTCCTCCCATGTGGAGACCCTCCAAGGTTGTCACCATACTGGCTGCGTAGTCGCCGTCGCCATTTTGACCTATTCACCGCCCTGTCTGCCATCCCGACCCGTGCGCACAGAGGCGAGCCGTGCACACAAATCTCTTGTGCGGACATCGGCACACGAATAATTGCCATGCGCATAGCGACGTGCACAATCACAGTACCTTGGTCTGACCATTTCCTCATAGAAGCCTCCCTACCCCTCACCACTCCTACCACCCCTAGCCCAACAAGCAACACTACTATTGCGTTCAGGAAACCCTGCTCAGGAGATGAACTTGCCCTTGCAATCTCCAACGCTTTACCAAACCTTGACTGCTCCAACCCTGAAACTGCCATCACATCCTGTTTAACATAACACTTGATATTGCTGACAAACTAAGCCCCATCTCCAGACGAGAACTACAACAATCTACAAAAAACCACCAACCTTGGTACACAGCAGAGCTGAGAGCCTTAAGAAATAATCTTAGGCAGCGAGAGAGAATCTGGCGCAAAGCCTTCTCGCCCCAACTTGCCTCAAGCTATAAAACTTCACTTCACCATTATAGAATAACCACACTCAAGACCAAACGAGACTTTTATGCTACTAAGATCCACGAATATATGTACAACCCCAAGGCTCTGTTCACTTATGTAGCTGACCTCACCAAGTCCTCTCAACCCCCCATCCCCGACAATGAAGCCATTGCCAGAAGTGAAGAAATCACCCAATACTTCCTCACAAAAATCACCAACATCCTCCGCAGATTCCAACACCCATCTCCCACAACCCCCTCTCCGCCCCCCTCCAATTTGCCCCCACTATTTCTACCCTCCAAACTCTTGACCTGACATCCGCCAAAGAAGTTGAATCAATTCTCAGAAAACTTAGACCTGCCTCTCACCCCTCAGACACTATACCGACAAAAACCCTCCTCTCTATCCCAAACTCTATTGCCAAACCTATTGCAGACATTATTAACTCCTCCCTCTCTTCAGGCTCTGTCCCAGATGCCCTCAAACAAGCGATTGTTAAACCCCTCCTTAAAAACCCTCGTTAGACCCCAAAGACCCCTCCAACTTCCGCCTGATCTCTAACCTGCCCTTCATTTCCAAGATCATGGAAAAGATAGTGAACATCCAACTCACAGAATACCTTGAAAACAATAATATACTGCACCCTGCCCAATTTGGTTTCCGCAAATCCCTCAACACTGAAACACTCCTGCTCTCCTTCACGGATCACATACTCAGAGGCATGGACCAGGGCAATTGCTACCTCCTTGCTCTTCTCGACATCTCAGCTGCCTTTGACACCATTAATCACAACTACCTCCTCAACCGATTGGCCGACATAGGTATCTCAGGCCTAGCCCTGCTATGGTTTAAATCTTACTTATCCAACAGAAAGTTCGCCGTCAAAATAGGAAATGCCAAATCCACACTCTACTCTCTGTCCCAAGGTATCCCTCAAGGTTCCTCTCTCTCCTCTACCTTATTCAATATTTACCTCACCCCCCTCTGTCAGCTCCTCACAGACCTTGGCCTCAAATTCTACCTCTACGCTGACGATGTTCAAATCCTCATCCCCATTCACAACTCTCTTACCGATGCCCTGGCATTTTGGAACACATGTCTTGCCTCCATAAATGACTTCCTCACTAACATCCACCTCGCCTTAAACACTTCCAAAACGGAACTGCTCCTTCTTTCTCAACAGCAACCCCCTAAACCCCTGATCTCCAATGACCCAGCCTTCAACACCATATCATCCCGACCCTGTGTAAGAGACCTTGGGGTAATTCTAGACCAACAACTCAATCTACAAAAATATATCAGTTCCATTCTCAAAGAGGGTTTCTTCAAGCTCAGTGTTCTAAAGAAACTTAGACCCCTCCTCCACTATCATGACTTCCGCACTGTCATCCAAGCAACTCTTTCCTCAAAGCTAGACTACTGTAATGTCCTCCTCCTCGGACTACCCTCTTCCACCACGAAACCCTTACAAATGTTCCAAAATGCTGTCGCCAGGGTCATTGCAAACACACGGAAATCTGATCACATCACTCCCATACTCAAAGACCTCCACTGGCTCCCCATAGCATCCCGCATTCTCTTTAAAACTCTAACCATAATTCACAAATCCATCTACTCCTACAACTCCAACTGGCTTGATGAACCCTTTTGCCTCATACGCTCTGATCGACCCATCCGGTCTGTCAACAAAGGTACCCTAACAGTACCCCCTATTAAAAAAGCCCACCTCTCCGCCACAAGGGATCGCGCACTCTCCATTGCAGGCCCTAAACAATGGAACTCCCTCCCGACTACCCTCAGACTTGAGCCATGCTACTCTAAGTTCAGAAAGAAACTGAAGACTTGGCTCTTCTGACAGGCCTACCCAGAATAATTGTTTCCATCTACCTCCCCCCCTTTAATTTCATGCGCCCACTCACACCTAATAAACCCTCATCACTAAGATTAGAAACCTACTGTTACCCGTCCAGGACCCTGTATACTCTCCCTCTCTTGAACAGTCTGTATATAAGTTACACCACTGTATTTAGCCTTTCTGTTACCGTTTAATGTTACTGTTTTATATTCTATACTTCTGTACTTTGTAATTGTCCATTCCCCATTCCCCTTCTCATGTTGATTGTACTTTCAGTCTTTAGTTGCAATGTAAACCGGTATGACATAGTGAGGGCAAAGGTAGCGCTGGTGCCATTTTGAAGATTGGCAATACGGCCCGCGTGCAGGAGGTCGCTCCCGGACCCCCGCTGGACTTTTGGCAAGTCTTGTGGGGGTCAGGAGGCCCCCCAAGCTGGCCAAAAGTCCCTGGGGGTCCAGCGGGGGTCCGGGGGTGATCTCCTGCATGCGTGACGTCGGGAGCCAGGAACCAAAATGGCGCCGGTGCTACCTTTGCCCTGTCACATGATAAGGGCAAAGGGCCACTGGCGCCATTTCTCTTAACGCAGCCGTGGCCAGAGAGAGGGAGATCGCGCCGGGGCCCCCCCACTGGACCCCAGGTAATTTAAAACATTTTGGGGGGGTTCAGGAGGGTGGGGGATTTGTTTTAAAGGTTCGGGGTGGGTTTTAGGGGTTTTTTGGTGTGCCGGTTTTCCCGCCCTCCCCCGATTTATGATTTTTAACGATTTTTAAAAAAACAAAACACGACGATCAGATTTCTCTCCCCCCCAGCCAAAATCGATCGTTAAGATGATTGATCACATGATTCACACCCCTAGAATGAACTGCTAAAGTAGGTAATAATGTCAGCGCATGTGTCTTTTAAAATCCTTCCACTTAAGCTGTAGAAGCAGCATTTGTGCGCATAGATGAGCGTCTACATAAAATAGCACTCACATGCTATTTTATAACATATGCGCATGTTTATGTTATAAAATGGCCACGTCCCTGGGTGCGGGCTGATGAATGCACACATGTGTGCCCGTGCACCTGTTATCGTCTTAAAATATATGTATGTACTTTTATAATATCGGTAGAGAAAGCACGTCTCTTCCTGTACTACAAATATACATGTGTACTGAAACATGTGTGTACTTTCGAGGCAGAAATAAGAGGTAGTTTAGAAAGTGTGTGTCTCCTTCCACACTATAAAATACACAGGTGATTGGGAAATATCCTTAGCATGCAATTTCCAGTTTCTTATACACTATCAGAAATTAATTCTACAAAATGTATACGGATTTCTACAAGTCACTTTTCTAAATGTAGTCAAAGCTATACCAAAAGCCAAATTCATTATATCAGACTAATATAAAAATGGGAATTTTGTAGGATTTAAGAAAAAAATATTGTTATTTTAAATAAAAAATCTTCTCACTTAGGCAAATCTATGGCTTAACATAAATTCTATTCTTGGGACTGGCCAAGTGACTCTATACTGCCAGGGAGGAGGTCTAGATTCAAGACAAATCTTCTTCTGTGAGCCAGTAGGCTGGGAGTGGAGCAGATTACCTTTTGGCAATTGCCAGGTAAGGGTGTGTGATGGTGCAGGGATGATGGAAGAGAGATCCAGCATAGCTAAAAAAAAAAAAAAAGAAAAAAATTGTGCTTTTGGGGAGGTCCTTTAGCAAAAGAAGATTTGCTTCCTTAAGTGAGATTACTTCCTTTTTTCTTCACAGCATAAGCCCTGAACTTAGTACCATAGTGGTATGGAGTAAAATACAGACTCCAGTTACAAACAGTATCTGATGAAGACCATATGGTAGACATAATAGTTCTGTACACGAGCTTCATGGCACTGAGTTGCAAAACTAATGAAAATTCTTGAAATCTTTATTTATAGCTGACCGACTGAGGGTTTATGGAAGCCAGTGTAAACTGAAATAAGAAAGGCTTTTATTGTTGACAAGATTCTGGTGAAATGGTAGAAACATGATAGCTAAACGATTAACAGGGGATTAGGGAATACTGTTGGCCCCTTGCCCCTTGGTTTTGGTAATAAAGTTATGCTGGTGACCCAAAGCCAGGAGAGACCATTGGATATGTTAAGGATTTCAGCGCTGATCACATTTCACTCGCTCTCTGTATTCGTTTGCGTATTTTTAGACCATCCTCATTCATTATCAAGAAGCTGTCATCGAGTTGTTCAGAGAGGGCTAGCTAGATGATACGTCGTTAAATACATGCTGTACAATGGAATAACTCGCGCCGAAACAGACGGAGGATTCACGAATCGCGCTTCTCCCGACCTATGAGTTGAGTCCTTGTGGGGCAGTTTTTAAACTGTTCCTTTTGGAATGAGGCCTGCGGATACTTATTTACCTGTGGATGTAACCCCACGTTTCAAAGCAAAAGTGAGAGCATTCTTTTGGTTTGAGAATTGCTGGGGGTACAACATAACTGCATTTTCTGCGGTTATTTTTGGAAAACGTACTCTGCTTTTGTTATTTTCTAGGCCCCCCAACAGCAAGAATGCCTCCTCTTAATGCAGCGAAAATCATGTGCATTGTGAAACAACGAGCAACTTTTATCTACCTGAAGGAGGAGGATTTTTCCCAATTTATGTGGATAAATTGCTATTTCTTTGCAGAAATGGCTTTGAGAATTGCCTTCTTTGTTTTGTTTTGGGTGTTTTTTTGCTATCCTCCCTATTAATTGTGGATTGTCTGTCTCCCATAGAACATGGTCTAATTAATTTGGTTTACGGCTACTGCTACGACGTTCTGAATGGTGGTCATTTGGAGGGGTATTATATAAAAGGATGATTGACAAGTGAAATTTGGTTGAGAAGTTTTAGATTAGAAATGGAACAAGAATGTAAAGCAGAATATAAATCTTAAAACAAAATAAAATGAATATAACTGGTGTAAAAATCATTTCACCATTTTTTCTTGATTTTTTTTTTTTGTTAACATTTTGTTATAGCTAAGGAGGTGTCCTACTGCACGTCATAATATCTCATATTCTTGCAAACATTTTGCATTTTGTAGTGCAATTGTGCTATAGGAGAAAACAGATTAACACACAAATAAGGTACGTATATGTGTAAACTGAAAGCCACAAAAGTGTTGGAGCAGCCCATTTTAATAATGAAAGTCAAATAACTGTTTATAGCCCTCCATACCACATGAGGATGCCGATGCAATAAGATGCATTCAGCAGGGCACATGGTTTTACCCTCAGTTGTGTGCACATTTTTTGAGGCGCAAATGTAAGCTTCCGAGGAATGAGTTTTGTGCACAAAAAATGTGCGGATAAAACTGAGAATCCTGCTTAGTACCCTTCCATGGAAATCTCATGCTAATGAAGGCATTAACTCCGGATTTCCTAGCACCGGGAAATTTACTTCTGCTCAGAGGCGGAGTAAAGTTTCCAGCGCTAGTCTCAGTCTATGGGCAAACGCGCCAGAGTTTGACCACCGGGATCTGTTATGGGATTTATGTGCAGAAAACATGCTTTGTACACCCAAAGCAAGGTTTCTGTGCATAAATATGTGCACAAAAAATGCTTTCTGTGTCAAAAGCATTTTTGTACACACAAATCATATTTTATGTGCACAAATAAAGTTTTATGCGCATAAATCATGTCTGAGAGACTTTCTTACTCCTCTGAGTTTAAAATGTGTGTCCAGCCTGTGCTGAGCACACATTTTAATTTAGGTTTCTGCATACATTTGCCAGTCAGAGCATTGTTTTAAACTCCCAAAGCACTGGCATATCATTAGCTTATTGCATCAGGATTTAAAAAAATTTGTAACCTGTGCATTAAGAAAGTGTGCACTGAATTTCAGCACAGATTTTAAACCTACAGGTTATTGTATTGGCCCAGATAGGAGACCAGAGGAAGCAGCCAGGTACAATCTGGAATTTTGTCATAGCTGGGTGACAATCAAGTTCCAGTAAAGTATTATGTTGACTACTAGATGCTAAATTCTATTGATTTTCTTTGAAGAGTGCAGAAACACATTCACTTCTGAATAGTGCTTCAACAGTATCTCAATCCAAAAAGCACAAAAAAATAAACACTGTCTTTTCTCTTTCCCTTCATACTTTCTCCTCACCGGTAAATTATTTTGGCCAGGTACCCTTTCCACCCTGGGCCTTCCCAGTACCTTTTGGTAGCTAATCTTTTTCTCCAAGGTCCTCTTTCTCTCTCTCTTTCTCTTCTGTGGATGTCTCAGGTTGATTGTGGCTAAATCACTTGTAGACCTCTGTGAACATTCCCAGGCAGGCTGCCCTTCCCATGACTCCTCCTACTGCACTGGTCCACACATTTTCCGACGAAATCCTCTTCTCCTTTGGGCTCCCAATTCACTCTGGTGGACTTTCCCAGGAAGGCTGTCCTTCCTCTGAGAAATCCTGGTACACCTGTCCCTAGCTTCCAGGACCCACTTTACAATCCTGCACTCCCAGAGATACTTCTGCTCAACTCTCCTCTGAGCCTTCTGTGTAAAAGCAAAGGCCCCTGATGCTGCTCTGTAAGAAATAGCTCCTTTCTCCAACAGAATCCCCTCCTTACAGCCCTCCTGCTTCACATGGAAGCAGGAGTTTCTATCCTGTCCTATAACCCCTCCCGAGGGGAGTGATATTCCACCTTGCACACTCACCCTACTCTGTCATCATGGGCAGGCCAGATCTGGTGTCACCTCTGTCATACTGAGCGCACTCAGACAAGCTGAAGCCACAAATGCCCTAAGAGTAAAAGGACAAACTACTTACAGGGAGCAGAGTATGACACCCTGTTACAAATAAATAAGAGCAGAAAATGTAAAGGGAAAATGTAGGAGAAACAGCAGCTGGAAATAAATTAAGAGCAGTGTAATTTGGTAGAGATCATACGAACATTTCAAGAATGCCTCTGTAATAGAGCACAGCTCCTTATTAGGCTTTGCATAAACACATTTGTCCTAAATAAAAGAACTATGCAGTCTCTAGATTTGCATGCTTTGAAAAGTAAACTCTTAAGTTTTATATCTATTTCAAATTAATATGAGATGCCTCTGTGGCAGAATTTAAAACCACTCTTAAAAATGAAATGCAATAAAACAAAAGAAAATCAATGTTTCACTTTCTAAGGATAACAGTGACCTAAGAAATTAAGAAAAATTCACCGATACTGATTATAATTAAGGTAAAGAGTGATTAACAAACTCAAATTTGACATGGGAAACCACAGGAAACCTTGAATAGTCCTGAAAACACAGAAGTAGACACACAGCTGGTTTAGGGAAGTTGCTTGAACTTTGAAATCAAAATTAGAGAAGGGCTATTTACCACAGAGAATCCAATTTAGCCAATGTTTTGAACAGTTCATGCCCTAAGAAGAAGCCACAGCCTTTCTACTGGATAATTGCTGGCAGGTTCCAGTCACAAAGTCTGTGTTTTTTGAGCATAAGAAGTTATACGTGTTATAAGTATTTACCTGCGGGTCTAGCTATTGAGTGTTGTGTCTGAAGTCAGGTGGTTGGTGTGTTCAGTAAAGGTAGACATTAAACAGTCCTGTTGAAGACTTGGAAATGTTTACGTAGGTTGCTTGCCAGCTATAAATTTGGAAGTAGGTGCCAGTTGGCTGAAAGACTCCTGAAGCTGTGGAAAGCATCCAGTTAAGTAGACTGGGCAACGGAGGTCTAAAGTGGTGCTTCATGATTTAAATTAAAAAAAAACATGCCTCCTTTTTATTCCACACAAGGGAGGCTACTTATGCTTAAGCTTTTAATTTGTGCCAATTCTGAGTTTGGAAAATAAAGACAGAAAGAAAAACAATAAAATGAAGTTGACTGCAGCGGAGAAAGTTGTCTCTCTCTGGTTGATGTGGTGCATTGGGACCGTGAGACATGGGCATGGCTCCCCCAGCTTTGCTTCCTTCTGAGAAACGTAAGCACAGGAGAGTCGAGCAGCCCTGCAACTGTAACTGACAGTGACCCAAGGTCCGTGCAATCCCTTGAATGGTGTGCACTGTTTTTTGGGTTTTTTTTTTTTGTTAATTACTTGTTCCTTCTTTTCATTTCTATTTGGAAGCCAGAATAGGTATAAGCTGCATCATTATATAAAATGCAAATATAAAAATGTTTCCTCATTTTGTATTTATTTACATTTATAAACTGCACATACCAAGGCTCTGGGCGGGTGGACAATAAAGCGTATACAATGAAAAGTATCTCCCAAACAATTTCACAAGAAAGATGGCTGCAAACTAACATAATACCACTGCACATTGACCGGGAGTTCACAGATTTCATCAGTCCATCTCACCCAAATCATTATGAGAATGCTAAGCCAAAAAGATAGGTTTTCAAAAATGCCCTCAATTTTTTTTATACAACTAGTCATGCGAACTTAATACTTTTCTGCAAAAGATAAGTATCATAAACCCAGTCTCTAATCCAGTGCCAGGACAAATCATGAAAAATATTATGACAGATTTGGTTAGATCATTTTCACCATTTGCAATAATATAAACAAGATATCAAGGTAATAAAATTAACAAAGCCATCAAACTCTCTCTGAATTTGTTAATTTTCCATGATTTATTGAATTTATATTACTATAGCATAACAATTGAACTTAGATATTGTTGCAGTTACGGAGAAGTAGTTCAATGAGGGCATGAATGGGATATGGCCATATTGGTGTTGGGTCCCGCGGCCGTGGGAGGCCACGACCGCGGTCCCCTACCACGTCCGTGGAGGTGACCCGCCGCGGCAGCTTCGGGGGAAACCCCTGACCGGGTGCTCGTTGCCCCGGCGCGGGCCCCCGGCCTGGCCGTCGGGTGGAGAGCCGTCCCTGCTCTGCCCCCGCGCTGTTCCTGCAGCCTTTCCTCCACGGAGGAAATTCAAGATGGCTGCTGCCATCCTTAGGTGCGAGGCTGCGCCCCCTTCAGAGATTTAAAGGGACCTGATCCCTTTAACAAGCCTCACCTGTCCTTGATCAGCCTGAGCAGGGGAAGTATAAAGGGAGGCTTCCTCTGCTCATTCCCTGACTTGGCAACGTCCCCCAGCGCTGTCTAGTCTGCTTGCTTCGGTGAGTTCATTGAACTTCGGATCCTTGTTCCTGTTACGTCTTGGTCTTCTCGATTCCTGACTTTGGATTGGCTTACGGTGATTCTTTGGTGTGCGACTCGGATTGGCAAGTGGTGATTCTCTGGTGTGACTTCGGACTGGCAAGTGGTGATCCCTCGGTGTGTGACCTCGGACTGGTAGTGACGACTCTCTGGCACTTGATCTTGGACCCCTCCTGGACTCCGTCTCCAAGGGCCCGCCTAAGTCCCAGCAGTCTGGGTCCCTGCGGGCTCCTCCTGGGGGGACTGTGGACTTCCAGGGTGAAGCTCCAGTCAGCCCTTGCACCGATACCACGACTCCTCTGGGTCCACCTAAGTCCCAGCGGTCTGGGTTCCTACGGGCTCCTCCTGGGGGGGACCACAGACTTCCAGGGGTGAAGACATAGCTCCTCTTCCAGCCTCTTCATCTGTCTGCAGTCTCCTCTGTCTCCAGTGCCGAGGGTCAACTGCTCTCCTCTTCTGTTCTGCCTCGCCACCCAACGAGAGAACCTACGGATCCTCCGCAAGGTATACCATCCTCTCGTCGGCCCAAGGGTCCACAAGCCTGAGCATAACAACTGGGCTGTAATCTGTTTAGGAATGACAGATGGCAGAAAGGGGGAAGGAGTAGCTCTTTATGTCAAAAATAATATTAAAGCAACTGAAATGCAAGGTGAATGGGGAAAGAAGGAAGCACTGTGGACCATCTTAGAAAGGGGCAATGGTATATCTTTCCACATTGGGGTAATCTACAGATCTTGATCAATAAGGAGAAAGTAGACAGATCTGGTTGAAGACATTAGAAAGTGGGAATGAAGGGAGAGATGCTGTTGGTAGAAGACTTTAAGCTGCTGAATGTGGATTGGAGTATCCTATCTACAGAATTGGCTAGAAGTAGAAAGACTGTGCAGCTCTTCAAGGAGCTCTTCTCAGACAGTTGGTGACAGAACCTACAAGGGGAGGGGGTCATACTGGACCTGGTTTTCACAGTGACAATGTCTGTAATGTCTAAATTTGTGTCCACCTGAGCACCAAAGATCATCAGATGGGATGATTTGATATAATGGCCAAGGTAGAGAGAATTCAAAGGCCTGGATTTAAAAAATAATGACAAAGAGCTAGCAGGATGGGAAGATATAACTCAAGTGTAAGAACAGCAGGATAAACTAAAAGGTGTTACAGTAAAGGCAACAAATCTTTATGTATGGAAGGTAAGTAAACGCTAGAAAAAAAGGAATCCAGTATGGGTCTCCAGAGGTGGCTGAGATATTGGGGAGATACCTGTTCTGGAGACTTTTCAAGGGTGATGATTCTGATGAACTGAACCAAATCACAGTGAACATGGAAATTGTAGTAGGCCATATTTACAAACTAAACAGTAGCAAATCACCTGGACCAGATGGTATACACCCCAGGATTCTGAAAGAACTCACATGAAATTTCATACCCATTACAAGTCATTTGTTACCTATCATTGCACCTTAAGACTGGAAGTTGGCCAGTGTAACCCTGATATTTATAAAGGGCTCCAGAGGTCATCCGGGGAACTATAGACTAATGACCCTGAGTTCAGTGCCAGGACAAATCATGAAACTATTATAAAGAATAAAATCACAGAACATATAGATAGATATGGTTTAATGGGACCCAGCCAGCATGGATTTATCCCAGGAAAGTCTTGCCTCACAAATCTACTATATTTTTTTGAAGGGATGAATAAACGTGGATAAAAGTGAACCAGTACATGTGGTGTATTTGGATTTTGAGAAGGTGTTTGACAAAGTCTCTCATGAGAGGCTTCTAAGAAAACTAAAAAGTCATAGGATAGGAGGTGATATCTTTTTGTGGATGCAAATTGGTTAAAAGACAGGAAACAGAGAGTAGGATTAAATGGTCAGTTTTCATAGTGGAAAAAGGTCAACAGTGAAGTGCCTCGGGGATCTGTATTTGGATCAGTACATTTTAATGTATTTATAAATGGCCTGGAAAGGGGTATGACAAGTGAGGTGATCAAATTTGCAGATGACACAAAACAATTCAGACCAGTTAAATCAAAAGACGATTGGGATAAAAATGTAGGCAAGACTGGAAGATCGTGCATCCATATGGCAGATGAAATATAATGTGGACAAGTGCAAAGTGATGCATTTAGGGAAAATAACTCATGCTGTAGTTCCACGATATTAGGTTCCATATTTATTTTATTTATTTATTTATTTAACACTTTTTTATACCGACCTTCATAGTAATAACCATATCGGATCGGTTTACATTTAACAAGGGTATAACTGAAGCGCCAACTAAAGTAATTAAACAATAGAGGTGAATAAGGCAAAAAGTTACATTCAACAAGGAGTAAAGAACTTGGAAGCTTAGATAGCTGGAAAGAAGGTAAAGGCAGGTAATAATTATGAATACAATATAGAAAAACATCTGATTGTCATAGTTGATATTACATTAAAATAATTGGCTCAGTGTGCTGTGGTGTTCAAAAAAGCAAACAGAATGTTAGGAATTATTAGGAAGCAAATGGCAAATAAAATGGAGCATTTCATAATGCCTCTGTATCACTCCGTGGTGAGACCACACCTTGAATACTGTATGCAGTTCAGGTCGTGGCAACTCAAAAAATGATATAGTTGCACTGGATTAAGTATAAAGGGCAAGCAAAATGATAAAGGGCATGGAACGGCTCCCCTTGAGGAAAGGTTAAAAATGTTAAGGCTGGTCATCTTGGAGAAGAAATGGCTGAGGGGTGGATATGATAGAGCTGTACAAAATCATGAAAGGATTTGAACATATAAATGTGAATTGGTTATTTACTCTTTCAGATAACACAAGGACTAGGGGGTATTCCATGAAGTTATCGAGTAGCATATTCAAACAAACTGGAGAAAATTATTTTTCACTCAATGCAAAATTAAGCCCTGAAATTCATTGCCAGAGGATGTGGTTAAGGAAGCTAGTGTAGCTGGGTTTAAAAAAAGATTTGGATAAGTTCCTGGAGAAGTCCATAAACTGGTATTAATCAATAGGGTATAGCCACTGTTTGTTGCCGGCATCAGTAGCATGGGATCTATTTAATGTTTGGGTACTTGCCAAATACTTGTGACTTGGATTGGCCATTGTTGCAAACAGGATACTGGGCTTGATGGACCCTTGGTCTGGCCCAATATGGGCATAACTTATGTTCTTAGAGTTATTATGTTTTTAGAAAATGATGGCCAAAAGATTATTATTCACAGAGCACAAAGGATCTCAAAAAGATAAACATAAGGAAGAATATTTGGCAAAGCTGAAAGAGACAAAGAAAAAAATTAGGTTGGCAGACGCATGAGCTGAAGAAAATACTTGCTAAAGAGGTGAAGATAGGAGACAGGACATTTTTTCAAGTGTATTAGAGAAAGGAGGGAGATGAGGTGGAATTGTACGATTGCAAGTTGACAGGAAGCAGTGTGTAGAGAGTACAAAGATAAATAAGAAATGCTGAACAAATACTGCTGTTCAATGTTCACTTGGGAAGGCCTTGGAAAAGGAACACTGCTGGTTGGAAAGGGTACATATGGGATTGATTCTACATCGTTCAAAGAACTTGCAAAACTTAAGCTGGACAAAGCTATGGGACCTGATGAGGTACATCCAAGAATTCTGAGGGAATTTAGAGAGATTTCCCTGCCATCAGTCAGTAAAGATTTTATTTTGAATAACAGTGCTGGTATCGATTATGTCTTTTTCTAGTGCTTGACTGGTGAACAGGAAGAGCCTTTGAACAAGCAAAATCTTAAGGACCTTGTAAAGTCCATCTTTTGCCCCCTGCGCAAGAACCCCAGGAGTTCATGAAGTCTTGTGTGGTCTTGGCACCCCCCCGCCCCCACCATATGCCCCCGTGCCCAGCACCAGAGCAGGGCTGGGGTTACACTTAAATTAATATAATGGGCAGATTAGGAATCTCCTTTGAATGCCAGGCTTGAATTGGGATGGGACTGGATCTGCTATTTCACCTTTACCAGCTTATTGTAACGCCTTTATTGCGACAGTTTTGTTCCATGTAAACCGACCTGATTCAAACGCTGTTTAATGTAACGCCTTTATTGCAACAGTTTTGTTCCATGTAAACCGACCTGATTCGATACTTGTATTGAGAATGCCGGTATATAAAAATCCGAAATAAATAAATAAATAAATCTTTCCCCGCAGGCTGAGCCTTTGGTTTCCAGGGGCTTGCAGGATTTACGCGAGAATCTCATAGGGCAAGGAGAGAGAGAAGGTCTGGAGCCAGGCTAGTTCGGGGCAGGCAGCAAGCAAGAGTACACAGTATCCAGCCTGGGGTCAGTGGCAGCAGGCAAGCAAGAATGGTCAAGGTCCAGGTAATGGTCAATTCAGAGAGCGAGTGAGGTAAAGGCCAGCAGCAAGGCAAGGAGGACTGGTGGAGGGAGACTGGATGAGATAAGGACTAGGCAAGGCAGGCTGGTCGAGACGAGGCAAGGCAGGGCAGGCTGGATGACACGAAGCAAGGCAGGCTGGAGAGACAAGGCAGAAATATTGAGGCAAAAAGTACTGCAGGCATTGCAGGAGACCCGTTGCTGAGGTAAAGAGGAGAAGTTGCTGCAGGATTTAAATACCCAGTCGCATGATGTCTTCAGGAGGCACTAATAGAATGGATTCTTGCCAAGGGGCCTTTAAGAGGTGCTGTGCGATGCACACATGCACCCCTAAGGTAGCAATGGGGTCAGCAGCCCAGCACTGTCGCCGGTGTTGGGTGCTGACTGGAGTGAGCTTGCCACAGCCGGCAAATGTAACAGTATGTTGGCCAATGCACAAATACATGCAATGCATGGAAACCATGTATTTCAATGCATTGAACAAGCATACATTACCCACCTATTTTTTAAATATATGCACATAAGTACAACTTACTTGCATGAGTCAGTATTTACACATGTAAATCAGTGTATTTTAAATCTTACGCGCATGCATAAAATTACCAGTTAAATGCCCAGTCCTTCTCCTGGTCATCAACTCTCCTGGGTTTCCAGCCTGAACTCCCTCCTCCCAGCTCACCCAGACCTCCCTCCGAGTCAGTACTAAACAATAAACACGTTTATTATCACTTACACTAGATATTTAAGCAGGTGTAAAAATATGCGACTAAGTTGGAAAATGTACGCAGGTGTCTCTTAAAATATCAACTTTCGTATGTGACTTTTGGCCCCTCCCAGGAATGCTCCTAATCCACCCCTTTTTTACACGCATATATACGCGTGCAAAAGTGAAAATACGTGCATACATGTTGACATTCACCTTTAAGGGTGCACTAAAACACAATAGAAATAAATGACCCCCAAAACAAAACCGAAATGAAATGACAAAAAAGAAAATGGTTTGACTGCACACTCTTTAGTAAGAACCTGCCCTGCAGCACCGAGGATGAGTTGGAGAATATATCTGCTTTTGCCCATTGCTTCCATCCCCATTCAACACCTCCCCCCCCCCCCCCCCCCCCCCCCCCCCCACTGCCTACCAGTCAATCTCAGTCTGGTTAATCACAAGCCTGCTTTTATATCCCTGTTTTCCATCCCTCATCTCAAAGTCTGCTTTTCATTGCCTCTTCCCCTGCACCTGCCCTGAAAGTAACCAGGTGCCTAGGAGAGGGAGATGGCCAGTCCACCAGCTATGTTATAGACCATTACTTAATGCAGGAAATTTTAAATGGCCCCTTTCTGTTAGTAAGTGCTTCAAAATCTTCATGATAAACTATCAAAGAAAAGTGTATCTATCTACTTACTGTTGAGCTGGTTTGTATAATCTCATCTTAGGGAGCAACTGCATTGACTTCAGAATAGACAGGAAGCTTTGACCTCCATGTAGTGATTTAAAAACCTGCAGCTTTCTAGATAACAAAATAATATACCACCACACGGTTTTATCAACTGAGATCTTCCTGCATTATTTTTGCAATCTTCCACCTATCTCTGAATTGAGCCAATATCAAAATTGAAACTGAATATCTGGCTAAGAGCTACAGGAAGCATTTTAGCCAGCGGCATGTTAATATACTGTCCAAACCCATCACCCATAACGCATTTAACATTGAAATCTCCATGTCTAAGCAAATTTCTGCTCTGGTCTAAGACTTTCATTTATGTGACTCATGGCTTTTTGTCTGAAGTATTACAACTATTCTTTGCCTCTGTTGGGAAGCTTTATTAGATTTTTCTTGTGCATGAAAGACAGAAAAACACATTTATTCTGGATTTAAAAAAACCAAAAACTTCTGATTAGAGATGCTAACCTCGAGAATTGCTTGCATACCCCTGGCATTACATGTCCTGTGATTTTATTTTGTACTGACCATCAGTCTTGGCTTTACTTCAGTCTAATAAAATATATACAGAGGAGAGATTAAATATAATGCAGTTGGTGTCTAAATTAAAATTGCATTGTAAATACTGTTTTTATTAAACACTAGCTGTACCCAGCCACGCGTTGCTGTGGCTCAGTCTGGTCAAATGGAAAAGAAATAAAAGAGAAAGCGCACGTTTCAAATATGGTTAATTTCACAATGCTTGTGGGTATACAATATTTTTTGTTGTTCCATTGTCTGTGCAGATATAGAGATTGTCTGGTTTGCCGACTCTAGAACACGCAACATATAATTGTCCATGTGAGAAGCAATCCGTGTCTAGATGTAAACCGCATAATTCTAGAAATGAAAAAGAATGAAAAAAGAAAAAACATAAATTATACTCACTAAATGAACAGTATGGTAAACGACACAGCTCAATTCCAACGCAATGTCACACAAAATAATAAATCAAAATGAAAATAAATTGAAATCTATAAAAATTCAATTTAACAATGCAATCGGAAACATTGAAATGTAATCGTAAAATATTTAGTCCAAGCCGTTAAGCCCGCTAAAACGGGCAAGATTTTTGTCCCCTCTCCTCCTACAACTTTGCTCTGCTCCGCTCCTCCCCCCCCAGCACCACGAAGGGCCAGAGGCGGCGGCGGTGGTAGGAGCTGCAGCAGTGGCCAAGGGGGATCTCGCGAGGCGTAATGGTCCTGCTATCTCAACTCCCTCCCCCCTTCCCCAGTGGCAGAGGGACAGGCTCAGACCCCTTTCACTTTATCCTTACAGGCCCCAACTCCTTTGCTCTCCCATTCCCCTCTACACTGAACCCCTTCCACTGTAACCTATAAGTGGAGAGCTGGGGGGGGTAGAGAATCTCTCTCTTATACAGCCCCCTATATAGGCTTCCTCTCTTTCTCTCTCTTGCACATACACTCTCCCTCTGTCCCTCACACACGCATACCCAATCCCTCTCACACACATACACAATCCCTCACGTAGTCTCCCTCTCTCTCTGGCACTCACACTCGCCTTCAGCACACATTACCACACTTCTCTCTCACACAGTTAAAACGGGTGGGATTTTTGTCCCCTCCCCACCTAAGTCTTTGCTCTGCACTCGCAAGAGCTTGCAAAATTCCCATGCCAGTTGTGTCTGGGAGAGAGAGGAAAACACTCCGCCTCCCCCCCCAACCTGATTCGATACTTGTATTGAGAATGCCGGTATATAAAAATCCGAAATAAATAAAAATAAATAAAGGGCAGGCGGCAGGCACTGCAACAGATTTGGGACACATTGCCTAGCTTACTTTGCTCTTTCTGGCAGATCTGTGCCTTTAAGAAATCCGATCGGGGGCTTGAGAGGGAGGAGGGAGCAGGACTCTGGTTTTCACTTTTGTCACGGTGCTTTGCTGGGAGTGGGGGTGGAGCGATGCCCATGTAAACTCTTCCCGTGGTGGCTGAGACCCACAGGCGGTCTGACAGCACTGCCTTCTCCCTCCCCCCCTGCAGTTGCAGGATATTTACTTGTCTCATTATCTGCGGGACTCAGGGGGCGGGGGAGGAGGGCGAGCTGTTCTCTGTTCAGCTCTTTGCGCTTTGGCTGCTGCAGGCAGCAGCTGCTTGTGATCTCTTCACAGCTGCTTTCTACTGCATTTGCTCTGCTCCGGCCGTCCCAACTCCCTCCCCCCCTTGCCTGGCGGTGGACGGACTGGCTCGGCGACTCTTCTACCCTTTCCTCCTCCTGTGTATAACTGTCCAGCAGTCCCTACTCCCTCCCCCCTTCCCCAGCGGGGGAGGAATGGGCTGAGCCGTTTCTCGGAGCGGTGACTCGTCTGTCCTTTCCTCCTCCCCTCTGTGACACCCAGTACGTAGCACAGAGCTCTATGGTCCGCACATGCGCGGTAGAGCTGCTCTCTACTGCGCATTTGCGGGCAGTGGGTCAGAGCCCATTTATATTATAGATAGCGTGTGTTGCTTGTACGTCCAACAGATGGTGCTGTTTTTACCTGTCACAGGTGTGACATCTATATAATATAGGTATATAAAAACACGCGCGTATTCAAATCCAACGTTGTGTCAAAATTTCAAAGCAATCGGTGAAGAACGTTCAGAGATTTAAGATTTTGAACAAACGAACATTTACATTTTTATTTATATAGATTAGTGTATGCATTAACGGCCTAATTTTAAAAGGCCCACATGCACCTATACTGGGAGATACGCACATGGCTGGGCCGCGCGTACATTTTGGAACGCCTGCAACCACACGTGTATCTCCCGATATGTGCCGAAGAACGGCTTGAAGAAAAAGGGGTAGACCGGGAGTGGGGTCTGGGTGGGGGTGTGGGTGTGGGTGGGACCTGGGCAGCGCCATTAGGCACTGTCCTGCTGAAGCGCGTGCCAGGAGCCTACCATCCCACGCAAGTTACTGCTGTTTCGGAGAGCTGGTAAATAATAAAACAAAAAACAATTAGGTTACTTAGCGGGGTAGATAGGGGAAAAGGGAGGCAGGTTAGTAGGTAGGAGGTGTTGGAGCCGTCTGGGAGGGAACCGGGGAAAGGGCCTATCGCGTCACCGTGCGCATCTACTGAAACCCCGTCCTTACGTGCGTGAGTCGGCACTCCTGTTATAAAATCGGCTTGTCCGTGCCCTGGTTTTAAAATTTCCCTTTGTGAGGATCGAAGCAAACCAAGGTTAGTGGTTATGGTTATGGGTTAGAGTCAAAACAAACTACTTGCATCATCATAGAAGCCTGTAAATGAGTTCATCTGCTAACATTCAAATTGTAAATACAATAGTGGGTTGAAAACAGCAAAGTCTGTTCTAGCTTAAGATTCTCATAATGTTTTTCTTGATTGATCTTCCTTTTTTCGACGTTTAGATCCTGCTGCAAGGGAAGAACCCTGGGTTAACCTGGGAGTACACATTACCTATGGTCATGAACAGGATTCAAACTGCTTCAAGAAGACATAACTACACGTGGGTGACAGTCCAGTCAGAATGCTCCGCCTCATGTGCCGGGGGTAGGGCATTTGGGTTTTGTTTCCTACAGTTTTCTGAACATCAGTAAGATATTGTTGTACTTAGAGTTGGTGGAAGGTATATATCATTGTATAATCTCGCACTATTGCTCCTATCAGAACCTTTCAGTACTGTGTTTCCAAATTAACCTTAATTTATGATGTAATAGGGCTTGCCCAGTTATTCAGGGGCACGTGCTGCCATGCAGTGGACTTGGGCTCAGTTCCCTTTCTGGGATTTTATTCCTCAGTTTGGACGGGGTAGGTGATGCGTGCAGAGTTGGATGACTGCAGTGCATGGGTTGGGTACCATGCACTGCAGTTAATCTACAAGCAACTCTGACCCATGATCTAGGGCGCCAATGAAATCTGATTTAGTCTGACACACAAGCATTTTAAACAAATGTCATCTGTTTTGCTTTGAGCAGGCTTAAACTGACTGCGGGAGAATTATTTTTCTTTGCTCAGTTAGTATAGGCCCATGCAATCGAGGTCCATCATTAGTACAGGAAATGACCATGGATGGGGCTTGGGCCTGTGTCCCCTACTTTTGACTCAAGCCTCCTTCCCTTAGCAGCAAAGTCATGTCCCATCTGTGTCAGCCCCTTAGAGGTTTTGGAGACGCTGGAATCACTGCTAGTCGATGATCCCATGTGCCTTTCAGGAGGCTGACTTGAATGGGAAGCACCACTACTTTGGGCTAGATATATACAGTTTGAAGTTTTTTACTTTCGGCAGGTAATTATTTATCCCCATTCCTCCTCTCAGCCGCTTCAAAGTTCAGGAAGGCCTGGACTGGGTAGAAGCCTATTTACTTGTTCTTCCTTTGCCTGAGAAATTAACATTTATATAAAGAGACAAACCGCAGAAACAGTGAAGAGACGAGATAGTGTTGTCAGAAATTAAAAGGGTTTGTAGTAAGTACCCCAAAGATCCACATAGAAGGGTGTAAGGGTCACAACGAGGGTGGGCCAGGGTAGAACGGAGTGGCAGTTCACACCCATGTTCACCTTAGGTACTCCAAAAAATTCATTTCTGCTATGCCCTTGAATTAATGATATATAGCATTAAATAAAGGCCAGTCTTTACAGCTGTAATTTATTATCAAAATGAAAGAGTAGGGTTTGTGGATGTTTACAAACCTTTAAGTGAGGTTGACTAATTACATTGACATTTATTATTTATAAAGTATCCTTCTTTTTATCTCTTCTATTATTCTCAGCCTTGCTCTTGGTTTTCATCAGGGCCAGATTTTGAACTTTGGACCAGTAGGCACTTTGGAGTGGTGGGACGGTTCCAGATTACCTAGGGATAGATCCTGACATCAGACCACTTTTCTATCTTTGTCTCTGCCATTATCCACAGTAATACCCTCCCCCAGCAAATTGCTTCAACTAGACATGAAGAAGTAACCAACAGTAAAGAAAGGCAGAGAAAAAAAAATGTTGAAATACTAACAGGTAGATTTTAAAAGGATTACGCGCATAAGTAATGCACGTAACCCTTTCAAAAACCCCCTGTGCACGCCGAGCCTGTTTTGCATAGGCTCGGCGACGCGCGCAAGCCCCGGGTCGCATGTAAGTCCCGGGGCTTTGCTAGGGGGGCGTGTCGGGGGGCGTGTCGGGGGGCGTGTCGGGGGGCAGCGTGACGTTCGGGGCGTTCGGGGGGGGCATGTCTGGGGCGAGGTGCCGGCCCGGGGGCGTGGCCAAGGCCTCCGAAATCGCTCCCAGGCCGGGGAATCGCGCCCGGGATAAAGGTAGGGGGGTGTAGATAGGACTGGGGGGGTGGGTTAGGTAGGGGAAGGGAGAGAAGGGAGGGGAAGGGAGGGTGAAGGTGGGGGGAGGCCGAAGGAAAGTTCCCTCCGAGGGGCAGGGCGCGCAGGGCTCGGCTGCACGCAAGGTGCACAAATGTACACCCCCCTGCGCGCGCCGACCCCGGATTTTATGAGATTCGCGCGGCTACGCACGTATCTTATAAAATCCGGCGTACTTTTGTTTGCGCCTGGGTGCGAACAAAAGTACGTGCAGGCGTACATTTATAAAATCTACCCCTATGTGCAAAGCACCACGCCCCCAACATGCCCCTGGAACGCCCCGAACATCGTGTCGCCCCCGACACGCCTCCCAATATGCCCCCCTATCAAAGCCCCGGGACTTACGCTCGTCCCGGGGCTTGCGTGCGCGCAGAGCCTATGCAAAATAGGCTCGGTGCGCGCAGGGGGGGTTTTGAAAGGGTTACGTGCATAACTTATGCGCGTAACCCTTTTAAAATCTACCTGATGTTGTGCATATAAACATCCCTTAATACTTCATGTTCAAGTGGGGCATCCATGCAATGTCAATTTATTTTCCAAACACTGAAAGGCAAGATGATGACTTTGCAAATTTTATCTGGTTCTGGAGTTTTTTCTTTCCATGCACTTAGTGCCGGTAACTTTCAAAGGGGCACGCGGGCACTAATGTAGACGCCCAGGTATGCAGCAATTTTATAACATATGTGCACATATGCACGCATGTTATAAAGTAGCCTAGGCACGCCTGTGCACCTAAGCTTGTGCCCACCCAATAGCATAAATTGGGTTTGAGCTGTGCAAGTAGGGGAAGTTTATAAAAGGTGCACATCTGGTTTCACCAGTTTGTCCGCCAGTCTAGAGCTAGGTCCTCCAATCTCCCTGGTTCTTTAGCATGCACCCTCCTACTTACCCCAGACCCCTCAAAACCCTCAGGGATGGCTGCATGGCACTGGACCTGGGTGCGTGCCCAGGCGTGTAGTACTTGCACGTACTTCTCATGGCTCCGCCCTGGAATGCCAATGTCCTGCCCACACCCCTCCCCTTTGTTCTCTGATGTGAGAAGTGCGTGCATCGACACTTTAAAATGGGCAGACATGCATATGTCCTACATGCGTGCGCATCTCCTGATTTTGGTGCGTGCCTGGATTTTAAAATTAACCTTTGATTGTGAGCTTTGTAATATTAGAGCATGAATTTGAAAATTGAAGAAAGCAAGATAAAATTCCTCCCCATTTGTCTTAACAGCGTGTAAGACAGCCTGAATGATTTGGAATTAGTGCATCTTTTGCTTAAGGTTTTTAATTACTTGCCACTTCTGGAAGGGAAAATATTTAAATAAGGAGTAATGCCAGACACCTTGAAAGGATCCATAATCAAACCAATTATCAAGAAAAAGAACCTCGACCCACTAAATCTCAGCAACTATAGACCAGTCTCCAACCTACCCCTAATAGCCAAACTAATCGAAAAAACAGTACAAAAACAACTATCAAACCACCTCGAAAATAACAACATCCTATACCCAGCTCAGCACGGATTCCGCAAACATTACAGCACAGAAACATTGCTATTAGCTCTATCAGATAATATCTTAAGATTTGATACAGGAACACACTACATCCTGGTTCTATTAGATCTCTCTGCAGCATTTGACACCGTCAATCACATAATTCTAATCGATAGACTAAAGGAAATAGGACTCACTAATAAAACAATAAAATGGTTTCAGTCATACCTAATCAATAGATGTTTCCAGGTACAAATCAAAAATGCACTCTCAGAAAAAGTCACACTGCAAACAGGCATCCCACAGGGATCAGCCCTTTTGGCAACACTCTTTAACATTTATCTCCTCCCAGTCTGCCACCTACTAGCAGGACTCAGAATCATTCATTACATATACGCTAATGATATACAACCTAGGAGTAATAGTTGACCCTGAACTAAACATGAAACAACACATCTCACAGAAAATAAAGGAAGGATATGCAAAACTTATGATCCCGAGGAGACTAAAACCTCTTTTAACGACAAACTATTTTCGCACTGTTCTACAAGCAATGATATTCACAAGCACAGATTACTGTAACTCCCTGCTATTAGGACTACCTCAATCTACAATACAGCCACTGCAAATACTGCAACATTCTGCTGCTAGAATTTTGACTGGCAAAAAAAGAAATGACCACATTACAGGAACACTTGCTGAACTTCATTGGCTTCCAATAGAACAAAGAATACAATATAAGGCATTATGTATAGTCCATAAACTAATCCACGATGAAAAAGCCGACTGGCTTAACACAGCACTACGCGTCCATGTTCCACAGAGAAACCTGAGATCTGTCAATAAGGCTCTTCTAACCCATCCCCTCTGTCAAATCTACACATCTCACGCAAGTAAGGGAAAGAGCACTGTCACTGGCTGGTCCCGTACTATGGAACACCATGCCACTAGAAATAAGACTGCAGAGTAACTTGAAAATTTTCAAAACAAATCTGAAAACCTGGCTATTCAAACAAGCGTTCTATAAAGACAAAGAGAACGAGAAAAACAGATGAGGAATAAAGGCACACCAAAGTCAGAAGCTGTTATTTTAAACTAACAATGCATTGTAATGGTAAAACCAAACCGCCTAAATGTTCCCAACAATCAAGCTTAACATACACACTTAGTTTATAATTATGAATTGTTACCGTCCAATGATGGCACTTAACCAAGTTGTAATCTATACCACCCATATGTTCATTGTTGTGCCCTTATGTAAACCGTTGTGATGGTTAGCCAACTTAACGACGGTATAGAAAAGTTCCTAAATAAATAAATAAATATTCTGAAAATTTTGCCCAATTTTAAATTTAATTATTAGAGGCAAAATTTTCATGATGCCTTAAAGACATGTTTTAGCTCATACATTTTTTTTTCTAGTGTAATTTTTTTTCATTTGAAGGAGTGACAGGAAATTAAAGGCCTTGCAGAAAATATGTGCTGTTAAAAAATAAGTTCATAACCCGCATGAAATGTTTTTTCTTTTTTTCTTTTATTCTTTTATCATTCACACAATTGAAAATGTGCAGAATCCTCGGTCACTGATATATCATCAAAAATTTATAACACACTGTTCACGATAACAAAACTTTTAAGAGAGGAAAGTGATGTTTCATAAAATTCATTCAAGGCACCATCCAGGTTGCCTCATTGTTTTTTAATCATGAACACCACCATCCCCCCTGTATTAAATTTATTATTTTTATTATCCCAAAAACGTGAGGTGTCACATGATGGAATCCCTTTAAATAAGGATGCCATGAACAGGAACTTAGGTTCGCCATTTTTTTTAACATACAGGCAGCGCGCTGCGAGCTTTTTTAAGATAGAACTTTTGACTAAAGTATGATATTATGGATTAAACAACGTTGGAGAGCTTAGATGAGCAGCAGATGAGTGGCGTCCCCTGACGAAGAAGACATTCAAAAGTTGGCCTGGTTGGATAAAAATGCTTGTGCCGAATTGATGTCTCAGCATCTAAATTAAAGCTAAGTATTGCTCATCAAAGTTGATTCAATTTTTAAGTGAAGAATTGACGGACTGTTCCTATTCATGTCAAAGATGTACTTTTCACAACAGTTTCATAAAATATAAATATTTAAAAAAAAAGTTTTTGAGATAATAAAAATAATAAATTTAACACAGGGTGGACGGTGGTGTTCATGATTAAAAAACAATGAGGCAACCTGGATGGTGCCTTGAATGAATTTTATGAAACATCACTTTCCTCTCTTAAAACTTTTTTTGTCGTGAACAGTGTGTTATAAATTTTTGACGATAGTGACCGAGGGTTCGGCACATTTTCAATTGTGTGAATGATAAAAGAATAAAAGAAAAAAAGAAAAAACATTTCATGAGGGTTATATAGTGTGATTTGTTTCTGTTACCCCCATTTTGTGGATTGTTTGCTGGTTTGTGTTAAAATATTAGTGGCAGTAACCTGACATATAAGTGATTTGTACTATAATTTATACTGGCCCTTTAATCTGACCCTTATTGTTATGTGGAAATAGAAACTGAGCCAGATACCTGGAACTACAAATCCGAGAACAATTTATTTATTTTATTTATTTATTTAGGGATTTTTTTATATACCGCGGCACGTTAAAAACATCACCTCGGTTTACAATGAACAATAATTCAGCAACAGGCTTTACAATCAAATGAATTTAAAATGAAACATAACAGATATCAATTAAAACCAGTAAACAAATGAAAATCATATTATACAATGGAGACGTACCTAAATGGGAAGGGTATATAACGGTAACATTATATATAACTTGGGCTATATATAACAGGAGATGTATATAACTTGGGAGTCTGTATTTTAGGATAGATCCATGGATCATGATTTGTGTTTATGATTTGAATTTATGATTTGTAATTCCAGACCTGGATAAATCACCTTTTATCGTGTCCATGATCTATCTGTCATATTTCTTTCCTCTGAGGAGCTGGTCTCAGCATGATCCTTCATGGCACAGGGGCTATCCTCAAGCAATGGACAGACCAAAAGGAGATGCATGGTTTGAGTCTCACCCCAGTCGCAGGTCTCAGATCTTGACCAGTATCCCCATTTTGCCATGTTGGCTCTTGATCTGATAACCTGGGTATGGAGGTGATTTAGAGCCTTCCAGGTTTTTCATTCCTCTTTTACGCCCCGCAGGAAGCTGCCCAGTTGCTCTGATACCCACGTCAGTTCTAGTAGCAAGATACCCAAATCATGCCTCCCACACTGGACATGGATATGCCTTGATTTTCATGGTTCTTTTCCTTTTCATCCCGTTAAGGCTGGGCAAATGTCTTTAAAGGAGGTTTGCAAACTAATTCCAGGAATTCAGACAAAATTCATGGGCTTGTCAAATTAGTCCATTAACCTTTTATTTAGGAGATAGGTGAGTTGCTATGGATCCAGATTTCCATGGATCAGTGATTTCCCTCTGATCTGCTTTGGATTTATGAAGATTTGCCCAAAATTTTTGTGTGGGGGTGGGGGGAGAAATCCTTCTGACTGTTTTCTTGTGGATCTTGGGGAAATTTGGGGGTTTTGTCAAACTCGAACCAAGCTGAAATCTGTTTGGTTCATGTTTAATTCAAAATAGTTTGCATGTCCTTGTTCCCCAAACAGTAATGGTCTTTTGTTGTGGCTCATGAAAGATGCTTTCCTGAAGAAAAGTGGCACATGGGTATGGATCTTCGATTGGTTCCATCTTTGTTTGGAAAGTTAACATTACATTTTGCCTCACACACAAATTCAGCGCATCACTCTATGCACCATAAAGAGACAGAAAACCTATTCTGGTGAGGAACAGGAGCCTGTCCTTATCCAATCCTGTCGTGTATTTATTATGTTTATTCCTGGAATGGATTTTGCAAAGAGTGAGTGAAAAACCTTTATGCAAATATAGCCTATAGGGAGGGTGATTTCTAAAGCCATTTTTCACGGAAAAACATTGTTTGATCCTCGGAATGGGAATTTAAAAAATATAGCTTATCCAATATGCAATATGCATCGGGTCTACATGTGTGCGCTTTTACTTGTAGTGTGAAAGGGGCATTCTTGTGGGTGCGGTTGGGGAATGGGGATTGGAATTACTTATCTGATTTCAAGAAAGCATAGGGAGATCCCTGATAGAGTGGTAGGGATTGTAGAGCTGAGCAGCTGGCGTGGAATTGTGGTCTTTTTCTAGGGGTGTGCATTCGGATTGACCGCATTAGTGAAACGCAACTCATTTTTTTTTTTTACTTAAAAAATTGATTCGACATAAACGATCGGATTTCCCACATATCGAACATAGATATGTTCGATATGTGGGAAATCGCGATTGTTGAGCCAAAATAAAAATATAAACCCCCTCACCCTCCTTAATCCCCCCCCCCCCCCCGACTTACCACAACTCCCTGGTGATGGAGCGGAGTGAGGACGCCATTTCTGCAATCCTTGGCGAGAAGCATGTGACGTCGGCGGCACGTCGAGTGACGCCGGCGTCACGTGATTCCCGGCTCGTTCGCGCCGGACGGCTCGTTCGGCCCAAAAAGAACTTTTGGCCAGCTTGGGGGGGTCAGGAGGCCCCCCCAAGCTGGCCAAAAGTTCTTTTTGGGCCGAACGAGCTGTCCGGCGCGAACGAGCCGGGAATCACGTGACGCCGACGTCACGTGATTCCCGGCAAGTTCGCGCCGGACGGCTCGTTCGGCCCAAAAAGAACTTTTGGCCAGCTTGGGGGGGCCTCCTGACCCCCTCAAGCTGGCCAAAAGTTCTTTTTGGGCCGAACGAGCCGTCCGGCGCGAACTTGCCGGGAATCACGTGACGTCGCGTCTGAGTGACGCGGCGCCACGTGATTCCCGGCGAGTTCGCGCCGGACGGCTCGTTCGGCCCCAAAAGAACTTTTGGCCAGCTTGGGGGGGTCAGGAGGCCCCCCCAAGCTGGCCAAAAGTTCTTTTTGGGCCGAACGAGCCGTCCGGCGCAAACTCGCCGGGAATCACGTGACGCCGCGTCACTCGACGTGCCACCGACGTCACATGCTTCTCGCCAAGGATTGCAGAAATGACGTCCTCACTCCTCGCTCGATCACCAGGGAGTTGTGGTAAGTCTGGGGGGGGGATTAAGGAGGGTGAGGGGGTTTAAATTTTTTTTTTGCACATATGTACATATACCCAACTCATTGGATTTTTTTTATGTCCATATTGGCCGCAAGTGGGACCCCCTTTCAGACATAAAAAATATGAACATAAAATTTTGCTCTGCACATCCCTATCTTTTTCTATTTTTTTTTTTTTTTCATTTTCAAAAGTGTGTAAATTCCTCCCCACCCCACCAAAAAAGCTATGCACACACACATTAGCAGGCATAAATGTGTGCTGGTAGTTTTGGGTGGATAAATTTCAAAGGGAAAGTATATGTGTGCTTCCCCTTGAAAGCTGATGCAAAAGCCCACAGGAAAAAAGTACCCGCCAATGTGAGAAGTTGCAAAATTTACTCCCAAATTGTATTCTCAAGGAAAACATATTGAGAATTCCATGCAGATACTTTAAACAATGTTTAAATGTGCATTGGGTAACCTGTTTTGTTCTATTATTTGGTCCTATTTTTTCAGGTCATATGACAACAAAACCAATCTGCTTGCAAGATCAACTTATTCGAGTTAACTCTTCATTCTGTGGTCCAAGGGTAAAACATTTGCCTGAAAGTAAAATATGCAACACTAATGCCTGTCCAGCATAGTAAGTGCAAAACCCATGTATTCCTTTTAATTCTGTGTTGCCCTGTTTGTAAAGTGATTGAAGATTAAAACTACTAGGTTTGTGCTATCATTTTTAAAGGACTGAAAATCATGTTGGCATTCCTTGTTTTGTTCTTTTGTATTTTCCTATCCAAAATGGCACAAAAAATAACAATAATTTCAATGGTGCCAAATAAATTAACAATAACCTCAATGGTGCAAAAAATTAACACAATTTCATTTTGTTCCTGTATTTTAGCCTGTGCTAAATCATTTGAGCATACTCTAAAATACAGAAATGAAACAAAACAACCCCCCCCCCCCCTCTGAAAAAATAGTTAAATGAAAAACAAATCAAAGCTATAGATTTTTTCCCCATGCACATTCTTAAAAAAAATACTTCACAGCACTGTGTACGAAAGATGTGCAGCCCCCAAATTTTCAATTCAGTTCATTTTTTCATTTTCGGGGAGAGGGAGTAATTTGTGTTTTGGTTCCTTTTTAATGTTTATTTTTGTCGAGTTTATTTGCTGAACTGAAATAAATGGTAAAAAAAAAAAAAACCCAACAAAAAAACCCCCCAAACAAACAAAATGGATCTCCCTAGGCCCTCGGACTCCCACTGCTGCTGTCTGGGTCCCACCCATGTCAGTAAGTTGGGGGCCTATGTCTACTTGGCTGTGCTGAGCTAAGTCCAGCTGAGGTCCCCCCCCCCCCCCCCCCCCCCCCGCACATTCTCAGAAATGAATCAGGCCCGAGATCTCCTTCAGTGGGGATCTGGAAGGGGCAGGAGTGGTCCCCACTCACTCGCTCCCTGGCATGTCTTTTTAAAAAATGGTGCCAGCTGGCCCTGACACCAGTGCTGAAGCGGCATGAAAATGGTGCTGGGCTCTGAGCTGGCTGCTTTTAAAGAGATACGGCAGGGTAGGGAGTGACCCACAAAATCTGAAGATAAAAAACAAAAAGAGATTTGGCTGGAAAATGCATTAAACCCTCCCCCCCCCCCCCCCCCCCTCAAAGCCTGGCTGCACAACCCTGTTCTTCTACGCTCAGAAATCAACATTAAGATGGTAATTTTGGAACCGTCGTGTGGGCGCACATATACTGGCTCACGCCGAAGGACGTGGCCATTTTATAACATACGTGCATATGTATGTGTGTATGGTAGAAAATAGGATGTATGTACATACACGTATGCACAACTCTATATGGCACATATGCCGCCTCTACTGTATAATTGAGGGAATTTTATAAGGGACGTACGCCAATGCCATAGGGAGTTTTCCCAGTTCATCCAGTTAAGGGATAGAACTTCTTAACCCCATTAATTTAATAATCTCCCTTTTCCCCTCTTAGCCCTGACCCTTGAAACCCTGCTGACTAACTTAGATTTTTTTTTTACGCAGCAGGGGACCCCGGTGTGCACTTGTACGCAAAAATACTTATGCACACATTCCATGTTAAAGTCCTGGAACGCCCATGCCCCTCCCTTGCCCCACCCAGACTATGAACACGTCCTGCCCCTTTTTTGTGCGCAGACCAGGAGATACATGCATTCGCAAGCTGCTTTTAAAAGCTGCTCGGCACACACTGGCCAGGCATACTTGGATACCCCCCCCCCCGATTTTGGGACGTGCTGGGCTTTTAAAATTCACCCCCTACTGTCTCAAAAGCTGAACTCATATTACTGCAGTTTGCATTGTATAGTATTTTGCAATTCATAGCCATAATTCTGTTCTGCTAACCCCTGTGAGTAGCTTTTAACTCTACTGATAGCATCAATTAAGTATTCTGCTTATGGTGCAGTACACACATTTTATACATTATTGACAAATTTTTTAAATTAAATATATACTAGACATATTTTTTATTTCTAGTTGGTCAACAGGTGAATGGAGCACATGTAGTGCAACTTGTGGTGAAGGCCAACAAACACGACTTATTCAATGTGTCCAGAAAAAAGCTTTCCAGAGGGAAGAAATAGTTAGCCATTTCCTCTGCCCTGTAAGCACACCACCCCAAGTACAAGGCTGTAAATCCCAAGATTGTCCACCAGAATGGAGCACTGGACCTTGGTCTCAGGTAAGGAAGATAAACCATCTATTGTACGGAAAATCTTCTGGCTGAAAATGATCATTTTAGGGATGTGTAGGGAGAAGATTTTCGTTTCATTAGGGATATTCATTTCTTTTAATTTTGTTTTCTTTCTTTTTTCTTCCTTGCTCAGAGGTTTGTGCACATGGTTCTATTGTTGCATGCTCAAAACAACACTTTGTGTACCTCACAAGCTAATTGCACAAATTGGCAATTTGCGAGCACAGTTTCAAATGTGTGCACAAAAAAGGTAACTTTCAAACCGACGCAAAGGCGCACATGTGCCCAGTGATGTGGCTATTTTACAACTTGCACACATGTTATAAAATAGCCTGGCCGCATGCACATGTGCGCCAGATTTTAAGCGGTTGCATGCAAATGCCGCATCTACTACATAAATCAGGGGATTTTAAAAGGGGTGCGCCTACACCATTTCCAGTTTTACCAGTTTGTCTCTAGTTCACCCAGTTGAGAAAGAGGTCTTCCAAGCCCCCCTGGATTAATAGCCTTCATTCTCCCCAGGTATCCTGGGGAGAATGAAGGCTATTGAGCTGCCTGTTTATCATTATTTTATAACTTACATAGCATCCATCGCAGAATTAAAGTTACATGGCAGGGGGCCTTGGCATGCACCGGATGCACACCTCAACGTCATGCCCCATAATGTCCATGCCCCGCCTAGAGCCTTATATTGTATACGTGAGGCTCCCCATAGCCTCACGTATACAATATAAGGCTCTCTCTCTCGTTCATAAGGCCTTGTACAATCCCGAAATGAATTGGTTTAATGACACCTTCCGATTTCACCAATCTAATAAACCCACTAGACACATTCATCTCGCCACCTTGCCCACCACCTCGCCCAAACTCTACAAATTAACCTCCACGAGAGCCCGTGCGCTATCGATCGCCGGGCCTATCCTCTGGAACACAATGCCAGTCGAACTTCGCCAAGAAGAATGCTCAAAAACTTTCAAGCGAAAACAAGACCTGGCTCTTCACCAAAGCATACACTTAAATTCTCCTTGCTCTCATCTATGTTCCCCCCTTCTCTGTTCCCCCCCTCGACCTTGCTTTTACTAATAGTGGGTGAGTCTCCCCTCTCGTCCTGGCTTTTCACTAAAGCATACACCCAACCTCCCCTCCCTCCCTTCTGTGTTACCCTACCACCCTTCCTATCTCTCCTCCCCCCCCTTCTCCTCTCCTTCTCCCCCTCCCTGCACAATTGTTAAATTATGTTATTCCCTATAATTGTACATATTGTATATACCTGCAAACTTTGCCTACAATAATTTATTAACCTAACTTTTTTCTTCTGTCACTTTCCCCCCTCCTTGTTTCCTCTTTTACCCTTTTGTAAATATGTTATTTTAATTTTAGTTTAAATCTTTATTTCCCCTACCTTTCCTTTACTCTCTAGTTATAATGTTTCAATATGTTTCAATTGTATAATGTTAAACATGTTCGATGTAAAGCGCCACCACAGGCACTAGTTTCATGTTACGCTGTGAACCGATGTGATATCATTGATGAATGTCGGTATATAAAACTTTTAAATAAATAAATAAATAAATAGATCATGCCCACACCCCACCCCTTTTGAAAACTTTAGAGATGTGCATACTGCAGCATTTACGCACATATCTGAGCCTGACAGTATCGCATCCCCTAATTAATGCACATGTCAGGCTTTTAAAATTCACCTCAAAGTCCTTTTTGAGCACACAACTGCATGCACAAATTTCTGAAAACAAATGCAAATAAAAATGTTCTTTCTTATCAGAAGCACTTATGATTTGGTTCATTCCATTCAGAATGAACCAAAAATTGGCATTTTTGTCAAAAAAAAAAATGCATTCGTTTCAAACAAATCCACATCCCAAATTATTCTGATCGACAGTGACTTTGACCAGTAGCACCTAGAAAACTGTCAGGCTTCATCCCATTTCTTTCCTAAATCCCTATCGTAATACAGGCTGCAGCATTATTTCTATTTTAATATTAAATGTGTGCATAGAAAAACTGAAAAATAAAGCTGGAAAAGATCCCTACTTGTAATCTGGGCACCTCCGCAGGATTCACTGTACCTATATCATCCCAGCCAAATCTTTGTCCATCCTGTTCTTAAAAAGATCTCACCACTTTCTTAGAAAACTTGTTCCTGTGCTTCCTTATACTTGCCATACTGGGTCAGACCAAGGGTCCATCAAGCCCAGCATCCTGTCTCTAACAGTGCCAATCCAAGTCACAAGTACCTGGCAGGATCCCAAGAGGAAGATAGATTTCATTATCTAATCTAAAGTTCCCCAGTAGTGAGTTACTCAGCTTAAGTAATTGTACTGAAGCATCACCCCAGAGACAGCCCCATCTTTGTACAGAAAGCCTGCATGTTCACATATCTCCCCATGAAAAGATACCGGCATCTCCTCCACACAAAACCAGAGTATGTTTCCATTCTCCTTTCCTAGCATAAAGTCACGGCTTCTCCATTCATAGAATCTGAATCCCTATTTGCTACTCTGGGTGAGGAAATGAATTTAGAGTTTGCCCTAAATTCAAACCTGGGCCGGCCGGCCTGCCTGCCTCCTTCTTGTTTCATCTTCCAAATTTATGCTATTGTTCTTTTTGCGGATATTTCTGGTGGACCACCACAGTACTAACTGTCAATACAATTCACCATCTCTCTCCTCATAGCCTTGTTAGCTTCTGATCTAATTAACAAAACAAAGTTGCTGGGCCTGGAAGAGACATTCTCTATGCCCCCACTGTTACTTCCCTGAAGCAAACCCTTTCTTTCCTATTACATATGATGCATTATTTAGTAATAATTAACCCATATGATACAGAATCTAATGATTAATATTTGTCATGATGCAGTTTTAATGCTTATATAATTTATTGCTGTTAATGGATTTTCTGTGAAATGTGTATTTTAGTTGGGAGTAAGATTATATCATACTCATAACCAGATTGATTATGTTGTTTTGTGATTTTATTGTATTGTGGTGCCTTACCTAGACATATTTAAATAAATAAATACAGTATTAGCGCTGTGGGTGTTTTAAGTGATCACAAATATAGAGAGGCTATTAGGTGCTAATGCAAATATAATACGGATCTCTTGAATTTTGAGAAGCTTATGATGAATTGAATTGTTCCTTCTGTCAGTGTTCAAAGACTTGTGGGAGAGGAATTAAGAAACGTGATGTCTACTGCCAACGTTTCAGCACTTTGGAGCCACGAATCTTAGCAGAGAGCATGTGCAATCGAGACCTGAAACCGGAGTCCCAGCAGAGCTGTGTGCTAGTACGCTGCCCAAAGAACGACAAGCTCCAGTGGGCAGTTTCATCTTGGAGTGAGGTATTGTCATATACAGGTTTAGAAATGAGGAGGGAAATGCTCTCAAGAAACACACAAGGAGGTCTTGATGTATAGAGCTCTTTATATCCAAAAGACCGCCATTAGAAACCTCCATGTTAAGAAGATCATGAGCAAGTATAGGCCAGCTCTCTAATTTAAACTGTTTTATACATTATTTCCTTGCTGTCACTGGCTTTTATCATAATCAAAATGTTTTAAATCTCATTTCTGTTTAAATTATATAGTATGCAGAATATGTTTAAATTATATAGCATGCGGAATCAAATCATATTTCCATATGCTCACCACTGGTCTTAAAGTTTGCTACAGCAAAACACCCATCTAGAAAAATTGTTACTTATGGGATCTACGTATTAATGAGCATTGTGTTAAAGGTACATGTACAAAAGCATGCTAATGTGCACTATTTGCATGCACATTAACATTACAACTGTTTCCCCAGGGGCAATGCTAACATGCATGCAAATAGCTAAAAGTTAAAAATTGAAATGATCTCATTAGAAGATCAATGTACTGAAGAGCACTGAATTTCACAAAGTCTGATTCATATCTAAAAAAGTTGTGCTTAGGGGCACAAATTTCCCTTTTTCCTTGTGGATTTTTGGCTTTGCTTGTAGTAATCTTTACATGCCTAAGGTTACGCTTACAAAATTGTTTGCAAAATTTATTTATATATTTTAAATACTTAAAGCCCGCATTATGCAATAAAACAGATTCTAAGCAAGTAACATCAGTATAAATGCAATAGATACAATAGTAACTACAAAAATCATAGCAATTAATTAAAAACTCATCAAATAATGTCTATTAAAAACAAATTGTTGCAACTGTCCCTTCCCGACGGCTTCACTCCGCCTACCTTTCTTTCTTTGCACCTCCTCTCGCTATGGATGGACGCCTGGCTGCCGCGGCGTCTGCCTGCCGTCCTCTCCAGCGTCCTCGGACCGGCTTGGGCGCTGCCTCCCGCCATGCTCCGCTGGTACCTTAGGGCGCGCGCGCCGCGCGACCCTCACTCTTATTTCCTACTTGGCGCGAACCTCAGGGGCGTCCCCCTGTGATGATGTCACGTTGCCCGTATATTTAAAGCCTACGATGTTTGCTAGCCTTTGAGTTAGCAAGGGGAATCTTATGGATGGGATTTGCTCTCCGTACCCAGCTACTCTGCTTCTCCAATCTTCCATTGGACTCTTAACGCTAATGGGGTACCCGCTCCTCGGGGGCCTCACTTGCTTTTCAGGTCGCTATCAGAAAACCGGTTCTTGCTCCTCGAGGGCCCATGTTCCCTGACTCGCTGCCTGCTCCTACTTTCTCTTCTGCCTGGAAGGATTCGCTATTTTCAACACCAGTGAGTACTACCATTTTCACCTCAGAGCTGTTCCTTGGAACCAGGTACTCGCTCCTCGGAACCAGGTACTCGCTCCTCGAGGGCCTGCCTCCATTCCAGCCCTCGTGCCATCTCCTACGTGGAACCGCTGTGTGAGTACATTACCTTCAAGCCTCTCAGCTCTCAGGGATCAGGTACTCGCTTCTTGAGGGCCTGCTGTCCCTATCCTGGGGTTCTCCATACTGGGGCTTTGTGCATATTCCACTGTACTCATTATTCTCAGTTCTTTGCACTACGGCACTGCTACCGGAGGAGTCGCTGTTCCAGCGCCTGAGGGATACTAGCCCAGCCGGGCTACTTCAACTACTCATCACTGCCACCTCTGGTGGCTACACCACACTGTTTAATAAAAGATCAGTCTCTGTGTTTGTGTGTCCTCAGCTGAGCCTGACCTGTGGCCCCTCATTTAATGACAGGAAAAAAATATGCTTGAAATCACAAATGTTCCAGAATGAACACTCATCAAGTATAGCCTTCAGATGGGTCAGAAGACAAGTCCTGATAGATTACTCATGCATGGAAAATTGTTATGGTTGTGGACCCCTGGGCCAGGATGAGTGACGATAGGACCACTGAGGGATTGCCCCCAATGGGTCTTGTCTCCGGTAGGTGGAGCTGGTGAGGACAACCTGGCAGGACCTTAACCTATATCAGCCCTCGTTCCCCACAGGTTGAGCCCTTGGGTGCCGGGGCCGGCAGGACTTAGGTGCGGGTACCTTGAAGAAGACGATGGAGCTGAGGATGAAGCAGGGTCAGAGGTCTGGGTCGGGACTGGCAGTGAAGATGCGGAAAGGGATACAGTCCGAAGATCTGGGGCAGGCAGCAGGCAAGCAAGAATGAAGAACCAGGCCAAGGGTCAAGACGGGCAGCAGACAAGCAGAGATGAGCCAAGGTGAAACCAGGAGATCAAGCTGAGGGCGAGGTCACAGGAACTGAGGAACGAGGAGGAGGCTGGAGACAGGAATGAAGGCATGGGTAGGAAACCAGGAACTGGAACGCCAGGACAGGATATAGGAGCTCGAGGACTGGAGCAGAAGCAGGAACGGAAGCAGTATCAGGATCAAGGCAGGAACAGGTACAAGAGAATTCTGGAACAGCAACTAGCATTCTGAAGAGATGAACTGTTACAAAAGCAAGGAGCTGGAGACTTCTGTGGGGTTTAAATACCCCTGTAGTGTGACATCATCTCCCGGGGTCAGGCTGAGATTTCCCGCCATGGCCCCTTTAAAGGGTGGAATCTCCCATACGCACACACCTAGGAAGAGCCCTGCCGGCTGGAGGAGGATGGCGTTTATGGTCACATGGAAGGCCACGGTTGGCCTGCCGCGGAGTGGGGCATGCTGCACTGGACTGCAGCGGTGGCTGTCGGTGAAAAAGGTAGGGGGATTGGCCGAGGCCTGCCGTGGCTGGTAGCCGCAACAGTACCCCCACCCTTACGTCCCCTCCCAGAAGGGCCAGGCTTGCTGGGGTGTGTGCGATGGAAATGCTGAAGTAAGGATTTATCCAAGATATTGGATGATGGTTCCCATGAGTTCTCTTCAGAACCAAAGCCTTCCCAGGAGATCAAATATTCCCAGTGCCTGTGATTACGACGGACATCCAGAATATCCCGAACCTGGTAGATAGGGTTGTCTGCAGAAACAACCTCTGCAGGCTTGGGTGGAGTGGTGTGGTATGGAGAGAGTATCAAGGGCTTCAATAGGGACACATGGAAGGAATTATGTATCCAGAGACTGGTAGGAAGCTGTAAGCGATAGGTCACTGGACCCAGATGTTCACTGACAGAGATTGGACTAATGTACCTAGGTGCCGGCCTCATGGATGGAACCTGAAGGTGGATGTGGTGGGTGCTGAGCCAAACCCTGTTCCCCGAGTTAAAGAGTAGAGCAGGACGATGACGCTTATCCGACATGCGCTTGGCTGAATTGGCAGCTTTCAACAGGTTAGCGTTGGTAGTCTCCCACAACTCGTGCATCTGTTCGGCCGTGAGCTGGGCTGATGGAGAAGGTACGGAGAGAGGTAAGGGCAACAGAGGCCTTGGATGCTTGCCATGGACAACTTGGAAGGAAGAAGTCCCAGTGGCAGGATGGACATGTGAATTGTGCGAAAACTCTACCCATGGCAGTAGTGTGGACCAAACACATAAATATATAGGGAATCTTATATAATAAACATGAAAACTTTAATATATCTCATTAATTCCAGCTTACATCATTTTTCAATAACACATTTGCAAAAATGCATGATATATTAATTTATTCATAAATACAGAATCACAAGTACATATTATTGATACAACATCAATACAAGACATGTGCAAAATAGCATATTTTACTGCCCCACCATAGTACCAGATGGTTAACAATTCAGAATAAATATCTTAAAATATCCCATACAGACACACTCATTCATACCTCAAACATTCCCCACCCAATAAAATCTCCACAAATCAAAAGGCTATACCCACCATTTAATTCATCACAAAATAATTGTGCTTAATTCCTCACTAATTATATACCACCACCCCTTTATTCTAAAACTTTTATGCAAAGACCCCCTTAATTCTTATCAAATGTCTTTACATCAAGCTGGAATTTTACATGTAAGCTGGAATTAATGAGATATATTAAATTTTTCATGTTTATTATATAAGATTCCCTATATATTTGTGTTTGGTAAACAATTAGGGGATCTGTGCTTTCTCTTTTTGTGATTACCATATCAAGTAGTGTGGACCAGTCATCATGGTGGCTCCCAACAAAAGAGCAGAGGAAGGTCTTCAACCCCCAGTTGATCCATTCGACTTGACCATTCCCTTGAGGGTGAAAGGCTGTAGTGAAATCCAACTGCACAGGGTAAAGATATGCAGGATAAAGAGTCGTGCCAACTCAGGAGCCGATGGCAGCTTGGGTAGAAGTACAAAATGTGCCATTTTAGAGAACCTGTCGCCTACTACCCATATCACCTGGTTGCCGTGGGAGGTGGGCAGGTCTACCACGAAGTCCGTGGAGATGTGGGTCTATGGTTCCTGAGGGGCTGGAAGAGGCTGTAGGAGTCCCCATGGCTGGTCAGGCAGTGGTTTTTGTTGCGCACACGTCGGACAGGAACTGACATAGGCCCGAACATCCTGGACCATCCGGAGCCATCAATAATAATGGGACAGCAGTTCCATGTTCTGCTTAGGTGTCTGGCAGTGAGGGAATTGTGAGCCCAAGTTAGTACCTTAGGTCGAAGGTGGAGTGGGACCACGGTCTTCCCTTGGGTTATGGTGTCGGTAACAGCCAGTAGAACCTTGGCAGGGTCCAAGATGTAGCGAGGTAGATCCGGTGTGTCTTCTACTTTGTGAAGTCTAGATAGGGCATCTGCCCGAAAGTTTTTCATCGTGGGATGAAAGCGCAGTACAAAGTTGAACCAGGTGAAGAAAAGAGACCAGCAGACCTGGCGTGGGTTCAGACACTGTGCTTTGGTAAGGTACTCTAAATTTTTATGATCAGTGTAGACCATAATGGGGTATTGTACCCCTTCCAACCATTGTCTCCATTCTTCAAAGGCTATCTTAATGGCCAACAGTTCCTTATCTCCGATTCTGTAGTTCTTTTCTGCGGGAGAACATTTTCAGGAGAAGAATGAACAGGTGAGTAGAGCCCCTTGGCTGGAATGCTGACTGAGGATTGCCCCCATGGCTCTGTCAGAGGCATCCACTTCCACGATGAATGGGCGAGCAGGGTCAGTGTGGTGGAGGCAAGGCTCTTGCAGGAATGCCCTCTTTAGTTCCTTGACGGCTTGGACAGCTTCAGCGGGCCAATGCCTAGTGTCAGAGCCTTTCTTAGTTAGGGCTGTTAGTGGTGCCACTATATGGGAATACCGTGGAACGAAGTTCCTGTAAAAGTTGGTGAAGCCAAGGAACCACTGCAACGAGCGAAGACCCACAGGTTGTGGCCACTCCCGGATGCTGGTTAGCTTGTCCGGGTCCATTCGGAAGCTGGTGGTAGAAACAATAAATCCCAAAAAGGGTAGGGACTCCTGTTCAAAGAGGCATTTTTCAAGCTTTGCGAATAGGCAGTGTTCCCTTAAGTGCTGGAGAACCCGACGGATATCAGTGCGATGTGTAGCCAGGTCCTTAGAGTAGATCAAGACGTCATCAAGATAGACGATTACCCCTTTATGGAGCATGTCCTGAAAGACTTTATTCATTAGGTTTTGAAAAACCGCTGGCGTGTTACACAATCCAAATGGCATTACAAGATATTCGTAATGATCATCGCACGTTTTAAAAGCAGTTTTCCCACTCATCCCCAGGCTTTTTTCGGACCAGATTATAGGACCTACAAAGGTCCCATTTTGTAAAAAGTCTGGCTCCTTGGAGGTGGTCCAAGAGTTCCGGAATCAGTGGGAGTGGGTAGTGATCTTTGTAATAGCATTGAGTCCCTGGGAGTCAATGCAGGGTCTTAACGAGCCGTCCTTCTTGGCTACAAAAAAGAATCCAGCACCCGCAGGAGAAGTGGAGGGGCGAATGAACCCCTTGTCAATTTTTTCCTTAATGTATTGGGACATTGCTTGGGTCTCAGGTAGAGAAAGTGGGTACACACGTCCAAGGGGCGGAACCGTGTCGGGCAGGAGGTCGATGGCACAATCAAACGGGCGATGTTCTGGAAGAGTCTCCGCCTCCTCCTGGGAGAACACGTCAGAGTAGTCGATGTATTGTGGAAGTAGATGAAGGGCAGTAACTGCAAGTATGAGCTGAGGTTGGGGCATCTGTTGCAGACAGGTAGTAAAGCAATCGGGCCTCCAGGCCACGATTTGTAGAGTCTTCCAGTCGATGGTAGGCAAATGCTTTTGCAATCAAGGAAGACTTAGTACCACTGAGTGAATGGCTTTCTCCAGGATGAAGAAGGATATCTCTTCCTTGTGAAGAACTCCAGTATGGAGGGTCATGGGAGTTGTGCAGAGAGTGACTTGGCCATGAAGTGGATCACCCTGGATGGAAGAAACCAGTAATGGCAGGGTACACCGCATCACTGGAAGCTGCAGTTGGTGTACCAATTTGGCCAGAATGAAGTTCCCTCCAGCCCCAGAGTCCATGAAGGCCAGAGTTGTAAAGGATCCTCTGGAAAACTGGAGGGTCACTGAGACCGTGCATTGGGGAGTGGGATTGATGCAGCCTAGGGTCAGCTCCCCAGTGACACCTAGGCCCGAGAGTTTCCTGGATGCTCATGACATTGGGCCAATAGTTGACCCTTGCCACCGCAGTATAGGCAAAGTCCAAGGGTCCTGCAGCATTGTTTCTCCTCCGAGGTTAAACAGCTTCAACCCAGCTGCATGGGCTCCTCCCCGCATTCTGATGGAGTCTCAGGAGCCGCTGGAGATACAATGGGCGAGAGAAGGTTGGTGCCAAAGGGACTGCTCGACGAGCCGGTTTCAGCTTTTTCATGCGCTACTGAAGTTGTTGGTCACGCCGACCTGTAGGTCGATGAGTGCCTCTAGTTCCTCTAGGAGTTCTCGAGCCGCCAGTTCATCTTTTATACGAGAGAACAGACCTTCGAGAAAGATGCTGCATAAGCTGTCTTCCCGCCAGCCCAGTTCGGAAGCCAGGGTGCAGAACTCCACCTCATATTCAGCCAACGTATGGGATTCCTGGTGGAGATGGAGCAGGTCAGAGGCGGCAGTGGATTGGCGACCAGGCTCATCAAACACCTGGCGGAATGTTTGGACGAACCGGGGCAGGTCACAGAGAACAGAATCCCCACGTTCCCACAGCGGAGAAGCCCAGGCCAGGACCTTGCCATCCAGCAGGGACAGGATGAATGTAGTCTTGATCTGGTCGGTTGGAAATTGCCTAGGTTGGAGGGAGAACCTCATAAAGCAATAGTTCAAAAACCCTCAGCATTGCCTCGGATCCCCGGCGTAATGAGGTGGAGCAGTCAAATGTAACAATGGAGACGGTGAAGCGGGAGTCACCGGGGAAGGAGCAGCTGCCCCAGAGCCGGAAGCAAGCTCCAGGCGATTAGCCAGGCACTCCATGGTGGCAGACAAAACTTCAAGGCATTGCTGCTGCTGCTGCTGCTGCTGCAGTCATTGTGTCAGGCACAGAATGGCTTGAAGACCAGACAAGTCCACCGGGTCCATGGCCTTTACAAACATTGTTGTGGACCCCTGGGCCGGGACGAGTGATGATAGGACCACTGAGGGATTGCCCCCAATGGCTCTCATCTCTGGTAGGTGGAGCTGGTGTGGACAACCCGGCAGGACCTTCACCTATACCAGCCCTCATTCCCCACAGGATGAGCCCTTGAGTGCCAGGGCTGGCAGGACTTAGGTGCGGGTGCCTCGAAGAAGACGATGGAGCTGAGGATTAAAACAGGGTCAGAGGTCTGGGACGGGACTGGCAGTGAAGATGCGGAAAGGGATACAGTCCGAAGATCTGGGGCAGGCAGCAGGCAAGCAAGAATGAAGAACCAGGCCAAGGGTCAAGACGGGCAGCAGACAAGCAGAGATGAGCCAAGGTGAAACCAGGAGATCAAGCTGAGGGCAAGGTCACAGGAACTGAGGAACGTGGAGGAGGCGGCTGGCGTCAGGAATGAAGGCACGGGCAGGAAAACAGGAACAGAAACGCCAGGACAGGATACAGGAACTCGAGGACTGGAGCAGAAGCAGGAACGGAACCAGGATCAGGATCAAGTCAGGAACAGGAACAAGAGACGTCTGGAACAGCAACTAGCACTTCAAAGAGACGACCTGTTGCAAAGGCAAGCAGCTGGAGACTGCTGTGGGGTTTAAATACCCCTGTAGCGTGATGTCATCTCCCTGGGCCGGGCCAAGGTTCCCCGCCGCGGCCCCTTTAAAGGGCGGAGTCTCCCGCGCGCGTGTTCCTAGGAGGAGCCTTGACGGCCAGAGGAGGATGGCGTTTGCGGCCACATGGAAGGCCGCGGTCAGCCTGCCGTGGTGGGGTGCGCCACGCCGGACTGAGGTGGTGGCTGATGGCGAAAAAGGTAGGGGGGACCGGCCAAGGCCTGCCACAGCCGGGAGCCACAACAAACATCATGGCTTCTGTTTGAAAGTCTGTGCACATTAGTTCCTTGGCCCCTAGGTATTATGTTGGGTATACTATCTAGCATTAAATCTAACAGACCACATTGCCTACTTAGGTTACAAAAAATATTTAAATTTAGTGTTATTAAGCCTCTCATTTCTGATCCAAAGCAACTCTGGCATAGCATCTGGCAGCATGCTGTTCCAAGGACCTGGGATACAACTTCCTGTAAACAGACTTCCTTTATAAGTCCTGTGACACTGGCTGATGATATCACATCCTCCATGAGTATATAAGGAACTTCTTTGCAACCAGCCAGCACTTCAGCAATAGATCTCTTGGTACCCTTGTGATCAGTGCATGTTGCTATCCTTGTATTATTCTGTGTTCCTTGTCTTGTCCTAGCCTCCTCCATGTTCTATTCCTTGTCTGATTCTTTGCCTCTCTTTGTTCCTTGTCTTGCTTGTTCCCTACCTTGCCTTTCCTGTTGGGCTTGTCTGTCCTGTTTGTCTTGGACTGACTACTTGAATATTGACCCTGGCCTAGCCCAGCTCCTGACCTTCTGTTATCTGCTGCTTGCTTGACCCGTTCTGTATACTGCCTGTCCTGATCTCTGGCCTGTTACCCATTCTGCTTTCTGCTGCCTTCCATAACCCTTACTCAGATCGGACTCTTGCTGAGGATAGCCCTAGGGATCCACTTAAGTCCTGCCGTCCACAAGAAACCAAGGGCTTAAACTTCAGAAGAGGCAGCTGGTGTAGGTGAAGCTCCAGCTGGTCCTGCCTATGGTCTTCTCCGCCAGCTGCTGGCGTGGGCTAGTGAGCTTGTTCACTTGGTGGTGCCAAACACACTGCAGCAACAAGGATCCACTTCCTTTGAGAGTGTTACAAGTGTTTTTAGTAGGCCATGTTAACTCTGGCCTTAAGGGCCAAATATACTTCCCACCTTTCCTGACTAGATGTGGGTGGGAAAAATGACCTGTAGACGTTCCGCTAATGGGGGTAGGTTTGAAAATGCCCCATATATTTGTAAATATTTGCTAAAAGGAATTTGCCATTTAAAATTGGAGCAGTGGTCCTAGAAAAGTATTGGTGATACCTATAACTCTATAGCATGGTAAAGATATTTTCATTGAAGCAAATTGTGATTCAAGGAAATACTCATTTTGGAAGATTTACTATATCAGAGTTCAAAGTACAATTGTTGAAACTGACATTCTATATTTTGGTTTTATAGTGTTCAACAACCTGTGGCGTAGGTGCGAAAAAGAGAGAACTGAAATGTACTGAAAAGGGTATTCATGGAAAACTTGTCATTTCTCCCCACCGAAGATGCCGAAATATAAAGAAACCAAATATAGAATTGGAGCAGAGTTGTAATAATGGAGCCTGCCCGCTGCATAGAGCATACAGTGATGTATCTGGATGGCACTCTTCACCTTGGCAACAGGTGAAACAAAATGTTTCAATAGCTTATATTAGTAAAAAAAAAAAAAAAAAGGTGGATTTTCAAACTGTGCATGTGTAAAAATTGGCACTTGTGCACATAAAATAGCACATATATGAGTACATACTATTTTCAAAACTGCAACTTAGACATGTAAATCGGGGTCCATGAGTAACTTTGTGTGTCTAAGAAAGGAGCGTGCCAGGGGAGTTCCGGGACGGGGACAATATTTATGTGCATAAGTTGTTATTTAAACACCTGCCAATGTGCCGCATATATGTCTTTTACTTGTGCATGTATTCTTCTGATCAATATCTGGTGTAAGTGATTGTGAACATTTTTAAAGTGACTGGGTAGAGGCTCTGGAGCAATGGGGGGACTTAAGGCTGAGGAGCTAGGAGGGTCTTCACAAATTGAAGATGGACTGGGCAAATTGGTAGACTAAATAGTAAAACTGGTTATTAGAATAAGTTGGAAATTGCCAAATAAATGTGCGCAATTCATATACCCATGTAATTGCACTTCCTATTTTACAAGGATATCCATATACATTTTTATTACGTTAATTTGATGCTTTTACACGCGTATGTCAGGGAATTTAATAACATACATGCAACAAGGAATTAAGTAGCATCTTTCCCACTACTTAGCCAGTCAAAATGAGCTTATTTGGTACTTATCCAGCTATATTCTGATTTATTTGGCTAAGTAGCAATAGATCTACATATCCAGATAAGTACAAAAAGCACTACTTCTCTGTCTAAGTAGCACTTTTGGACTTATCTGGCTATGTGCCGCTACTTAATCAGATAAATCATCATTTATCTGGATAAGTCTGAATTTGCACGGCTATGGTTTTGGCATTTGTGCATGTATATATATACTTGGATTTTATAACCTTGCCACGTTGGTTATAAAATACAGTAGTAACTTGCGTGCAACCATTTACATGTGGAAATGAGTGGACATGAACACAGTTATGAAAATTACCCTCGGAGTGCGCCAAAAGTAATCTCTGTTAACCATTATGACAGTGCTGGAAGATTATGGATTGTGGAAGGATATTGCTAAACCAGTTCTTGAAAAGTCATAGGAGCTGGTGCATCCATTCTCTGGAGAACATTGTACCTGGCTCAGTATCAGAGTTTAGTGCAACAGGTAGAGCAATAGCAGCATGCGGCAAGGAGTCTCTTGGGAACACTGACATGGTTCATGTAGCCCATGGCAATATAAGTGAGGAAGATGTATGCAGCATATACTTAGACATGGTGTATTCAGTCCATGGAGAGCATGGATGAATATAAATATGCTTAACCAGTCCATGAAGAGCTCTGAGGAAGGCTAACGCCATCATGCTCAAGACATACTGCTACCAATTCATAGGGAGTAATTTATCATGGTGAAATAAATCTATACTGGTATAAAGACATTTTGATTTCGAGAAAGTAGGACAACAGACAAATACGTTTTGCAGTAGACTTTTTTTTTGCAAGAGAATTAGAGAGATGGGGAAAGAAGAGGAATAAAGGAGAGGAAAGTAAAATTAAATCTTGTACAGAAATTGTAGAGACTTATAGCACAATAATATATCCCTTCCTAGGGGTTCTGAGACATAAATCATAAAAGAGAAACAATCTGCTAGCCTCTATTTATCAGGAGAGCATTTGTGAGGAATGCATTTTTTAAAAGTGCTAAAATGTTCACAAGCTGTAGTTTGCAAATACTTGTAAGTATTTGTTAGCAGAAATGAATTTGGGAGTTGACCTTGGTGCTTAGCTAGAAAGACAGAATTTCAAATGAAATGGAGCAAGAGATAAGGGAAGGAAGAAGAACTCTGAGAGGAGACCTGGTCAAATGAAAAATGGGAATTGCTGGTCATTATTCAGAGACTTTGGTGGTAAATTAGCTTATCTAATACTGGAGGACATGACCGAGTGCAAAAATAAATAAATGAATAAACAAAGCAGAGGATAAGAATATGCAAGCCGAAAACCTTTATTTTGTTTGATTTCAGAATGGTTTACAGCCTAATTTTATTTTGTTGGGGGAGATTTCTTCTTTTTTTTGCTGGGAATAATATGTACCCTTCCCAAATAGTGCACACTATTCAGAAGTAGTGTGCATTATTTCCCGAAATGAAACAATTTTTTAAAAATATTTTTGCGGGATTTTGCTAATTTCTTTTGCAAACAAAATTAAACAAAACGGGTGTTTCATTGCAATTTTTTTTTTTTTTTGCACATCCCTAAAAGAGGAAAGCAAAATATAGTCTGGGAAGATAACATCAAAATACGGTTCCAGTCTGACAACAGGGGAGAGCTAAAGCTGAGCGTAGAGAGAATGGGTGCACCAGAGTTGCCAACCTGTGAAGTAAAGATAGCAGATGAGGATGATGAGGATGATGATGAGAGTTGTCTCACCATTTCTCTCTGCAGTGCACAGTGACATGCGGTGGAGGTGTACAAACCCGGACAGTCCAATGTCTTTGGCATGGCAGACCAGCGAGTACATGCTTGCTGCATCAGAAACCTGCAATATCAAGAGCCTGTAACACTAACTTCTGCAGTATTCCTGAGAAGAAAGGTGAGGCGTGACATCCTTTAGGGGCCTTCATGGGCATCATTTCTGCACCCAGGGCCGGTGCTAGCTTTTTTTTGTTGTCCTGTGTGAAAAATGACTGTGCTGCCCCCGATTCATTCGGTGTCTGTCCCGGGCCCATCAACTAAAGCCCAGCTCCGTCCTGCAATCTATATTTTTAAAAACTGACAAGCACCCCACCCCCACCCCAGAACTCATGGATAGGGAAGGGTATGAGGTACCCTAGGCAAACCTTACAGCCTTGCACACATGCCACCCTCTCCCCCCACATCCTTTAGACACACACAATTAAATTATACATTTATAACAAATTTTACAAGGAAAAGAACATTAAAAAGTACAGCTGTCTGAGGCAAAAATAACACAACATGCATATTATAGTTACATGCACTCCTGTGGTACCAACCAGAAAACTCTGCAAAAAAGACACTTAGAGCTCCTAAGAATTTGACTTTTTGTAATATGTATTGGATGTGAGCTTCGCCCTCAGAAAGCCATGAACAAACAGAATTACCATTACAATATAGTAAACCTCCCATACCAAAACAACTCTAACAATATTATCTATGAAACGCAAATACTGCACACATTACACCAGGCCCTAGAACACCAATAATAGCTCTTATTAGGAAACCAGGCTGCTATAGATCCCTTCACAGAAATTAAATTCCAGCAAAATACCTCACCTCGGTCACATGTGCAGAACACAAAGACACCCTGATCAAATCATCCGATGTACCTGAAGATTGGAAGATGGCCAATGTAACCCTGATATTTAAAAAGGGATCCAGGGGTGATCCGGGAAACCATAGACCGGTGAGCCTGACTTCAGTGCCGGGAAAAATCATGGAAACTGTTATAAAGAATAAAATCACAAGACATTTAGATAGACATGGGACACAGCCAGCATGGATTTACCCAAGGGAAGTCTTGCCTCACAAATCTACATTTTTTCGAAGGGGTGAATAAACATGTGGACAAAGGTGAACCGGTAGATGTGGTGTATTTGGATTTCCAGAAGGCATTCGACAAAGTCCCGCATGAGAGGCTTCTAAGAAAACTAAAATGTCATGGGGATAGGAGGCGATGTCCTTTTGTGGATTACAAGTTGGTTAAAAGACAGGAAACAGTTTTCACAGAGGAAAAAGGTACAGTGGAGTGCCTCAGGGATCTGTATTTGGACCGGTGCTTTTCAATATATTTATAAATGATCTGGAAAGGGGTACGACGAGTGAGGTGATCAGATTTGCAGATGACACAAAATTATGCAGAGTAGTTAAATCTCAAGTGGATTTTGATGAATTGCAGGAGGACCTTGTGAGACTGGAAGATTGGACTTCCAAATGGCAGGTGAAATTTAATGTGGAGAAGTGCAAAGTGATGCATATAGGGAAAAATAACCCTTGCTGTAATAACACAGTTTGGAGAAAAGACGACTGAGGGGGGATATGATAGAAGTATACAAAATTATGAAAGGACTTGAACAAGTTAATGTAAATTGGTTATTTACTCTCTCCGATAACAGAAGGACCAGGGGGCACTCCATGAAGTTAGCAAGTAGCTCATTTAAAATAAATTGAAGAAAATTATTTTTCACTCAGCACATAGTTAAGTTCTGGAATTCATTGCCAGAGGATGTGGTTACAGCAGCTAGTTTCACTGGGTTTAAAAATGGTTTGGATAAGTTCCTAGAGGAAAAATCCATAAACTGCTATTATGGTAATTAATAAGCAATAGTAGCTTGTGATTTATCTAATGTTTGGGTTCTTCCCAGGTACTTGTGACTTGGATTGGTCACTGTTGGAAACAGGATACTGGGCTTGATGGAGTCTTGTTCTGAACCAATATGGCATTTCTTATTTTCTTATGTTCCTATGTACAGTCTAAGGAGATCAGAAATTATAAACAGAAATGTGCGGAGAAGAATTGAACTGCAACCCACAACAAACCAGCCTGCATATGCAGAGCAACAATGGAAAAACAGAATCATTACAATTCATAAAATATTAAATAATAAAATCAAGAAATATAAAACATTAATCATAATAGTAAAGTCATATTCATAAAAAGAATATTTCAAACCAGTTAATGAATAGAATATCGAAAATTTCCCAGACACCTATAAAATATTTCGAAGCATCTGATGAACAAAAAATCCAATAATTAAAAATTGTTCTATTCCCTCCTAAAAAATATAAATATTTTAAAATAGGAGAATCTTCAAATTACACCCAATAATTAAAACTAATAAGAATTAAAAAAAATCTCCTGCTCTCCATACCTGTGGTCTTTGTCACCTTGAGGTTGTTATGGTTTGCGGGGGGTAGGGCTGCAAAAGTTTTATCTTCTCTCTCACACAAATGCACAATAACACATACATTCTCTCACATACTTCCTCTTTCTAACATACACAGACACATTATATGTGGGTGATTGTGTGTATGCATACCTGTGAGAGCCTATATGTGACACAAACACACAAGCACCCAGGCTGTCACACAGACACACACACACGTGTACACCCACTCACAGGCTCTCAGACATACACAGACTCTCAGTCACACACACTCTCACACTCACAGGCTCTCAGACAAACACAGACTCTCAGTCACACACATACTCACATGGCCTCTTGTTGTCTTCGCACCGTGGTGGGATGAGATCCAACATGGCCTACTGACCATATTGCTTAGGGGGGAGCGTAAGCTATGTGCGAGCATGCGCATGCATGCAAGTAAATGGAAGACAGGCTTCTCGTTTTCAGTTGCTGGCAGATTGAGAGCCAGCAGCCTGTTCTCTCCTCCTATGGCCGCTGGTGGGTTAGGCTCCACCAACAATCCGAAGCCTCTGCTGGCCTGCCAACCCCCCTTGGATGTGCCGCCCTGTGCAAATGCTCAGTATGCACACCCGGTTGTGCTAGGACTATCTGCACCCTTTCATAACAGAAAAAATAATTTTGTGAAAAACCTTTTTTTCCCCTACATTTCTAATTGTTTTCCTTTTTAGTTGTACAGAATTTCCTTTTAGTTGTACAGAATTTTGCATAGGCCGCCGGCGCGCGCAAAGCCCCGGGATGCGCGTAATTCCTGGGGCTTCGTAAAAGGGGCGGGAGGGGGTGTGTCGGCAGACCGGGGGTGTGTCCGGGGGGCGTGTCTGGGGTTAGGGGGCGGTCCGAGGAGGGTCCAGGGGCGTGGAGATGGTTCGGGGGCAGGCCGGGAGGGCGGTCCTGAGTCCCCTGGCACTGCGGCCTGTGCCGGGAGATGATGAGGTGGCGCGCGCAAGTTACGCCTGCCTCAAGCAGGCGTAATTTGTACATCAAAGGTAGGGGGGGATTTAGGTAGGGCTGGGGGGTGGGTTAGATAGGGGAAGGGAGGGGAAGGGTGGGGGGATGCGGAAGGAAAGTTCCCTCCGAGGCCGCTCTGATTTCGGCGGCCTTGGAGGGAACGGAGGCAGGCTGCGCGACTTGGCAAGCGCAGGCTGCCGATTTTGCGCAGCCTTGCGCGTGCCGGCGTACTTTTTTAAGATCTACCCCTTTGTGTGCAACATTCAGAAATGCAATATATTGGTGCACTGCACTATTTTTCGTCTAGCCTGCTTGTGCAAACTATCCCTGTGTATCCTGTGTGATTTTAAGATAGTTCTGGTTGTTAATGTAATATTCCAATCATTCTCAGTTTTACAGTCCTGCTTTTTTAATTATAGGAGAAGGGCTATAGTTGCATTTTTGTAAAATCTGGTCGGCAACTTCGCTGTTGCTCAAATTGTGGTTTTAATTGAGTGAATGTGTGAATGAGTGAGTGAGTTTTATGACACTGTTTATGTGATTTGGTGAAAAGTTTTGATAATAAAGATTTGTTCTCTCTTATGATTTATGTATTATATACCACCATTCCATGGGCAAATCACTAGTTCATAATGGTTTACAGGTAAAACGTTCATTATAAATGGAAGTAATACAATGGTAGACTTATAACATGAAAACAAAGCTAGATTATAGGGGTTTGTGAGGATGGGGTTATTGTTCAAAAATTATTTTGGTTATATTGATTTGCCTCAGGGTTCTGTCCTGGGTGCTTTCTCTTCTCACTGTATACTGTATACTAATTCCCTTGGTGCTCTGATTTCCTCTTATAATGACTCCCAGATTTACGTTTTTACACTAGAAAATTCACCAGAAATCCAATCTCGGATCTTGGCCCTCTCCTCTGACATGGCTGACTGGATGTTCTGCTATCACCTTAAACTCAATATGGCCAAGACAGTGCTCCTTATAGTTTCCCTCAAGCCCACCTCCCCTCTTCCTCCTTTATCTGTTTCTGTGGATATCATTGTCATCCACTTGGTCCCATCAGCTCATAACCTAGAAGTCATCGACTCCTCTCTCTTCTTCTCTACTCTTATCCAAAACTCTGCTAAAATGTGCCGCATAACATTGCCAAAATCCATCCCTTCCTTTCTAAACACACTACCGGAAACTTTATCCACTCTCTCATCTCCTCCCACTTAGAATATTGTAACCTGCTCCTCACAGGTCTCCCAGCAAGCCAGTTCTCTATCCACTGCAATCTGTTCTAAATGTAGCTGTGCAACTTATCTTTCGCCAAAGTCGCTCTATTGGCTTCCTATCCACTCTTGCATACAGTTCAAACTCCTCTTTCTCACCTACAAATTACTTCACTCTGCAGAACCTCATTACCTCTCCTCTTTAATCTGTCTCTAGTCTACACCCCTCCTCATGCACTTCGCTCATCGGACAAGTAACTCCTATCTGTGCCCTTCTCTACAGCCAATTCCCAACTCTGTACTTTCAACCTTGCTTGAAGTAGTCTTCCTGAACTGGTGTGTCATGCTCTCTCTCTCTCACTGTGTTAAAATCCTCATCTAAAGACCCACCTTTTTGAAGCTGCTTTTAAATCTTAGGATTGATTGTCTGCTTTTAACCTTATTAACATTATTTTCCTTTTTTAACCATTGTCTTGCTTTATGAAATGCCCCAGGTCCTGTATGTTTGTCTTATTAGATTGTAAGCTGTATTGAGCAGGGACTGTCTATTTTGTGTTTGTATAGTGCTGGGTATGTAATGTAGCACTATAGAAATGTTAAGTAGTAGTAGTAATAAGATGCACATTGATAATTCCTTCTGCTGTGATTGGACTTCTCTACATGGTTTATTCAAAACTATACAGAATCGATACATTAATTTTGATATAACCCACATGATCATCTAATCCTCCATGTGAGAAATACAGCAATAATAAAAAATAATTTACTGAAACAATGAGCATTGCTGTTGGGCACATTATAAACATTTTTTCCCTTTTCAGATGATCCATCATGCCTGGATCTCTTCATCTGGTGTCATTTGGTCCCAGAGCATGGCGTCTGCAACCACAAATTCTATGGCAAACAATGTTGCAAATCCTGCACAAAAAAGAACCTTCTCGTGATGATTTAGATTGGCTTTCCAGTGACGAGTCCCCTTTTAAAACTGCAAGGAGAATTGGTTTCTCAACAGAGGGCACTGTAAAGCAAGCCACTGGTGGATCAGATCCATGAAGTTATGCTAGATGAATATCTGAAGAATTTTGGTCAATACACAGCCGTGATGAATGTGTCCATGCCTCTCTGAACTGCATTATCTTGATGCATGAGAGATCATTCTATCTGTTGCTAGTCCACTGGAAATTGGCTTTTATTTTACTGTGGCTTAGCATGTACTGTTCAATATTTTGTTACACACTGTTTCTTTGGAAGAGAATGCAGTTTAGGTCAGCCTGATCTGTAAGGAATGGTTTCCTGTTGCGGCACAAGGTATTGAGGAGCACTTGAAAACAAGAAACAGCAGATTATTTGTTTTATATTTTTATTTCAATAAAATATCGTTATTTGCACTGTTAAAGGTTATAAACAAGAAACTGTAAAACACAAAATGGCCGTTTTTGTGCAATTTGGGTGAAACTAAACAAATCATATATAAAATCTTGAAATATGACAGTAAGATTTTCTTGATAGGAGATAGGAATCCAGATCTTCCTGCTTCAGAAAGAAACGTCATTCGCAAACGAGGATGGTTTGACTTGTACGTCACCAAAGACGGCATTTCCAAATGACTAATTTCAGGATCATGCAGGTCCCGAGAGTAAGGCTGCGCTAAGAAATAAATGGTGCTTTGTTTCACACTTGCTGCTGGAAAAGCAAGTTTTCAACATGCTGATTTTTTTTATTTTGAATGAAGAACTGACATTTTGCTTTGTGTAATCGCTTGAAAACAGTAGCCATCGACTTAAAAAAAAAAATGTGTCCCTCAAAACTGCTACGTGCAGAGCATATGGTGTTGCTATCCAGCATTGAAGCTCCAGGCTGTCTGTATGTGTGAAAAATAGATAAGAACTGCAGTTATATGAGCTTGACAAACACAATCTGAGCACATAAATGATGATTTGCTTTTGAAATAATTTATTAAATTCTGATAACAGATGTTAGTAGACAGACGGCCAGGGAGTACTAGAAAGGTCAATTTTCAGAAGCCATTTATCTGGGTAAATACAGATTTAGCAAGATAAATTGACTGCCTGATAATTGTCTATCCCATCCCTTACTTAGGGGATCGATAGTATGTGTAATTTTAGACAGAGGCATGTTTAGGTTGGGGAGGGGAAATAACAAAATGTGGATTACATGTTGTTTTCAAGAGAAAAAAAAGCATTCGCAGAAGAAAAATGGGTAACAATGATTGTAGGTATTTTCCCCTTGCACAGTTTTCAAAGGGACCTATGCTCACATGTTCCCTTTGAGAATCTGTACAAAGCACAAAGGTATAAAATTCCCCACATCCATGTGCCCAGTCTCAAAAATCGCCCCTATAATGGGTGGACAAAAACAAAAGAGAAATGTAGAGATAATACCTTTGTAAGGCTAATGGATAAATCTTGAGACTTAAGATCCTTTACACCAGTGTTTCTCAACCCTGTCCTGGAGCCACATTTAAGCAGCCTGGTTTTCAGGACAGACACAATGAGTATGCATGAGACAGGTGTGCATGCACTGGCTCTTCAATGCGTATAAATATATCCCACATATAGAGGTAGATTTTAAAAACATACGTGCGCGCGTACTTTTGTTCGCGCCACCGGCATTAATGAAAGTACACCGGATTTTATAAGGTACACACGTAGCCGCGCGTATCTTATAAAATCCGGGGTCGGCACACGCAAGGCTGCGCAAAATCGGCTGCCTGCGCGCACCGAGCCGCGCAGCCTGCCTCCGTTCCCTCTGAGGCCGCTCCGAAATCGAGCGGCCTCGGAGGGAACTTTCCTTCCACTTCCCCCAACCTTCCCCTCCCTTCCCCTATCTACCCCACCCCCCAGCCCTACCTAAATTCCCCCCTATCTTTTGTTGTGCAAGTTACGCCTGCTTGAAGCAGGCGTAACTTGCCCGCGCCGCCTCAGCATCCTCCGGGCACAGGCCGCAATGCCGGGGGACTCGGGACCACCCTCCCAGCCCGCCCCCGAACCGTCGCCATGCCCCTGGACCCGCCCCTGACCGCCCCCGGACACGCCCCCGGACACGCCCCCTCCTGCCCCTTTTATGAAGCCCCGGGACTTACGCTCGTCCCGGGGCTTTGCGCGTGCCGGCGGCCTATGCAAAATAGGCGCGCCGGCGCGTGTAAATCCAGCAGGATTTAGGCGCGCCAGCGCGTGTAAATCCAGCAGGATTTAGGCGCGCCGGCGCGTGTAAATCCAGCAGGATTTACACGCGCAGGGCTTTTAAAATCTAGCCCATATTTATTAGGGATATCCAAAAAAACAGACCGGTTAGGTGTGCCTCCAGGATAGAGGGTCAGAAGCCACTAGATATTCCTTGAGGGAAGGGTCCTTTGTAGCTTCAAAAAGCTTGCAATTTGAAATGTTCTCTAGCCTTATGGTGCAATTTTAAAACCCTGTGGAGAGCTTTCAGCTCTTCAGGTAGACCTGAAAGGTAATTTTGAAAAGGAACCCCCTCTATTACAAATTTTGGATTTTATAGCAGATGCAAAGTATGTGAGGCTCACATATACTTTTCCTTCCTGACTCTAATCCCGCTCCTTTTTTCTGTTGAGGGAAGGCCAATTTAGGCCCAGGGAAATCTATCCAATTAACTGCTTAGATATCTGATCAAAACTGTCCCCCTGGGGCTGAATTTTCAAAGCCGTATACGCACATAAAACCTGGCTTTATGCTTGTACGTGGATATTACAAAATAGGCCAAGGTGTGCTGTGTGTACAACCACACATGTAACACATTTACCCGCATACTTTTAGGCAAACTGGGGAGAAGTGTTCTTGGGAGGGGCACAGGTGGAAATTACGTGCATACTTTTTCAATTTAAAACGTATGGGGTAATTTTCAAAAGGATTTACTCACTTAAAAACTGGGTTTTACACTTGTAAATGCACTTTACGCATGTAAGTGGGCTTCTGAAAATTGCTACTATAGTATGTTATGTTTACGTGTGTAACTCCCTTGAAAATGACATGTGTGTAATTTAACCCACACAAGTTACACCATCTGAGAAGCAGGTGTAAGCATACAGGGCCAGGTATCCATGAATTCTACAGCAAACATATGCATGTCAATTTGCTTTGAAAATCTGAGGTAAAGTCTGCACATAAAGGGGTAACTTTCAAATCGGCAGGCAGGTGCACTTTGACACTTGTACGCCAGCACACACCCAGGCACACAGCCATTTTATAACTTGCGTGCACATATGCAGGCACATTATAAAATAGGCTGGGTGCATGTGCATGTGTGCACAATTTTAAGTATGTGCACACCCAGGCATGTAAATCAGGTTTCTACTGCGTAAGTCAGGGATATTTTAAAATCATGCCCACGCCATGACCAGTTTCACCAGTTCATCAACCAGTTTCCCCAGTGTTGAGCCATGTCCTCCCAACCCCCTGGTTTAATAGCCTGCATTCTCCCCAGTTACCCCCAGACCCTAGAAATCCTTCCGAAATGGCTGTTTTTCTTTTGGGGTTTTTTTTTTTAACAGTTACACCTCTTCCATAGCAGAAGTAAAGTTATGCACCAGAGGACCTGGGCACGCGCTGGGGCGCTAAGTATTTACACACACAGTTCTTGGCAACGCCCCAAAACACCCATGCCATGCCCAGACCACGACCCTTTTTGAAACTGCATGAGTTGTGTGTGCAGCGGGAGATACGTGTGCATCTGGGTGGCTTTTTAAATTCAGTCGACACGCGCAAGCCCTACATGTACACACATCCCCCAATCGATACACGCCGGGCTTTTAACATCGACCTCAAAAAGTATGCGCAGACTTTACCCAAACATGCAGACTTATAAAATTACCCTTGTAAAGGTTATTGCTACCAAACTATTTTGTTGGTTTTCTTTGAACTAATTTTATTGGAAACTATGCTTATGTACTTTTAGGAAATGTACATTCAAAAAAACTGTTTACAAAACCAAGGAAAGGAATTCTTGCAAGTTGATAGATACCGAGGCTTGCAATGCAATTCACAATGATTTAATTATATCGTAATAATGTCAAAGCCAGCGACATAATTATTAAAGAAAATAGGTTCAGATACATCAAGGTATTGAGTAGTTGTGCAGAGTTCTATTAGCCGAATAGTCAGATTGCTCCTGGAGATAACTGGAATGTTTGTAGGGTGTGATATTTTTTCTTGCACTAATAGAAAAAGGAACTCCACAATGCATAGCTTTCAAGAGCTCACAGGTGCCTTGTTCAGCTGTGAGACATCTGTTGGTTCAACAAAAAGATATCACTGTTCATGACAACTACAAAGTTATCAACCATCACTTTGGCTACCATGATGACTGTGTTGTGGGGGGTGCTATGCAGGCCCAGTACTTATTATGTACTAAATTTCCACAGTGTTTAGCATAGTACATTTTAAAGTTATCCAAAGAAAAGAAAGCAGATTAATATATTTTCCAAAACCAACATAGTTTAGACAGAGTTGTGTCTACTGTAATTTTCTGGGGAGTGGCTAAGCGGGACAGTTACCTAATTCTACCCAACCTCTTGTGATGAATGTAATTCAAGATCAGGGTATGGTTATCCAACTCAGCACTAATGCTAGACAGTGGTCAGTTCAAATTAGCAGTTCTATTTGTAGCAATTTGAATGAAAAAAAAAAAAGTGTATTATCTGATATTCAAGGAAACCCTGGTTAGTATCTCGGTCCTTCATCAGCATCAATCATTTTATAGTTCTTGCCTTTTTTTTCTAGATAAACTGCAAGTTTCTGTTTAATAATTGTTTAATTATTTGATGTAAAAATTAATTTATTAATTCATAGCTTTTCTGGTATATGTTATTACTTCTTAAGTAAGTCTCAGAAGTTAATAGTGACAGTGTCACGTAGCAGCCAACCTGGATGACAGTATAAAATAGCAAAGTGTGATATTTAATTTTTTTTTATGTTTTATAATAAACATACAGATTATTTCACTATAATTGGAATTGGAATATTGTAAAATTGTTGAATAAAGTATCAGACATATGAAGAAAGCATTAATTCTCTATACTTTATTCCATAGATTTAATTTATAATGTACATTTTCATACAGATTGGTGTATCACAGTATGTAGTTGCTATCAGTTTAGGATTGCATTTTCATATCCAATAAGCGTAAGCAGATTGTTTCGTCTCCAAAATATATGTTAGGGCTTTGAAGTTTAAATGTAAAATATTATCTATTATTATCCAAAATGCATGTGATTGCTGTACTCTTCTGAAGGTCTAGATTTCAAAAGTTTTTTTTCTCAGAAAGCATCCCTAGTGGCATTCATTCACATGCACCATAAAATGCGTCTGTGTTCAGCTTCTCTCTAGGGATCCATGGACCATAACACAAATGCTCCAAAACTTATTGGGATTTGCAGTAAACATTGCAGCCAAAAAAAGATATTGCTGTCTAATGTTGAGCTGCCATAATGTTACTTTTCTGATGTGGTAGTTCTGCTTGTACTATTGGTTGCACATATGTTACTTCTCTGAAAAACAGAAGGTAAAGGTGATTGGTTCTGATACAATTATTAGAGATGTGTATCGCAGCGTTTTTTAAAATTTCATTATACTTTTTGTTTCATTTTTATGTTGTTTTAGTGCACACTATTTTTTTTTAACACCCACTACAATCATTTAGAGGAGGGTCAGGAAGACGATTCTCTATCAGCAACGAGTACTCGAGTAGTGAGGAGACCTGTTGCAAAGGCAATGTTATGTTATGGAGCGAGGCCTGAGCTTAAATACACTGAAGAGTTTGACGTCATCATCCGGGGCCGTGGCCAGGTTCCCGCCGCATGCCCTTCAAAAGGATCAGCGAAGCGCGCGCGCCTAGGAAGGGGCATGGCATGGGTAGTGGTGTCTCTCCGCGGGCCACGCGGAGAGGCCCGACGAGCAATGGCACCTTGAGCTGAGTCGCTGGGAACTGTGGCGGACCGAGGTCGGAGCTGGTGGCCTACTGCTGCTAGCGAGGAGGAACCAGAAACTGGAGTCTGTATAGAAAGGTGAGAGGGTCGCGCCGCGGGTCTGCCGCGGATGGAATGCATAACATCTAAGATATCTAAGCTAAACAAACATGTGGATAAGGACGAGCCAGTTGGACACAGTTTAATCTGGATTTCCAAAAGGTAAAAAGTCATGGAAAAGGAGAATGTCCTATTGTGTATTGGTAATTGATTAAAAGATAGGTAAATAAAGCAAGATTACATGGTCAATTTTCCCAATGGAGAGTTGGAAACAGGCAAATACTGGAGCGCCCCAGGGATCGGTACTGAGACCAGTGTTGATTAACTTATTAATGATCTGGAAAAGGGTACAATGAGTGAGATGATCAAATCTGGAGATGGCAAAATTATTCAAAGTGGTAACATGAGCAGACTGAGGAATTGCAAGACTATCTTGTTAGACTTGGAATTGCACCTCAATGGCAGATGACATTTAATGTAGACAAGTGAAAACAGATGCACATAGGGAAAAAAGCCTCTGCTCACTGCCTCAGCCGTTCCTCACAGACTGAGGCGCGAAGCCGTTTACCCCTTATATCCTCCCCCCTCCACCAATCACTATCTCTGCATTCAAATATTCCTCTTCTATTGGCTAACTTTCCCCTTTCTCCCTTATGTCCCTTTGTTGACCTTTTCCTCTCCTCATTTAACCCCTACCGCTCCCTTTCCGTTACTAGCGTGGAGCTAGACAAGCTAACTCCACTTCATAATCCTAAGTAACAGTACACAGTTCTGGGTTCCATATTAGGAGTCACCCCTCTGGAAAAGGATCTAGGACTCATTATGAACAATATGTTAAAATCCTCAGCTCAGAGTGCAGCAGCAGTGAAAAATTAAAATAGAATATTCAAACATTCATAAAGGAATAGAGAATAAAACTTTGTATAGCTCTATGGTGTGACATCACCTTGAGTATTGGGTACAGTTCTGGTCGCCCCATCTCAAAAAACATAGCAGAATTAGAAAATGTTCAGAGAAGGAAAAAAAGGAGGAAGGAGATGGAATGGCTCCCTTATGAATCCCTCTTCTCCAGGCTAGGGCTTTTTCAGCTTGCAGAAGAGATGACTGAGATGGGATACATTAAAGTTTATAAAATGATAAGCAGTGTAGAACAGGTAAATAGGGAACAGTTATTTATCCTTTCAAATAGTACTAGACACTCCATGAAACTAACAGGTAGCAGATTTAAAACAAATCTGGTGAAAATGAGGGAGACAAAAAGTAATCAAGAAAGCAAAAAGTCAGGCAGAAGGAAGGCTTGCCAAAGGGGTAAAGCGAGGAGACAAAGCATTTTTCAGATACATCAGAAAAAGGAGAAAGGTACGAATTGCTATGGTGAAACAGAAAGGTGACAAGGATCAATGTGTGGAGAGAGATGAAGAAATGGCAGACATATTTAACAAATACTTCATTTCAGTGTTCACTAAAAAAGACCAAGGAGAAGCACTGTCGCCAATTAACAAGCCTGTGGAGGGGGGTGGAGTAGATGAAACTTCATTTGCATAAGAAAATGTATGGGAAGAGCTAGGAAAACTGAAAGTGGACAAAGCCGTGGGGCCTGATATTAGGGATGTGAATCGGGCTTCGGATGATTGAAAATATCATCGATATTTTCAAAATCGTTAGAAATCGGGGGCTCCCCCAAAACGATAGGAAAACCCCACGATATTGATCATGGGGGTTCTCTTATCAATTTGGGGGAGGGCGGGAAAAACAGCACAGAAAAATAACCCCTAAACCCACCCCGACCCTTTAAAACTAATCCCTTAGCTTCCCCCACCCTCCCGACACCCCCCAAAACTTTTTACAGTTACCTGGTGGTCCAGTGGGGGTCCCTGGAGCGATCTCCCGCTCCTGGGAGCGATCTCCCACTCCGGGCCATCCTCCCGCTCCCGGGCTGTCGGCTGCCACTAATCAAAATGGCGCCGATGGCCCTTTGCCCTTACCATGTGACAGGGTATCCGAGCCATTGGCCGGACCCTGTCACATGGTAGGAGCACTAGATGGCCGGCGCCATCTTGTGCTCCTACCATGTGACAGGGGCTGACCAATGGCACCGGTAACCCCTGTAACATAGTAAGGGCAAAGGCTATCGGTGCCATTTTGATTACTGGCAGCCGATGGCCCGAGTGCAGGAGATCACTTCCGGACCCCTGCAGGACCACCAGGGGCTTTTGGCAAGCCTTGGGGGACCCTCCTGACCCCCACAAGACTTGCCAAAAGTCCAGCGGGGGTCCGGGAGCGACCTCCTGCACTCGGATCGTTGGCTGCCAGTATTCAAAATGGCGCAGAAAGCCTTTGCCCCTACTATGTCACAGGGGCTACCGGTGCCATTGGTCAGCCCCTGTCACATGGTAGGAGCACAAGATGGCACCGGCCATCCAGTGCTCCTACCATGTGACAGGGTCCGGCCAATGGCACGGATACCCTTTCACATGGTAAGGGCAAAGGGCCATCGGCACCATTTTGATTAGTGGCAGCCGACGGCCCGGGAGCGGGAGGATGGCCCGGAGCGGGATATCACTCCCGGGACCCCCACTGGACCACCAGGTACCTGTAAAAAGTTTTTGGGAGGGTCGGGAGGGTGGGGGAAGCTAAGGGGTTAGTTTTAAAGGGTCGGGGTGGGTTTTTTGTTTATCGGCTCGGGTGCAGCCGATAAAACCACGATCGGGCCCGATGGAAAAAAACCCACATGTGAATCGGAACCGGAATCTGAACCGATTCCAGTTCCGATTCACATCTCTACCTGATATGGTTCATCCCAGGACACTGAGGGAGCTCAGAGATGTGCTGGCGAGTTCACTGCATGACCTGTTCAATAGATCCCTGGAAATGGGAGTGTGCTGAGTGATTGGAGAAGAGCGGTGGTGGTCCTGCTTCACAAGAGTGGGAGTAGAGAGGAAACTGGAAATTGCAGGCCAGTTAGCCTCACCTCAGTAGTGGGAAAATTAATGGAGATTCTGCTGAAGAAGAGGATAGTTAACTATCTACAGTCAGGAGGATTGCTGGACTCAAGGCAGCATGGATTCACTAGGGGAAGTCCTGTCTGACAAATCTAATTGATTTTTTTTTGATTGGGTGACTAAAGAATTGAATAGAGGAAGAACGCTTGATGTGATCTTCTTAGATTTGAGCAAAACTTTTGAGATGGTCCTGCCTAGGAGGCTTGTGAATAAAATGAGAAGCTTGGGAGTTATCTCCAAGGTGGTGACATGGATTACAATCTAATTGACGAATAGAAGACAGTGTGTGATGGTAAATGGAACCTACTCTGTGAGAATACAAGAGAGAATGGTGTTAAGCGGAGTGCCACAAGGATCGGTGTTGGGATCGATCCTGTTCAATATCTTTGTGAGCGACATTGTGGAAGTGATTAAAGGTAAAGTTTGTCTATATGCAGATGATACTAAGATCTGCAACAGAGTGGACACACTGGAAGGAGTAGAGAGCATGAGATGTGATTTAAAGAGGCTTGAACAGTGGTTGACGATATGGCAGCTGGGATTCAGTGCCAAGAGGTGCAGAGTCATGTATCTGGCGTGTGGTAATCTAAAAGAGCTGTATGTGATGGGGGATGAAGGGGATGCAACTCCATCATTCTCTCTGCTTCAACGGCAAGAGGTGATGGGAAATTGGACTCAAACAGCAACCAGCAAGACCCCTGGCTTGATGATCTGGGAGGCTGTTAGGTATGGAGGGAATTGTATGCCACGGCAGGTGCTGCCATGAGCTTGCTGGGCAGACTAGATGGACCATTTGGTCCTTTTGCGGATGACACTAAGATCTGCAACAGAGTGGACACGCTGGAAGGAGTGGAGAGAATGAGACGGGATTTAAGGAAGCTGGAAGAGTGGTCGAAGATATGGCAGCTGACATTCAATGCCAAGAAGTGCAAAGTCATGCATATGGGGAGTGGAAATCCGAATGAACTATATTCGATGGGGGGGGGGGGGGGGGGGGGGGGAAAGGCTGATGTGCACGGAGCAGGAGAGAGACCTTGGGGTGATAGTGTCTAATGATATGAAGTCTGCGAAACAATGCGACAAGGCGTTAGCAAAAGCCAGAAGAATGCTGGGATGCATAGAGAGAGGAATATCGAGTAAGAAAAGGGAAGTGATTTTCCCTTGTACAGATCCTTGGTGAGGCCACACCTGGAATACTGATGTCCATTGAATGATAAGGCTTTGGAAGATATATGTGCTATTTCATCCATGTAGGCTTGGCAGACGGGAGCTTGGAATATTCAGGAATGAAGCAGGGCCCTACCTGCAAGGATAGCCAGTGTAAGAATGGAGAAGGGTAAACTTGGTGCTGTACATATATCAGACATCAGTATTAATGCAGGTAGGTCTTCATCTTTATTGTGTAAGAAAGATAGCAGTTCTTTTCTATGACATTTGAAGCATATGAGACATGAAAGTGACTTAGTAGACTTGCAGCCGCAGCCAGCTTTAGGTGAATGCAGCTGCTACCTGAACATCTATATGACACTTCATATATGTTATAAAGCATGCTGGATCAGAAAGGGACACTTCGTATGTGCTCTTTGTCTCCCTATGCAATGCTTTTTTAAAAGGGATACATAAAATATTTTTCCCTATTTATATGACATCCCTGCCAGTGGCTTGGCTACACTCACATCTTAAGCTCTGGAGAGGTAAGTGATAAATGTTGACTTATACCTCTGTTTTATGGTCTGCCTTAAAGGGTGCAAAGTATAGATAGCAGAACCAAATAAATACACTGCTTTAAGAGGATGATAACAATTAGTTGACAAACTTGCATGGCAAACAACATATAGGGCTATGTGTGTGTCAGAGAATTATGGCTATAGGATATACTTAAAGGTTATTTACTTTTGTAGGAAATGAAACAGCATGCAGCAAATAAGATAGACACACACCTATATTGATTAATATAAAATATAACTTTTATCAAAATGTAAAATATTTCAATATTTTAAAAACTATGTACATTTAAAAAAAATAAGAAGGGATGGGGTGGGAAAAACTAGTGAGTATAATATGTACATAAAAAATGAATGGCCTAGGGTCCTTGGAAGGCCAGGTTCTGAAGCCTAGGTTGTTGATAGCAGTGATGGTGGCCTCAGGTCCTTTAGCTCAAGAGCTGCCATGTAGCTCTTTTGAGGTTTGGCTAGTTACTCCACCACTATGACCAGCATCCTGATGTCACTTCTGACCCCTTGCATTCCCTGCACCATCATCTGTATATCTTGGCCAAAAGCCTCCTGAGACATTGGCTCTTGGCCTGGAGCAGGTGCTCCTGCCACTGAGGCAGGTTCAACAGCTAATGGAAGCTCTCCTGAGGATGCAATGAGGTTTCCAGGAGGGTCTTAGCTTCCCTCAGCTAGCAATGGTTGACCAGCCTAAGAACTTACATCCTGAAGTCCTGGGGCAGAATGGGGAGAAGGCCCTACCAAGATGGGGAAAGGGATGCCAGCTGGTGCTGGCCTGGGTCTTCCTGTAGGGGGGGGATGGGTGGCTTTACTGCCACCGTTGGATGTCTGCAGCTTCCCAGTGGTGGCCATAAGTGTGTCAGCTGTAGGAGGCGCCAGATACTCTGCTGCCTCTTCCTCCTCGTTCTCTGAGCTGGTAGAATCTGTGAAGAAAGCAAACAGTATGCCATCATCTTGTAAGCTCCAGGGTGTGATGTGTGGCTGCATATGAGCTGTTAGATGGCATTGCATTAGTAGAAGAGATAGAGAAACCATTATCTGATAAGTAGTGGCAAGAACATAGGCCCTCTGACATATGGAAGTTTTAGTACTGTAGTATTTTTGAACAATAGTGCTTAGCTATTAAAAGGGGCATGGAGGTTGGCTCATTGTTTGGGTAGTTAATGTAGGCCTGTGGTCTATATAGCAAGCCATCAAGTACCAGAATGCAGCAGCTAGTGTGTGGGTGCTTCAAGGATGGTGAGTATTTACTTTCCAAGGTGAGCTTTGTTGGTGTAGGTTCTCACCCTCTCTTGAGTTAGATATTAGACCTATGGGTTTTATACAAGTTGTGCTTCATGACAATGCTGCCTAGGGAGCAGGCAAGGACAAAGTTATTGTACCTGAGGGTTTCTTGATATTCTAGGCAGATAAAGGGTCTGCTGATTGGCAGGGCAAGAGTGGGGCTGGTGATGGAAGCAGGAAATAGATCAACTATGTTGACATCTCCCTGATAGCCATATTATTAGCATACCTCTAGCCTCCTCCGTCTTGCACACAGCAGTTACAGCCACTTCTCATATTTCTGACACAGCTCGTAAGCCTTCTTCTTCAGGACCTCAATCGATGCAGAGAAATAGGAATACAATGTTTTGTGTTCAGTGCTGCAGATTCAGTGACCTTCCAGATTGCTATGTTTACATGTTTTCAAAGGCAGTCTTGAATCAGTAGCATGGATCTTTGCTCTCCCTTCATGCAGCTAGATGTGGTGTTCTGCCATAAGACCAAAACGTTCACCAACACAGGGACAATTTCTGTTCCCTGTACGTACCCGGAGCAGACCAGACCGTGGGTTGAGCCTCCTATCCAGCAGATGGAGACAGATCAAAACTGAAAGGGTATCCTATATCAGGACAGAGCCTTCCCCTGCATCCCTTCAGTATTAGTCTGTCTCCAGCAGAGGCAGGCAGCTGAACCTGCGGTTCCCCTTCTTATCACCTTATCTTTGTTCCTGAAGGGAGTTTATTCTTTTCTTTACTGGATCAAGCAAGTATTAACTCTTGTCTATATTAAAAAAAAAAAAAAAAAAAAATTCATTTGGAAGATTTTCTGTATTTTTCTAGGAGACAGTCCTGCCTCCTCGCTCTGCTAGGGGCCTAGGGGGGCTTTGCCCCTTGAAATATTCAGCCTAGGCTTCCATTCCTGGTGGCCTCGGGAGTGTCAGCCCGTAAGGCTTCGGTTTCCCAAGTCCTTTCTTTTCTACAGAGCGGCCTCTCCAAGGGTTTGTCTCAACTCCTTGCGGGTGCAGGTCTCCGCTCTCAGCTCTCTCTTAGGCAACATTGACGGTTACTCAGTTGCGGCTCATCCGGATGTCGTTCGCTTCCTCAAGGGGGCCAAACATTTGAAGCCGCCAGTACAGGCAACTTGTCCCTCGTGGAGTCTTAACCTGGTTCTTCACGTTCTCTGCGAAGTTCCCTTCAAACCCCTAAGGAGGGCTATGCTTAAGGATTTGACCCTTGAATTGGGTGCATTTGGTTCGGTATTACAAAGGCATAAAAAAAAGTTTAAATAGTATGCCAATGTGTCCTACGTCTCATTCAATGAACGGGAATCAATGATTAAAAAACTCTACCATTACAGGCTCAAAGTGGTAGACTGCCCAAAGCTTTGAATAAGCTACAGTTGCTATATTTAGCATTTTATGAGATTCCCGCTCATCTTACAAAATATATATTGAAAAAATTAAACTATTTAAGTTCCCATATATATATGATGTTATTTTGTTGAACTAGTACATCTTCCAGCTTCACTGAGATTTGTTTCAGTTCCTCTGAATCATCACCTTTGAATATCATTGTTGCCATGGGTGTATCTCTTACATCTTCCTCAGTGAATACTGAAGTAAATAATTCATTTAGTCTCTCTGCTGTGGATTTGTCATCCCTAAGTGCCCCTTCTACTTCTTGATCATCTAATGGTCCAACTGACTCCCTCGCAGGCTTTTTAACTTGAATGGCATATAAGCCAGTAAAAGCTTCTATATAAATGCCTATTGCCGCTTGCTCTACCAGTAGGCCACATTGGCCCTCCTTGCATAGTCCCCTATACACCAGCACAAAAGCCCCCTCAATTGACCCCTAACCCTCCCCCAACACTCTCACCCCATTACCCCCTATTACCTCACCCCAATTACCCTAACCCACCACTAATACCACCCTAATTGCCCCCAAACACACCCTAACATCCCCACCATCAGTTGCTCCCAAACCTACCACTAGCATCCCCATCACGATCTCCATCCCCAGCTCCTTCCCCTACCACCAACCACCTTTTTAGAACTTACCCCACAGTGGTAGGATGCATCTTTATTATATTCTACTTGGAGTCCCTTGCAGGCCTACCTCATCCACTGAAAATGTCTTTGAACCCCCAGTGATAGGGAACAGTAGCTCCTCATTTTCTACCATCAGGGACACCAATTGTGCCATGCCTTTGATGGTGAAGTTTGCGTGTCTTGCTAGGGCAGGTCATCTTGAAATGACTGCACTCCAGAGGAATCTAAAGTTTGCATAAATTACAAAAAAAAAAAAAAAAAATGGGGTCAATTTTAAAGCTCTAATTAAGGAGCAGACTGGGAGGGAACTTTCCTACTCCCTTACCTAACCTTCCTCCCTCTTCCTCTCTCCTCCCTGCCCCCTAAACCTAACCTAACTATCCCCAAATTTTTTATTTTTTGCATTACTGGTCCTCTGGAGCAGACGTAATCTCGGTGGTGCCAGTCAGCTGCTGGCATGAGCTTCCTTGGGACAGCATCGAATGGCCCTGTCCTGCCAGCCCCTTTGGAGAGGCCTGGCACTTTGGTGCGTTCCAGGGTTTATGTGAGTGGCGGGGGCCGTTGCAAAATGCGCGTGGCGCATGCATGGCCCAGCCAGGCGCGCAAACCCCAAAATGTACGCGCATAGCCAATTTAAAATGTACTTGAATATGCGCCTATGTGCGTTTTGCGTGGACATGCACACAAAGATTTGTGCATATGTTTGCACAAATGTAGCCATTTCTGCAAAAAAAATATGCATGTAGGGCACATTTGTGCACGTTTTCTTGAAGAGATACGCTTGATTTTTAATCTGTGCATATGTGCACAGAAAGATTATAAAATACTAGTGTACATATATGCAAGTCCATTTACACACACACACACACACACACATGGGCTCGTGTGCATTTTTCTGAAAGGTATCCTACCTACTTGTTATGCCTTCTTCCTCAAGCTGCAACACTTAGTTTTAAAATCAGATTTGCTCTTGTTTCTTTGCTTTAATATGGATCATACATATATAAAAAAATATGTTTCATATACAAGGGTTAAGTTCACTCTTTCTTGACTAAGATATATTCCACACCAATTAACATATCTTGAGCTTTTTTTTTTCTTTCAAATCACTGAGGGTAGGGATGTGCTGCCATTACAAATGAATATAGAGGGATTTTAATGAGATTATATTATAGATTTTGTTCAAGAATAAGCCACTCTGGGTATGGATGAATAATTTTCAGAAAAACTGGGCCAAATGTCATATCTCCTTCCATAAAGTTGGTCGGATACCTGACTCCTGCGTAGTAAGCCTGTCTTAAATGCACCAGTGGCTACCCAATATCATGAACAGAATGACTGTGACCTTCTGGCTAAATAAACTAAATGAAACAGTAGCTTGGGTCTCCTGCATTTCAAGGATGCACATGCTATGACTGAGATAACTAAGAGGGTTGTTTGAAATGTCTAAAAAATATGTAACAAAACCTCTTGTGTTCTGTTAGATAATATTTGTTTCACTCTTGGCTAACTCAAAATGGTTTTCTTCCTCATCGCTAGGCAAATGCATTGGCTCAGATGTTTTATTTGTTTCAGGGCCAGAAAAAAGCTATACCTATTTTTGATGAACCATTAAAGATAAATCCTTTCCAATAAAATCATGAATTATTTAATGAGATTTTTTATAAGCACAAAGTATGAAAAAGCCTTTTGGTTGGCAAAGTACTCTTTTGTTTTGTTTTTAAATAGGTACTTTTGCTGTTATTTCATCGCAGAATGGTAAGAACATAAGAACATGCCAAGGGTCCATCAAGCCCAGCATCCTGTTTCTAGCAGAGGCCAAACCAGGCCATAAGAACCTGGCAAGCACCCAAAAACTAAGTCTATTCCATGCTTCTGATGACAGTAATAGCAGTGGCTATTTTCTAAGTCATCTTAATTAATAGCAGGTAATGGACTTCTCCTCCAAGAACTTATCCAATCCTTTTTTAAACACAGCTACAGTAACTGCACTAACCACATCCTCTGGCAACAAATTCCAGAGTTTCAGTTTAATTGTGCGTTGAGTGAAAAAGAACTTTCTCCGATTAGTTTTAAATGTGCCCCATGCTAACTTCATGAAGTGCCCCCAGTCCTTCTGGTTTATGATTCTGACCACTCATAGCGAAATAACAGTATTAACATAGAACATAATGGCAGATAAAGACCGTGCAGCCCATCCACATTAACATATTCATGGCTTATAGCACTATTGTTCTGCCCAGCTCTGTACAAGATAATCAATAAGGTTGCAATGTTAGTATTTAATGTGTTTTTAATGAGACCTAGAGATCTTCGCTAACACAATAAATTGCAGTAGTGTTGCCAATATACTCAGGGAGACCACCTGGCTTTTCCTTGTTCCCTCCGAGGCCGCTCCGAAATCGGAGCGGCCTCGGAGGGAACTTTCCTTTCCCTACCCCCCCCCAACCTACCCCTCCCTTCCCCTACCCTGTTTCGCCCCTCAGCCCGAAACCCCACCGCACCTTTGTCTACGAAGTTTCTCCTGCACAGCCGTGCGCATGTTATAAAATCAGGGATCAGCGCACGCAAGGGGGTGCACACTAGTGCACCTTGCGCGCACCGAGCCCTCGGGGAGACCAACTGGCTTTCCCCATTCCCCCCCCCCCACCTTCCCCTCCCTTCCCCTACCTGTCCAGCTCCCCAGCCCGAAAAAAAACCTGATATCTTTATCTCATGCCTGCCAGAGGCAGGCGTAACTTGTGCGCGCCAGCCAACTGCCGGCGAGCGATCCCCCGGCACAGAGTCCTCGGCCATGTCTCCAGCCCCCACCCCGACCTGTCCACCCCACCTCCGTCCCACCCCCTGCCCGCCCATTCAGGAAAGCCCCGGGACTTACATGTGTCCCGGGCTTTGCATGCGTCGCAGGGCCTTTATAAAATAGGCCCGGCTTGTGCAGGTCCGGTTATGCGCGTAAATCCTTTGGATTTACGTGCGTAACCCTTTTAAAATCCGCCCCAAACTTCTCTTTGCTGCTTGAGCTTCTGACGACCTATTTAAAACAAAGCACACAAATATACTAAATAATATACCCCATTAGTTTTCTTCTCCCCAATACTTTTAAGATTTAAGCATTTCTCCAAGCAGTACTTGCTGATTCTTTTCAGCCACCAGCAAGGTGATCCTCTCCTCTCAGTGCTCCCACCATACAGTGCTCCTCCATACATACACACACACAGGCTCTTTCTCACACGCATTCCCTCACAAACAAGCTTTCTCTCACACAGGATCCCACTCTCATAAGCTCTCTTTCATGTGAAGGCTCTCACTCTCACATGCTCTTTCTCACACACAAACTCCCATTCCCATATACACACGCAAGCTCTTACTCTTACATGCTCTCATTCACACATAGGCTCCCACTCCCACACAAACGCTCTAACACGCATGTTCCAGTTCTCACAAACACACTCACAGACTCTCACATGCTGTCCTACACACAGGCTCCCATTCCACCTCAGGCACACACAGGCTTTCACTCTTACATACTCTTTCACACACACAGACACACAGGCTCTCACATGCAGGTTCCCACTCCCATACATACATACACACACACAGGCTCTCACTGTCTTCACTTAGACTAATTTTTTCTCTTTCTACACACACACACACACACACACACACACACGCGCTCTCACTCTCACTTGCTGTCTCTCACATGCAGGCTCCCATTCTCCACCATAGACATACACATTCTCTCACACATCTTCATATTGCTACACAAACACAAAAGCTTTCACATGCTCTTTCTCACATGCAGGCTCCCTCTCCCATACCTACGTACACATACACACACACACGCTCTCATTCTCTCACATACCCATACACTCTCTCACAGCCACACACAGGCTCTCAGTCCCACTTGCTTTCTCTCTTTCTTAAAAACACATACAGGCTCTCACACCCACATGTTCTTACTTTCTCTCTCTCTCTCTCTCTCACACACACACACACACACACATACACACACCCACACACATACTCTCAGACAGGCTCCCATTCACATTCCCCTCCAAGCAGGCCCCTAGTCACACATACATACACACCCAGGTAGATACCATTCTCATTACACACACACACCCATACCCAGGCAGGTTACATTCACACACACCCAGGCAGCTTACCATTCTCTGTCTCACACACACACCCAGGCAGGCTACCATTCATACACACACACACTGAAACCCAGGCAGGTTCCCTTTCACTCACATACACAAAGACAAACACAAGCACACTCCCCATCAGGTCCAGAAGGCCACTAGTGGCAGAGAAGAAGAGCAGGCCAGGAATGCCACTGGCAGCCAAGAAGAGGAAGGAACCTGTTCTCCCACTGCTCCTTGTGTGGCTTTCCAATGGTATTCAAAACTCATGGGGTTAGCATATCCTCTATGCTGGTCTCATGATGCACGAGATCAGTATATACTGGCTGCAGGTAGTTTGAAGACCAGCACATAAAGAAGCAGGTTAATGGACGTCTTCCTCTTCTTGGCTACCAGCAGCCTTCCAGGCCTAATACTCTTCTTGGCTATCGGCAGCCTCAAAGACCTTTTCTTTCTTCAGCTGTCTGCAAAATGGTGTCCACCATTGGCTTCCCGAGCCTCTTCCTGTTCTCAGCTGCCAGCAAGATGGGCTCTGCCAGTGTCTTCCCAGGCGTCTTCCTCCTCACGGTTACTGCTCTCCTGGATGTGCACGCAGTTGGTGGTGCATAGCACATCCCGTTTCCAAGTTGGTGGTGCCTGTGCATCACTGTATGCTATGGACGCTACGCTCATGTTTCCAGCTGTTCATTTCTCCCATGTGTCCCTCTTGTCATGCCTCCTTATTCATAACTTCCCCTACTTTACTGTATCCCACAAGATGCAGAATACATACATTTCATGCTGCTGTCATGTTGAAGAAAGTGGCAGCCTCTTTTTAATTTTATATTTAATAATATTTTGCACATATGCACATCTGAGACAGAAATACATGATGGAAGATATAGAAGAATCAGGGGAAAAAACACAAAAAATCTTAAACTTCATACCATTATTATTATTATTTATTTATTTGTTATTTATTTGACTTGATTTATAGCCATTTCTTACTCCAGTAAATCAAGGCAATTTACAATAAAAGCATAGAAAATTAAGCAGCTTACTAATAGGCAATAAAAAACTACTGTACAGATCACTACTGAACAGATCATTATCATTTAGGGTCTCGATCATCAGAAGGGGGAGGGCTGGCATACAGAATATAATGTAAAACCAAATACATATTATGTTATTCTAACATTACACACTGATCAACCATTAAAATATTTGCAGGAACAGGAGAATGTTCCTTCAAAAACACTAATTTAAATGCTTCATACAAGTTGAAACAAACTCCTTGATATTTCAGAATATATTTTGAGGGAAATTTCAGAAAAGTCTGTACCGATTATAACAGCCTCCTGTCACATACTCAGGAAGGCCTTGTGTGTTTTTGATTCACATTTGAAAAATCAGGAAACACATGATAGAAAAGAAATATCTTTACATTTAAAGAACAGTTTAAGAACCCATTTCCTATCAGACTAGAGAACAAATATTGCCACCATAGTAGCTCTAGGAATTGCAATCAAATTATTGCTTTACCCAAGGCAAGTTTTGCCTCACAAATCTGCTTCACTTTTTTGAAGGAGTTAATAAACATGTGGATAAAGGTGAACCGGTAGATGTAGTGTACTTGGATTTTCAGAAGGCGAGTGACAAAGTTCCTCATGAGAGGCTTCTAGGAAAAGTAAAAAGTCATGGGTTAAGGTGGCAATGTCCTTTCATGGATTACAAACTGGCTAAAAGACAGGAAACAGAGAGTAAGATTAAATGGACAATTTTCTCAGTGGAAGGGAGTGGGCAGTGGAGTGCCTCAGGGATCTGTATTGGGATCCGTACTTTTCAATATATTTATAAATGATCTGGAAAGAAATACGATGAGTGAGGTAATCATATTTGCAGATGATACAAAATTGTTCAGAGTAGTTAAATCACAAGCAGATTGTGATAAATTGCAGAAAGACCTTGTGAGACTGAAAAATTGGGCATCCAAATGGCAGATGAAATTTAATGTGGATAAGTGCAAGGTGATGCATATAGGGAAAAATAACCCATGCTATAGTTACACAATGTTAGGTTCCATATTAGGTGCTATTACCCAAGAAAGAGATCTAGGCGTCATAGTGAATAACACATTGAAATCATCAGTTCAGTGTGCTGCGGCAGTCAAAAAAGCAAACAGAATGTTGGGAATTATTAGAAAGGGAATGGTGAATAAAACAGAAAATGTCATAATGCCTCTGTATCGCTCCATGGTGAGACCGCACCTTGAATACTGTGTACAATTCTGGTCGCCGCATCTCAAAAAAGATATAATTGCGATGGAGAAGGTATAGAGAAGGGCTACTAAAGTGATAAGGGAATGGAACAGCTCCCCTATGAGGAAAGACTAAAGAGGTTAGGAATTTTCAGCTTGGAAAAGAGACGACTGAGGGGGGGATATGATAGAGATGTTTAAAATCATGAGAGGTCTAGAACGGGTAGATGTGAATCAGTTATTTACTCTTTCGGACAATAGAAAGCCTAGGGGGCACTCCATGAAGTTAGCATGTGGCACATTTAAAACTAATCGGAGAAAGTTCTTTTTTACTCAACACACAATTAAACTCTGGAATTTGTTGCCAGAGGATGTGGTTAGTGCAGTTAGCATAGCTGTGTTTAAAAAAGGATTGGATAAGTTCTTGGAGGAGAAGTCCATTACCTGCTATTAAGTTCACTTAGAGAATTTCATTTGAAGGGAGCTAAACAGTAAGGGAGCTATATAGTAAGATCCTCCAGCAGCATAGCCTTCTGTGGAATATATAATACATCAGAAAAGCATTTTTTTCCATATATCAGTCATAGACATCTGTTCACCTCTGGGGAAATTAATCCTGGTAGCCTTCTTCAATCTCTTCAGTTTTTTCTTAAATATAATGTTATCTTTAATCCACACCACATCAGAATTCTGAAGAGAAGAAAAATTGGCTTCTAGTCCCTCCAAAGGAGAGATTCTAGTACCAGTAATAACCTTGTGGTCTTGAAACTTTGAAAAAGAAGCACTTGAGATGGAAAAAGATTGATTTATGTTAAATGAATTTAAAGCCTCTATTCAAAGAGCATTCTCCATGTCTTCTGCAAAGTGACTTTCTGCAGGGCCTTGGCTGTTACCTACTGTTGGCATTGGGACGTCACTTCTAAGGCTCGATGATGGGGCATGAGTTCCTCTGGATCCAGTGCTGTCAATTTTGGACAAATGCTGTTCCCCCAAAGCCTCATAGTTTGGGACCAATAACTCTCACCAGATGCCAGCAATTTGGACCTTCACACCACCAGCCTTCATACACCTATGTGGGATTACTTGTTCTCAAAGTCCCAGATGTCTCATGAGAGCTGACACCTGAACAGAGAGCAATGTCTCAGAAGTCGTTGGTGGCTGAGGTAGTATACACTTCAATGAGCTCACTGAGACCTTGAAACCTGAAGATTTCACCTTCATCTCTTCCATCCCATGATCTTCTGATTTTCCTCCTAAAGTCTGAGCAGATTTTGATTGCTGGACAAATGAGTCAGTAAATCCCATCTCCAGGGCAACAAACTCAAAAGGTTAATCTCTCCTTTCCCCCTTCTAATTTACCATGATGGAGCCTGATTCATCACTGCACTAAGGAAACTTCAGCAGTACTTAATGGGGGCAGCAGCTGCCCCCTTTTTTATGTTGTGGCAGCCTCTATTATATTTTTTATTATTTTTTATTTGGTTAAATTTTTATGCTTGTTTCTACTTTGTATGCTTTTAGCCGTCTTTTATTTTTCATTTTATATGCTTTTTACTCTGTATGCCTCTTATTTGTTTTTTATTTATTCTTTTATTCTTTTTATCATTTTTATTTTGCAACTGTAATGTTTATTGTTATAACTTTGTACACCGTTAAGATTGTCCCCACAGATTGATGGTTTATAAAAACAAAAAATAAATAAACAAATAAATAAATGTTGCTTACCCTACCAAGAGGCTTTATGCAGTATATAAACCATACATAAAATCCAGAACAAACTGTTAATATCAGAAACTAACCAACCGCAAGACAAAATAATTACATCTAGCCAATGGGAACAAAATAGACAATACATTAATGAACTTAGAAAGTAATCAAATATACAATCACATCTTACATTAGATCACATCATAAAGCCCAACAACATGAAAATGAAATAAAATCATCCAATTAGGATCATAAAAATAAAATACATGAAACTAGATGGTCCACAGGTAAAGAACACAAATAGTGAGGGTAATAGTGGCAAAATAATGTGAGATCTGTTTCTTGGGATTGAGGTGGGGAGGTATAATTGTAGAATGAGAAAAAGATTATCATCTGTAGGATAATGTTGTGTGAAAAGTACCTAGGAGAAAATACAGTGGCCACAAGCTGATGAAGAAAGTTGGTCATTTCATATTTCTTAGTGTGAAAACTATGAAGTCATATGTTTAGAAGCAATTGCACAGGGTGTTGAGGCTCCAAGGCCTCTTTTCCTTTAAAATAACAACGGTATTTGGGGATTAAAGTGGTCTTGAATGTTTCTCGGACATCATCCATCGTCTGTACAATAAAAAGAACCTGCAAATTATCCAGTTTCCTCCAGGACCAATATGGCTTCTAGAATCTTCATATATATTACTGCATGTGTGCTAGACGCTGAACAGACTTGAGCTCAGCAACAGTCTTCTGATTTACATGCCAGTGTCACAGGCAGAAAATGTGAAAAGTGCCTCTATTTTTCCCAAGGTGGGAACAACTCATTTTCAGCTTCCTGAGAAAGAGACATTCATTATCTCAAAAGACTTTATCATTAAACATCTGCTAACCTTATCAAGGAGTTCTCTCTTACCAAGTACTTTGTTGTCTTACCTTTACTAATAAATAGTGATTTGGTCCATCTTTAGTACTAGAGGATTTTAAATTAAGATCACACTCTACTGTCTGTTCAGAAATTTGCATCCAGTTTTAAATTGTATGCATACAAATATGATAAGAAACATAAATGTTGTTATGCTACCATCTACTGGTGAAAATACAGTTTGCAATAAGCCTGGTAAGTGCATTCATGGTATTCTGTTGAACTAAAAGACCAAGGAGTACATTTTAAAAGGGCTGTGTGGGCTTTCATGTGCGCCTGGTTCCCCGTGTGCGCACCTGGATGCGTTGATTTTATAACATGCGTGCGTCGCCACACACATGCTATAAAATGCGATACCCATGCACATGCATGCCCAATTTCCTCCCTTTTCCCCCTTTCCATTAGGCGCTGTCCCGGGGAAGCACGCACCGGCTGCTGGCCAGCACATGTAACGTTCACCGGCTCGGAGGAGCGGGTGAGTTAAAAACCAAAAAGTTCTAGGGTAGGTATGTAGAGGTTAGGGGTCAGGGAGAAGGGAAAGGGTAGGAACGTTAGGTAGGGGTATAGGGAACTGGGAATGTGCCGATCACTTCACCACTCATATTTTTCTAAAATTCCCTCTCCCCACATACGTGACTGGTCACCTGCCCACACATGCATACAGATATTGAAATCCGGCATGCATGTGCACGCATGTTATAAAATAGCCGCATCCATGTGCGCATGACAGGAACCACACACACATGGACGCATGCACATGGGTTTGAAATTTGACCTCAAAGTCTTTACTATTAAACACTGATGGTGAATATCACAAAACTCAAACTGCAGCACCACAGAAACCTCTCTTCAGTTCCTTTACAGTCTCTTCCCTCTATCTGTGCAGGACATACATATATCAGGGCAAGGGAGACACTCAGTCTCTTGGATTAAATGAAGCCTAGCTATCAGATGGGCAAGGTATTTAGCATGGTCAAAACCCCTTCCAAGCTAATAAAAATAGCAAAGTCTATGGCACGGAGAGTAAATCCTCTTTCTCTCCCCCAGTGTGATAAACACTGGATGGGTGTCCCCAGTGATGTTGTTTCCTTTACTCAGTGTTAGCAGATCTTCAGGATCTCCTGGATCTTACACGTACTCTGGATCCTTGATGTGAGGGACCCTCTTTCAAACAAGCAGTTCTCTTGCTTCTAGCAGGAAGGAAGGGGCAGCTAAAACCTTCCTCCTAACAAAACAGATTGGGGTAGATTTTAAAAGGAGCGCACATGGCGTACATGTGCTTGTGCTAACAAGCGCACATGTACATCTGATTTTATAACTTGCACGCGCAAGTTAAAATCAGGGGTTGGCGCGTGCAAGAGGGTGCGCAATTGTGCACCTTGCACGCGCCGAGCCGTGTTGCCTTCCCCGTTCCCATCCCCCTAACCTGACCTTGCCATCCCTTCCCCTAACCTTTCCTCCCCCTAGCCCTACTCTAGCACCCCCCAAAATTTTTATTTTACCTGTTGTGCCTGCCGGCACGCGATCCTCCAACACAGTGGCAATGGCCGCTCTGTCAGAGGCCTCTGGCCCTGCCCCGCCCCCTCCCCGTCCCCTCCCCGCCCCTTTTGTAAAGCCCCAGGACTTACAGGCATCCCGGGGCTTTATGCGCGTCGCGGGGCCTTTTTAAAATAGGCCCGGCGCGCGTAACCCTTTTAAAATCCGGCCCATTCTTTCCCCAAAAACTGATATTAACACCAGAGTTGTTCCTTGCATTGGGTCACTGTCACCTCCTTCCTCACTGAGGTTACAGAGGGCATGTCTTCCCAAGAACAAGGTTCCCCAATCCTTGAACCTAAGAAAGGCCTAGATGTCTCACAAGACTCCTACCACAAAAAATCTCAAAACCCTCAAAAGCAAGTCAGAGGTATATCCCAACCACCTAGTGACCCTCCCGACCCTGGTCAGGACCAACAGCCAGTTAGCCTGCCTTTACTGACTGGGCCTGTAAAACAACAAAAGGTAAACTCCTAACACTTCTGCACTCTATGCTAAAAGAGAGGGACTGCCTCCTGAACTCACTGTGAAGAGTTCCTAAACAGACTTCCAAGGGGTCGGCCATTCCAGACTCCACAGAAGGAGGAGCTGTATTTGAATGTTAGCTCCCTCCATTCTAACCTATTCTCTCTCCAGCTAAAACAGAAACTCAATCAGGTCTTAATGGTGATGTGACCATAGAGTCCATCACATGAATCATTATTGCTTACGCTCACAGATTTTTTGCATTGGGAATTAGATCGTGGGAAAATGGGAGTTTTAATACAGTTGGGCCTAACCGTGGCATTTGAAACCGTACATCACAGAGCGTTATTGGAGCAGATATGAGCTATTGGCCATATTGGCACTGTACTTGCATGGTGTATATCCTTTTTGCAGGATCATCAACACCAGGTGCAAGTTGGTAATTCTTTCTCTGAGTGGAAAAAAAGTAAATACAGGAATACCTCAGGGCTCACCTATCTTCAGTGCCTTTCAATATATATTTGCTGCTCTTGTGTGTGCTAAAATCATTGGGAGTAGTATTCTAATTCTACACTGTTATTATACAATTTTATATTCCTTGCAAAGATTGAAAATTCCCTGAATTAGAGTTTCAAATAATTATGCAGTCAATTGATCAATGGTTAAAATGTAACTATTTAACCTTAAATATTGCAAAAACGTCATAGTTATTGATTGAGAAAATACCTCCCTTGGATATATGTGTGAATTATGTCTTAATTTTGAAGCAGGTAATCTTGGGATGGCAATTACCGGCAATGCTTAGACAACAGATTTCCCACACAGTATATAAAGCATTTTTTAATATTTAAATTGTTGGTGCTCTTAAAGTCATTTTTTACTTCATTTTATTTCTGTGCTTCAATCATTACTGAAGCACAGGTACAAAACTTAGATTGTAAGCCCTCTGGGGATAGGGAAATAACTACAGTACCTGAATGTAAACCAATGTGATATGTCAGATCGAATGTCGGTATATAAAAAATAAAAAAATTAAAAAAAAAATAAAAAAATATTATATGTGGACTACTTAACTATTACAATAGCTTGCATATAGATCTCCCTAAAAAGCAACTGCAGGCATTTCAATTATTGTAGAACACTGAAACTCATGTGATTACAGAGGTTGGTCGCCAGGATCTTATTACTCCTGAGCTCAAGAAATTACACTGACTTTTGATTGCTCAGTGAGCTCAGTTTAAAATAATGGTCTTTGTACATAAATTATTGCACACAAAGAAACCATGTACTCTACTCGCCAGATGTATCCCTGGTCAGACTCTAAAGTTGCAGGGCAGAAATCTGTTAAAGATACCTTCTTTAAGTGATTTCAAATTGTAGGCCACATGAGATAGAACGTTTTCTTATGCTGCATCCATTTTATGTAATAATTTACCTAAGGAACTATAATATATTGAGAAATAAGGATCATCTGTGCTTTTTAGGGGGTGTGCACAGCAAAAATTGTAATTTAGTTTAGCATGTCATTTTGTATGAGTACTTTTTTGTTTTTATTTATTTTTGTTTTGTTTTGTTTTTTTCATTTTATTTTTGTTTATGGAAAATAGTGCATGCTATTTGCAAATAGTGCATACTATTTTTTGAAACAAAAAAGAAGAAGAAAACCCCCATAGACCCAGCCCCCTCACCACATTTGGAGGTGGCCATTTCCCCAGAAAAAGTAATATGTTTTCAAATAAAACCCTTGTCACTGGTCCTACCCCACAACCCAGCCCCTCCCCTTTGTTAAAAATACCCCCCCTGAAGCCATTCACCCACGAACCACCCTAGCCAACCCTCTTGACACCCATCTTAGTGTCACCAAATTCTGCCTCATGGTCTAAGGGGGGCCCAGGAGCGTCCCCTCTGCTGCCAGACCAAGTGGCTGCCATTTTGAAAAATGGCACCAGCCACCCTTTGCTCGTATCATGTAATGGGACTACTGGCACCAGTATGTTTCAAATGACAGCACATCCCTAATGTTTATCCCATGCTTTCTTGAATTTTATTAATATTTTTACTTCCACTGGGATGCTGTTCCTTGCATTCACCACCCTTTCCTTATTTGAATATGATGTCTCCATAGGGTAATGTATCTTTTTGAATTTTTTTATGGTGGCTATCAGGTTTTTCAGTGCATGGCTAAAAGGATAGTTTCATTTCATTTATTGATATGTATTAATCACTTTCCAGATAAAAATCAAGCAAAATGATGTACAAGAAAATCAAGTATACAGAATTACAGCATATTACTTAAATATACATAACATTTGGCAATCAAACAATGACAATATTTAAAACTGTGACTCTACCCAATCGTTGTCTGGCAAACCTGATTTACCCAGATACAGACATTAGCCAGCCTTCCTAAGTCATAACAAATTATTTTCAATTCTAAGCTGAGCTGGTGAACTATTCCACAGTGCAGGAATGCCAGCAGAAAAGGCCCACTTCTGAAATTGTACATGACTGAAGGCCTTTACTGCTGGAAGCTCTAATTGACATTTCTGTGCAGACCAGGGAAGTCTACCACTGCAGTACCATTGTAACTTCCCATTTAAGTGAGGAGGCAACAACCTTTCATTACTTTAAATGCCAGTACAAGGCATTTGAATTGGCACCGTAGTGAAAGGGGAAGTCAATGCAACTCTAACTGTACTGGCTCAGCTTGAACTCATCTAGAGCTGTTTGTTAATAATCATGCAGCGGTATTCTGCATGATGTGTAACCAAGTTAACTTTCATGGAAGTACTAGAAATAGAGAATTGCAATAGTCAAGTTGAGATAAGACCAAAGCAAATGTCAACTAAAGAAGTATCAACTTCAATTGTCTTATTAACTTCAAATACACTTTTTTTTTTTTTTTTACTGATGCAGCTACCTGCCTTTCCATATTCATCATCAAATCTAGTTTTACACCCAGGGATCTTACTTCTTCTGATATTGTCAATAGATGACCATCGATTGATGGAGCTAGTTGGGGGAAAAGCAGGCCAATCTATAACCAAACCAGGATTAAATGCTTGCTTGGGCTGCACATCCCTATTAAATTGAAGTGTTTCCTCTGATGCAGCAAAACTGTGAGAACAGACAAGAGCCAGACCATCTTGTTTTAAGTTTCTCCTTCCTTTCTTTTTTTTTAAATTGTATTTTTACTTATGCAATTTTAACAACTAATAAACAAAAATCAAACATTTCCTTACAAAGCAATAATTCTCAGATCTGAATATCTTAATGACAAATAATGAAAAATAATCACCCAGGAGCTCAAGTCCACAATCTGAGAAGCAGGGCAAGAAGAAATAAAGCAAAAAATAACCAATAGACAATAAAAACATGAATAGGCTAACAGAAGTTACATCACAATTTTACATTTGTGGAATTCCACATCTTCTCCAGCAATTAAGATTTATTGGCAACAGCTACTGTTCTGTTCTTTACTCTATAAATTTTCCCTTTTGTGAAAAATCAAAGTAAATATATCAAACCCCTTCATATTTACATTTAACTGGAAATGTTAAGAAGAAGTCAGCTCCCAAAGTAATCAAGTATTTGTTTAAAATTTATGACTTGCTTGCGAATAAGCTCTAAGCGATGTAGAGGTAAAACAGTCATAAAAGCATAGATATCACAACAAAACCTGAAACATAAAATATAACATCCTATATGCTCTATTAATTTTGCTCCATCAAACACTATAATCTTTCAGAATATATTAACTATTAGTGCTGAGATAGCTAAAAAAAAAATATCTCCGGTTGTCTTGGATTCACTTATGCAAATCTGGAAATACCCTGACCTTTGGACAAAGAAGAGGGAATATCTTAATACGGAAAAAAGACTTCAAGGTCCATTCCCTATCGGGTTCCAAGATAAATGCCACTAGACCGGTTATCTTCATAATCTAAGTGTCCTGTTTTCAATATTGCAATCAAATCCAGATTATTCAACATCAGGCTGTTGTCTGTCTATTATACCTCTGAACACATTCACATTCTTCTTAAAAGGATGAAGACACTGACAGTAGACTTGAAACACTGGTGGAAAGGTTTCCACAAGGTATTTCAAAAACTCAATAAAGAACGTTTTTAACTTTTCAAGTGGTGCCAAAGTAGTACTTTTAGGGAAAATAATAAAAAAGAAAATTCCTTCTATTTACACTATTTTTCAATAGTTCAGTCTTGTTACAAAGCACCTCATTTTCTTTGATTAGAGCTACCTTGGCAGCCTGAAGAGTGGAGACCTAACTCTCACACTTTAGCTGGCAAGAATAATGTTCCAAAAAAATGTTGTCATGATTGTAATTTAGCAGAAGTGCCAGCTGAATGTATACAACCCTGCAATTGATGTTTCCATATGAAAGACTGAGACTTGACCGAATGACAAACTCTGCTGAGGTCTGGATAGGGCGAAAGCACATATCTGACTGACGAAGGAATAAAGCAGATATTCAGACTGGCTATAACTGTAAGTCCTTTCCCACATGTAGCCTGATCATTTGGACCTAGATCCCCTATGCTTCTCCTTTTTTCCATCTCCATGGCAGGCTGAAGTAGGCACCTACCAGCCAAGGTCTCACATTCTTTCAATAGCAGCTGAACTGGCATTTAGCTGACACCATGCGTATATTCCAATACCTAGCTCAGTGTTGTTGTTGCATCGTCACCAGTGCAGGGGATCCTGCTGAGTTATTGCTGGCCACCTCTGTGCATGGTGGAAAGAGGGATACCTTCCTTCAGAGCTTAAAGATACTGTAGGACTGATCAAGCTGCTCTCCATCGCCTTCACATGGCTCTCACTGCTCAGTATTTATTTATTTATTATTTTAAAACATATACCGCAAATCAAAATTCCTAAGCGGTTTACAAAAATCATTCATAAAAACATAAATAGTAAAACATAAACAAGACAGATTAAAAAAAAATAAAACTCATGTCAAGCTAACTGCCTTCATAGTCATAACTGATCCATATTCAGTGCTGGCCTTCAGTTCTTACACATGAGTGCTCACCATAAAAAAATCTGCGCATTACTGGCTACACATTCAGTGGAAAAGCCTGAGAAAACAGAAAAGTCTTTAGAAGTTTCCTAAATTTTAGCAGAGAGGATTCTTTTTTAAATTTCTTCTTTTCAAGACATCAATCTGTGCTGGCCAGTGAACTAAGTGACAATGGGGTTGACCACTGAAGAAGAAGCAACTGTGCAAATGCATACATTCCACTTCCTTTTGCTTCTTTTAACCATTGCACCAATGTCCAAATCCCACTCAGTCCTGTCAGCCATCTTGATTCTTCCCCTACCAGCACCTTTTTTTTCACTTCATTTTCTTTCTAATAATTTTTTTTAAACTTTTTCTTTGTCTTTGAGAAAGCCCTTCAGCACATCTCTGTCTAAAATTCAGCAGAGAAAAGAGATAAGAAAATGGTGACTTGCTTTCAGTTTCAGGTTATAAAAAATAGAGGAACTCAATGTCAATCATTGCTATTACCGTCATCAATCGTGTCAATGAGTGCCAAATTGCGGTAACATATTTTTCTCTTTAGCGATGTAGACACCTATCTGCTGGAAACTGAACTGAGATCACCAACTAATTTTGAATAGGCCCTCACAAAGCTTTCAGTCATTTTTGACCTGAGATGGGTTTCATTGACCTATAATTTTACTCTTCATGCTTCCCATTTGGGTTTTCTTAGTGTGTTCTGCTTTGGACAAGTTTTACTTGGAAAGGCAGATGATACATCTGATAAATAAAATAGTAATAATAATAATAATAATAATAAACCTTATACCTGTTCCCTGGAGTCACTTAGTAACTGATTCACTAACGGTTTTTTCCATACACAAAATGGGGTAAAAGCCTAAGGCCTGGATTTAAAAAAGGTTACGTGCATAAATCCCCGGGATTTACGCACACCAGGCCTATTTTAAAAGGCCCGGTCACGCGCGTAAATCCCTGGGATGCGCATATGTCCCAGGGCATCGGGAAGTGGGCGGGGGATCGCGTGCTGGCAGGATGCAACAGATAAAATAAAAATTTGGGGGAGATTAGATTAGGGTTAGGGGGCGGGAAGGCTAGGGAAAGGGGTAGGGAGTTCCCTCCCAGGACCGTTCTGAAATTGGAGCGACCTGGGAGGGAATGAGGGAAGGCCGTGGGCGTCGGCGCGCGCAAGTTGCACAATTGTGCACCCCCTTGCGTGCGCCGACCCCCCATTTTATAACATGCGTGCACCTGCACATGGACGCGCGTGCGCAACTTCATAAAATCTACCCCTTAATGAATCTGTCCCTTAGTCCTTTATTTCATGTTGCTATTTTAATTGCTTTTATATTTGGCATTTTATTTAATATTTTAATGAAGGTTATTAACATTTTCTATTACAATGCACTTAATATTTAAGTTAATGTTATACTTAAGGCTATTATTAATGATTTAAGTAGCTTTGTAATAGAAGCATAAAATAGATACTTCATATCTAAGAAATCCATAACACCATACAGGATCCTGGGGTTCAGCCTCTGGCTCTATATTATGGCCAAGTCGTCAGGTCTTAGAGAGAACTGGAGGCATGGCCCTGGAGAAGGTCCTGTGCATGCAATGCATTTCATTTTACTTCAGTCAATTTCATTTGATCCCAGTAAAAGTCAAAAGCTGAAATGATATGGCCTGCTTTTAGCAACATTTTCAAGTTTACATCTATAATACATATAAGCCGAAGACTTGAAAAGTTATAAATAAATAAATAAATAAATATATATTATATAAAAAACGAATTTGATTTTATTATTATGCCAATTACTATGTATGCTTCTTACAACTGATACGTTTTCCTTAGGATCTGACATCTCCTTGAATTAATGCAATTTACTATGATTTTTTTTTATTCCCTTGAGCTCCGGTATACTTTTGTTGTATACTGTTGGCACTCTTTTTACTGCCTCCACTTTCCTCAAGGATTCAGAGATATACATTGTAGCCTCTGGGTGAGGCTACAAAGTATACCCTAATTTAAACCCCAAAGGCCAATATCTGTTATGCCCATTGGTCGCAGATGGCTGCGACCACTAATGCTCATCTCTCTCTTTGCTGCGTTGACACCATTTGGGAAAGTGGCGGCCTCCACCAGCTACCGCCGACCTCCCTGGTGACCCTAGGACAGCGTGGGTGCTGCCGACCGCCATCTTGCCTTCAGGATCGCTTAGGTGTGCGCTCCCGCATGGGCCAGTCTTAAGCATGTCATGGCGGGAACCTCGGGGGCATCCCCTCCGGATGACATCTTCATTCTGCTGTACTTAAGCTGGCTGGCCCTGCCTGTTGACAAGTTAGCAAGGTGTTCCCTCATTGCTGAATCCGCTTCACTGTTACGGACTTCCTGTTCCAGTTCCTGTACTTTGGCGTGAGATGCTCTGGGTACCCGCTCCTCGGGGGGCCCTTCCTAGTCTCTGGCTATCCGCTCCTTGGAGGGCCTTCTGCCTTGGACTGCTGTATGTTCCCATTCCTCGGGACCTCTCCTGGAACTACCACTCTGTGAGTAACTCCATGGACTACTACTGCATCAGCTTATTGTGGGATCCTCTCCAGTGTACCCCTTGCCTCGGGCTACTACCGTGCCATCCCTAAGTGAGGAACCACCTCGTGTACCCTGCACTGCAGGCCATTACCACGTCATCACTACGGAGAGACTTCTTTGGTGTACCCTGCTCTGCGGACCACTACCGGATCTCTAAATCTGAGGTATTCCCTCTGGGTATATCCCTCTGCTCTGACCTTGTTCTTTCTCCTGCACCTCCGCTCCGTGGGCAGTGCCTTTGTACCTCTTCAATAAAGACTCAATTCCACAGCTGTGTCTGACGTATGCTGAGACCATGCCTCCCTTTCGCATGCACATATACACACTTAGAAAAGGGGTAGTCTAGGGGCGTTCCCGGGCAACATCGACACTTACATGCATTAGTTGCTATTTTAAAAGATACGTATTTATTTATTTATTTATTTATTTATTTATTTATTTATGGACTTTTCTTTGCCGACATTCGTGAGGCACATCATACCGGCTTACATTGAACTGAAAGGAGAAAAATACAATGAACAGAATAACATGTCATAGTTAAACGCAAATGGTGTAAGATATAAGCATCATAAAAACATTCTGAGATTATATATAATAACATAAAAGAACTAAATAGCTATGGAGGAAAAAAGGCAGAAAGAGAAACTTTGTACAAACTAAGAAAACTGTATCTTTAACAATGAGAAAGTGGTACAGGGGTTATGAAGTGCAGCAAAGTTCCAGGGGGGGAGGGCAGGTAGTACTTAAGCATGCACATTTGCCAACTTACTCGTATACTTTTATACCTGCTATTTATCTGGCATAAGTGATATTAAACATTATATAGTATTGATGGGTGGGAGATCTGGGTGAACTAGGAAGAGTTCAGGCTGAAGAACTAGGAAGGTCTTAATGATCTGGAGAAGGACTGGGCAAACTGATATTCTAATTGATAATCCATTTACACACACATGCTTCAAAATTGGCCAGCTTATGTGCATAAATTGGAAATTATGCAAGTAAGCCCTACTTTACATTTGTATGTGAAATATATATACATATATCTTTACAATAAGTAGGACAAATACACATGTTTCAATGCATTGCATGTATTTGCATGTAAGCCTACGAATGTTGCGGGTTAAATATACATGGGTTATAAAATGCTTGCATAGTATTGTAGATGTGGACCTCTGGGCTGAGGTGGAGTTGGTGCAACCTGCAGGGAGGAACCCTGTAGGTCCCCACTGTCAACAGGTGGAGCTGGCTGGAGCAGAGACCCAAATGGAGAGTTGCCAATTCCAGCCCAAATTCCTCTTAGGTTGAGCCCTCGGGTGCTGGGGCTGGCTAGCCTTAGGTGTGGGACTCTGTGAAGGTGATAATCTGTCATAATGGAGATGTTGCAGGCCAACATGGAGAAAGAAGCAAAGTCAGAGCAAGCAGCGATCAGGGCAGGCAGAGGTCAGACACAGTCAAGTTCAGGCTGTGACCAGAGGCAGATAGAGTTTAGAAAGAGTTGAGGTTCAGGCAGTGGTCAAGGGTAGGTGGAGGTCAAGCAGCATCATGGTCCAGTCCAAGCATCAAGCCAGAAATCCAATCCAAGTCAGTCTGAGGTAAAGCCAGAAGTCCAATCCAAGGAAATGGAGAATAAAGAGGAAGGTGGTGTCCTGCCACGAAGAGCAGTCATTCTGAGGAGGGCTACCCACCTCCATTGGAACACATTGTGGATTCTGAGGGAGGGAGGTAGCTGTAGCTGATAGGTTACTAGATCCAACTAATGATTGGGTATGGGCCGATATATCAGGGAGCCTTTCACATGGAGGGCATCTGGATCCGAATATGATGGGTGCTGAGCCAGACTTTGTCCCCTGGCTTGAATTGTGGTGCAGGCCTCCAGTGCACATTGGTAGTTTTTCTGGCCCTTTAGGCTGCCTTATGTAGCATCTCTGTTGTGTGTACCCAGAGTTCTTGGAGCTCGTGGGCTGTCAGTTGGGCTGCAGGTGAAGGAACTGTCAGCGGAATAGGCAATGGCGGTAATGGTTGTCTCCCATATATGACCTGGAAGGGTATAGACTCTGTAGCTGTGCTGATGTGGAAGTTATGGGGAAAACTCCACCCACAGGAGGAGGAAGGCCCAGTCATCTTGATGGTCATTGGTATAAGCTCTGAGGATGCTTTTCAGGGTGCGGTTGGTCCGTTTTGACTGGCCGTTTGCTTGGGGGTGGTATGCTGTTGTGCATATCAACCGCCAGTATTTAGTCATGAATTGGGCCCCACAGTCAGAGATGTTGTGCTTGTGCAGATTGTGTAGGTAGAATATGTGTTGCGTGAATAGGCAGGCCAACTCCAGGGCCGTGAGAAGTCCATGGAATGAAATAAAATGAAATGGGCCATCTTTGAGAAACAGTTAATTATGACCCAAATGATAGTGCATCTATTCAAAAGTGGGAGGTTCACCTTAAAGTCAGTAGACAAGGTGGTCCAGGGGGGCTGGCAATGGCTGTAAGCCCCCAGGGTCATCCTGTCAGAGGTTTCTGCTATGTGCAGGTGGGACAGGAATCCTTATCTGTGCATTTGAGCCACCAGTAGTAGTGCTGGAGCTTCGTGAGAGTCCAAGTTCGTCCAGGGTGACCTGTGACCCAGGAATCATGGGACCATTTTAACACTTTTTCTCAGAGTTTGCGTGGTACAACCATCTTCCCTGGAGGAATGGTCGTGGTGGAGGCTAGGAGGATTTGGGCTAGATCAATAAATTCCTGGAAGGATCAGGAATGTCCTCCACCAGGAAAGACTGAGAAAAGGCATACACTCTAATGACAGCATGACCGGTACCTCAGCTTGAAATCAAAGCATGCAAAAAACAGAGACCATCAGGCCTGGTAGGTGTTCAGCCATTTTTGTGGTTTAAATGGTAGTGTGATATTGAACACCTTTGAGCCACTCCTCAGGCGCAAGCTTGATGGCCAGCAATTCTCTGTCCCCGATCCCATAGTTGCATTCTGTGGAGGAGAATTTTTGTGAGAAGGAGCATGAATGGACTGCCTTATCAGAGTGCTGACTCAGTACTGCTCCTACCCCCAGCAAGGAAGCATCGACTTCGAGATAAAGGGATGTGTGGGATCAGGGGGATAAAGGCAAGGCTTTTGAAGGAATGTTTCCTTCAGTTCTTGAAAGGTAGTGACAGCTTCCAAAGGCCAGGCTTTAGTGCTAGCTCCTTTTCGAGTGAGTGCTATGAATGAAGCCGCAATTTGGGAATAGTTAGGAATGAAATGCCAGTAATAGCTGGCAAAGTATAGGAATCTCTGCAGGACAAAAAGACCAGAGGGTTGCAGCCAGTCTTGGATGCAGTTAACCTTATCTGGATCTATATGGAAGCCCTTGCTACATATGATGTATCCCAGGAAAAGGAGACTCTTTCTCGAAAAGGCATTTCTCCAAATTTGTGTACAGTTTATCTCGTAGTCTCTGGAGGACTATACAAACATCCTGGCAGTGAGAGTTAAGATCTTAGAGAAGATGACAATATCATCGAGGTGCACGACAACACAGACATAGAGCAGGTCTCTGAAAATTTCATTCATAATTTTCTGGAATATGGCGGGGCATTACATAAACCAAAGGGCATTACTAGGTACTCTTAGCGCCCGTCTTGAGTATTGAATGTCATCTTCCATTCATTTCCATTTTTGATATGAATTAGATTGTAGGCTCTGCAAAGGTCAAGCTTTGTAAATACTCTAGATCCCTGGAAATGGTCAAACAACTCAGAAATGAATAGTACAGGGTAACAGTCCTTTATTTGTTATTGTATTCAACCCTCTATAGTTGATGCACCATCCTTTTTGGAGATGAAGAAGAAATCTGCCTGGCGGAGGAAGTGGAGGGCCTTCTGACCCCTGTCAAGATTATCTTTGATGTATTCTGACATCGCTTTAGTCTCCAGGGCAGATAGAGGATATACTCTCCCACAAGGTGTTCAGTGTTAGGTAACAGATCTATGGTATAATCATATACTCTATGGGAAGACGGAGTCTCAGCCTCCTTCTTGGAGAACAAGTCGATGTAATCTGTGTTCTGTGGAGATAGCCCTACCAGGGTTGTCATCAAGGGCAAGCGAGGTGGTAGTTCAATATATTGCAGGCATGAGTTGTGGCAATGAGAGCCCCAGCTGATAAACTATAATGAAGCCCAGTCAAAGTGCAGGTTCCCACCATTGCAGGCGGAGCTCTCTGGAACAAAGGCCCAACTGGAGCTTTGCCAATACCAGCTCACATTCCCCTTAAGTTGAGCCCTTGGGTGCCAGGGCCAGGTGGACATAGGTGCGGGCCTCTGTGAAGATGATGATCCATCATGATTGAGATGTTGCAGGCCAGCACAGAGAAAGAAGTGGTCAGGGCAAGCAGCGATCAGGGCAGGCAGTGGTCAGACACGGTCAAGTTCAGGCTATAGTCAGAGAGAGTTATCCAGGCAGTGGTTGAGGCAGGCAGAGTTCAGTCGGAGATGGTGAGAAGGCAGTGGTCAAGGGCAGGCGGAGGTAAAGCAGCATCATGGTCCGGTCTGATGGTCAAGCCAGAAATCCAATCTGAGTCAGCCAGTCCAAGGTCAAGCCAGAAGTCCAATTCAAGGGGACAAAGAATGAAGAGGAGGACGGGGACCACAGGAGCTGTAGATGCTGAAGGTAGCAAGGAAGACTGACCACGAGAACAAGAACTCAAGACGAACTAGACTTCCATACAGGATTAGGAACGAGACACAAGAACACGGGAACACACAACAAGAACAGCAACCAGGAATAAGAATCAGGAACAGGAACATGGTGGCAAAGCACTTCTCAAAGTGAGACAACCTATTGCAGAGGCACTGGAGGGTTCTCCATCTCAGCCCTTTATAGGGCTGGCTGGATGATGTCATCAGGGGGCACCTCTGAAGGTTTCCTGCTGCTGGCCCTTTAAAGTTAGGGCACTTGTCGCATGTGCATGCACGCTAAGAGAGGGAAGCACACCTTGAGGATCTGTTGGCATCTTGCCATGAAGAGCAATCATGGTGCGGCCACTTGTTGTGCTCCATGGAGGTCCTGATGCCAGGAAGCAGATGGGTGGCCATGTCTCTGAAGGCTGGAGTGGCATAAGGAGGCATTGAGGATGGTTCTGGGGTGGAGGTGAGAGCAGCGGGCTGTGGCACAGCCTATGGTCCACTGAATGCAACACATAGATCTGCTCATGGCCATGTATGATTGAATATGCTGTTATGTGTATTTGTTTGACAGTTATCTTCCCTTTTTTGAAATTTGCCCCCATAAAATAATTTCCTAATTGTACTGCTTATTGTGCATAAAGATAATACAAGCTCAGATATGAAAATCTGCAGACTTTTCAAATGTATTTAGTTCAAGACTTAGGCTTTTCATATATTCACTTTGAAACTGTAGATGAATAATTATTCAGGCAGTATAGATACTACACAAGATATCAATGTGATTGATGATAGGATTCCTCTTATTTTGCAAACACTTCTTTCACTCCCTAGGCACTCTACATCTGATGCACAAGAGCAATTACCTACCTACCCAGCACTCCCTAGATAATGGATAAGGAAGTTACAGATATGGATCCAATGAAGATACCTCCTCTTCCAACACATCCAGTGGATGAAAGGCTGAAATTCATGCCTCCCGCCCCCCACCCCCCCACAAACCTTCTGTGAGAGAAATGCTCATGCTTCTCTGACCCCTTGCCAAATTCACAGCTTGCCAAATTCACAGCAGAACAACAATAGGAAGTGTTCAGTTCATCTTCTACCTTCTCCCTCCCACAGCTGCCTTCCAATTCTTATTTATTTATTTATTCCAATCTTTCATTGCCACTTTCCAAAAAAATGCTCATGGCAATTCACAACATAAAATAAACACAATTTCCTAATAATACAATATTAAAAAGCAGACACAAATTTAAAACATCAAATAGTAGAACTGCCAAAAACAATAATTACACTACTAATACAGTTGCCTCACATAAAATAAATCCCCTGCCTGTACAACATTGCATTAGTTAACAATGATCCAGCTGCTTCACTTATTCCACATTACAATAGTTTCATGGACCTCAATGCTCACATCAGTTCCGATATCCTAATGCTGCAGGCTCGCCATTCCCTTATGCAAATGCTAAGCAAAAAAGAAAGAGATTTTGACCAGTCTTCTAAAAATATTTTCAATATGGATCTCATGTGGGACATTAGTCCATAAAACTGGTTCCTTAATAGAGACAGCTCTCTCCCTCATTCTTTGCAAGGAAACGTCCTTTTTAGAAGGCAAGCACAGAAGTTCAACATTTTGCAACCTCAAGCTATGTCCCAACACCTAGGCCAGCACCTTTCCTTGAAGGCAACTAAGTCCCTGTCCTCTTCTAACTTTAAATGATGATGATTGCTCCAGCTAAATTTGTGGCTTTCATTCTATTTGATTCCTTAGAAAATAAATTGGAAAACAAAATCTCAAGAAAGAAAAATGCAAATAAATAAAACAAAATCTCAAGAAACAAAAATGCAAATAAATAAAATAAATAAAAAGAGTTGGGAAACTCTTTTTATTTATTTTATTTATTTGCATTTTTGTTTTGGAGCTGATGTTGGTTGCTTTCATATTGGATTCTATAATATACTAGGAGGCAATGCAGTTGTTATAGTAATGGCAAAACCCGGCCTCTAATACTCAACCTTCCCAAAACGTTGCTGTAGTATTTTGGATCACCTGTAAACGCAATCGACGACCTGCGCCCAGAGGCGCATCCATTTTATAACATACACACATGTATATGAGTGTATGTTATAAAATAGATTGGACACGCATACATGTGCAAGCAATTTTAAATGAACAAGCTCATTTGCAAATGCTGCTTCTACCACGTAAGTGGGGGAAATTTACAAGGGAAGCGCGCCACCATTCGCCATTTTCCCAGTTCATACCCAGTTCGCTCAGTGTAGGGATAGGCCTTACAAGCCCCCCCCTAATTTAATAGCCACTTTTCCCCCCTATTAACCCCGATGTGTAAAATCCCACTGCCTTTCCTATATTTTTTTTGTTTTAGTACTTACATGCCATCCATAGCAGAAATAAATTTATGCAGCAGGGAACAATGGCACGCGCAGGGGCATGTAAGTATTTTATCGCATATCTCTTGGCCAGGCCTCAGTATGCCCATTAGGGATGTGAATCGTTTTTCAACGATTAAAATTATCGTCCGATAATGTTTATATCGTCTTAAATCGTTATAGAACACGATACAATAGAAATTCTAACGATTTATCGTTAAAAATCGTTAAATCGTGTTAGTGCGCACTAACTCCCCGTTAGTGCGCACTAACTCGATTTAGTGCGCACTAACTGAAAATGATACAAATAAACACTTTCCAGGTCACTGAAGGTCAGTTAGGAATGAATATGTGTTCCTATTGGCTGGCTGCCCTCTTATCTATTGATGTTACCAAGGTTACCACTGAGGTGATGGTTGGGGGGATGGGAAATGGAACTGGAAACTAACGAACACCAACAGAAAATGAAACAAAGTGTTCACACTTCCCAGGTCAGTAAAGGTCACTTAGGAATGAATATGTATGTATGTATTCCTATTGGCTGGCTGTGCTCTTATCTATTGATGTTACCAATATGGTTGGGGGGATGTGAAATGGAAACAGTTGAAGCTTGACAAAAAAAGTAATGTAATGATCAGCACTCACGTGACTAGAACTTGTTTGTTTATTATTTTTGTTAGCAGGCACCTGAAATGCTAGTGCATGTTGAATTTGCCAATCACTGTGCATTTTAGAAAGGTGGTCCTGGCTGGAACTGTACACAGTTCAAATATATGTAATTGATTGTTGGTAAGTGTATTTTTTAAGTAGCCACACTGGCACCAGTATGTTTACTTTTCCTCCTACTTAACTCACTAGCTCAGCTTTGTAAGAAGGGCTTCTCTGCTTGTGTGTTGTTTTTGTTTGGTGTGAGGAGAGCAGAAACATCAGATCTTTATTCAATCTACTACAGTCATCTCTTACAGTGCCCTATCCCTATTAATACCAGGAGTGTTGTGATCTTCCTGCACACAGTGCCCTAACCCTGATACCAGTCTGAGACAGCTCCCTCCCTGCATTACTAGTGAGAGGCTGGCTTCACAGACAGGGGGGAGCTGCCTGACCCTCACTCCTGACTTCCCCCATGTCCCAGCTAGTGAATGGTGTGTGGGTGAGGGGGGGGGGTGGATGGTGAAGTCTGAGACAGCTCCCTCCCTGCATTACTAGTGAGAGGCTGGCTTCACAGACAGGGGGGAGCTGCCTGACCCTCACTCCTGACTTCCCCCATGTCCCAGCTAGTGAATGGTTGTGTGGGTGAGGGGGGGGGGAGGATGGTGAAGTCTGAGACAGCTCCCTCCCTGCATTACTAGTGAGAGGCTGGCTTCACAGACAAGGGGGAGCTGCCTGACCCTCACTCCTGACTTCCCCCATGTCCCAGCTAGTGAATGGTGTGTGGGTGAGGGGGGGGGGGGGGGGGAGGATGGTGAAGTCTGAGACAGCTCCCTCCCTGCATTACTAGTGAGAGGCTGGCTTCGCAGACAGGGGGGAGCTGCCTGACCCTCACTCCTGACTTCCCCCATGTCCCAGCTAGTGAATGGTGTGTGGGTGAGGGGGGGGGGGGGGGAGGATGGTGAAGTCTGAGACAGCTCCCTCCCTGCATTACTAGTGAGAGGCTGGCTTCACAGACAGGGGGGAGCTGCCTGACCCTCACTCCTGACTTCCCCCATGTCCCAGCTAGTGAATGGGGTGTGGGTGAGGGGGGGGGGGAGGAGGATGGTGAAGTCTGAGACAGCTCCCTCCCTGCATTACTAGTGAGAGGCTGGCTTCACAGACAGGGGGGAGCTGCCTGACCCTCACTCCTGACTTCCCCCATGTCCCAGCTAGTGAATGGTGTGTGGGTAAGGGGGGGGGGGGGGAGGATGGTGAAGTCTGAGACAGCTCCCTCCCTGCATTACTAGTGAGAGGCTGGCTTCACAGACAGGGGGGAGCTGCCTGACCCTCCCTCCTCCGGGGTATTGTGATCTTCCTGCACACAGTGCCCTATCCCTGATACCAGGGGTGTTGTGATCTTCCTGCATGCAGTGCCCTATCCCTATTAATACCAGGAGTGTTGTGATCTTCCTGCATGCAGTGCCCTATCCCTGATATCGGGATGTGTGCAAGAAGATCACAACACCCCCGGTATCAGGAATAGGGCACTGTGTGCAGGAAGATCACAACACCCCCAGTATCAGGAATAGGGCACTGTGTGCAGGAAGATCACAACACCCCTGGTATTAGGGATAGGGCACTGTGTGCAGGAAGATCACAACACTCCTGGTATTAATAGGGATAGGGCACTGTGTGCAGGAAGATCACAATACCCCTGGTATCAGGGTTAGGGCACAAGTTCTAGTCACATTGACTGATCACATTACTTGTTTTGTCAAGCTACCAACTGTTTCCATTTCCCATCCCCCATATACTGTCAGTAGGAAACTTGGTAACATGAATAAATAAGAGGGCAGCCAATAGGAATACATATTCATTCCTAAACTGACCTTAACTGACCTGAAAAGTGTCAAATTGTATCATTTTCAGTTAGTGCGCACTAACTCCCAGTTAGTGCGCACTAATCGGAAAAAACGATTTTTAACGATTTTTTAACTAAAAAATCGTGCCTAAGACGATTTTCTTGCCCTGCCACACGATTTCTATCGTTAAGACGATATGGAAAACGATTCACATCCCTAATGCCCATGCCCCACCCAGACCATCCCATGCTCCGCCCCATTTTAGAAACTGTTTACTTATGGGTGCAGCAGGAGATCCACGTGTCCTCTGGCTGCTTTTAAAATCCACTCAGCACACGCCAACCTGTGTGCTTATTTCCCAGGTTTGGTGTGCTGGGCTTTTAAAATTCCACTTTAACTGAATATTGTGACAACCTCACATTAATGGCATTGGGCTGGTCCTAACCTTGCCCTGGAAGCACATCTAACTGGTCTGGTTTTCGAGGTACCTGTAATGAATATGCATGAGCGTAGTGACTCAGTGCATGCATATTGATTGTGGCTATCCTGTAAATGAGACTATATGTCTTCAGGACCTGGTCATGATCACTGATCTAGGTCCCATGCTTGTGGACAATCATATTTGAGAGCTAGCGGTTCTGACATTAAGGCCATGAAGTGTATGTGTAGGGAGCCATAGGTCCTCTTATCCATGTTCAACACTTTTCCCTTACACTTCACTTCATCTTTTATGTCTCCTCTTCTTAGAACTGAGAGGATTGTCAGTCTCTTTACAGTGCTCTCTCCTGCATTCCTTGGTAGTACCTGTGTTCTTTGAAAAATATGCAGCAATGTGGAGGCAGCACTGGTTGCCTGTGCTGCTGGCCTTCCAAAGTCTTGCCTGTGCTGAGGACAAGATCATTACTGGATGAAATGGATGGCCTGTTTTGTTGTCCAAGTTGAGTTGCGTGATACGTGGTAAGTCTTTAGGTCTGGATACTTAGCATGATGTGTGCAAAAAATTGATCTCCTTTGTGTGTAGCTGACTTAGCTTTCCACAGATGACAGTGCTTACCACTATAAAAGAGGTTCTACAAAGGCAAGTTCCATGCAGTCTGCACTGGGACAAAGGCCGCACCTATTTTTTACTTGCAGGCTTTGTACCAGTTTTCAAAGCTAAAAGTTATTTAGACACATTGAGGGAAGGAAAAAAATCAGACTTGGACAAAATGTTTTTGACCCATGTAAATGGTCCTCTGATTGTTGCATTATTCTGCCATTGGAAGCAGACAAATTTCCAGTGTGCCAGTCCTGATTGAAAGATGTCAAGGAGGCCTCCTCAATCGACTGAAGTCTGGAAAGCTGAAGATTTGTACCATTGCTGGAGGAGACCATTGTTTCCTTATTTTCATATAGAAGTAGCAAGGATTCATAGTGTGATTTCTACAATTCACAAAATAAATTGTGGAACTGAGAGACTTTTTCAAAAGTGCCCAAGGTGTGCTGCGGTGACCTTGGAATTATCAATGGGAAGGACCGCCCAGTGGTTCAGTAGCAGCATTGATCACTGCTGTGCAGAAGACTTAGGTTTGATCCCCAGGCTTAGCTTCTATTCTTTCAGCTGGCTGGGGCTGAGGATGCTGTGGAGGCAGTATCTGAGGTTAAGGGAATCTCAGCCATTGTGCAAATGGGACACCTACTGGCCAGACTTGGGGGTGCACATATACCAGATTCTAAAGGGAGCTGTAGTCAAGAGCTGTCATGGTAATGACTGGTCTAGAAGGAGTGTGTATGCATTCCCTTCCCCTCACCTCCAAAGAAATGTTGAGGTGAGAGGAAAGGAATAAAATATGAAAGCAGCCAACAATAGCTCCAAAGTAAAAGTGAAAATCAATTAAAAAAATAAAAAATAAAAAAGGGCTTTACCAACTTTTTCTGAAATGTTTCCCCCCAATTTATTTCCTATGGCATCAAATAGAATGAAAGGAAAGAGAATTATAGCCTGGCAAATCATTATTTAATATTTATGAGCTCAAGTGGACACAGAGTGGAATTGATAATGGATTCCACCTTCTACACAGCGAATATTTTGGAATAAACTAATTTTCAACCCCTTTCAGTCCCACAGTTCTGGGGTGGGGGAGAGGGGTGGATGGGAATAAAATTGAGCCTCTAGCTAATTTTTTAGCTGTGTACTGTGGAAGTACACACATGCTTTTAAATGGACGGAGGAAGGCATGTTTCAGACAAGCCAATCTATCCTAGTAAATTCTTATTTGCACATGTAAATGGTGAAGGAGTAGCCTAGTGGTTAGAACAGGGATCTGTAAGGCAGTGTTCAAATCCCATTGCTGCTCAGTGTGACCTTGTGCAACTGACTTTACCTTCCCTTGCCTCTGGTAGAGCCTTAAAGATAGATTTTAAAAGCCTTGCATGCACAAAAACAGCCACATATGTGAGTAATTGGGCTGTAAAATAGCTGGGAAGGAAAGTAGGCAGGGCATGTGTTCTTGCACTGATACATGTAACTCCAAATTTTACTTAGCTGGCACATGTACATTATGTAAGAGAAAGAGAGAGAGAATTATTAGGAAGGGAATGGTTAATAAAATGGAAAATGTCATAATGCCTCTGTATCGCTCCATGGGGAGACCACACCTTGAATACTGTGTACAATTCTGGTCGCCGCATCTCAATAAAGATATAGTTGAAAATTCTTTTTCACTCAACACACAATTAAGCACTGGAATTTGTTGCCAGAGGATGTGGTTAGTACAGTTGGGTTCAAATAAGTTCTTGGAGGAGAAGTCCATTAACTGCTATTAATTAAGTTTACTTACACCCAAACTTTGACTGCTTTTATTGCATCAGATCTTCTTGGTGAGAGAGAAAGAGAGAGAGAGAAAGAGAGGATTAGTCGGATACTCTATATATGGTCCATTGTAAGGGGGCACTTTGATTCAGGGTGAATTTTCGGGATGTGGTTTGGGATTAGGGGGATGGTGTTACAGACACACTCAGAGGCATCCATTGTAAAATTGACATCGTTAAAGAATTTTAGAGCTTATAAGTGATGAAAAGAAATTGATTTGTACAATGCAGCTAGCTCAGTGTACAAATCAACTCCTCTTGTTAGAATTTTCATCACTTATTAGCTCTAAAATTCTTTAATGAATTCAGTTTTACAATGGGTACCTCTGAATGTGTCTGTTACTCACCCCTAACTCCAACCCACCTTCTAAACACTCACCCTGAAAAAGAGCCCCCTTACAATGGTCCATATATAGAGAGAGTATGAGACCTAACCTTATGAGTCTCTCTTGTGCTCTCTTTCTCTCTCTCACTCAGTTTCCCCTTCTCCCCCAATGTTTAACAGATTCCTGCCCCTCACAAGGAGTAGCATCAAAGTGACATGAAGAGTATTTTATAACCCACACATGTATTTTTGTCCGTGGCAAGATTCTCATGTTTATGGGCGCAAGTGCAGCCCTTTTATAATCTACCTTCTAGGGGCAGGGGAATATCTCCAGTACCTGAATGCAATCTGTCCGAAGTGCCTGGAAAAACAGAATATAAATCAAACAAATTGTCCCTGTGAAGTCTTCAGTTACATGGACAACTGTGAAATTTGTCTAGCTACATGCTCAACTTAAATATGCATAAAGAAAATTGCTGCTCTGGAAATAGTTTCATGAATTTTCTGCAAATTTTACAAAAATATTCACCATAGACTTTACTGGGAAAAACTGATACCTGCCCCCCCCCCCCCCCCCCAAAAAAAATGAAAATGTGGAAATCCCCCCATTCCACAGCATTTCACTGATGGTTATTAAAAAAAAGAGAATGGCAGGAGATGTTTTGTAAATATAGTAAGGATAAATTTTATCCAAGATTTTCCCATTAAATTGTATGGCAATTTTTTTTTTTTTTTATCTTATCAAGGAGAAATTTTTTATGCCCTTTCCCACAAAAGCAAAAGCCTTGTTTTTATCATTTTTTAATTTGCACTGGAAACATTTTGCACGCTTCTTTACCCTTGGAACGGACAGAATAGCAATGTCCACAGGCCTCCCCCTTCATTGCAACTTTGTTCAGGGTTTGCGACTTTCTTTTATTTCATTCCTATTCTAGATCGCATGTGAAATAGCCCATGCCTACACAGTGTATGCACTTAATTAAGAAGAAAAGGTCCTTATTTAAAATAATTAGTTAATCAGAAGCTTGAACGCTAGAATGCCTTACAATAGCCACTATTCAACAATCCCTGTGTGTTTAATGGCCCTCGGAGTAGTTCTTAAAAATATCCCTTAGCTGGAGGTAATACACTGATAAAAGCGCTGCTTGGGTCCATTTTTATGGATTGCTGTAATTATTTCTGAACTGAGATAATGCGGCGCTTACAGTAAATTTTAAGGAAGGTTATATTTCCTCCATTTGCATGTCCTGCCACATTAACTACACAAGGACCTAATGTTTAAGGCTGAGCTGCAGTTAAACTGACTCGCCAACATACCTCTTCTAGTCTCACAATTTTCTCCATTGGTGGCCAAAATGCTTCTTTTCCATTTATGATACTGCACAGTAGGTTGGCAATTTTTTTTTTTAAGTTTGAAATATTTTATTGATTTTCACAATACATTTACAAGCTTTACTGCAGAAGGAATTAGAAGAAGAAAAAGGAAACTAGGAATGCAAAAACGAAGTAAATATTTAAACTATAATTTAGACCATCACTGGAAGGTGGAGAAGAGTTGAATTGAGAGAGTAATCATATTAGAAAAATAGGCATCAGTTCGGTGGTAGTAAACTGCTGTCTGGTTATATCAGGAGCACACAAAAAAACAATCAGGGAGAACTACTGATAGTACAGCAAACTGAAATATTCCCAGAGAGCTGAAAAAGGTAAAAAAAAAACAACAACCCATATCTCACCCCCCAAAACGTGAAAACACATTTGCAAGAATTGCACAATAAAAACATAGCTCCTCTTTGTTTCAATTGAGGTCTAAGTAACATAAATTGCTTCCTCTTTTTCTGAGTGGAATGAGCCACATCTGGAAACATTTGTATTTTCCTTCCTTTAAATAAAACATCATGACTATTGAAAAAATATCTAAGAAGCAGTTCCTGGTCAGCATCCAATGCTAACTTAACCAATAAAGTTGCAAAAGAAATAGAGAGGTCAGAATCTGATTTTTCCACAATTTCAGAAACAATAATAAGATTCAATGAGGAAAAAACTTGCTCTCTAGGTTCAATCCTCTTCTTCAGGGGGAAATAATACATTTTGGAAGTCAGAGGAAATGATTCAGTAGGGAGCTTTTCCCTTTCCAACCACTGTTGGAAAGGGAAAAGTGGAAAATCCAGGGGAGAAGACTCAGAATCAACATAAGGAAATATTTCCTCATGGTGGTGGATGCCTGGAATGGCCTTCTGGAAGAGGTGGTGAGGATGAAAGCAGTAAAGAAATTCAAAAGGGCTTGGGATAAACACTGTGGATCCTTAAAGGCTTATGGAATGTAATGAAGAAAAGTTGCGTGGGAGTAACCTTCACAGAGCAGCAGTTACTACTTTTAACAGAAGGCATAAGGGATTTCTACCTGTTAGAATCCAGCTGTCTTCCCAGAATCCTTGACTTTGGATGCCCACTGCACTGCAGGGAACCGCCAGTAGGAGCTCTGACATGAATGCAACTGATGGAATGCACATGCATATATGTGCATTGGCACACACGATTCTGTGCACATTGGAAGGAGAGTTGAGCGTTTCCCCCAATGCAACAATAAAAGAGGGCTATTTCAAACTACAGGTCCTCAAAAAACTCAAACCCCTCCTCTTCAACCATGACTACCGGACAGTACTGCAGTCACTCATACTCTCCAAGCTGGACTATTGCAACTCGCTCCTCCTCGGACTCCCTGCATCCACCCTCAAACCTCTTCAACTACTGCAAAATGCAGCAGCCAGATCTCTCACCAACAACAAATGCTCCACCCACATCACACCCATCCTCCACTGGCTCCCCATAACCTATGGAATACAATTCAAAGCCCTAACCCTTTTGCACAAGACCATCAATTATGAGAAGAGCAAATGGCTAAAGGACACCCTCCACCCTCACGAATCCCAAAGAGACCTCCGATCCAAGGACACCGGCTTGCTCGCAATCCCGTCCACCAAACTGGCCCATCGCACCACAACCAGGGAGCGTGCCATCTCATTAACTGGACCCTCAATGTGGAACAAACTACCCACACAACTCAGACTTGAACCCTCAACCCAGTCATTTAAGAAAACCCTAAAAACCTGGCTTTTCCAGAAAGCCTTCCAACCTACGCACCAGTGACACTACTTGATCACCTTATGCTGCTCCCCCTCCCCCCGCCTCCCCAATTGCCTGATGTAAATCAAGCGTAACTCCATATGTTAATTAAGGTACACAGTCTCTATGTAAATCAAACTTAAGCTCCAATTTGTTAACCAAGTCTCCCTTATACAATGTAATAATGTCAAGCGAAACTCCATTTCTTAATTAAGTTTCAATTAACTTAAACAGTTTTTATGTATATCAAACTTATGTTCCAATGTGTTAACCAAGTTTCTCTGTTACAATGTACTTATAATAATGACACCGTTGTCATATTATACTATGAGTTTTTCTGTAAATCGATGTGAAATGCCAAATCGAATGTCGGAATAAAAAAAGACAAATAAATGTATTTATTTATTTATTTATTTATGACACAAGCACCAGATTACTTAGCCTGCCTGAAGATGGACTCTGCTTTGGCAACAGGTTCCTTAGCCTGTTCCTGGTCCTTGCCTTGCTTGCTATGTGCCTGGTTTTGGATTCTGCCTGCTTCATCCTTGGACCGTTCTGGATTCTGTCTGCTTTGACCCTGGACCGGTTACTGGATTCTCTTCACTCGCTGCCTGCCTTGACTCTGAAGTTTACTGGATTCTTCTCGCTTGCTGCCTGCATCAACCCCAGATTGTGTTGGATCTCACTTGATGGAACCTGGACCTTCTGTCAGACTCTGTTACAGAGTTCTTCAGTTTGGCTTGGTTACTGTCTCTGGTTCAGCCTAGTTTCTGTCTTCAGCTCGGCCTAGTTTCAGTTCTGCTTCAGTCTTCTGTTCTGCTCCAGTTCAGCTGTGCATTGTGCAAGCCATCAGCCTTGTTCCAAGCCATCAATCTTCTATCAAGCCATCAGCCTTGCCTTTGCTAGTTCTCTGTTTCAGCTTGTCTTTGTCAAACCTTCAGCTAAATGTCCTGCCTTAATACAGTCTTGTGGACTCTGTCTGGTCTGTGTCAAGACATGCTTGCCTGCTGTTGGCACAGGCCTTGGGCCTTACTTTTAGGTTGTGCGGCATGATAGGGGCTTACGCATATGCTGTTCATGTTCATCAGTCCGAAAGGGCTTTGGAGTGGCTAGAGGGCTACCCCCAGGAGCCAGCAGAGAGCTGCCTGGCCCAGACAGTTTGCCGAGGCCATGAGCTTGGTGAACGTGTCCCTATGATGGGCTTTTGTTACTTTGAGTTACCAGATGCAGGGAAAAAAAGCAGAATTGATTGATCTCCTGCACTAGTTCATGCAGCAAGCTAGGCAGCAATATGATCAGGTAAAAGATTCATTATGAACCTTGTCTCAGCGCCTAGATAAGATACATGTCTGGTTTCTGCTCCAGTGCCTGTTCTGGGGGGCTTGCACTGGCACCCATCCAAGCTGTGGTACCTATGAATCAACTTCCTCCACCTATGAAGTATAGTGCACAGAATTTCTCAATGTCTGAAGATGTAGTTTGAACTTCAGCCAACTTGGTTTTTTTCTGACGGTGTTAAGATTACCTACATTCTTTCCCTGCTGGACGGCCCTGTTCTTGCTTGGGCTTCTCCCTTGTGGAAACAAAATGATGTATTTCTCAGAATCTGCAACAATTTTGCTTGATCTTTGACCAGCCCGGATGTGTTTCATTGTCTGCCATGGAACTTCTTCATATCCACCAAGGCATGCGCTCAGTTTTCAAATACACAGTTGAATTCCGTACCCTAGCTTCTGAACTCGGGTGGCACAAAGATAGCCAAATCACCATTTTCTGGCAAGGTCAGTCCGGAAGAATAAAAGATGGATTAGCAGCTCGGGACCTTCCTCTAACCCTCGAAGCACTTATTGCCCTGGCTATTCATATAGATCTAAGATTTCAAGAACAAGCTCGTGAAAAAAAATAATTCCCAGTAGACTGCTCCTGTGGTTCCCAGACTTCCATATCCCCTGAAGATTAACTCAGAATATCTGAGGGTGGCCGCACACGAAGGACCTATATAATTGTGTAATACCAGACTCTCGCTTGATGAGAAACAAAGGCAATGAGTACATAACCTTTGTCTCTACTGTGCTGCATCAGATCATTTTGTCAGTTGGTGTCCCCTGACACCAGAAAATTCTATTCAAAGAAGCCTCATTGGGAAAGTAGTCTTCCACCCTCTAACTTCCTCTCCACAGTTAATGATACCAGTGTGTCTCTCCTTTGGAAAAAACAGTTCAGACTAAAGCCTTAGTAGACTCTGGAGCCAAGGGCAACTTTATCCAGGAGTCACTGCTATGTCAATGTGATTGCCCTACTACCAGTTTAACCATCATCTATGGAGAACCCCCTACCTGGTCATGTGACCACAGTTTCCTTGCCCAATACACTTCCTCTTGGTGAGACTGGGTCTCACCAAGAGGAAGTTCGGCCCTCTTATACTTGGACTACCCTGGCTGAGTCTCCATCAGCCGTCCATTGATTGGAGCACCTTACAAATTAATGAATAGGAGTCCATCTTGTCAGGAGTATTCTACTATCCAGAATATCTTTCCTGAATTACCAGATTTGTTGCTCCAATGTATATCCTGCTCCTATGTGAATTCTGAACCTTGTGGTTTTCCTGCTAAAAGATCTTTGTCCATTGATCAGGACCAGCCTCGACCTCCAGCCAAGTCACCAGCCTTGTCTTTAGCCACAGCCGCAGTCCTGCCTTCAGCCATAGCCAAGTCCTCAGCTGTGAATGGTTCTTCAGTTCAGTCTGAAAATCAAAAATTATCTGGATCTGGTGTCTGGACCTCCAAGCCCCCAGCCACCTGCATTGTCCTTGGTCCATTCTGGATTCTGCCTGCTTTGACTCCAGACCAGTTACTGGATTCTCCTCACTTACTGCGTGCCTTGACCCCAGATTGTGTTGGATCTCACATGCTATCCTTCTGCCGGACACTGGAATTTCTGTTGGACTCTGCTGCAGCATTCTTCAGTTTGGCTTGACTCCTGTCTCTGGTTTAGCCTGGTTCCTATCTTCAGCTCAGCCTAGTTCTGGTCTTCAGTTCTGCTCCAGTCTTCAGTTCAGCTGTGCACAAGGCTGAGATTGGGTTGACGCAATCCACAGACAAACACCTATGGGTCCCCACTATCAGCAGGTGGAGTGGGCTGAAGCTAGGAGCTTCACTTATACCAGCCCTCATTCCCCTCAGGTTGAGCCTTTGGGTGCTGGGGCCGGCAGGTCTTAGGTGGGCTTCGAGGTTAACTAGAGATGGAAGGAGTTTCAGCCCAGAGACAACAGCCAGTAGATGGCATAGTCCTATCCTGGACAGGATTTGGTACTGGAACTCAGGCACCAAAGAAACAATAGGTAACCGGAGGCACTCAAGCAAAAGAAGGCCTAAACCTTGTAAGTCCATGTCCAGAGGATAGGCGAGGGGAGGTGTCACTGACAGGTGAGGATCTGAGCCGGCGGCAAGTGGAAGCTGTGGCAAGCAACATAGAACTTTAGATACAGGAAAGTCTGTAGCGTAGTCATTCAAAGCAAGGGTCAGGACACGGAGAAGGCAGGTGTAGTCAATCAAGGCAGTGGTCAGGGCACGGAGAAGGCAGGCGTGGTCAATCAAGGCAATGGTCAGAGCACGGAGAAGGCAGATGTGGTCAATCAAGGCAATGGTCAGGGCACGGAGAAGGCAGGCATGGTCAAACATAGAGAAGGTCCAGGGCTGGAGAGAAGCTGAAGAGTAGCCAGGCGTAGCGAAGGTCCAGGGCTGGAGAGAAGCTGAAAAGTAGACAGGCATAGCGGTGGTCAAATCCAAAGAGTCAGTCCAACACATAGACAAAACAGGACAAGGAGAACAGGAACTGGGAACCACAGGAAATAGAACACAATGAAGAGACGAATCTCAGATCTGCAACGAGGACGAGGAGTATGAGGAGACCTGTTGCAAAGGCAACGCTATGGAGCAAGGCCTGAGATTTTATATGCTGAAGAGTCTGATGTCAGCATCTGGGTCCACGGCCAGGTTCCCGCTGTGGCCCTTTAAAAGAACTAATGATGCACGTGCGCGCACCTAGGAAGGAGCGTGGTGCTGATGGCGCCACGCGGAGAGGCCCAAGGAACAGGAACATCTTGGCTGGCAACACTGGGTAGCATGGCAGGGCCGGAGGCACTGGAGGGAACCCAAGGTCGGAGCTGGCGGCCCACTGCCACCAGTGAAGAGGAGCCAAGAGATGGAGTCGTCTGAAAAGGTGAGAGGGCCACGCCATGGGGCTGCCGTGGGTGGCACGTGTAACAAACAGCCTTGTTATAAGTTGTCAGTCGTGTCTCAAGCCATCAGCCTTGACCTTGCTAGTTCTTTGCTTCAGCTTGTCTTTCTCAAGCCTTTGTACAGACTCCTGGACTTTGTCTGGTCCATGTCAGGGTGTGCTTGCCAGCTGTTGGTGCAGGCCTTGAGCCTTGCCTTGAGGTTGCACCGCAGCACAGGGGCTCATGCATTTGCTGTTCCTGTTCATCAGTCCGAAAGGGCTTCGGAGTGGCCAGAGGGCTACCCCCTAGGAACCAGCAGAGGACTGCTCGGCCCTGATACTACCCTTAAGCAATTATGCTTGATGCTTTTGATACAACTGCAACATCGCTCTCCACTTTGGGGGGGGGGGGGGGGGGAGGCGGGATACTTTACAGCCAAAGCTGGGTCTGACTTTTATGGTCTGGGGTACTGATACAAGACTTCAGGGAAAAAGCTCAATACTGATTTTACGGCCATGTCATAAAGCAAACTATGTTCAAGTGGCATTGTCTGAATTATCAAGAAGGCTGCTCATCACATAAAAATGTTGCTAGCAGTAATTTGTTATAGTTTTGACAGTTGCTTGGTTTTGATTGTAAATATTAGTAGCCTTAACATGAGGCATGGGGGTAACCTACACAGAGTAGCCATTACTATCCTTAACAGACACATGGGGATAACCTGCACAGAGCAGAAGCTACTACCATGTGAAACTTGCTGGGCAGACAGTATTGACAGCAGAAAGGACTAATCATTGAACATCTCATAGGGTGATATTATGGTTTCTCTGAGAATCAGATGGAGATTCCTAGCTCTAACCATATTTTCCATAGTTTCACTTCTATTATGAAGAAGAACATGGTCTTTAACAAACACGTGTTCAGAAGTTTTCAGCTTTGTGATACGTTTCATACTGATTCAACTTCTGTTCTGGAGCTACCGCTTGAATTTTTACATCAACAATCTTTATCTTGACCTACTGAAATTGTCTAGCCAAACCTGTTATTTGAGTGGACAAAGACATCTGCATAGCTGCAATGTTCTCTCATAAGGTGGTAAAATTAAATGTTTCATGGCAGTTAAGAACAAAAGGAACAGCTCCAACTTTGTCTGGGCTTATAGTGGGATCTTCAACAGAAGCTCCAGGTATACCAGCCAAATCCTCCAAGGCTTTCTCCACTCTAACTTCTGACTGCTGAAATTTGCCAACTGAAATCCTCCATTGATTTTCCTCCCTTTGCAGTAGTGTCTATATTTATTTATTTACTTAAAAATTTATAGACTGCAAATCAGAATTTCTAAGTGTTTAAAATATTACACTCATTAAACGAAGACCAATCTCAAAACATAAACAGATAAAACAATGATAAAACAAGTAATCTAAAACAAATTAAAAACATAAAACACATACACGAACTATGCATTTTCATCTTCATTATACAATCCAGCACTTCATCACTTATATTCTGCATTTAAACATACGTAACTCTAGTTTAAAACAAAACTAATATCCCGCTAATAAACATCATCATCAGACTGTGACCGCACTGGATGGAGGAGAACTCAATACAACAGAGGTAGCGGAGGAAACTGCATCTCTGGTGATAGAGTAATATCTTCTAAGGAGATCACCAGGTTGTATCTTTCCAGTGAATCTCCAGCTGAAGCTTCAAAGACCCCAGAACCCATCGGTCTCTCAACAAAGACATCCATGGGACCTTGCACCATGGAATCAACTATAGCAGGTACAGAGGGAAATACTCTTGATTTGCCTTTACATTTGACCATTGCGGAGGATCAGGGTTTTCCCCGGGAGTACAGTATAGTGTTGAGTCTAGTATCTTGACTCCTTCCCCAAAATAATCCCTCAATATTTTTTGGATCCACCAGTTTATCCTGTTCTTTTGGGTTTCTACCTCAGAGTTGGGGTGGGAGCATCCTGGCTCATAGATGGCTATCCTGCTTAAGGTATCCAGATGAATTCTGATTTTCAGCATTACCCAGTTGACATAGCCAGATAACTTTAGGACTGCTGAAGAGAAGTACTAAAGGTAACTGGATAAAGTGAATTTTATCATTGCAAAGTTAGCTGGATAAGATTTTCTAGTTAACTTTGCTAGCTGGCCAGGGTCAGAATATTGCCTTTTAAATAATTCAACTAGATGATAAACCCCCATATTTACATACACATCTCAATGTTTTATATGAACACTTTGTAAGGATGTGACAGTGATTTCTGATAAGGTGTTTCTCATCAGATCATCATGTAAACTTGGGCATTGAAAGAATCTGCTTATAATAGCCTAGAAGAAATTGGATAATCCAGAATTTCTGAACTGCAGATTATAAACTAGGTCTGCAAACCTTGTGAATATTGATGCATGATTTAAATGAAATATTTTTTATTGGCAGGGGAATGCACACAGAGGTTCATAAATTGTGGTTTGAGATTCACTTGTTTTTTTTTGGACGTTTTTGGGTGCGTATGGTTCGGATGCAATTAAAAAACAATGCTAAGTAGTTTTAGCTTGTGACTAATTAACATTTTTATGTACATGTTAAAATGAATCTCAACAGTCAATGCAAAAATATTTACCTAGGGTGTAGTAAAGTTTGCCCTCAATAGCGTGCCATGGTCTAATGTGGATGTTAACCCCCAAAAAGATTTTAATGTCCTCTTTAACTGCATCCCAAAATTCAGCTTGCTAATAACTCTATCTTTCTATTCTCATTCACTTAGACTTTTTTCCCCTCTGAGTTTGGCAAACAGAATGTGGCCCTCCATACCAGCATAGCAGGAACCCTCCCCCCTCTGAGAGGCATTCCTACGATGCAGTGTAGGAAGCCCCCCCCCCCCCAAAAAAAATGTTGTCATTTACCACTAGCTCTGATTCACCTCCAGACTGAGAAGCTCTTGCCCCTCTGCTCTGATGAGACCTGTTTCATGAGGACTGGAGGTGAGGGGGAAGTATTATGGGGCATTGGATGCTTCTTGAGGGCAGAGTTTCTGTAATGCTGGAAGGGGTGGGGAGATGGTGCTGGTTTGCCTGGTTAAGGGGGAAAGGAAAATGGTATGGGCAGAAAGGTTCTGATGTCCCACCTGCCTGTGAAGATCCTGCCCTTCTGGACTGGTAAGTCCTTTTTCTGGGGTATTGAAAGGTTCCTGCTATGTGGAGGGGGAGATGGAGGAAGCAGCTTTCTCTGTGGGGAGAAACCTCTTGGGGAAGAAGGGTTCCTAATATGCACCTGAGTTGTTTGTTTAGTCACTCAGGTATAATCATTTGAATATTATTCTCAGAACATTCAGTTAGAGTCTGAGTAATTTAATTGGTTGGAAGTCAGGACATCATTCCCCTATAAATGACTTATTCTAGTGGCTTAGCTCTGCAGAATGCCACCAACTGTTTCTATAGAAGCTAATTAAAATATTCAAAAGCACCCCCCCCCCCCCAAAAAAAAAAAAACCAAACAAACAAAAAACACCCCAGACATCCTTACCTAAGAAAAGCAATAATTACTTCTGGACAAGTCACTGCCTAGTTCTTCAGGGAATATTTCGGGAATATTTCTGATAGTATATTCTCTTGGAATTCAGCAAGTTGTATATAATCAACATCCATGGCCACTTGATGTCGCCATTGCTCTATCTAGGTTGAAATAGATAAAGCCTGCATCTAGCAGCATACTATTTAGCAGTCTCTAGTGCAGAGGTAGCTCAAACTTGGTTGATGCTGCAATCAAAATGTATTCAAGATTTTACATGAAATAGTTTCCCTAGCAGTTTAATAGATTTGATAACACGTACCTAATTACACTGCAGTGTTGCTTTATATCTAACTATTCAATCACCATCCAAAACAACTGAATTGTTCTTCCTCCAGTCAAAAATCTGTCTCTCTACATTTTCCCAGTTTTTGGAAAAAAAATACAGTCCTAGATATTTCAATTTTTGACCCACATTATCATACATATATGTTTCTTCTATCATATGGTATAATAGGCATTATATTCTCCTAGAAAATATAAAAAGGTGAGCTGCAAGGAAAACCTGGGATGGAGATCCAGTATGTAAAACAAATCAGAATAGGAGGTGGACTCCAACTCCCAGAAGGCACAGGGGTTCTGGAGGGGGAGGAACTTCCCAGGCGTTGCCCTGTTGAGAGGAAGAAAGAGCCAGGGCATGGTGGGAGAAGGGTGAGAGTTTGTCTGAAGGAGGGACAGGGCAGGAACAGGAAGGAGCTCTACTAGAAGCAGATGAAGAGACAGAGGAAATGGTGATGAGCAGCTCTGAGGATGAGCCAGAGCTGATGGACTTGGGAGATGAGTGGTGGAGTCCTTCGGCAGAAGAGGACACACTCATTGAGGCTGCAGGTCAGGAGCTTTAAGTGAACACTGCCATGGGGTAAATGCAGTTTCAGGCATAAGAACCAGGCACATTGAGTGCAGCAAAGCTTAGGCTGTGCAGGAAGCAACTGTGAACAGCGTCAAAAGGATTATGGTGAGAGTTACTTTCTTATCATATGGGTTTAAGACTAATGTGGTTTGATAACGTAAAGCTATAACGACCTTAAACTACCAGAATAAACTGAGACTATGTATGCTTAAGCCCAGCTCACCAACTGGGGTGAGAGGATTTGAGATTGTAGCTGTGACACCCTGGAAGGAACGCGGTAAAGTAAAACTATGGCGACTTTAAACTACTGAGATAATCTGGGATTCTGTGTGTTTAAATTCAGTTCACCAACCAGGGTGAGGAGATTTGAACCTGTAGTTGTGACATTCTAGAAGGAATGGAGTAAAGTATAGGTAAAAGAGACTGGAGTACCTGGCCTGAGGAGCCTCCGAAGGTGGAACTGGGGAAGCTGCAAGGAGGAGTCAGGCAGCGGGACCATGAAAAAGCATCTCCAGAGGCTTAATCAGTGGTTCAGTTTCTTATGCCACAAGAGAATATTTATTTATGTATTTGTTTATTTATGTTTTTTCTTAAAATCTTTTGTATACTGCCTGTACAAATATTTTGGTAGATCTAAGCGGGTCACTCCAGCTGGACTGGGAGAGTGGCCAGTGGCATGATCCCATGACATTGGAAATGCTTATATTGATAAACATATAACCGCAGTTCAACACATATAGTAAATTTGCAGATAAGACAAATTATAAAGAGAAGTAATTATAACAGGGATGCTAAAAATTACCTACCAAAAGGAGTGAAGAAAATTTCAAATATTAACTTAGAATATAGTAATTTTTTTTTTTTTGGGGGGGGGGGGCATTGTAAACTGTGATACAAATCAAATTACATAACTGAACACTGAGCAAGCAAAGGTAAAAGAATAATTGCTTGTGTAGTCATCTTATGGAAAAGACTGAATTTAACTCTACCCTAGCTTAGCACTGGAGGGCAGTGATGTATGCCACATTCTAAAGTCCCACACAGAATGGATGAGCTGCCTTAGTCAATCTGTGACAGTGAAGAATTTCTCATTGCAATTTTAGAAGAACATGAGAACACAAGAAATGCCATAGTGGGTCAGACCAAAAGTTCATCAAGCCCAGCATCCTCTCTCCGACAGCGGCCAATGCAGGTTACAAGTACCTGGTAAGATCCCAAAGAATAGCCCCAATCCTTCATACCCTGATGTTTTAGCTTTGGACAGTTTACAGATGACCACAGACAGGTACCTTGCTTACCTGCGCATTGGACCATTTCAGAGCAGTGTTCCTCAACCCTGTGCCGGAGGTACCAACAACCAGTCTGCTTTTTAGGATATCCATACTTTGGATATGCATTGATTGCACATCTCATGCATATTCACTGTGGCAATCATGAAAACTCCTCTGGCAAGATGTGCCTGCAGGAGAAAGTTGGGAAACACCATTTCAGAACATGCTTCTTAGCTTATGACTGAGCCAAGTAGTTGTATGGCATTGCAAAGATCTATATCATACTGTTTTTTTTTTTTCAGGTGGGCTGAAATTCCTCTTTCATGAAACAAACATAAGACAATAATTAAAAGTCATACGGAGAGCTTGTAGGATTTTAAGCTGTTAGCTCTTCATTTGAAAAGATCAGATAAATTATCTTCATGCATTCTGTCACACATGCAAAAGAGATAAACTGAAGCTTTTAAGATGGCTCAACTATATATTTTGGTATCGTCGCAGTGTTGTTTCTCTCTTGCATTACATCTTGCCTTTCTCTTACTTGCCTTTTAAGCCGCATATGATTGCTATTAATAAAGGCTGATGTCTGGGCCTGAGCAATGCTCTGTCATAAAAAATTAATCATAATCACCCAGTTTTTTTAGGCTATTTTATAAAACCCTGGCATTGGTAAGTTGAATTCATAGCAGCAGTGATTCATATTTATTTAGGGAATGAGTTAGTGGTAAGCTGAGGCTTTATCGTAACAAAACGTTACTTTTCCCATCATTTTCAAATAGGATTCAGCTTAAAAAAGTATATTAGTTTATTGTGACATATAAAGGACCTTGTGCTGGTTCTAGGAGGTTTCACAATTGATACATTGCATGCCAGTTTGCTAAGAAATATTCTTCTGGTAAATCTTTGTTCTGCTCATAGTGCTTTGCTAAAGAATAAACCTGCCTGTGAACAATGGGATATAGAATAAACCTGCCTTGAGCAATGGGATAGGTTTCTACAAACCAATCAATAATTTGCGGACTGAGAAAACATCTTGATCAAATAGAATTCTCTTTAGCATCATTTATTTATTTAAACATTCTTATATACCGCCTATAAAGTTGGGTTATAGATTTAAGCGGTTTACAGAATATAGGTGTACATACATAATAAGTTGTTCATTACATACAAAAGATTAAAACAATCATTAAAAAAAAGTAAAAACTAGATGCATAGATAAATAAGTGCTGAAAACATAGAACTGAACATATTGTAAAAAGGGGGGAAAATTATTAGGGATCTTTAGGTTTGTTATAGGCAAGGTGTAAAAATGTGTCTTGGGACTTTTTTGAATTCTTTAGAGTTTGAAATGAGGTGGATGTGGTCTGGAAGTGAATTCCACAAGATTGGTCCTGCGATCGAAAATGCGCCTACGAGTCAGGTCCAGTCTGGCCATTTTACTGTGGGAACTTCGAGAATACATTGATCTCAGTTGACAAAATTGCCAGTAAAGTCAACATAGAACATAACCAGAAGGTAGATGGGTTGTAAATTAAGTTGTGTATGATAGAAAGAACCTTATATTGGATACTGTAGTATAGAGGGAGCCAGTGAAAATATTGAAAGAGTTGGTGTAATGTGTTCTCTGCGAGGAATGTTAGAAATTATGTGAGCTGCTGAGTTTTAGATAAGTTGAAGAAGGTGGATAATCTAAGCTAGAAGACCTAGATATAAAGAATTAGAGTAGTCTAAACCTGACAATATTGATACTTGTACAACTGAATGGAAATCAGAGGGAAAGAGGAGTGGCTTTAATTTTCTAAGTAAATGTAGTTTAAAAAAGGATTTTTTTTAACAAGAGCAGAAATATTGGTAGTCATTGATAGCTTAGAGTTGATCAGTACACCTAGATTTCTGGCGCAGTTTGTTATTGGAATAGAGTGGTTTTCAAAGGTAAAGTTAGCTGGAGGACAATGTGAAGATTCAGGGATGGTGGATAGAAAAATCCCTATGAAATGTTGCAAATGAAAGATCAAACACCTCCCACAGGGAGGAGCCCTGTGGGGACTTGCAGAAATAGGCTAGCTCAAGGCAGAGATGGACACAGAGAATTAGCTTTATTGTACTGCAATGTAGATGGTGACCCGAGGAACGGGTGATGATTCCAGCCAGGAGATGAGAAACCAGATGGCAATGTTCCATCTGTAGGTTGCAGGGTGGAAAAGGCAGTTCCATAGTCTCACCATGTCCCAAGAGGGAGATGGGTCCGGTAGTGGTCCGTGAAGCGGGGTAAGCCGAGAGCCCAAGCTTAGATGGAGAAGCCAATAGATCCGGTAGTCGTCCGCAGTGTGGGATAGGCCAAGGATCTATGGAGAGAGAGATGAGACAATGCAAAGACAGAACTGGAGCAGCAGTACTCACTCTGATGCTGGTAGTTGTAGTAGAAGGGAACCCCTGAGGAGCAGAGGTCCCAGACGAACAAGGCCCCCGAGGAGCGGGTACCGTAGGCGTCCTGGTAAGTAGCAACCCCAAAGGGAAAGTAGGAGCATGGCAAGGCCCCCCGAGGAGCGCGTACCTTAGGCATCTTAGTTGGTAGGAGGTAACCCCGGAGGGAAAGGAGGAGTGGGGCAAGGCCCCCATGAATCGGGTACCTAAGTCGTCCTAGAGTGAGAGTACACAGAGCGGAAGTGTCTGGTAACGTGGAGAGATCAGCATGGAGGATTCCTTGCTAACTTGTAAAAGGAATCGTGAGTGGAAATTAAATACAGAGCTAGTGACATGATGCGGTGGGGACGCCCCCGAGGTTCCCGCCATGTAAAGGACGGGGTTGCGCGCACATGCATGCCCTAGATAACTCCTGGAGCAAGATGGCAAACGCAATCACCCATACCGGACTGGGGACACCGGAGGGTACGGTGTGGAGAAGCGGAGGCAGCCATCTTTCCAAAATGAACTGAGTCAGGTAGAAAAAAGGTGAGCAATAGAGGGTACAGCCGTCTGCGACCGATGGGTACAACACTTATATAAATGAATCTTGCTGAATTGCTTCATTTTAACTGAAGTTTTTCTTTTTTAATACACCTTATAGATAAACATAGCCTGGTCTGTCTGGCAGGCTATGCATGGGACCTAGCAAGCTGAATGTTTAGGCAACTGATCATTACAGAGATTTGTAGTTAGGCATGAGAATGATGGGGTGTGGAGAGAATGAAGAGGAGATCTTGTTTATTCATCTACACAAGATGATGGAATAGAAAGGAGGGAGACTAAAAAAGTTGTCCTGGATAAGGAGATATCTTGCAGACATTCACATTTTCTGGATGACAGTTGGGATGTACCTTTGGGAAATAATGACTACATTTTTAATGGAAGTAAGGCAGTCTTGATTACGTGAAGATCCTGTTTTGAGTAAAATAATTACATTGATACAGAATGGAATGAAAGTATTAATTTTTTTCTGGTTGTCAAATTCTACCCAAATATGCTTGGAACTTCATTGTAGTTATCTGGTCCAAACAACTGGTGAGATGAGCTGGAAGATTTTTTAAAATTACTTTTTTTTTTTTTTTGGCAAGGAATATTAAAGCTGCACAGATCCTGGGAGAATTTTTAGGCAGAGAGATTGAGTGTATCAGTTCTAATGACCAAAAAGGTCCCTTGTTCAGATCAGACTTAAAATGTTTATGACTATGTCTCTCTTGTTGGTTTTTAATCACCAACTGCAATGACTCCTCATACAATGGCAATAAAGAGATGGAATAAATTATAGAAATGGATAGTCATATTATCTTCAATTTTTTGTTTGGTTCAAGAAACACTACAGATTTACCTTTTTCCTTCCCTTCTGTTTTACTTTTTTCTTAAATACTGCGAAATTCCATTAGTTAATTCTGTGCCATAGAGGTATGCTGTTGCACTTCCTGGCCGCGTTCGCTCTGCAGCCTGGCCTGCTCACCTCCCTACGCCTTCCACCAGCTCCAGGCACGTCCCCTCCATGGCCTCTCCCAGTTCGCAGTGTCTCCAGTTCCCCTGTGCTCCTGCTCCAGACCAGGCCTTACGGCGGGGCTCGGCGTCCTCCGTGGCATCGGCTCCGCCACCTAGGTGCGCGCACGGACCTCTGGCCTCTTAAAGGGCCAGGGGCAGATACCAGCTCCATGGCGCGTCCTGATTGATTGCTGCTTAAAAGGAAGTGTTCTGACCCCACTTCCTTGCCTTGGCAATCGGGTCGATCACGTTGTGATAGCAAGTTTGCCTTCCTGCATTTCCTGTATCTCCTGTTCCAGTCTCTCTGTTCCAGTGTCTCCTGTGTCGCCAGTCCCAGAGTCTCCTGTGTCTCCTGTTCCAGAGTCTCCTGTGTCTCCTGTTCCAGCGTCTCCTGCTCCTTCGTCTCTCCATTCCTGGTAGTACCCTTCAGACTGAACTCACAGTACTGACCTTTGCCTGTTCTTGACTACTCCTTGATTGCTACCTGACCTCTGCCTGGAACACTGACTACTCTCTGATTGCTGCCTGCCTTAACCTCTGCCTGGAACTCTGACTATGTACGGACAGCTCTCTGCTACCGACCCTGCCTGGCTGACCATTCTACGCAAAGACTCTGGCCTTGATTCTCGCTCTACACTCGGACACTCTATTCTGGCCTCCTGCGACCTCTGGACTTCCTTATCTGAACACCGACCGCACACCCTTGTTCATGGTGGGCACTCCCTTGAACTTTCTCTCTAGGAGACCCTGAGAGGCCCACCTAAGACCAGGTGGCCTGAGTAACCAAGGGCTCAACCTGAGGGAACCCCGGGTTGCTATTGGTGAAGCTCCAGGTAGCCTCTGTCTCCTCCTGTGCTCCGCCTCCTGGTGGCAGGCGGTCTCCGGGTCCGACCGGAGGGCCGTACCAATCCTGCACCAGGCCAAGGGTCCACTCCCAGTGCAACATATGCAGGCCAAAAGAATTTGGTTTCATATAATTACATTTCATTAAGGGGAGGTTCTCTTCCAATTTTTCTTTCATTCGGGGTATTAGTTTTCTTTTATTTTGACAGATAGCATGTGCTCTTCAGCAATAATGGGCAATAAAAATAAAATTTCATTTTGTTTTTGTTATTTTGAAAATAACATGAAATGAAAGCACTTCCCTAATGACATGTGGTCATCATATACTTTACTCACAGTTGCAGAATTTAAAAAAATACATAAGCAAAGCTGTAAACTTGAATGGTTTGTTTTTGTAATATTTTAAGAATGTTTGCACTAAAATACTATTCATAGACCATTAGTATTGCAAATAAATCCAACATGTTTGTCTTAACTGATTTTTTATTTTTATTGAGTTTTAATTGGATGTTTTGATTATTGCAATCTGCCTAGTGTACTTTTAATAGAAAAGAAGGCTATGCATTTTAGCAATAATTATAATAAATTTGTCCACCAGAAGAGAAAACCAAAGCCAAATGTGTTTTACAATGCCATGAACAGTTAATGCTTATTTGTTTAACAATATGATTTTAGTAATGTATTTTCAAAATATATTTTTACACTGTGCTTGTGCTTTAAACCTTTTGCATTAAGGTCTGATATGTTATTAATAGCCTGGTCACAAATGGTCTTTTAAACAAGATCTCTCTTCTTACTTAGTAACTCTACTATATGCATAGAGAGGTTGAAAACCCTTGGTCACGTATCACAATCTTCAAGTTTGTTCCTTTTTTCCCCCCCCTTAATTTGCTCATCTTGGTGTTGGTGTGTTTGTACAAAGCAGACAAGAAGCATGTTATGCTTGTTGTTACAGTATTACTGGCTGATCCACTCTACATAAGAGGTACAGATAGACATATCTGTTGATGTAATACATCTATTTCCTGTATTTGAGAGGCCCTTCCCATAAAATTGACATATAGACAATGCATCTGCATTCTAAGAAAAGGAAATGCAGGCAAGAAGTGTAATTTTTAGTCAAGAGGCCGCCAGTGAAGAGTGGGTGACTCGCCAGAATGATGGCTACTGCCTGGAGTCAATACCCTTATTAAATAAACATACACATGCTTACTGTGACTCCAACATCGCTCTAAGCTTCAACAGCAAGAGGAAATGTGGAAAAAAGGATTCACACTCACAAAGAGGGGAGTAGCTGGTAGGGGTGTGCATTCGTATTGAACATAAATGTAAAACGCTACTTTTTTTTTTTTTTAACAAAAAAGTGATCAGACATAAACGATCGGATTTCCAACTTATTCAACATAGCTATGTTGGTCAATCATGGTCAGAATTCACCCCTACCTCAGACACTTCTATTCTAGCCATTATAAACAAACAAAAACCCTCCAACTCCCCTTATAATCCATGCTCTGGAGCCTTTTTCAAAGCTCTCAAACTTGAAGCCTGCTCTTTTCTTACTCTTCTAGTTAATCAATCTCTAGAATCAGGTGAATTCCCCCACACTTTAAAAAAGACCTCTATACTACCAATCTTAAAAGCTAAAGCAAAAGATACATCTGATCTCAACAATTACAGACCTATAGCATCTCTTACTTCCCTGGCCAAACTAATAGAATCTGTAGTACTTCATCAGTTAACCGATTTTCTTACAGAGCACAATATTCTTCATATTAATCAACATGGGTTTAGAAAAGGTCATTCCACAGAAACACTTCTTCTATCCTCTTTTGATACTTTTTTCCGTGCATTCGACTCATATACAGACTACATTATAGTTTTCTTAGATATATCAGCAGCATTCGATACCATTAATCATCAGATACTCATTTCAGGTCTTCAAAACATAGGCATCACAGGTACAGTTTTGAACTGGTTTACATCCTTCCTCTCCAACCGACCTCAACAAGTCAATTATAGTCAGCACTGCTCTTCCCCATATATCATTAATTCCGGCGTTCCTCAGGGCTCATCTCTTTCTCCTATTCTGTTCAACATATATCTACTTCCTTTATGCTACATTCTATCCTCTCTTAATCTTCAGTTCAAAATTTATGCAGACGACATCCAATTTTTTGTCCCATATAAATCATCCTGGTCAGACACTCTATCTTTAGTTTCTCTATACTTATCTACAATCAACTCTTGGCTCTCCCACAATCGATTAAAACTGAATCCAGCAAAAACTGAGCTCGTATACTTAACTTCCATCTCTGATTCTTCATTAGGTCCACCATCACATCTTACAATCAATAATGTTACTATCCCCATAACACGCTCTGCTATAAGCCTAGGTGTAAACATTAATTCAGATCTTTCTCTAAAACAACACATATCCTCACTTACAAAAAAATCATTTTTCAAACTACGTCTGTTAAAACATCTTCGTCCTCTACTATTTTACCGAGATTACAGAACCATTCTTCAATCCTTAATCTTCTCTGGCTTAGACTATTGTAATGCTCTCTTCCTAGGATTGTCAGACTCTTCACTATACCCCCTTCAACTGATCCAAAACTCTGCAGCCCGGATACTAACCAGAACATCTTTACGTCATCATATCACCCCTATTCTACAATCATTACACTGGTTACCCATAAAGTTCAGAATAAAATACAAAATTCTCTCTATTATCCATAGTTTAATTCATAACCATAATCATACTTCTACCTGGCTTTGTTCAATACTGCGCATATACAAACCGACGCGACACTTAAGATCACTTAACCAAAATTTACTAGATATCCCTTCTCCTAAACAAGCCAGATTAGACCTCACTAGAAAAAGCCTTTTCAATAGCCGGTCCAACACTTTGGAACACTTTACCAAACCATCTTCGCTCGATATCCAACCCTGCACATTTCAAAAAATCTCTCAAAACATATCTTTTTCAACTTGCATTCAACACGTCTTCTAATTAAACTTAATCATCAATACCGAAATTACCCTCTTAAACATAGTTACACCCATTACAATCCCATTTATACTACACATAACTACAACATACCTGCTCATTCACACGTTTCCAACTATCATACCCTTCTCCCTTCTTCCCTTTATCTCATATAATTTTTACGCTCTATTTCTCCCACTTCCCCTTCCTCCTCCCGTTCCCCTTCCCCCCCTTTTTCCCCTTTCCCCCAAAACAATAAGCCCATGGTTCCAAACTTTTTATATTTTTTAATAACCTTATATACTAGCATTCTGTTTAGTTATACCAATTTTTATGTAAAGTTTAAAAATTCCATTTTATTTTGATTATTTTATTTTTGGTTTTAAATCTGTGAACCGTTTTTGATAAAATTTCTTTTTTAAAAAACGGTATATAAATACTTTTTAAATAAATAAATAAATAAATAAATAAAATAAATGTTGAATAAGTTGGAAATCGCGATTGTTGATCCAAAATAAAAATTTAAACCCCTCACCTTCCTTAATCCCCCCCCCAAAGACTTACCACAACTCCCTGGTGATCCAGCGGGAGTGAGGACGCCATTTCTGAAAGCCTTTCTGAGGAGCACGTGATGTCGGCGCCACGTCCGAGTGACGCGGCGTCATGTGATTCCCCGCGGGTTCGCGCCGGAACGCTCGTTCGGCCCAAAAGGAACTTTTGGCCAGCTTGGGGGGGTCAGGAGGCCCCCCCCCAAGCTGGCCAAAAGTTCCTTTTGGGATCGAACGAGAGTGCCGGAGGGAACTTGCGGGGAATCACGTGACGCCGCGTCACGCCGACGTCACGTGATTCCCCGCGGGGTCACTTCCGGGATCCTCGTTCGGCCCAAAGGAACTTTTGGCCAGCTTGGGGGTGTCAGGAGGCCCCCACAAGCTGGCCAAAAGTTCCTTTTGGGCCGAACGAGGATCCCGGAAGCGACCCCGCGGGGAATCACGTGACGTCGGCGCCACGTCGCAGTGACGCGACGTCACGTGATTCCCTGCGGCACCCTCGTTCGGCCCAAAAGGAACTTTTGGCCAGCTTGGGGGAGTCAGGAGGCCCCCCCAAGCTGGCCAAAAGTTCCTTTTGGGCCGAACGAGCGTTCCGGCGTGAACCCGCGGGGAATCACGTGACGCCGCATCACTCCGACGTGACGCCGTCACGTGCTCCTTGCAAAGTTGGTCAGAAATGGCGTCCTGACCCCGCTGGACCACCAGGCAGTTGTGGTAAGTCTTGGGGGGGGGATTAAGGAGGGTGAGGGGTTTAAATTTTTATTTGCACATATGGACATATACTCAACTCATTGAATTCTGTTTATGTCCATATTGACCGCAAATGGGACCCCCTTTGGACATATGGACATATGAACTTAAACTTTTGCTCTGCACATCCCTAGTAGCTGGCTTGTTACGGCGGTTACTACCCCAAATCAAATAAGCCTGATACTTCACTTTCAATGCATATACAGCAAAGTTCTCTGATTCAACGGCAGGGGAGAAGAAAAACTGATACTTCACACATCCAGCAGAGCTCTCTGCTTCAACGGCAGGGGAGAAGAAAAGAGGGTTCGCACTCACAAAGCGGGGAGTAGCTGGCTTGTTACGGCGGTTACTACCCCAAACCAAATGTGCCTGATACTTCACTTTCAATGCACATCCAGCATGGCTCTCTGTTTCAACAGCATGGGAGAAGACTGATACTTCACGCATATCCAGCATAGCTCCCTGCTTCAACGGCAGGGGAGAGGAAAAACAACCAATAAGGGCTGTATAACATAGTCTGGGTAAAACAAATAAGCATGGGTGTAGCTTGCTTATTGCGGCGGCTACTACCCCTAACTAATCAAGCTAGATATTTCACTTGGATGCAGCTCCATCACTGCTCTCTACATTAAAGGTGGTGGTGGAAGGGAAATAGAACCAAGAGCTAAGAGAAACAGATAAGTATGAGAAAAAAAATGTGTGAAGCTTCCTGGACAGACTGGATGGGCCATTTGGTCTTCTTCTGCCGTCATTTCTATGTTTCTATGTTTCTATTTGTATGTGATAGGAAAGGATGTGGCAACAGATCAAAGAACATATCCTTCACTTGTCAATATATATGACAGTTTTAGACATATAAGCTCATTCTGATTTGTTTCAGTTACTATGCTTTTAGTACTCAGTTCTCCAAATTACTGAGACACATAAATGACCCAATGTCTGGAAATATTTGATTCAAGAATATTTTCAACAAAAGTTTTGTGGCTCTTTAAAACAGCAAAGTACTGTGAATCTTTTTTTTTTTTTTTTCATACCTCCAAACTCCATGGAATTGGGTCCAGAAGGAATGAAATTTAATCTCTGTAATTTGCAAATATATGGGTTTCATTCAGTTACCAGGGTACCAACATACTTGTTAACAACCAAGGCCTTCACTTCTTAAGATCAGTCTACAAATCCCAAATATGACTTTGTATTACAATTTAACGTTTTAAGTGATATTTTGGATATGGCAATTTCAATCCAATTGGCAGCTGAGAAAAATGAAAATGTAAACTACTTTTTATTCAGAAACACCTGTGAATACCTCTGCAGATATCAAACCATAAGACAAGAAGCTTTATTTCAAAGTTTGACATGGCTGTCAGTTTTCCACAAGGGGCTTACTCCCAGGTGCGATCACTCAGCCTGGATTTAGTCACTGGTAGTCCGAGGCACGGGACTATCATTAACCAGTCTGGAGCAGTAGTCTCCAGGATAAGGAACTTGGTAGCAAAGAGAACCTCGGCAGGAAGCGCCATAGCAGAGAATGCTATTGCAAGTGGCTAGGGTAGCAGGTAGCTAGGTAGCCAAGATTCAAGAGGGTGGATCTGGGGTTACCAGTAGCTCTGTAGCAAGGAACTTGCAATAAACTCATCTTAAGTGTGTTTGGAGCTGCAGTGAGTGGATAGCACAAAGCTGGCAACAGAAAGCTGGAAGCAAGTAGTTATCAAGGAGATGAAAGCAGAAACTTGTAGCAAACCAGTAACAAGAAGCTAAACAACTGGATATCTCAATAGCAGGAAGCTTGGAGAACAAAAGGACTGAACAATCTTCTGGTTCCTGGCTTCCAGCAAATCCTTATAACTGAGTCCCAGCCAATCGAGGGGGTATAGCCACAAGGGCTACTCATCATCCGGTGGTTAGGGCTTCAGTACTGCTCACACAATTGTCCACCAGCATCACTGTTAGAATTGTGGACTCTTGTGCTAGAGTGAGTTTGGCTCAACTTACACTGAAGAACCTGTAGGTCCTCACTACCATCTGGTGGAGCAGACAGGTGCAGAGACTGCACTGAAGCTTTGCCTATACAAACCCCTTCCCCCTCAGGTTGAGCCTTTGGATTCCGGAGTCCAGCAGGTCTTAGGTGGCAGTCTCTGGGGCGTAGGCAGAAGAGTAGTTCCAGGGCCAGGCTGAACTCGGTGACAAGCAAGAATAATGAGAGCCAGGCTAAGGTCCATGCCAAGGGTCAGTCCGAGAGGGGAGAGTGAGGAGAGCAGTCGTGAGGAGAGCAAGACAGACTGGGCAGGAGACATGAGGTTTGGACAGGATTAAGAAACAAGGCTGGAACAGGCTGGAGAGATGTGCAGCAACTAGCACTTCAAGGGCTAAAGTCGACCCATTGCTGAGGCTTTGATCTGTTGCATGGCTGGGCTTTAAATACCCAGCTGTGTGATGTCATTTGCTGGTACTGGTCAAGGGGATTCTCACCATGGGGCCCTTAAAGTTATGATCATACCGCACATCTGGGTAAGTCCTAGCACATCTGGGTAAGTCCTAGCAGCGGCCTTGCCGTGAAGCAGGGTCCATCGGTAGCATTTAGGTGAATGCATGGGCTGGAGGGGCTGCCTGCGAGCTGGCAAAAGAACAACCTTATCCTCATAATAGGCAGTGTAAACCTTTTCATGGATAGCAGATTTACTCAGATGGACAGATTTTCCCCTGCCTCTCTCTGTTAGGACAGGCATATTTGGTTAAAATGGTGGTTCTTCCACAGCTTTTCTATCTTTTAAACACTTGGCATGTCATGTTCTGAAATGGAAATTTAAGGAAAGTGGTGCAGCCATTTCTTCTTTTCTGTGGAGAAAGAAAATTCCACAAATTAAACTTACTACTTTGCAACTCCCTAGAGGGTATGGAGGTCTGGATATTCCAGATTTGTACTTATACTATATTGTAGCGACAACTGGGAATTAAGAATTGGTTTATTTGTTTGGATGACCTGAGTTGGGTTTCCTTGGAATGTTCCCATATAGAAGAACCGGTGTCACTGCTAACAATGTCCCCACAATCTTCATTTTATACTAAATTGGGGAGAAACAGTCTGATATAGAAACATAGAAGTGACGGCAGAAGAAGACCAAACGGCCCATCCAGTCTGCCCAGCAAGCTTTCACACCTATTTGTTTTCATACTTATCTGTTACTCTGACCGCTGAGGTCAGGGCCCTTATTGGTAACTTTTTGGTTCCAATTCCCTTCCACCCCCATCATCGATGCAGACAGCAGTGCTGGAGCTGCATCTAAGTGAAGTATCTAGCTAATTGGTGGGGTAGAAACCGCTGTAATAAGCAAGCTACTCCCACGTTTGTTTACCCTGTCTGTGCAATTCAGTCCTTGTTGGTTGTCTGAATATAAATCCTTTTTACTTCATTCCCCCCTGTCGTTGAAGCAGTGAGCTGTGCTGGATATGTATTCCAAGTGAAGTATCATGCTTAATTGATTCGGGGTAGTAACCACCGTAACAAGCAAACTGCACCCATGCTTATTTGTTTACAAAGACTATGTAATTCATTCCTTGTTGGTTGATGCTGAATATAAATCATCTTTTCTTCATTCTCCCTGCCGTTGAAGCAGAGAGCTATGCTGGATGTGCATTGAAAGTGAAGTATCAGGCTTATTTGGTTTGGGTAGTAACCGCCATAACAAGCAAGCTACTCCACTGCTTTTTTGTGGATGCAAATCCTTTTTTCCACATTTCCTCTTGCCGTTGAAGCATAGAACAATGTTGGAGTCACATTAACTGTGTGTATGTTTATTCAATAAGGATATTAATCTCCAGGTAGTAGCCGTCATTCCCGCAAGCAAGCCACCCCCTTGCCTTTTCTCTTCATTGACAATACGGCCCAAGTGCAGGAGGTCACTCCCGGACCCCAGCTGGACTTTTGGCAAATCTTGTGGGGGGTCAGGAGGCCCCCCCCAAGCTGGCCAAAAGTCCCTGGGGGTCCAGCAGGGTTCCGGGAGCGATCTCCTGCACGCGTGCCGTCGGGTGCCAGGAACCAAAATGGCGCCGATAGCCTTGCCCTTACTATGTCACAGGGGCTACCGGTGCCATTGGTCAGCCCCTGTCACATGGTAGGAGCACAAGATGGCGCCGGCCATCCAGTGCTCCTATCATGTGACAGGATCTGGCCAATGGCACGGATACCCTGTCACAAGGTAAGGGTAAAGGACGGCCCGGTAGCCGGAGGACGGCCTGGAGCAGGAGATCGCGGGAGATAACTCCCGGCACCCCCACTGGACCACCAGGTACCTGTTAAAAGGTTTTGGGGGGGTTGGGAGGGTGGGGGAAGCTAAGGGGTTACTTTTAAAGGGTCGGGGTGGGTTTAGGGGTTATTTTTGTGTGCCGTTTTTCCCGCCCTCCCCCAAAACGATAAGGGAAGCCCCACAATCAATATTGTGAGGTTTTCCTATTGTTTTGCGAGAGCCCCCGATTTCTGACGATTTTGAAAATATCGACAATATTTTCAATCGTCCGAAGCCCGATTCACATCCCTACTAAATAATATAGTGTTGCTACATCCCGATTTTTTGTAATTCTTTGTTTATACATTTTCAACTCACACAGAAAAAGCATAAGAAGGGATAAGTATAATACACTTATCATCGGAACATGTCATACTGCTAATCCAAAAAACACATGTCTAGTATATCCTGATTCAGTGGAGAAATTACCTCCAATTCGAGCCAAGAAACAAAAATACAGTACATTTGGTTAGGTTACAGGATTCTCTAAGAAAGAATGGTATGGATATTTAAATGACTCTATATTTAAACTGCTCATGTTAAACCTCATAATGAAGATTTTCAATATGATGAACTTGGTGCCGCCAATGCTCAAGGTTTGGATTCCTCTGCCAAAAAGTGGCAATAGAGAAGTGGGCTTCTAAAAGCAGTTGACCCACCAGACATCTAAACTTTCTGGGGACTAAATCTTACCTCCAAAGAAGGCTTGTAAGGGGAGCAAGATATATAGAAACACCGTTGATATGAGCAATGACATTAGCCACTTCACGCCAAAATTGCCTGATACCCACACAAAGCCACCACATAGGCATGCATGTGCCTCGTTCCCCACAACCCCACCAGCAGTATGGGCTGAAATCAGAAACATATTAGAATAGCTGACAGGCATTCTATATGTTCTATTTAGCAGTCTGACCATTAATTCAACTCATCATTGACAAACAGAACCACGGTGTGCATTGGACCAGAAAGCTTTCCATATCAATATAGTGAGAGATGTACCCAGGTCCTCATTCCACTGGCGAATCAAACTGCAAGGAGTGTCAGTGCCAAATTTGCCTTGAAGCACCCCCCAATAAACTAATGTTGTACCCTTTGCAATGACATCGGGGTCAGAGAAATAACACTGCATCCCATTTAACTCCGGGATAGGAGCTGTTAAGTCAAACAACGGGGAAAGTGCAGTTTGTAATTGTAAGTAAATAGCATGCATGTGTTTGGGGAGATCAAAGTCTGAGTCAAAGATTCAAAAGTTAAAAACTTTCCATCATCCCAGAGCTGTGCTAGGTTAACTAAGCCACGCTCTCTCCGTTCTTTCAACAACCACCCCCTGAGTCCCCAAACCCACTCCATCCCACCCATAGCATACCACTCTGTTGACCTTAGTGAGACATCAAGAATTACAACTGATTATACTGACTCATAGCAGCACGAAAGACAATGAGACAAAGACCATATGGTAACCTCGGCACGACCAGAAGGGGCAAATATGGTTTGAGCTAGTTTCTCAACTCATTGATAAGAGAAATAAAAACGGCTTGAAAAGAGAGCAGAAAGTAAGAAAGCGCTCATCAACCAGGTCTGTTAGCAAGCCAAAAATAAGTAGCAGAAGTGTGAAAGGAACGTGCTGAGGGGACCATTGCAAAGTGTGTGCTAAAAATAAAAATAAGCACACTGGCAAGAAGTAAGAAAAAGGGCCCAAATTAGCAGTCAGTGGTGGTCGTCATTTCGAACCTGTGTCCCCGGGGTGGAAACTCCTTTGGTGGTCTTCAGATGTTCTTCTTTCCTTTTCCTTGGATTCCTCTCCAATTGCAGACAGACCTCCCTGGAGGGAAAGGCCTTTTGCTGGCCTTACTCTGAACTCTGGGTAAGGAAGGGAGACAGAAAAACAAATTTTCCTTCCCTCTTGATGGAAAACCAGAAAAAAAACCTTGTTACTTTTGTGGCTACTGCAACCTCTCCTTATTTGAGGCTAAAAGGGGGTGTAGCTCCCTCCTGACTTTCTGAACCTCCCAGAAAGGCCAGGACAAAAACAGAAAAAAAAAAAAAAAGACAAGAAAAGAAAAGAAAAGACAGCAACATCTTCCTTCCTTCAACCTTCTCAGCAGCCCTGTACCAGGAACCGACAATGCAAGGATGGTATTTACCTCAAGGGCAGGGATCTAGGGCCATTTAGTAGTGACCCAAAGGGCCTCTACAACAGCATGCAAGAATTGTTTGAATACTATGTGCAACATTTTTGCTAGGATGATTTTGCATGTAGCAAAACCCAATTGTTTGCTTCATGCAAACGACGATCATTGCTCTAAATTAAATATTTACTTTCATTCCTAATATTTTTCATAAATAACATTTTCTATTGTGTTTGTTGAAATTAGAATTGCATGTTACAGGTGTTGAAGATCAAATAAGAAATGCAGCCTACATCAACAAAAATACAATCTGCATACAATGAATTTATATCTTTCTCCATAAGCAACCATAGAAATGGAAAATGATGCAGGATAACGACTGTAAGGACCATCTCTTCTGCCCAGTTTCATTCATGGTGCAGCTTTTGGCTTTCCCTTCACTTCTTTACAGCTAGGGATCCCCTCTGTGCTTATTCCATTCTGTTGTAAACGTAGTTATTACTACTACTACTACTGGATTAACTATGTAACAGCGTTATTTATAACTGAGCAAAGATGTATTAATTTGGTTTTATCTATCTCCCTCTCTCTCTCTCTCTCTATATATATATATGTATATAAAACAGTGGACTCTATACCTGAAACAAACCTTTCTGCAACCTTGATTGCTATTGATGGGACACGATATGGTGTTCTTTACATTTGAATACAATATAGGCATGTTTGCTTTCTAATCAATACTCTTCACAACTCTTTGTGTGGTCACCTTTGGAATGGGCATGGTATCAGCCAAATAAGGACTTTGATATTGTATATCTTTTTCTTCCATTATATGTAAACTTAATTTCTCAAAATAAGAGAATACTGGCAATATGAAGCATGTTTTCTGTAACTTTTCAAATGAATGGAAACATAATGTAGCTAGCAGTAATTAAGGGCCTGTAGTCTCTAACCTGATAAAAGATATTGAAAAATAAGCCATTTATTGTGGTCACTTACAAAAATATTGAAATGAAAAAAATATGATGGGAAGTCTTTTTTTCTTTGTGTAAGTTCAGGTATCAGGCTAAAGGCTGCTTTTCATTCACACCCAATTCCGTGTTGCATTGGGATTCCCAACAATTGCTAAGCTTTAATTTTTTTGTCAGGAAGCTCATCAACCACAATGACTGCCTGCCTGGTAATATCTTCTTGTACACTTGGGTCAGCATGTACTAAAGGAGAAGGTTAGTTGTGTTATTAAACTTCTGACTTTCCCTTTTATGAAGAGAGCTTTTTGCATTTTGTTTATGTCAGAGTTGTAATTAGATTTGATAATTAAGGCAAGAATGAACTTTATAAACACTCTGCACCTTCTATTTTGCATGTTTGATAACTTTGCTTAGATTGCTTCTGTGACCTTTGTGTGGGTTTTGCCACTGTTCATTAATTAGTAAATTTTAATGAGAAGACTTGATGAATGTGCTGGCCTCTGCAATAAATAACGAGAGATGAAACAGTAATATTTTAAACAAGAAGGTATATGAAGTTATAGGCTTTGCAACTCTAAGTATGCATTTATTGAACACACATTGCTGTGGAATTGACCCAAATGATTAGCATTAAATCTACTATATGGTGACTTGAGTTTATTATCTTGATCCTGACTTACATACTGTAGGCCACCTGAGTCCTGGAGAACTAAGCAGATTCTGGCACCATTCACTGGCCAGCTGTCAGAAAAGAGTGACAGTCTCTTGGCTACAGGTTATCACTGCTGTTCCTATTCTTGAGTGAGGGGAAAATTACTCTGTGGGCCATAATTAATTCACTATAAGAATTCCACTTTATGAAAAAAAAAAAATCTCACCAAAATAATTACTTTTGGACACCCAAAAGATTTACCCAGCTAATATCTGCTATATGTTGGGTAAAACTGACTTTCATAATTTCGCCCCTCCCCCTGCAATTTACCAGCTTGATTTATCTGTCCAGATTCACAATACGTACAAATTTAGCCAGTCTGAAAACAGGGGCAGCTCTAGAGGCATTCCTGGTGCAGGTTTTTGAGTTAGCAGATCAGTGTGGATTAAGAGTGCTAACCAGCTAAATTTAGCTGGACAATTCCAGTTGCACAAACAGCTTCTCTAAATGTAGCTGGGGAAATTTTATCCAGCTAGATTTAGACAAATTTTCAGTCGCAAACCTAAACATTTAGGGACGGATTTTAAAAGAGTTACACTCGTAATATAAGCGCATAACCCTTTAAAACCCCCTCCTGCGTGAGCCGAGCCTATTTTGCATAGGCTCGGTGACGTGCACAAGCCGCAGAATGCGCGTATGTTCCGGGGATTGAAAAAATGGGCGGGGCTTGGGCGGGGCATGGCGGAGCGGGGGCGTGTCCAGAGGCCTCGCCACTGCCGCTGGGCCTGGGGATCGCGGCCGGCACGCGCAACCTACGCCTGCCCAGAGGCAGGCGTAAATAATCCAACAAAGGTAGGGGGGGATTTAGATAGGGCTGGGGGGCGGGTTAGATAGGGGAAGGGAGGGGAAGGCCGGGGGGGAGGAAGGAAAGTTCCCTCCGAGGCTGCTCCAATTTTGGAGCAGCCTCGGAGGGATGGGGAAAGCCATCGGGGCTCCCCTAGGGCTTGGCGCACGCAAGGTGCACAAGTGTGCACCCCCTTGCGCGTGCCGACCCCGGATTTTATAACATTTGCGCGCACAAATCTACGCCCGTGCATAGATTACAAAATCTGGCCCTTAGATTTGACTGAAAATTTGGATCAGATATGTGACGGCTGGTCTGCTGAAAGAGCTGTTCAATAGATCCCTGGAAATGGGAGTGGTGCCATGAGATTGGAGAAGAGTGGTGGTGGTCCTGCTTCACAAGAGTGGGAGCTGAGAGTAGGCTGGAAACTATAGGCTGGCTGACCTCACTTTGGTGATGGGAAAATGTAATGGAGTCAATGCTGAAGGAAAGAATAGTGAACTATCTACAATCTAATGGGCTACTGGACCCAAGGCAGTATGAATACACCAGGGGAAGTTCCTGTCAGACACATCTGATTGATTTTTTTGATTGGGTAACTAGAGAACCAGATAAAGAAAGAATGCTAAATGTGATTTACTTGGATTTCAGCAAAGGTTTTGATACGCTCCTGCATAGAAGCTTGGGTGTGGGTGCCAAGGTAGTGGCATGGATTGAAAACTTGACTGACAGGAGACAGTATGCAATGGTAAATAGAACCTACTCTGAAGAAAGAATGGGGATTGGTTTTGGGACCAGTTCTGTTGAATATCTTTGTGAGAGACAATGCGGAAGGGATAGTTTGTCTAGTGATGGATTATACTAAGATCTGCAACAGAGTGGACATGCCTGAAGGAGTAAAGAGAATGAAAAGTGATTGAAGACGGCTTGAAGACTGGTCGAGGATTTATCAGCTGGGATTCAATGTCAAGAAGTGTGGAGTCATGCATCTGGGGTGCAGTAATCCAGAAGAGTTGTATGTGATGGGGGTGAAAGACTAATGTGTACGGACTAGGAGAAGGACCTTGGGGTGTTAGTGTCGGGCAATCTGAAGATGGTGAAGCAATGTGACAAGGCGATAGCTAAATCCAGAAGAATGCCGGGCTGCATAAAGAGAGGAATAAGAAAAAAGGAGGTGGTGATGCTCTTGTACAGGTCCTTGGTGAGGCCTCATCTGGAGTACTGTGTTCAGTAGTGGAGCCTGAACCTCAAAAAGGATAGAGACAGGATGGAGGTGGTCCAAAGAAGGGTGACTAAAATGGTGTGGGGTCTGTATTGGAAGACTTATGAGGAGAGGCTGAAGGATCTAAATATTTAGACCATGAAAGTGAGGCGTGCAGGGGAGATATGATACAGATCTTCAGATACCTGAAAGGTTATAATGATGCACAAACTTCAAACCTTTTCCATTGAAATGAAACTCCAGGGGGAACGGCTCAGAACCAATGTCAGGAAATATTTCATCACCGAGAGGATGGCAAATGCTTGAATTGCTATTCCAGAGGAGGTGGTGAAAGCAAAAAACTTTCAAAAAATTCAAAGGGCATGAGATAAACACTGTGGCTCCCTAAAAGCTAGAGGATGAAAATGAAGAAAAGGGTGCATGGGGGTAACTTGCACAGAGCAGCAGTTAATACCCTTAACTCCCTTAACCAATTTGCCTTGATGCTTTTCACACAAATGCTTTGACAGTGGGGAGCGGGGGGCAGCTAATACTGGGCCCCAACTTGTATGTCAAGAGTACCGATGCACTGACATAAGGGATAAAGCACAGGACTGCTTCTACAGCCAAGTCCAAAAGCAAAGCACGTTCAAGCAGCATTGTTTGAATTATTAAGAAGCTGCTTATCCCATAAAAATGTTGCTAGCAGTAATTTTTTTATGGGTTTGACAGTTGCTTGGTTTTGATTGTAAGTATTATCCTTAAAATAAGGAATAGGGTAACTTGCATGGAGCGGCACTTAGTACCATAAAAAATTTGCTGGGCAGTCTAGTTGGATAATTTGGTCTTTTTCTGATGCCGTTACTGTGTTACTATGCTTAGTTTTTCTGCTCAGCGGTTTATTGAAAACTGACTCTTTAGTGAATAGTGCTAAAAATTATGTATGGATTCAAATGGGGCAGGGAAAACTGCACTAGGTGTATCAGGAGAGAGAAGGTGATGACAAATATGTGGAGGAGCAGAAAATAAAATTTGATTAGTTTGAAATTCTAATTTTCAAAAGTTCTTTCTTTTTCATTCTGGCAAAATTCTTCTGAACACTAAATTGATAAAAGACTATGCACCCTGTCTGACCACTCTGTATCATTAGTAAATGAAGGAATACATCCCCAGTTCCTCATTTTCTACAATTTTCCTGCTTGCTCTCAGTAGTCTCTGGAGTGCCTAAACATGGGGGGTGGTAACAGGAACAATTTTCAAAATCTGTGTAGCTTACAGACTAGTGGGTGCTTTGCAAGCTCACTTTCCCTGCCTCCCCCCATCACGCCGTACATTACCGCCACAGATAATGCCAATGCATTACCAGCAGGAGTAACCTGGTGTCAGATTCCTAATCAGAGTGGAGTTATGTTCCAGTCTCTTTCAGTAATATGGTATGATCAGGATGTGCATTTAGTTTTGTTTGTTTGCTATGCACATATGAAATTACAGGCACAAAGTAACAAAAGAAATGTAAATGAGAAAAGTGACCAAATAAAAGCCCAGGTGCATGCATCCCTATGGTATAATCTTACTTACCAATTCCCCAGTGAGGATAGTGCTCACACACTACACAGCTCTGGTGATACAGAGGAGAAGACCACAGGATCCAAGGCTGGTGCTAGTCTTAGATAGCATTTTAGTCAGTGCTGGGGAGGAGCCGGCTGTCGTGGTACATGTGGGCACCAACGACATAGAAAAATGTGGGAGGGAGGTTCTGGAAGCCAAATTTAGGCTCTTAGGTGGAAAGCTGAAATCCAGAACCTCCAGGGTAGCATTCTCTGAAATGTTCCCTGTTCCACGCGCAGTCACCAGAGGCAGGCAGAGCTCCGGAGTCTCAATGTGTGGATGGAGACGATGGTGCAAGGAAGAGGGATTCAGTGTTGTAAGGAACTGGGGAACCTTTTGGGGGAAGGGGGAATCTTTTCTGAAGGGATGGGCTCCATCTTAACCAGGGTGCTGGTGCTAACCTTTAAAAAGGAGATAGAGTAGCTTTTAAACTAGAACAAAGGGGAAAGTTGGCAGATGCTCAGTCGTGTATGGTTCGGAAGGAGGTATCTTCGAAGGATATGAATTTAGCATTAGAGTTAGGGCATCCCAACAGAGAAATTCCAATAATAAGAAAAGTAGTCCAAGTGACTGTAATTAAAAACTCACCTGAGTTAAAAGTTTCCAATTTATCCCTGTCAACTGAAAAGTAGAATGTAAATACAAACAAAAAACACCTTTTGAAATGTTTGTATGCTAATGCCAGAAGTCTAAGAAGTAAGATGGGAGAATTAAAGTGTAAAGCAGTGAATGATAACATAGAATTAATTGGCAGTGCTATACTGGGGTACAATTTATATCGCAATGACAGAGAGGAGCATCGGGGAGGAGGGTGGCGCTTTATGTCCAGGATAGCATAGAGTCAACCAGGATAAAGATCCTGCATGAGACTAAATGCACAATCAAATCTTTATGGGTATAAATCCCTTGTCTGTTGGGGAAGAGAATAGTGATAGGATTATACTACCGTCCACCTGGCCAAAATGGTGAGATGGAAGGTGAAATGCTAAGAGAAATTAGGGAAGCTAATCAAACTGGTAGTGCAGTAATGGGAGATTTCAATTACCACAAAGTCACTGGTGCAAGTGAAAGAATAAGGTTCCATTCAAAGGTATAAGAGTCTTTATTAAACCCAAAGTTTATAAATCTCTCATTTAGTACGGCAACTCCATACAGGTAGCAGCAAGAAGAATTAAAGTCCCCCGACACGGTCCCGTGTTTCGCGGAGGCTGCATCGGGAGGGACCAACAAAACGTTTATTCACATCTGTAAATATAATATGCAGTAGTAAGGAACGGAACAAAACTGCCATAAGGTTTATATAAAAAGATGTACATACCTCTTGAAGTTTCACAGGAGCGCAATCGCCCTCAGTGTTTCAAACATTTAAAGGACAAAAAGGCGCGAAAGGTAACTCTCGCGGGATGCTGTGATTAGTGAGCTGACACCTGGAGGACAGGCATCCGATCAAAATTTAATAAAACTGATACCATTCGATATCTTTATTTAGACCAGAAGGGGCGACTGTGTGAAGGGTATATATCCATCGCTGCTCCTTCCGACCCAGCATGCCGGCAAAGTCCCCTCCCCGCAAGGGGGGCGAGATCACCTCCAATACCGTGAAGGAAAGGGCATCGATGGAATGTGCCGTCTCAAGCCAGTGAGACACCAGAGGCTCATCAACTCTAGAAGATCTTATATTAGAACAGTGTTCTATGATACGTGTTTTAACCATCCGGGCGGTCTTGCCCACATATAGCAATGAACAGGGGCACCTAATGACATAGATCACCCCTTTTGTACAGCAATTGGATTGAGAGTTAAGTTTGAAAGCCCGTCCAGTCAAAGGGTGTATGAATGTAGATGCTGGTGATGTATGCTTACACATCGTGCAGTGGCCACAGGGTTGGTGGTGCCCACCCAACCGGGGTGGCGACTGCACAGGTGAGGCAGTGTGCACCAGACCGCCCGGATGGTTAAAACACGTATCATAGAACACTGTTCTAATATAAGATCTTCTAGAGTTGATGAGCCTCTGGTGTCTCACTGGCTTGAGATGGCACATTCCATCGATGCCCTTTCCTTCACGGTATTGGAGGTGATCTCGCCCCCCTTGCGGGGAGGGGACTTTGCCGGCATGCTGGGTCGGAAGGAGCAGCGATGGATATATACCCTTCACACAGTCGCCCCTTCTGGTCTAAATAAAGATATCGAATGGTATCAGTTTTATTAAATTTTGATCGGATGCCTGTCCTCCAGGTGTCAGCTCACTAATCACAGCATCCCGCGAGAGTTACCTTTCGCGCCTTTTTGTCCTTTAAATGTTTGAAACACTGAGGGCGATTGCGCTCCTGTGAAACTTCAAGAGGTATGTACATCTTTTTATATAAACCTTATGGCAGTTTTGTTCCGTTCCTTACTACTGCATATTATATTTACAGATGTGAATAAACGTTTTGTTGGTCCCTCCCGATGCAGCCTCCGCGAAACACGGGACCGTGTCGGGGGACTTTAATTCTTCTTGCTGCTACCTGTATGGAGTTGCCGTACTAAATGAGAGATTTATAAACTTTGGGTTTAATAAAGACTCTTATACCTTTGAATGGAACCTTATTCTTTCACTTGCACCAGTGACTTTGTGGACTTGTTTATGTGCAAGATTGCTTCTGTATATTTCTAGATTTCAATTACCCCAATATTGACTGGGTAAGTGAAACATCAGTGCATGCTAGAGAGATAAAGTTCCTGGATGGAATAAATGAGTTTTATGGAGCAATTCTGTTGCGCTTGCTGCTCGCAGGGCCCATCCTGCTAGTAGCTTCTCTCACCTCCAGCCCGATGCTGGCCCTGTTGCTTTCTGTGGCTGTGGTCGGCCACTGCTATTGGCCGTTCCCTTGCGGCCTGGATGCTGCCGCTGCTGGGGTTCTGCTTCCTGCAGGAAGCCCACTGGCGTTCATCTCTTTGTGGTTCCTGCCTGCCGCTGGGGTTCTTCGTATCGGAGCCGCAGCTGCCATTTGTCTTCGTGGCCCGAGTGCCACCAATGTTCCTCCTTGCAGCTGTGATGCTACCACCCCTGCAGTAATCTTGCAGTGGCCTGACTCTGGCTCCTTCATGGCAGGGATGCCGCTGCTTCTGAGACTCATGCCTGTCTGGGCTCCTGCATAGGCGCTCATGTGCGCCTCTTTTGGATATTTAAAGGGCCAGCAGCGGGAAAACCCCCGCGGCCCCAACTAATCATGTCATTGCCTCATTCTGCCTTCAGCCCTATAAGAGGGCTCTCCTTCACTCCCTCGGGGCCTTTGCATCGGATCTTCATGGTTGTCCATGGTCTCTTCGTCCTGCAAGTTCCCCCATGGTCTCCTCCTGTTTAGATGGCTCTGCCCATTCGAGGCTGTGTAGGGAGCCGACCATCGATTTTGAACATGGAGATTAATTCCTGGAGAATGAGACTGCCCTTTAGGAAGAACAAAAAACTTCCCCAGTCCCACTGGTTGCTGTCCCTACAAGGATTCTTATTTCCATCAACTGCACCTAAGATCTGCTTGGGAATCCCCCCATGAAGAATCAAAATGGCTATCCTTCTACAACAGTGGAAGAGAATGCAATACTTGCACCAGAATTGCATAAAGCAAGGCTTTTCCTATTCTAGAGCCTCTTGCTTGGGAGACAGGAAGTAAAAGTCAAGAGAGATTCTGCCTTTTATCAAATAGGCTATTTCATCTACCTGTGTTGTTATGCCTGCTGCTGGTAACCCTGTCTATCAACCTTTTCTTGCAGTGTCTACCATTAAGGGGTACAATGATGCTTCTCCAAGATGAGCTTTACCATCATCTGAGTATTGTCCAATGTGGTTTCTAGTTCCACCATCTTGCTATCAGTACCAATGGCTATCTAAGAGCAGTTGTAATAGGCAGGTTTGGCCACTCATTATCCTGGTACAACACTTCCACTTCTAAGAACTTAGCAATGATGCGCCAATCTAACTACCTCTGCCACTGCTAACAGCAGGAAGACAATGCTAATATGTTCCAATCTTCTGTCTCAATCAAGTAAGAACCCAAAGAACTGGACTAATATTCCAAGATGCTATTACTACACCTGTGCCTTCAGTTAAATCTGGGTCATGCTTTCTTCAGGGTTTTAATTGCATTTGTGTCTAGTCTTCAGTATGTTTCAAATGCTTCATCGCTTTAGCTCCTTTCCAAGCACTTTTAGATCCTGTGTTTGGACCCCAAGTTCCCCAGCTGCTTCAAAAGATATACCTTCATGTACTCAGCCGAAGAGAAGAGGCTGAAGAGGGGGGCTTTGAGGAGGGGTTGCTGTTGCGCTTGCCACTCACGGGGCTCATCCTGCGAGCAGCTTCTCTCACCTCTGGCCTGATGCGGCCCTGCCACTTCCCGTGGCTGTGGCCGCTGCTATAGGCTGCTCCCGTGTGGCCCAGATGCCACCAATGCTGGGGCTCTACTTCCTGTGGTGGGAAGGCCGCTGGCGTTCCTCTCTTCATGGCTCCTGCTACCGCCGGGGTCCTTAGCGGCTGGGAGCTGCAGCTGCCGTTTGTCTTCGCGGCCCAAGTGCTGCTGATGTTCCTCCCTTGCGACCAGGACACTGCCGTCCCTGCAGTCATCTTGCGGCAGCCCAACCGGCTCCTTTGTGACGAGGACGCCACTGATGCTGAGACTCCTGCCTGTCTGGGCTCCTGTATAGGCGAGCGTGTGTACCTCTTTTTTGGATATTTAAAGGGCCAGAGGCAGGAAAAGCCCCATGGCCCCAACTAATGATGTCATCAACTCGTCCTGCCTTTAGCCCTATAAAAGGCTCTCCTTCCATCCCTTGAGGCCTTCACATCGGATTTCATGGTTGTCCATGGTCTCTTTGTCCTGCAAGGTCCTCCATGGTCTGCTCCTGTTTAGATGGTTCTGTGTTCTTTGTTGGATGCTCCTGATCCTCTTGGTCCAGTTCCAGTCCCATGGCTTTCTTTTCCCATCAGAGCTCTGTCATGTTACCTGTCTGTGTGTTCCTGATCTCCTGTTTGTCTCTCGTAAGGTCTTCTGAATTTTCGTCTCATCTGATTCTTTAATCAAGCTCCTGATGTTCCAGTCTTCTGGATTTTCCCTTGTCTTTCCTCCAGGCATGCCAGCATTGTGGTCCGTGACCAGCCATGGGCTGCTGTTTAGGGTGCTTCCTGGCACAGGACCTGTTTCCAAGTCTGTCTTTGCTGGATCAAGTCCTCAGAGTACATCCCTGTTTCTAGAGTTTGAAGTCCAAGTTCCAAGTCAAGTCTCGAGTTCCTATTCGTGTTCCTAGTTCCAGGCTCATGGAGCTTGTCCAGCCAGCGGATCACCTTTCCTTATTCCAAGCCTTGTTCCGAGTTCCAAGTGATGTCCTGACTCCTGTCCTTTTCTGAGTCTCAGTGATGAACCTGTCCCACTCTCTACATGGTCCACGACCAACCTGTGGCGGGTTGTATAGTGCGCGCAGTGGGACAGCATGGTCCGTGACCTGCCCATGGGGGGGCTGTGTAGGGAGCCCTGAGGTTCAGTGCCCTGGGAGGCTGGACTCCTCCTGTTCCTGACTCGCCCCCAGCAGCAGCAGTAGAAGGGCGTTGAGAGAGAGCGGCTTCAGCAGCCCCGCCGGCTAAAGTGAATACGTGCACGTCGGTGGTCACGGCATGTGCGCATGCGCCTTTGCTGCCTTGAGCGCCCATATTGGACCTACAAGCGTGCACGTATTCATCTTCGCCGGTGGGGCTGCTGAAGCCGCTCTCTCTTGCCACCCTTCTACTTCTACTGCTGCTGCTGGGGGCTTGCGTGGCCACGGCCAGGGCAGGTGAGCGGGGGCTGGGGGAAAGTTTGGGACTGTGAAATTTCATCTCTCTCTGCTGGGGCTTGGATTGGATTGGGTTGGTTTGGTTTGGGACTGGGCGGCTAAGTGCGAGAAGCATTTTATTTCTGTGGATTGGGTTGGTTTGGGACTGGACGGCTAAATTTTGTTTCTCTCTGCTGGGGCTTGGATTGGGTTGGTTTGGTTTGGGACTGGGCAGCTAAGTGCTAGAAGCATTTTTTTTTTCTGTGGATTGGGTTGGTTTGGGACTGGGCGGCTTTTGGTGGTAGAATCAGATAATTACATTCTTGTGAATACAGACAGTGCAATGGAATGTATAGGATCATGCTGAGCCTTAAATACCAAGGTTAAAGCTTTAAATTGAATATACTGAGCAACCAGTGAACCACACTAACGCAAGGGTCAGGGTAGGTGGTAAATTAGTAGGCTAAAGACGCGGCAAGATAGCAGGCTAAAAAGGGGATAGTCGGGGCGCAGTTTACTGTATGGGAGGGAATAGCTAATCGGATCGTTTACATCTCATATACATGCCGCGGGGGGAAAGGGATACACGTCGAGTTAAAGAAGCGGTAAGGATCGGTAAAAACAGATAGTGAATCGCGGGTTAGACTTACACGGCAAAATTGTGAGTATACAGCGGGTTAGAAATGGAGTAACTGCGGCCGCGCTTTACTGTATCGGCCTGTAAGATAGGAAACAGAGCATAGGATTAAATGGTCAGTTTTCACAGTGGAAAAAGGTAGAGTGCCTCAGGGATCTGTACTTGGGCCGGTGCTTTTTAATATATTTATACATGATATGGAAAGGTGTACAACAAGTGAGGTGATCACATTTGTGGATGACACAAAATAATGTAGAGTAGTTAAATCTCAAGCTGATTGTGATGATTTGCAGGAGGACCTTGTGAGACTGGAATATTGGGCTTCCAAATGGCAGATGAAATTTATCATGGACAAGTGCAAAGTGATACACATAGGGAAAAATAACTCTTTCTGTAGTTACATAATATTAGGTTCTATCCTAGGAGTTACCACCCAGGAAAGAGATCTAGGCATCATAGTGGATAATACATTGAAATTGTTGGCTCAGTGTGCTATGGCAATAAAAAAAATGATCAGAATGTTAGGAATTATTAGGAAGGGAATGGCAAATAAAACAAAGGATGTCATAATGCCTCTATATCACTCCATGGTGAGACCGCACTTAGAATACTGTGTGCAGTTCTGGTAACCGCATCTCCAAAAGGATATAGCTGCACTGGAGAAAGTGCAGAGAAGGGCAACCAAAATGAGAAGGGGAATGGAAAGGCTAAAGAAGTTAGGGCTGTTCAGTTTAGAGAAGAGATGACTGAGGGGGAATATGATAGAAGTCTACAAAATCATGAAAGGACTTGAACCAGTTAATTTAAATCAGTTATTTATTCTCTCATAGAACGATCAGAGGTTAGCAAGTAGCTCATTTAAAACAAATTGAAGAAAATTCTTTTTCACTCAGTGCATAGTTAGCACTGGAATTCATTGCCAGAGGATGTGGTTACAGCAGTTAGTATAACTGGGTTTAAAAAAGGTTTGGTTAAATTCCTAGAGGTTAAATCCATATACTGCTTTTGAGGTAAAAACATCACTTATATCAGGTATATTAATTATATTTACATGCACTATTGTGGTATCAACCAGAAAATCCTGCAAAAAAGCAAGAGACTTGCAACACATATGGTATTAGGCCAATTATAAAGTGCGAGTTTGGCCCTCAGAAAGCCATAAGTAAACAATTACAAATTATAATATAGTAAACTTTCCATACCAAAACAGCACTAACTGCCAGCACTCAAACAGTATCAACCCTACCCATTAAAAGCAACACTACAAATATTACACTGGGTACTAAAACACCTATACACCTCCTATTAGGAAAATAGAACAAGTCAGGCTGCTATACATCCCAGATAGAAACTACTCACTAGCAGAATGCCTCACCACAGTCACACTTGCAGAACACAGCCAAACACTCATCAAATATAGAATTAAGAGATCATAAATAGAAACATCCAGATAAAAACTGAACTAGAACCTGCAACAAACCAGACTCCATATGCAGTGCAACAATGGAAAAACAGAATCATCACCATTCCTCAGAAAACAAATACAAGCAAGAAATAGAAAACATCATTGTATTAAAAATATTCTAAGAAAATTAATATTTCAAATCAGCTGATAAATAGAACATTCAATAAACTCATAAAAATTGTTAAAAACATTCCCCCCAAAAATCAATACAATATTTAAAAACAGCAGACACATCAAACACCCAATAATTAAAACTAATAAAGATAAAATAAATGGCATACTTGTGAACTTTTGATTTCCAGTCACTCAGATTGTTGTGGAAGAGTGGGGGGAGGGGAGCTGCACACAAACTTTGTCCTCTCTTTTATTAACACACACACACACAGGCTTGCTCACACTCTCTCACATGCTCACACACACACACACATTCTCTCCCCCTCCTGAATGCACAAGCTTTAGCAATGTCCATCTATAGCACTTGCAGTCGATAGGACTACTCTTTCTCCTTGGGCAGAGGCTACTGCTGTTTCTTCTGGCCACATGGGCCAACATTCTTCCTGCTCCTTCTGGTTGCAGTGATTGTGCCTCTTTCTTCCATGCGACAGCTTCCTATGTTGGGTCCACATGGGTGGGAAGAACCAGGGAGCTGCAATCATCACAGTCCTGCCCCCGCTGTATCACCCCCAAAACTGTGGCAGTCTAGGCAGCCACCTACTTCTACTGGCCCTGCACGGTCTCTCATTCACATCCCCCACAATATATGCTTGCTCATCCCCTATCTCCCCCCCCCTTTCTCTCTCCCCTTCCCCCCTCTCACTCATCCCCTATTCCCTTCCCCTCTCACCTCACTCCTTCCCTCTTAAACAATCCCCTTCCTTCCCTCCCACTCACGTCCTTCTCCTCTATCCCCTCCCCTTTTACTCATTCAGCTCAGCTCAATTCCCCTTCCTTTCCCTCCCCTCTCGCTGAGAAGAGAAGAGGAAGCGTGAGTTGTCTATCATCTTCTCTTCCTTCACTGCCTGTGCATTGCCTCTCCTCCTCCCCGTGTCCTAACTGCCTGGGAAGGTGAGAATCCTGTGGGCAGTCATCTTTGGCACCGCATGGCTCTCCTTCAGGTTATCAACAGTGCGTCACTGCTGTTTTTTTTCTTGCCTGCTGGGGGTGGGGGGACACCCCCACGGGCATGTCAAATAAAACCACACCACCGCCTCCCTGGTTCTTCATTAAAAGTGGCCATTTGTGGTTGCAGTTCCTGCCCGATCCAAATGATGCTGCTGATGTTTTTTTTCTTCCTAACCATGGTGGATAGAGACCCCCCTCAGACTTGTTGGCAGAGCTGCGCCTAAAGGCACTGTGAAGTGGCCGCAGACGGAGGGTTTTGAAGGACACTTTTGCCCCCTCAAACCTTTTCTGCCTGAGGCAACTGCCTCATCCTGCCTCATGATAGAACCACCCCTGCTCTCTAGTCAGGATAAGGTTAAATGTTTTAGCTCTTAACAAATCTAATTTTAGCCACTGCAGGCTAAACACAAGCACTCTCTTTTTTTCTCTCTCTCTCTCTCTTTTCACTGATCCGTGCAGCTCTGAGTCCTCTGCTTTGAAGCTTACAGAGGTTCGGGCCAGCTCTTAAAGCTGGAGGCAGAATTCTGAAGTTCTTGTCAATTGTCAGGCTCTTAACTAGAGTAGAATGACATTCCAGCCTTTTTCAGATCTTCAGGAATACTTTATTCACAGCTATAATGCCACAAGTTTATTGACCAATGGGGGTAGTACCCACAATGCACTCTTCTGTTAAAAAGAGGAGAGGTCACAGCTCCTAAAATCTGAAGCACAGAATCTGAGGTCTAATAGCTTGCTGGTACTGCTGTATGGCTAGGCAGCCCTCAGGTTTTCAAGAACAATTCATTTTCTAGTCCCAAGGACCAAAAGTGTTCCTCAGGGGTGGGGTTACATGTTCTAAGGCCAACCTCCATGTAAGGTTTCCATACCTTGCCTGAATCTTCTCAACAAAGCCACCCAATGGCTCAGCAAACAGGATAGCACATGAAGTCACTGCTTCAAACCACAACAAACATTTTGTTTACACATGGTACAATAGGCAATTAATATAATAGGCATTTAATGTGGGATTTTTTGGAAGGTAATGACATTAACATTTGTTGATTATTTGTATTATTGGCCAATTATAATGCAGTTTAGTACATTTGACTCATAGTTAATAAAGCTACTGCCATTTTATTTCCCACTATGCCTGCCTCTTGTCTTGTTTCAATGAAGTGAAGGTGGATGGGTTAGGAGAGGTGGAAGGGCAAAGGGAGAGAAGTAAAGGGGGGAAACTTGCAATGGGCTTGACTGGGACTGGCCTACTATGTCTATGCTATGAAATCTGAGAGTTATATTTTATTCAGCACATTCTAGGCTTCTTCCTTTCCATTTCTTTTCTCTGGATGAACCTTACTCTGTTCAACTGTATTTCTACTAGCTTTCTCTATCGCCTGAATATTACCTGTAATCATAATAGAGATGGTAGTGTGATTTTGAAAGGCTGAGTGCAGGTGTTTAAATGATCACTGTCAATTGAAAATAATATATATCCACAGTACACAGAAAGAAAGGCTGGATGAGGATGGATAGATAATAGTCCACAATTTCAATTTTTTCCTTAAGTAACTTTATGGAAATTCTCCCAGGATATCTTTTTATAAAATGGATGACAATACGTTTTTTTATATTTAAGTGCTCAAAAAACCTCCTTGATGTATATCTTTTATTTCTCAAGCATCTTTTTTCCCCCTAAAATAGATGTATCCATTAATCAAAGGGAGAATCTTGAACAGAAAGAAGAGCAGTAAAGCTTGATTGCTCAACCTAGGGATGCAGTACATATACAGAAACCACATCCATAAGTGCAGGCGAAAAACTTTTAATGGTAGAGTTTCACTAGGGAATTCACAAACCCAGCTAGTTTTCAAACACAAGGTAGCTATGTATATTGTGCTTGAAAGATGACTTATCTTGTAACTTAGAATAGATGCATACCCTTAAGTGGCATGCCTTTTATGTGCATACATTTTTTAAAATGTAGATTTCCACCGATGTCCCCAAAACGCCCTTGGAATGTCTTTTTTTTTAAGTTGCTAAGTGTATGTGTTGTGAAAATACAAGAACACTTTCAGTGGGGGAATTAACCACCATTATTGTTTTTCCTGAACTGGAAATGAACCTGAACCAATGTTTGAGCATCCCTGTTGAAACAAAACTGGACAAAAAATATCACTTCAGAATAAGGTTCAGAAGAGAGTCAGCTGGTTTGGTCCACTGCAGAAACTGGACTGTTTCTTGGGAAAGAAGGAAACAGCCTAGTGGCAGTGTGGGTCCTTTGTCAGCAGGGGGCACTGCTGCTAATGCTGTGCAGATTCAGAGGAAGAGGCTTATCTGTTTACCAGTTGCTGCATCTGTCTCCTTTCTGGGCCCTGATGCCATAACTAGATCAAGTGAACAGGGATCATCTGGGGGAGTTGGGAAGGGGATTTACTTCAGTGAATCTGAAGAGGAGGCAAAGAGGCAACATGGAAATTTGGGAGGAAAGCATTTGGCAGAAAAGTCTTTGTACCTGGAAGTTCCTGAATGGAGGAGGAGTTTAGAAGCATTACAACCTCACCATCACTCTTCTGTCAGAGGGGCCAGGCTGGTCAGGTCATGGGAGCAGGGATGGAAGGTAAGTATGGTGGGGCAAGGAGGGAAGAAGGAATGACAAGGATGGAAGGTGTGTGGGTGTGAGAGGGGATGTAGGGATGGAAGGAGTGAGGGCAGAGCTGGAAAGTGAGGTAAGGAGGAGGAAGAAAGAGGAGATGGAAAGCAAGGGGAGGGAAGGAGAATGGAAGGCGATTGAAGAAGGTGAGGAGGATTTGGAAGATGAGGAAGAAACAGCTCCCAGGAAGAAGAGGGGAGCTTTGAAACTCCAAGGGGAGAAGGGGACTCAGGAATAGGGTCCAGAGTGAATCAAAGAGAACTGTGAAAGCAAGAGTGGTACACAAAAAGATACATAGATAATAAAATATATAAATAAATAATTAAATATGTGTGAGAAAACATTATAAATTTAATATCAATAACAGCATATTTACAATAACATAAAATTTGCACAATGATGGATCCAATACACCCGACGTGGTCATGTTTCAACAAGATGTCTGCTTCAGGGGTAATTAAAAAATTGATTATCCTTACTTCCACATAAGAAACCATAAAAATCTATCATCAAAATAGTAAAATTTTAATACACAATAAAAAAAAATACTCAAAACATAAGAAATAAATACTTCACTAGGACAGCAATTAGAATTTGTTTTTTTTTTTCACAGAGAATAGGATACCAGTTCAGTTTTCACACAGTATACCACTTAACTTAGAGCAAACCCTGTGAACATAACTATTGAAGGGTTCATAGACTACAGTCTGCTGATCACACATTTTAATCCACATTTTCTGAATACCTTAATTCTCAGTCATAGTGAGGGTTAATTTGAGTCCCTACCTTATGCTCTCCACATATTTCCTTTGAATAAATCATAAAGGACTGCTATGCCATAAATTTGTCCCATAAAAACCTCCCAAAAATGATGCACAAATCATGCAAAGCCATCCTCAAACCATGAGCACAAACCATAAACCTTGATTTCTGAATAATAAGTTGTGGGAGCATAGTATTCTAGAATAATTGTGAGGTTAGTGGACAAGAATCAATGTATTATAGATTTTGGATTGGCCTATCTCTAGCTTTTTTTTTCCATTCAATATGGATGAAATATTACGAATAGTATGAAACTAAAATGTTATGTACTATTTATAAGAGATAGGAAAGAGAGTTTAAAGATATGGAGCATCCAAACTAGTGGGTATATGTAGGAGAAAATTGATACACAAAACTTGGATTTTGTTATCTGCTATTTCCAACAATAAGAACGGAAAAATGAAAGACGTACTGAATGTCATTGCTCATTTCTCAGCAACTGGCCTTACAGTACCATTCTGCTGTACTTTGCTATATTATAGTAAGTATACTCATGATGCATTGCTGCGGCAGCCTAGTGATGAGAGTATGGTTGGACCATGGGACTGAAAGTAGGATTCCAAGGTTCTAGTGCTTGCTTTCCCAGTGATGCTCAGTTCTGTTTTTGGGTAAGTGAGGGAGTAGTCTAGTGGTTAGAGCAATAGGCTATGACCCAGGGAAACCAGGGTTCAGATCCCACTGTCTGCTACTCCTTGTGACCATGGGCAAGTCACCTTACTCTCTATTACCTAAGGGGATAGGGAAAATACCAATGTAATCCACTTTGAAGTGCCAAAAAGTAGAATATAAAAACCTACATAAATAAATGTATTAAGTGCATGGTGGCTAAAGGTGATTTCTTGCACTACCTTGGGAAGCTTGCTGGGCAGATTAGATGGACCACTTGTCTTTTTCTGCCGTCATTACTATGTTTCTATGCAAGTCACAGGAAGCTAATTTTCATTCAAAGGGATTTCTGTGGGTGACATTGGGAGGAGCTCTTCCCAGGAGCAGTTTTAGGTTGAGAGAGGAAAAATGCATGCATAGACGAAATTTTCAAATGTGCGCACATTTCTCAAGAAAAATTGTACCCTTCACAAAAGAAGCAGGTGGAAGCGACCACACACAGTTTGTGCCTGTGGCAATTTTCAAAGAGAAAATATGTGAGTACTTTTGCTTTGGGAACTAGTGACAAGTGTGCATAGTCCCTGATGTACACATTTTAAAAATTGCCATTTAATGTATCTTTATATAGATTTGGTCTGCAACTGTAAACAGACTATAATAATAGTGGCATCATTCTTTCAACCACCTCAATGTAGGAGGCATCATGCAAAGTGCAAGTCAGTCTCTCATGGCCATCAAGCCAAATATTGACTACATGCGTCGTTCTGAAATGCCATGAATGGAAAACATGTTGGAAATGTTCTTCAATGGTGCAGTATAAATGCAAATCATTTTTACTTCTCAGGAATTGCTGAATATATCAGACTGTGTGTTATCTTTCCATGGAGGTCATACATCGTCTTGACATTATATTCAGAAGTCTATTTCTGCTTGGATCATTGATATTTTTTTAAATCATCTGCCCAGGTACCATGTAGTAGCACCTTTCCAGTTTTTATAATGAAGACTGGTATGTATATTTTAGGGACTTGAGACAGCAGAGTAATCCACGCCAGAACCAATAAATGTGTTGAAACCAATTTCCAACTGAACAAGTTTCAACAGCATCCAGATGTGGCAGCCAGAAATACGTGTCTGATAATCTTGCATGGGAAAAGAGCCTGAGCCAGTTTAAAGGGAAAGGTTCTGGTAAGCTTTGGGCTATTAACCCTGCTCGAGCCCAAAACTTTGCTTGCAGGTACCCTGAAAGCTGACTGTTTTTGAAATCATCTTGGTTTGCAAAGACCAGCTTTGCTCTTCTCTTTTTAGTGAACAGAAAAAAAAAAAGCTTAAGAAGCTGAAAGCGTTTCATAAACCATTATGTTTTAAGCACAGAGTGGGAACATGCTCCGTCTGTTACTTCCTGACAAGATCTAATGCAGCTAGTCCAGCTGATTTGACTGAAAGCTGGAACCTCAGATACCCAGCCCTAGAAGAAGCAGAAAATGTGGCATGAAATAACGGCCGCATATCCGTCTTTTTAATAATGATTTCCTGTGAGCGGCATTAACGAGCAGGGAGCAGAGAATTATGGTTTAGCAGGATCTATTTTTTTTTCCCTCTTGAACCTAGAATAGCAGCGGGACTTGAAGGGGCTGTAATAGAGTGTTATTTTACCAGAAGTAAATAATGTAAGAGAGTGTATAAGAATGCCAGCGGGAGAGTTAGACCCGTCACACAGTAATCCTGAAACTCGAGCACCAGTGTGTGAAGAACTAGCCTCCAGCAGCCCTTTTTCTAGGGCTTCAATAATTTCTGTTTTCTCACTGATCTTTGTTTACTGTTTTGCCTTGTCAAAGAACTGGTTTACTTCTTGTTAAAAAGAAAGGTAAGAAAGGAAAAATGTATTCCCAGAAATCATTACTTATTATTTTTTTGTAAAGGCTGGTATGGATTGTGCGTTGTATTAACTGAGCTACACCAATCAACAGGAACAATTTGTGTTTACTGTACTAGCAGTATCAGAACTTAAAAAAAAAAAAAAAGATTTGTGCTCCATTCCCCGAGTCAGAGTAAGGCCCAGAGCTTGATTAAGCTTAATAACAGTTAAATCCATGACCTAGCAAAGGGATGGGGTGGTAGAGTCTGGTCCACTTCTCAGGTGGCTGTGCACATGAGATTTTCCTAAAGCAATTGGGAGAGAGAGAGAGAGAGAGACAGACAGACAGAAATAATTGGCTTTAGGGTGACTGAGAAAGAAATGAGAACCTCTTATCTCCAGACAGCAAGGGAAAGAGGAATTCTGTGAGAAGAAAAGTCTTGGTAACCAGTGAGATCTTTACTTACTGGGAGGAGAGGTTTAGGAGCTTCCAGGAGTAATTCAGTGCTGGGAGGGAGGAGAAAATCCCAGGGTGAGCTAAGAATGGCCAGCCAGGAGTGGATTACAATGAAAAGTACTCAATACTAGAGAGAGACTCATGCTTGATTTTCTAAAGTCTGAAGAGTTACTAATGGTCATTCCGTCAGTACAGAACAATAGTAGTAATGAATTAATGGGAAGATAGGTTTATCCAACTAATAGATCATTGGACAGACTGCAGATAGACTGGAAATGTTTGTTTAGGGAAAAAAAGAGAGATTTAAAAAAAAAAAAAAAAAAACCAACAAAAAACAGTGGTTGAAGTACAGAGAACAGTTTTGGGAGAAATCATCCCGTGGTGATGTGTCTTGTTCTAGGAGAGTCCGAAGTTGCATTTCCCATTAGAAGGGTCTTGGCGTGCAAGCTTCCCCTCATGGAGAAGAACCCTTTACTCCTCTCATGTTCAATAGAAAGCCTGGGCTACATCAGCTTCCTAGCTACTTTAAATATAGCCCCACTCAGAGGTGCGGTCTGAATAATGATGGATTCCCCCTCAGTGAATAGATTTCTGAGGGGAGCTATTCTAAAATGAGTATTCTAACCTCGTACTCAGATCTTTACCTGTGAGCCAATGAACACAGCAAGGTAAAACAGTGCAGCTTTATTTATATCAAGAACCAGGGCTGTAGTAAAAGAAATGCACATAAAGGGTTACCTATGAATACAAAGCCAAACCAGTTTCTAGTGACATTCTGCCCTAGGGCAATAAACTATAACCTTAAATCTACTGATGCCACAGCCTTGTATAACTTGACATTATTAGTGAGCTCACTATAATCCTCAAGAGTATATATGCGCACTAATAACTGGTCCCAGTAATATATACAATTTTCCCCGGGCTCTCAGAAGGCAATCGATGTGCTACGTACAGTATATACCGTAGCCCCTTAACCCCCCTGGGGGTTGGCAGCAATGTAAGGTGCCCTCAGACTCTACAAGAGCAACAAACAATGATAAAGTATCAAAGAATTCAGCTGGTGCCCCCTTCTGCCCCTGGGATACAGTGGTGGGACTAGGAATCTAACTTCCAACTTGGGTTTAACTGTAATCCACAGGCTTACTTCTGGTAAAGATGAATAACTCTGCTTTTAATGTGCTGGTACATGTCTCTGGAGTATAGTCTGCTCACTGATTTATGTAAGGGCTGGGTACAGACAACTTCCCCTGAAAGTATGTGAGAAGGATTACTCACATTCTCCAAATGACTGTTCCTTTTGGTCTATGGGATTTTTATTCTCTGTGCCTATGCTGTAGTGAACCAGGCCTCCAGTCATAGTCCACAGGGGCCTGGTAGCAGCTTTCATCCACAACTACAGCAATATGGGATTGGCAGACAACTGTTGCACAACTCCTAGTGAGTTACAGCCAGCCTCTTCCCAAGCCATCCTGCTGCCCAGTGTAATTGGGATACTCGCTGAATAAATCCCTGCAGGGGACAGCGGGACTGAAGGGCAGAATTTCAGACAGCATTTCTTCTGACATACTCTCTGTCTCCAAAAAGCCCAGGCAGATTTCAAATCTTGGTCCTCTCAGCTTTTCCGTTGGTCAGATTCTCCATCGGCTCTTAGAATCATGAGATCAAGAGCACAGTGCAGTCTCATGAAGAAATGACAGGCTGAGGCAGCCATTTTGGAAGGGCTGCAGATCTCCTAATAAGTCAGCAGTATCCTGGCTCCACCTTGTGGCAGGCATGGAGGTAGGGGGTGACTGTACAAAGAGCAAAGTATGAGGGTACTATATATGAGAAAAAAACAAAACCGGGCTTCACCCCTAACCCTCATTCCCCCTTTTGTTTGTTACACAATTACATTCCCTCACAAAATCTCCAATTGCTATTTAAATTTCCTGATGTGAGTTCGTAAGAGTGCCTTGCCAGTGTTTTCAGCCTTTTGATCAAAGCATGAGGTGAGTGAATGGTAGCGTTTTTACGTAATGTGTAAGATAATTGAATAATGAATGCTAACAAAAGATGAGCAAATGGACAGTAGATGGGGGTTCAAGCCTGGACAGATGGCACTGCAGCTCAAAAGTTTCACATCTGCACCAATTCATCTCCTTCGTACATCCATTACCGTGACATCGATTCAAGAAAGGCCTCTACCAGTTAGCAGCTGCGTCCGGATGCATTTCAGAAATCAAGCCCGAGACTGAATCAAGCGGATTTATTGAAACATTTACCTCAGGATAGCTGCTTCCTTCTTTCAGAGTCTGCCTGTGTGGAACCCAGGAATCTGTGATCCCTAGCAGTTGGGTGACTCCATGCAGAAAACCTGAGGCAGGGGATAAACAAACTGAACTGGCAGGAAGCACAAACAACTTTCTGTGGATAAAAGTACGCATGCGCTGTGGAGCGACACCCTTAATTTTACCCGGATTGAGCAGAGGCATTCCTGGGGGCGAGGGGAGGGCAGGGAGAAGGTAGGGCACGGCCGGAGCGAGAAGGGCTGTGGGCCGGGCCTGGTGCTGAGAAGTAGGAACGGGCTTCTTGAGACTGAGACTTGTAACACTCGCAGTGAGGGGATGGCATTCCCAGAGGTGAGGGCAGGGAGTGAGGAAGGGGATCACAGTCAGGAAGCTCAGGACTGTGGTTTAACATGCACAAAAAACAGAGTGTGCTGTGCACGGAAGTCCTAGTGGGCATGCTATACTGGTCTGAAAAGATATTAGCATGCATATGCCAGCAGTAGGGATGTGAATCGTTTTTTGACGATTTAAAATATCGTCCGATATATTTTAAATCGTCAAAAATCGTTAGAGCCGCGATACAATAACAATTCCCCCGATTTATCGTCAAAAAATCGTAAATCGGGGGAAGGGGGAGGGGAAGGGGGAGGGCGGGAAAACCGACACACTAAAACAACCCTAAAACCCACCCCGACCCTTTAAAATAAATCCCCCACCCTCCCGAACCCCCCCCAAATGCCTTAAATTACCTGGGGTCCAGAGGAAGGGTCCCGGTGTGATCTTTTACTCTCGGACCTCCGGTGCTTGTAGAAATGGCGCCGGCGCTACCTTTGGTTTTTCCATACGGAAAAACGATTCGCGGCAGGAGATCGCTCCCGGACCCCCGCTGGACCCCCAGGGACTTTTGGCCAGCTTGGGGGGGCCTCCTGACCCACACAAGACTTACCAAAAGTCCAGCAGGGGTCCGGAATGACCTCCTGCAGTCGAATCGTGTTGTCTACGGCCGGCGCCATTTTGCGCAAAATGGAGGCGCAAAATGGCGCCGGCCGTAGACAACACGATTCGACTGCAGGAGGTCATTCCGGACCCCTGCTGGACTTTTGGCAAGTCTTGTGGGGGTCAGGAGGCCCCCCCCAAGCTGGCCAAAAGTCCCTGGGGGTCCAGCGGAGGTCCGGGAGCGATCTCCTGCCGCGAATCGTTTTTCCGTATGGAAAAACCAAAGGTAGCGCCGGCACCATTTCTACAAGCACCGGAGGTCCGAGAGTAAAAGATCACACCGGGACCCTTCCTCTGGACCCCAGGTAATTTAAGGCATTTTGGGGGGGGTTCGGGAGGGTGGGGGATTTATTTTAAAGGGTCGGGGTGGGTTTTAGGGTTGTTTTAGTGTGCCGGTTTTCGATTTACACGATTTTCACGATATTTAAAAAACCCAAACGGCGACGATCCGATTCCCTCTCCCTCCCAGCCGAAATCGATCGCTAAGATGATCGATCACACGATTCACATCTCTAGCATGTATTCGCATGGAAATGAAGGCATGCCAGAGTGCACTAGTTTGTTATGTTCTCCTCCATGTCCTATTTAGCACACACACACTGAGGTCTAACATTTAATGCCTGCCTCAGCTCAGGTGTGCAATTGATAGCATGCATACATCCTGATTCAAGAGCAAACTAACAGCATACATTGGGAGCTACTGATGGAGATGAGGCTGTTAGAACAAGGGATATTGTTAAAAGTGTGGCGTAGAGTATAAGAGAGAGATCGTGAAGAAGGAGCATGTGAGACAGAGAGAGAAGGACAGAGAGGAAAGATCCCCAATCGACCACTTGAAAAAAAATTTCACATTTTTATTTTAGATGAGAAACTGTATTTTCAAACCAAAGGTGCACAATTTTTTTTTTTTAATATTGTTTTACACCACACAATGTATAAGGCAGTGTTATGACTAGTACAAATAAAGTTCTACTTAAATGCTATGGTTGTGCGGAAACATTACACTGATTTATATGATCTGCATGATTTCAGATAGCACAGTCTGCGGGACAGGTGCTGCAATGGAGACACAATTGTAACTGTTGAGCTATAAGTCCTTCTCGGAAGGCATTGAATGGGAACTAGGACGGATTCTCATGAGACCATCTCTTCTCACCCAAGGCTGGATGCCCCTCTCCTGTCTATCCGTGGTCCTCTGAGATGGCCACTTCTCAGTGGCTTGGATGGAATGGACGGGGGAAGAGTGGGAAATAGTGCACCCTCTGGTTTTGTCAATCACCTGACCTTGCCGTCAGCACACCATTGCTATCCCAGCACTACATGGGGCTCACAGAGGGAAGCTGTCCAGATTCCAATGTCCTTCTGATTTTCCTCTCTGGTGGCAATGGGGTGGATGTGCTGGTGCTGCTCAAGGCACCTCCTGATGCCTGTCCTTCTCATCCTCGGCAGGTCATCTGCAGTTCATTCTTTTGGTCTGGTTTCTCCACTCCAGGAAGTCTCTTCTCTTCCTCTCCTGAGGTCCAGAAACTCTCCAGCTTCTGCCCTGAATAGCAATAACCAGCCCTGTCTGCCAGTTAGCAGCAAGGGGGCTGATCCATGAGACAAGAAAGGGCTACACATGCTGAATTTCCTGTGTTCACTTATGTAGCACACAGGCACTGTTATTGCATAGAAGCCAGAATTGTATGGAATACTGTGCAAGCAACATTAATATGCTATTAAGGCTGTGTTTTTTTGCTCATACAAGCTACACTGTAGTACATCGCTCATTAACTGTCATTTTAGCAAGCACATAATATTTTTGCCAACACACATGCTAAAACTTTTTAATGCAAATTTTAGTGCATTGGCCCCATAATTATTTTTTTCCTCTGAGCCCGTTTGCAAGACTGGATTGTAAGAGCCTAAAGTTTGGTTTTACTAGATACCCACCCATTGTCCTTTTCATAATGTATTTGGTTTCATTATTTTAATCCTCATATCTTTAATCAGCCCTAAGGTGGAGCTGAACTCATTAAGCAACTTAGTGTTGATTCAGATGTAACGAACATGAAAAATGCTTTTTCATTAGTTCCCATTGGCTTCATTGTTTCAAGACTTCAGTGCCCACAGATAATAAGGAAATGAATGCAAACGGGGCCCTTACTCAAAAGGACATTCTATCAAGAACATAGAAGGGGTGGGGAGAGACAATTATGTTCTTTTCAGCAAAAAAAAAAAAAAAAAAAAAGTAGATTGAACCTTGCTGCTAAATGGATATTGTCTAATTATGGAATGTGAAATGCCCAGGCTAAGTCTACTATAATCAGTTCTTTGTTCTTAGCAGACAGTATAAGGGCTAATCAGTTTTGCAAATTATCAGCAAGTGCAATTCAAGGTTAGCATTTATTACCAAGTTTGTATAAATCGAAATGGTATACACATCAGTGTGTATGCAACACATGATATACTGCGGTGCTATTGCAGGATATCATCGCAGCGAATCTTCAGTGAACTGAAATTAATGTGGCACAGCACATAGAAATAGGAAATAGGAACAAACTAGGCAATGATCCAGGATGAAGGTTAGGAACTTTGTAATTTTTGGGGGTTGGTTGAAAAGGAACCTTGCTTCTAGATTTCATGCTCTCTTCCCTCCACTGTGTAATAAAACATACATAAGGGCAATGCGTTTCTGTAGCTGTTCATTGCAGCTTTTTATTTATTTTTTTTTTTTAGCAAGCCAAATTCATCAGGCCAGGACATAAAGCCTGGTGCAGGGCCTGCGCTTCAATTAGACAAACTAGGGAGTCGCCTAGAATGCAAAATTTTGGGGGTGGCAGAATCCTACCAGCATCCCCGAGAAATGCTGTGCCAGAGCCCCTACTGCCAAAGAAGGGAATGCTGTGCTGGACCCACTGCTGCCACCAATAGGTAAATAGGGGAGGGAGATTGCATTACAGAAGGTTTACCTAGGATGCCAAATACTCTTGTACAGGCCCTGATGCTGTGGCATTGGACCTAACCAAAAGCAATTTAAATCTCTGCACGTACTTTCTGACACAAGTTTGCACCTGCGTTGTACATGCATGTGGGATTTTCGAAAGGAAAGTCTGAGGCAGTGGGATCCTCAGGGTAGCTGTTTATTGCCCTCTCAATGACTGATCTGTCCAAATGTTAATGAGAGGTGTAGTTTAGGATGGGGGGGGGGGGGGGGGGGAGGGGGAGTGTCATCAAGGTGAAAAACCAAGACATTCAGATTAAACAGGCTAAACTGGGGACATTTTCGGCAAGCATCACAACGAGCCCCTGAGCCTTTATAGATGATAAATCCAGACTTTTTTTTTCTTAAGAATCTTACCCTGAAATTTGCCTTTTCATTTCCATTCAAAACCTTATTTTGTAAAAAGCATTCCCATGGGGTTCTTCTCCACCTCCCAGTGTGGTGCTGATTTCTGATAACAAAACCTAAGAGTTGCTCTTCTGAAATGTGCACCGTACTTAAAAATCTGATTGATTGGAAAGCTGAGTGGAGCTGCCCCCTCCCCCCTGGGGTGAGTAGCTGCTCAGCGTCTGACGTTCTGAAAACTCTTGGACATGCACCGGTTTGTTATGGGCTAAGTGTGCTTCTTTCATACATTTTAAACATATAAAAAAAATAAATAAAGGAAAATCTGGAATAGTCAAACCACTTAAGATTAAACTGACATTTCTATACAGGGCTGCCATGAGCTTTCCGCTTGCCATGATGAACTGCAAGGACTTCGTGCCCTATGTACTAAAACTTTTAGATTAAAAAAAAAAACCTGTTTTGCAAGTGAGAGCTAAAATTGGGGTGGACAGTTTTCAGAGATTTTTCCCTGTTTAACCGAGCAGTTACCTGGGTAAATTCCTCTGGCTGAAAATCACCTGGTTTTTTTCAGTGGCTAAAATGTGCTGTGAAGCACACGATAGCAATGACGAACCATGGGATACCAGCACTATTCATGGTTCAGAGCAGAGCGGATCAGTATTTTCTTGGTTTGCAGCAGATAGTAATTGAGATCTGGGAAAATCGTTGGACAGCTTGGGTTTGTTGCACAAGTTTACAGTGATTTCAGTGTGACCGAAAGCCTGGTGAGCCTGCAAGCATGGTTTATTTTTGCTCAGTTGTGGTGGTTGATTTATCCTGGGTGTCAGGGTTGGACATTCGCCACACTGACTAGCAGTGCATGCTAACCCATAAAACTGGCACAGGGGGCCCCCACAGCCAGTCGGGTTTTCAGGATCTCCACAATGAATATGCATGAGATAAATTTGCATATACTGAATCTCCATGGTATGCACATTTATCTCATTCATTCATTCATTGTGGAGATCCTGAGAACCCGACTGGCTGTGGGGTCCCCAGGACACTTTTGAGAAGCCCTGCTGTATCATCCCTACGCTAATAGTGTCTGTGGTCAGTAGCATGAGACGGCTAAAAAAAAATGTGTAAATGCTAAACAGAGCCCGCACATTCCTCTCTTCCTCATAACTCAGCCCCCTTGTTGTAAGTCTGTATAAAAATAGGTCTGGCACGTGGGCCTGGTTGTCACTGCTCAGGGCAGAAGTGGGAAATCATCTGGACCCCAAAAGAGGAGGTGGAAGAAGAGAATTTACATCTGCAAGAGTTAAAACCAGACTTAAAGCACTTATCTCCGATCTCTGGCATCAGAAAGTACCAGCCCCAGCACATTCATTTCACTCACACTGCTAGACCTGAGTCAGAAGGACATTAGCATTTCACTAATCCCCCTCCAGACACCCCCCCCCCCCAATACCCTATGAGCAACCTGGAGTGTTGGGGCAACAAAGACAGATGCTGTACATGCTGAAGCCTCAGAATACCTGTAGATCGGCAGACCAACAACATCAATGAAAGCAATGGCTATCACCATATGCCAGTATTACAATTTCAGTCAACTAATCTCACTATTGTTAACACCCTGAACGCTGTTCTCCTCTTCTCTGGTGTCTACACCACCCAAGCCACACAAGGCCATGATGGAAAGGCTGGAGAGGGGGCATTCAACCGTGAGTGGAAACCATCCCTCCCAGGGCCCACTCGATGCCTTCTGTGAAGGATTTATCATCACTGGAAAACCTGCCTTGCAGAATAATATCCTCTGAGACCCTGCAGGACATTGAATACATGCAGTGTGATGTTTCAGTGCAATCAAAACATTCAGTTGGAACTTGTGATGGGCCTTTAATTGCAATAGTTACTATACTGTGATTTATACTGTATGACAGGAGTTGCCAACTCTGGTCCTCAAGAGCTACCAAAGGCCAGGTTTTCAAGATATCCACAGTGAACATACATTAGATTAGCATACATGGAGGGAGTGCATGCAAATCTATCTCATGCATATTTATTGTGGATATCTTGAAAATCAGGCCTGTTTGTGGCTCTTGAGGGCTAGAATTGACCACCCCTGCTCTATGTAGTGTATAACAATGTTTGAAAAACTGTTGTCATAGATGAACTATTAGTTTGAAAATATATTTTCTTGTCTACATAAATATGATTTTTTTTTTAATCGCTCAAGTGTGTGTTCATTCCTCTCCTCTCTCGCCTCTTCTCTGCCTCACTGTTTCCCCTTCCTCCATCTCTCCAGTTTCCCCTACTCCACACCTCCTACCTCTCAGCTGTAATAGCCCTAATAACCCCAAATGCATCCTGTTAGCTGAGCTCTTGAAATAGTGTGCAAGGTAAAAAAAATGTACCTGATCAGAGGCAGGTGTTAAATTTTAGGATTTAGCAAGTGTGAGGTAGGTAGCTGAGGGGAGGAGAGCATCTCACACTGTTTAACACATTTATTTATTTATTTATTATTTTTATATACTGGCATTTGATCTCAATTGAGATATCACACTGGTTTGCATTCAGGTACTGTAGGTATTTCCCTATCCCCAGAGGGCTTACAATCTAAGTTTTGTACCTGAAGCAATGTAGGGTAAGGTGACTTGTCCAAGGTCACAAGGAGTGACAGCAGGACTTGAACGCTGGTCTTCTGGTTCATAGTCCACTGCTCTAACCACTAGGCTATTCCCCCTCCCCATGCATGCTAAAGCATCTTCTGTCTTTGCCATCTGATGTTGCTTCATTTATGTCAGCGTATATGCTAATTCTAGATTGTAAATGTCACATCTTTTCCACACTGGTGTAGTGTGCACTTAAGATCTTTGTGCATACCATACAAGTTTTAGTGCACAGTTCCCTTAGTGTCAACTAGGTGATTGATGCTCTGCTTTTATTCAAGTGCAAACAAAAGCCATTGTCTCTAGTCCAAAACCTATTCATAATCCACTTTAGCAGAGCTTGCAATACAGATATACCTCCTTTCTTTGTGCAAATATTCTGGCTCTACACTAGGTGCTGTGGTTAAAGAAGACAAAGGGAGACCCATTAGCCTGCCTCCTGGGAAGCTCCTAAAAGGCTGTCAATAATTGCATCTGAGTTTCATAGCAATGTTGTTCATATTACGACCTGATATCATCTCTCTAATGTAAGTGCCCGCAGGGGTTTGACTGTGGGTTTTATTTTGATCGGTACTGGCAGTGTGAGGAATGGCAGTGGAATTGGGGAGGGAAGGTTACACAGATCAAGCACTTCTGTATTGCACGTGAGTCTAAATATATATGGTCTTACAGTTCAAAGGCAATGAAGTACTAGAACCTAGAGGATTCATTGCCTACTAGCTGTTAAATAGTCCATCGGTTTTAATGAACTATGGACACAGCTTCCAGATGGTCTGCTGAGATGCTGAGTACTCATGGACCTTGTACTAAGTTTTTTTGAAAGAGAAATCTGCCAAGGGTTAAAAGCAAAGTACCCATGGAATTGTGCACCTGTTTTTGTTTTTTTTGTGGGTAAAATTTCTATAGAAAATAGCACACACAGATTTGCAATTACAATCCATGTATGCAATCTTCCAGTTCTAACCCAAACAGCCCCCTTCCCCCGGAATACCTCCCCTTCACCTCCCCAGCCAAGAAGATGCATGGCATGCAGCCCCGCATGTATGTTTAGTTGGATTGAATCAGGACAATTTTCAAAAAGTCATATACTCAGTTGAATGGCTTTGAAATTTTCCATCTCTATCAGGGAGAGGACATTTTACCTTCCCAGTGGAAATACATCAGTCATACATGTATCTAATTAACCTAGAATCCCTCAATTTTCACAGCATTTGCATTGCAGCTGTGAGAATCATTATCCTCATTTTCTGTGGAACATTTTAAATAATTACACACACACACACATACACATCACACTCACCTCACACACGCACACACACACCCCTTGCTCTTTCTACATAGGGACCTATGTCCTACATGTTTTGGTGCACTCTCAGGCTCTTAAGCATGGACCTGGAATAGTAGGCTATGTACTGGGCCCTTAGCTTGCATGTACATCAGAACTAAACAGTGAATGATGGTAGATAAAGAGCAAAATGGTCCATCCAGTTGGCCCAGCAATTTTTAAATGTATTTATCTTTTTTTTCAGTTTACTTTTAGGGTAGAAGTAACTTCTGTTCCATGCAGACCACCCCCTTCTATTAAGGGTAGTAGCAACTGCTGCTCCATTCAGGCCACCCTCAAGCCTCTGTTGAGGGCAATTGCAATTACTGCTTCATGCAGGTCAATCCCAAGCCTGAATGTACACTAATGATGTAGTAAAGAAAAAAGTACACCATTTCTTCATTTACATTCTCTAACCAGCAGGGATCCTGGAGGGTGAATGGCTAATGTGCATGGACTGGAAGAGGGACCTTGGGGTGATAGTGTATTGACAATCTGAAGGTAGCAAAACAATGTGACAAGGCTTCAAAGAGAGGAATAAGTAGCAGGGAAAAGATGATAATACCCTTGTACGGGTCCTTGGCGAGGCTTCACCTGGAGTAATGTGTTCAGTTATGGAACCCGAATATCAAAAAGGATAAGGACAGGATAGAGGCAGGTCAGAGAAGGGTGACCAAAATGGTGTGGGGATCTGTATCGGAAGATTTATGAGGAAAGGCTGAAGGATCTAAACATGTGTGCCCTGGAAGAGAGGAGGGGCAGGGGAGATATGATACAGACCTTCAGATACTGAAAGGTTTTAATGATGCACAATCTTTGAACCTTTTCCATTGGAAAGGAAATTATAGAGCTAGGGATCATGAAATGAAAATCCAAGGGGGACAACTCAGAACCAATACCAGGAAATACTTCTTCATGGAGAGGGTGGTGGATGCCTGGAATGCCCTTCTAGAAGGGGTGGTGAAGATGAAAACAGTAAATGAATTCAAAAGGGCATGGGATAAACACTGTGAATCCCTAAGGACTAGGGGTTAAGAACATAAGAAATTGCCACTCTGGGTCAGACCAAGGGTCCATCAAGCCCAGCATCCTGTTTCCAACAGTGGCCAATCCAGACTACAAGTACCTGGCAAATACCCAAAAACTAAGTATATCCCACGCTTACTGATGCCAGTAGTAGCAGTGGCTATTTTCTAAGTCAACTTGTTTAATAGCAGGAAATGGACTTCTCCTCTAAGAACTTATCTAAACCTTTTTTAAACCCTGCTACACTAACTGCACTAACCACATCCCCTGGCAACAAATTCCTGAGTTTAATTGTGCATTGAGTGAAAAAGAATTTTCTCCAATTAGTTTTAAATGTGCCACATGCTAACTTCATGGCGTGCCCTCTAGTCCTTCTATTATCCGAAAGAGTAAATAACCGATTCCCCCTTAGCCAACTCTTCTCCAAGCGGAACAGCCCTAACCTCTTTAATCTTTTCTTATAGGGGAGCATCCCCTTTATCATTTTGGTCGTCCTTCTCTGTACCTTCTCCATCTTCTTGAGATGCAGCGACCAGAATTGTATACAGTATTCAAGGTGCGGTCTCACCATGGAGCGATACAGAGGCATTATGACATTTTCCGTTTTAATAACCATTCCCTTCCTAATAATTCTTGACATTCTGTTTGCTTTTTTGACTGCCGCAGCACACTGAGCCGAGGATTTCAATGTATTATCTACTATGAAGCCTAGATCTCTTTCTTGGGTGGTAGCTCCTAATATGGAACCTAACATTGTGTAATTATAGCATGGGTTATTTTTCCCTATATGAATCATCATGCACTTGTCCACATTAAATTTCATCTGCCATTTGGATGCCCATTTTCCAGTCTCACAAAGTCCTCCGGCAATTTATCACAATCCACTTGTGATTTAACTACTCTGAATAATTTTATATCATCTGCATATTTGATTACCTCACTCATCGTATTCCTTTCCAGATCATTTATAAATATATTGAAAAGCATGGGTCCTAGTACCCATGCTTTTCAATATATTTATAAATGATCTGGCACTCCACTGTATACCCTTTTCCACTGAGAAAATTGTCCATTTAATCCTACTCTTTGTTTCCTGTCTTTTAACCACTTTGTAATCCACGAAAGGACATAGCCACCTATCCCATGACTTTTTACTTTTCCTAGAAGCCTCTCATGAGGAACTTTGTCAAACGCCTTCTGAAAATTCAAATACACTACATCTACTGGTTCACCTTTATCCACATGTTTATTAACGTCTTCAAAAAAGTGAAGCAGATTTGTGAGGCAAGACTTGCCCTGGGTAAAGCCATGCTGACTTTGTTCCATTAAACCATGTCTTTCTATATGTTCTGTGATTTTGATCTTTAGAACACTTTCCACTATTTTTCCTGACACTGAAGTCTGGCTAACTGGTCTGTAGTTTCTTGGATCACCCCCAGAGCCCTTTTTAAATATTGGGGTTACATTGGTCACCCTCCAGTCTTCAGGTACAATGGATGATTTTAATGATAGGTTACAAATTTTAACTAATATAACTGAAATTTCATTTTTGAGTTCCTTCAGAACCATGGGGTGTATACCATCCGGTCCAGGTGAAAATGAAGAAAAGGGTGAATGGGGGTAACCTGCACAGAGCTGCAGTTACTACCCTTAACAGAAGGCAAGGAGATTACTCCCCTTAACCATTTAGCTTTAATGCTTATGATACAACTGCAACATCGCTCTTTGCTTCAAAGGTAGGGGAAAAAGAGTAATTGAATTCAGGCGACATCCAACACTGAGCTTTGACTTTTATGCAGACATTAGGGATAAAACACAGGACTGCTTCTACAGCCAAGTCCAAAAGCAAAGCATGTACAAGCAGCATTGTCTGAACTATCATGAAGGTTCCTCACCCTGTATAAACGTTGCTAACAGTAATTTTGTAATGGGTTTGACAGTTGCTTGGTTTGGATTTTAATTATTGCTACCCTTAGCATAAGGCTTGGGGGTAACCTGCAAGGAGTGGCAGTTACTACCCTTAACAGAATGCATGGGGACAACTTGCACAGAGTGGCAGTTACTACCCTTAGCAGACACATGGAGGTAACCTAAACGGAGCAGCAGTTACTATCCTCAACAGAAACATGGGGGTTGCCTGCACAGAATGACAGTTACTATCTTCAACAGAAACATGGGGGTAGCCTGCACAGAATGACAGTTACTATCTTCAACAGAAACATGGGGGTTACCTGCTTGGAGCGGTAGTTACTACCCTTAGAAACATGGGGTAACCTGCACAGAGTGGCCGTTACTACCCTTAACAGAATGCATGGAGGTAACCTGCATGGAATGGCAGTTTTTACCCTTAACAGAAACATGAGGTAACTTGCACGAAGCGGCAGTTACTACCCTTAACAGAAACATGGGGGTAAACTGCATGGAGCAGCAGTTACTACCCTTAACAGAAACATAGGGGTAACTTGCATGGAGCGGCAGTTACTACCTTAACAGAATGCATGAGGGTAACCTGCACGGAGTGGCAGTTGCTACCCTTACCAGAATGCATGGGGGAAACCTGCATGGAGCAGCAGTTACTGCCATGTGAAGCTTGCTGGGCAGATTGGATGGACCATTTGGTCTTTTTCTGCCATCATTACTATGTAATGTTATATGTTAGGTTTGTCCACACCCTTTTGAATTCCATTACCATTCTTGTCTTTGTGACCTTTTTTGGGAGGGCATTCCGTGCATCTACCATCCTTTCTGTAAGGAAATATTTCCTGATATTGTTCCTAAGGCTTACCCCTTGGACTTTCATATCTTGACCTCTTGTTTTACAGCTTCCTTTCCATCAGAAAAAATGTGATATTTTGTGCATCATTAATTCCTTTCAGGTATTTGAAGGTCTGTATCATATCTCCCCTGTCTCTTTTCTTCCAGGATATATATATATTAAGATCCTTCAGTCTTATCTCATATGGCTTTCCATGCAGATCCCACACCATTTTGGTTGCCTTTCTCTGGACCTCATTCTGCCCTTATTCTTTTTGATATGAGTTCTCCAGAACTGAACGCAGTACTTTGGACGAGGCCTCACTACTAAGCTGTACAGTGGCATTATCACCTCCTTTTTCCTGCTGTTTATACCTCTCTATACAGCCCAGCATCCCTCTGGCCCTAGCCACCACCTTGTTGCATTGTTTTGCCACCTTCAAATCATCAGATACCATCACCCAGTCCGTGCATGTCAGTATTTTCCCCCCAGCACTATGGTTCCTTTGGATTGTCATGCTCCAAATTCATAACTCTGTACTTCTTGGCATTGAATCCCAACTGCCAAACATCTGACCACTTCTCAAGCTTTCCTGGCTCACTTTTCATTCTCTCTACTCCACTCTGTTGCAGAACTTAGTGTCATCTGCAAAACAACAAATTTTAACTTCTAATCACTGCACAATATCACTCACAAAGATATTAAACAGAACTGGTCCCAGAACAGATCCTTGAGGAGCTCCACTTATCACTCTTCTCTCATCAGTACATGTACATTAACAACTACTCGCTGGCATCTGTCAGTCAGCCAATTTGTAATCCACCACGTTGGGATCCACTCCCAGGTTTTTCATTTTATGTAACCCATTGGATTGCCGATAGTTCATTATCCTTTCCTTAAGCAGTCTCTCCATTAATTTTCCCTCCACCAAGGTAAGACCAACTGGATTGTAGTTTCCAGCCTCCTCCCTGTTGCCAGTTTTGTGACGTGGGATCACAATCACGGTCCTCTAGTCCTGTGGCACTACTGTCTCCAAGGATCTATTGAATAGGTCCTTCAGCAGTCCTGCCAGCACTTCTCAGAGCTCTTTAAGTATCCTGGGATGTATCTCATCCAGCCCCATGGCCTTGTCCACTTTCAGTTTGCTAGTTCCTCCCAAACACTCTCTTCTGTAAATGGGGATGTATCTACACCACTCTCATCTGCACTCTTGCTAGACAGCAATGGTCCTTCTCCACTGTCTTCCAAAATGAAAACCAAACTGAAGTAATTGTTGAATACTTCTACGATTTCATCATCTTTCTTCATACCTTGCTCCTTCTCTCCTTTCAATCTTACAATGCTTCCTCTGGCCTTCCTCCTTTCTCTAATATATCTGAAAAATGTTTTGTCAGTATGGTGATCTTTTCTTCTACTTGAGATTTCTCCATCCTGATTTCTTTCCTCATTTTCCTTAACTTCACCCAATATTCTTGCTTGTGCTCTTCTTTTTGAGTTCCCTTGTACTTTATGAATGTCAATCTTATGTCTTTATTTTCTCAACCATTACTTTGGAGAGCCAAATTGGTTTTCTTTTTCTCTTACCTTCACTCTTTGTACATAAATGTTTGTCACCTTTGTTATAGCTCCTTTTATATTGGCTCACTGTTATTCCACTTCACTCATTTCCTCCTAGTCTTTTAGCTCCTCCTCAAGGTATGTAGTCATTTTATCAAAGTTTGTGTTTTTGAAATCCAGAACCTTGACCTTTGTGGGACTTCCCTTCTTTTTGGCTGTTTTATCCAACCATACCATCTGATGATCACTGATGCTCAGGTGGGCACCTACCTGGACATTTAAGATACTGTCACCATGTTAGGATCCTGCCTGTGGCTGGACCCGCAGGCAGTCCCCTACCTTTTCGCTGGACGCCAATGCCAGCCTTTCTTCTTCTGTGGCCTAGCGCCGCTGTCCGGACTGCTACAACTCCTGCTCGATGCGGCTGGAACCATTGTCGGGATCCTTGCCAGAGCAGCAGGAAGGGCCGCCGCTGTCGCTGCTGTTTGTCTGGCCTTCCACACGGCAGGGACACCACTGATGTCTTCAGCTTCCTCTTAGGCGGCAGGCGCGCTCCTCTTAAAGGGCCAGAGGCGGGAAAAGCCCCGCGGCCATCTCCAGTGATGTCATCAGTCTTTGCCTGGCCCAGCCTCAGTTCCTCAGTGCCTTTGAATCCAGTTTTCACAGTGTCTGTGGTCTTCTTCCCGATCCAGGTCCTCCGTGGTCTTCCTGTGCCTTCATGGATCTTTGTTCCATGATCATTGTATTTCTGAGCTTCTTCACCTTGATGTTTCTGGTCTTGTCCCTCATCGGAGCGCTCTCGTCGCTTGTTCCGTGCACCTAATGTTCCGGACATCCAGTTCTCCTGATGTCCAGATGTTCCATTTCCAGATGTCCAGATGTTCCGTGTCCAGAGGTACCATGTTCCTGATGTCCGATGTTTCTGTCCTTACTCTGTCCGTCTCGTCTTCAGCTCTTCATCCAATTCCTGGGTCCCTCTTCTGTTCACCTTTCCTGGTGTGCCATCATCATAGTCCATGACCAACCCATGGGGGCTGTGTAGGGCATCTTGTGGTACAAGGCCTTCTTCTCGTCAGCAGCGCAAGCCTCCAGAGGACTCCTGTTTTTAATGCCTAGCTTCTGAGTCTTGAATCCTGAGTCTTGAATCCTGCCCCTGGTCTTCGGAGCTCCTTGTGCCTGCTTCCATCCATGCCTAAGACTGTGTAGAGAGCGCCCCAGTGAGGCCTCTCCTGAATCTTCGTCATGTCTTGGCTTCAAGTTCCATTGCCTCATCTGCAGTCTGCTTCGCTTTCGGCATGGTCCGCAACCAGCCATGGACGGCTGTGTAGGGCACGCTGTGATGCAGCACTCACCCAGTACTTTCTCCTGAATCCTCGCCTGAGACCTCCTAGTAACCTGAATCCTATGAGTCCTCCGGGTATCCTGAGTCGTCTGAGTCTTGTCTGAGTCCGAGTATCCTCAGACTACGTCTGTCTTCTGAATATTCTGAGTCTTCGTCTGAGTCTTCTTGTTCCTGCCCTCAGCCTCCGTCTGGCCTCACGCACTCATCATTCCAAAGCGGTGGGTCCGGAAGGACTATCGAGTGGCCAGAGGGCTACTCTCGAGACCAGCATTGTGTTGCTGGGTCTAATTGGTACGTGTAGGTCCAGTGGAGGGCTGAGCCTGCCTTGTTCCAATTCCAGATATTCCTCACCTTGTCTTCAGCCCAGCCTTGCTCCTGCTCTGCCTGTGCTTGTACCTGCTCACCTCTCGTAGTATGTCTTGGGGCTCCTCCCTGAGCCACGCCATGATTCAAAGGCTCACAACCTCCTTTGAGATAGGACCGTGCCTCCGTGCTCCTAACAGGATCAGAAAGCCATGAGCTCGGTGAGCTGTGCCTGTGACGAGCTCCAATTCCTGAACATCATTTTTGTTAGCCTTGATTTTGCCCAGAATTTTTGCCTTAAGTTCCTGGACACTCTGATAACCCGTTTCTAGCCCAGAATTTTTGCCCCTAGTTTCCTGGACACTTAATATCTTGCTTTTAGCCAATTTATTTTTCTTTGCTGCTTGTCTCTCCTCTTCAGTTGTCTGGATCCCATTACCTGCAGGAGGTGCCCGCATCCAGATCTCCAAGTATTAGGATTCTTTAAAGTATGGTTGATCAGTTGGAGTAGTTGACCACGTGTTGGGTTTGTGGACCATTCAGCCAGCTTGAGAGCAGTTGGAACTACCAAGGGGAGACCCTTGGAAGGTGCTTGTAGCTGGTAGGCGGTGCAGGACCAGGAGACCAGTCTGAACCTTTACCTTTACCAGCCCTCGTCCCCTGCAGGTTGAGCCCTTGGGTGCCGGGGCTGGCAGGACCTGAGCAAAGGCTTCTTGGTGGATGGAGTCCTATTCATCTCTTACCAATACAAGAAGAAACACACATCAAGAAATACAAAATATCATTTTGCATTTCTTTCACAACTCTACATACAAGTACTCTTTATCTTCTATTCTCACCCAGCAGAACACTTGAGGATCAAAATCATTCAGATACTGACATTTTTTGAAAAAAATATTGCCAGTCCCAACATTCAGCTATTTATGTCTGAATATAGGAGTCAATTTTCAGACATATTTTGAGGTTGTGCCTGTAAAAATCAGCTTATCGTGAGAGGGCTCTATGCACAACAAGCAGATTTTCAGAAGGGCTGGAGTACACGCATGCAGTCTCTACCACACAGAAAAGTATGCTCATACAAAGAGGCATTAAGACAGCATTCCAGGGCAGGGTTTGGAAAAAATGTGCACTCTTATATATTTCAGAAACGTAGTATGTGCATATGTATGCTTTTACACCTGCTAATCAAGCCAGGGATATATTACATCTGACATCTTTTTTGTCTGCAGTTTTCGCATTGGAGAGTCTAGAGCAAGTAGTGAAGGGTGAGGGTGAACTGGAGAAGGTCTCAGCAAACTTGTGCTTGGGAGAAAGCACACAGGTATTTTCATAAGCAAGATATGCACATACATCAGACCAACTTTATAAAATACCTACCTCCATGCATAAAAGACTTATGTGCATATGTTACAATTATTTAATGCATAAGATTTATGCTCGTACTTTTTATAAAATATTTAGAAAAACTGCACACACCATTTCATTACAAACATTTGAGTGTACTGACATGAATGCATGTACTTTTCAGATGCAGATATATGTTATTTTATAAACTGTGTGTCAGGAGCTGCACATTTTATATAACACAAGCTTAACTTTAGATGTATTGACTTACATGCTGAGTTATGCATGCTGTTGAAAATTTTCCTCAAAGACTGTAGCAAACTGTCTGGCCTCAACCCAAAATCATTCCATCTGGCAGAGCCCATCCCTGCTGTGGTTCACACATGAATAGCATCCATTTGCATGTAAATAGAGGCCTACATGCTTTTATGGAACTAAAATCTGTGTTGCAACATTACACAGCGGAATTAGTCAGTAGGCGCATCGCTGCATGTTGTTGCAACCTTGTAGTGACGTGCAGCTAAAATCATTCAAAACACTTTTCCCTGTGTCTCCCAGTAGGATTATTTATTGAACTAGTGTGCAGGAGCTCAGAAGAACCCTCGGCTGAAATGCTGCCAACTCCCAGCTCTGATTCCGTCATTGATGCTGTCGGTTGAGATTAAGCACTGGTCCTAATGAATGCTGACAGCCATGGTCCTTAGGTATGGTCCTGCCTCTCCTGCTAACAAAGGAACTGAAATAGGAGGCATGCGAACGTAAAACAGGATTTCACATATGCACACACTTCTATTTGTATTCTTTTCCACCAGATCTCCTGTCATCTTATCATCCGACTTAACAAAATGTCCAAGAGAAGACTGACAACTCAACAAAAAGGCAAACTTGCAAGCTGATTATTACAGATTTGGTAGCAAAGTCAAAAGAAATATAATTGTGCTTTCTTGGGACAATCCAGTAATGCAGAGTTATTTATGCTGAACCAGGTCTTAAGAAAACTGGATTCTTTTGTGCATCATGATGAGTGTTATTAGGCCAGCAAAACGGTGCACTCTCAACTTCCATTGATTCTTAAATGTACGTAGAGTGAAATTCTGAGATGTGAAAGCATACATTAAGCATAAACAGTGTGTGTGTGTGTGGGGGGGGGAGGTCAGCATTTGTACACCTGTGGATATAAAAAAAAAATCAGTAATATTATGAACTGACTTTTGAGTTTGCTCAAAATAAAGTCTGACCTATATCTTCAAGAAAGAAAAAATGTGTTTCTCATTATGTGTTAATTCCAATGTGAATCATGGAATTTAATTGCAGCTGTTACTTACCTCAGTTAACTATCCTAGGGACAGGTGTGCAGAGGGTTTTCCCATTTTGACTACAGGAAGATGCTTAGCACATCTGGCTCTAGTGACCCAATAACTACTCCATTGCTATACATTGAAAATAAGCTATGAGGAAGACCTGCATAGAGAGACTGAGTGAAGAAGTAAAAAACAAGAATATCAGATAAGGAAATAAAAGTAGACATCAACAAGAGAATAACTAATGGCAGTGCAAAGGAAATGCTGGATGACTTCTGCCAAATGTTCAGCAGGATAAACTTCCCATGAAATATTATCACCTGAATGTATCCAGCTACTTGTAATCAAATAACTTTAAAACCTAACTGGCTATGTCTGAATATAAGTGGTTAGGTTTTAAAGCTATATGGGTATAAGTACCCAGATAACGTACTACTTAATCGTGGCAAACAAAACCTTTTTTTTTTTCTTTTTTTAATCCTGGCAGACCAGTCACGATGTAAAATGATGTGGGGTATTGTGCCTGATGCCTCCCTCCCCCATGTGCAACTCCTGCTGCAAACAGGTGCAAAGCCCATGGCTATTGAAGCACTCATGGGTCTAGCCAGAGCCACATTTTTGAAGAGAAAGTCCATAGGTGTTTTTCTTTGACAATATGCTTGCTGGCTCATGGAACAAAATCTCCATCAGCCTGCAAGCTTTCCATCATATTTGAAAATCACTCCATGCTCTGGACAATCTAGGCATGATAATCATTCTTAACACACCTACATTGATTTGAAAATTATTGTCAGTACGTATATTAGGAATGTGCAGAGGTTACATTTTCATTTCATTTATTTTGTAGATCACATTCATTTTTTGTTTGAAACGAAAAAAAAATTTAATCTATTTATTCCATTCATTTTTTTCATTTCCCATTAAAGTCAATAGGGGAAGCAATTTATCCTATTTTGAGCTTCAAAATTGGGGTTTTCTAATCAATTCTAATGAAGCATAGGTAGCTATCATCAGAAGGAGGAGAATTCCAACGCACCAAGACTGTGACCAAGTGACATCAAAAATAAGAAAAAGGGTACCAGAAGTGGCAGGAGTTCTCCAAGGCACCATAAGAGAAGCAAAGCAGCAGCAAGAGCATCATGTGTGGATATCAATCACAGAGGTGACCTCTTTTAAAGCCTTGGGGTGTCATCACTCTTGCTGCTGTTTTGCTCCTCTTATCACACTTGACATATGTGCTGTTCCTCTCATGCTGCCTTTGGGGAACAGTAAGAATGTCACTAAGAGTGGCATGAATATCCTAAGGCACCATGAAAAGGGACTGAAGCAGAAAAGGATGCATTAAAAAAAAAAGGCAATGATAAATGGATTAAGGAGCACAAAAGTGGCATGAAGACCCAAAAACACGCAGTTCAGTGGCATCTCCCTCATGGAGAGAACGCCACGGCAAGGCCCCAGCGGGGTCTGATCTGTCTTGCTGAAGACAGTGGGGAGCACCAGCGAGCAGGGGTAAGGGAAGGGAGGCCCAACCCCGCGGCAAGGCCCCAGCGTGGCCTGATCCAGCGTTCTGAAGATAGCAGGGAGCATAGGCGACCAGGGGTAAGGGAAGGGAGGCCCAACCACGGCTGCCTGTGGGAGCCCTGGTTTGCCTGAATGATCGTGATGGAGGAGAAATGTATCTAAGATATTGGAGGCAGGTTCCCAGTTATTCTCCTCTGGACCAAAGCCCTCCCATGAGAGCAGATATTCCTACCGTCTGTGATGGAACTTGACATCCAGAACGTCCCATACTTGGTAAATGGGATCTTCATCAGCAACTGCATACATAGGTTCAGGTGGTTTGCGTGAAACATGGAGAGTACTAGTGGTTTTAGTAGTGAGACATGAAATATATTATGTATCTTTAAGCTTGATGGTAACCCAAGCGTTTCATGATGACAAAGGGTCCTATGTATTTGGGAGCCAAACGCATGGAAGGAAGCCGGAGACAAATGTGCTGAGTGCTCACCCAGACTCGATCTCCAGGATTGAAGAGTGGAGCCTTGTGACGATGGCGTTCCGCGCCTTTTTCCGTGGCATCCGCTGCACGTCACAAATTTGCTTGAGTGGAGTTCCAGAGTGAGTGGAGCTGCTGGGCTGTGAGCTGAGCTGCCGGCGAGGGCACTGCCAGTGGGAGTGGTAATGGTGGCTTGGGCTGTTTCCCAAATACAACTTGGAAAGGAGAGGCTCCTGTCGCAGAGAGGACTATCTTTATGAAAGTTCACCAGTATGCCCTGTATTCTATGTAGTACCCAAAATTCATAAGAGTCTGTTATCCCCACCTGGTAGACCTATAGTGTCTGGAATAGGATCTTTATTTGAACCCACAGCAAAATATATTGATCATTTACTACAGCCTAAAGTACAAGAAATACCTTCCTATGTTAAAGGCTCGGCGGATTTTATTAAATCTTTGGAGCAGTATGACAATATAGAGGATGAGTGGTGGTTGGTTACTGCAGACATCTCCTCATTATATACTAACATTCCGCAGGATGTAGCAGTAAGAATTGTACAAGAGATGGTAAACAACTCTGATTTTTCGGATAAGAAAAAATGCTTGTTGATTCAGTTAGCCACTGCAGCTCTAAAGAAATTTTTTTTCAATTTGAAGGACAGTATTACCATCAGATAAAAGGTATACCGATGGGATCTTCTATGGCCCCATCGGTAGCATGTCTGTATGTGGCTAGTTTTGAAAGTAGGTTTATTTATGGTTCACAATTTTGGGGAGAGATAAAAGTATGGAGACATTTCATAGACGATATCTTTTGTATATTTGTTGGTACTAGTGCAAGGTTGGACGAATTTAAGATATGGATTAATACATTGGATGAAAATTTATCTTTTGAATTCAATACTAGTCAACAGCGGGTATCCTTTTTGGACATGGTCAGGAGGCCCCCCCAAGCTGGCCAAAAGTTCCTTTTGGGCCCAACGAGGGTCCGGGAGCGAACCCGAGGGGAATCACGTGACGTCGGCGCCACGTCGGAGTGATGCGGCGTCACGTGATTCCCCGCGGGTTCGCTCCCGGACCCCTCGTTGGGCCCAAAAGGCACTTTTGGCCAGCTTGGGGGGGTCAGGAGGCCCCCCCAAGCTGGCCAAAAGTGCCGTTTGGGTCCAACGAGGGGTCCGGGAGCGGAACCGCGATGGACCACGTGACGTCGGCGTCACGTCGGAGTGACGTGGATGTCACGTGATTCCCCGCACGTCCGCTCCCGGACCCTCACGGAACTTTTGGCCAGCTTGGGGAGTTTTGGTAAGTCTTGGGGGGGGGGGATTAAGGAGGGTGAGGGGTTTAAATTTTTATTTAGATCAACAATCGCGATTTCCAACGTATTCAACATAGCTGTGTTGAATAAGTTGGAAATCCGATCGTTTACGCCTCATCACTTTTTTAAGTTAAAAAAAAAATAAGTTGCGTTTTACATTTAAGTTCAAAACGAATGCACACCCCTAGTGGTTTATTATATTTGTTTTAGATAAGGCTTAGCGTGAAATTTGACGGTATACTAAAGAAAGTATTCAAAGGCATTTAAACCGAAGGCTTGCAAAGTGAGCAGTGTGGAGTAAAAAAAGTGGATGTGAAATCGTAAATTAAATTGCAAGGTTAGTATACTTAGGTAAAGAATAAATAGATGTGATTCAGATGTGCTTTTGAAATTTTGGTAATTTGATATGCTATTTTTTGCGGATTGGTAGGTTGTGTATATATACATTGGTTGGAAGAATCTGGATAAATTATACTAAACGGGGTGAACAGAGAAATTTATGAGGTGAATGCTGTGAAAAAATTGTAAGAAATTTAGGGATGGTGACTGGGAAAATGTATCATTTGATATAAATAGCGTTTTTTAGTACGTTTGCTATTTGATCTTAATATTCATGATTATGTTTTATAATAGACAGCACATTAAATAAACACTCGTATGTACAACAGAGAGTTTCCCTATATTGAAAATGAACGAGAAATGATTTGGTAATGATCCCCTGAGGAAACCATCTGGGTGAAACGAGAGCTTCTCGTCTGGAGCTTTAAATAGAAAAAAAGAAAGGGAGCTTTAAACACGAAAAGAAGAAACTAAATAAGAAAGCTTCAAGAAATCTGTTGGGAAAGGAATGAAGTAAAATGTGTAGTGCTGGTTAGGGATGTGCAGAGCAAAAGTTTAAGTTCATATGTCCATATGTCCAAAGGGGGTCCCATTTGCGGTCAATATGGACATAAACAGAATTCAATGAGTTGAGTATATGTCCATATGTGCAAATAAAAATTTAAACCCCTCACCCTCCTTAATCCCCCCCCCCCCCAAGACTTACCACAACTCCCTGGTGGTCCAGCGGGGTCAGGACGCCATTTCTGACCAACTTTGCAAGGAGCACGTGACGTCGGCGTCACGTGATTCCCCACGGGTTCGCGCCGGAACGCTCGTTCGGCCCAAAAGGAACTTTTGGCCAGCTTGGGGGGGCCTCCTGACACCCCCAAGCTGGCCAAAAGTTCCTTTTGGGCCGAACGAGGGTGCCGGAGGGAACTCGCGGGAAATCACGTGACGCCGCGTCACTGCGACGTGGCGCTGACGTCACGTGATTCCCCACGGGGTCGCTTCCGGGATCCTCGTTCGGCCCAAAAGGAACTTTTGGCCAGCTTGGGGGGGCCTCCTGACACCCCCAAGCTGGCCAAAAGTTCCTTTTGGGCCGAACGAGCGTTCCGGCGCGAACCCGCAGGGAATCACGTGATGCCACGTCACTCTGACGTGGCGCCGACGTCACGTGCTCCTCGGAAAGGCTTTCAGAAATGGCATCCTCATTCCTCGCTGGATCACCAGGGAGTTGTGGTAAGTCTTTGGGGGGGGATTAAGGAAGGTGAAGGGTTTAAATTTTTATTTTGGATTAACAATCGCGATTTCCAACTTATTCAACATAGCTATGTTGAATAAGTTGGAAATCCGATCGTTTATGTCTTATCACTTTTTTAAGTTAAAAAAAAAAAAAGTAGCGTTTTACATTTATGTTCAATATGAATGCACACCCCTAGTGCTGGTGTTGTTTGTTTGTTATAAATATCATCTGAATAATAGATTAAATAGCCTACTGGTGTGATATCTCAATTGAGATGAATGTCTGTATATAAAAATAATAAATAAATAAAAAATAAATAAATAGATTTGAATACAAATTGATAATTATTGTATAATAAATAAATATATGCAATATATGAATGTATTTTAATATGTTAGTAATAGGCATTATGTTGTATTAGAGATAGGTGCAATATTATTATTGGTGCAATATTACCATTTTGTGTGTGAATGTGGTATGATTGATGAGTGTTGGTTTAATTTTAAATGTTTATGGTCTTAAATTATAAAAAGTGAATCAAATGATAAATAAAGATTGATGTTGAAATATATACAGGTATATGGTTGTATAGTTATTCGTATAGAATTATACCTGTGGTTTACCCATGTGATGTTATATGTATCTTAGGCATAGCAGAGGTCAGACTTGGAGATAGTCATAAGGCAGAGTCAGGCAAAGCAAGGTCAAAGTCCGTGAAGTCAATCTGAGGCAAGGAGGAGGGTCGGAACGAAGAGACAGGAACCAGGAATAACGAGGAAACAGGAACACAAGGCTGAGATGAATCTCTGAAGGCAACGAGTAGTTGATCAACAGGGAACCGAGGAGACCTTTAGATTTACTTTTACTTTTAGATTTTTTTATATTCCACTTTTTGCACTTTTTTCAGCACGTCAAAGTGGATTACATTCAGGTACTGTAGGTATATCCCTATCCCCAGAGGGCTTACAATCTAATGGGGTCATTTTCCTACCGTATCGCAAGCGAAAAGGGACCTGTTGCAAAGGCAACGCTTAGGAGCACTGCCTGGGTTTATGTACGCTGAGAGTGGTGACGTCAGCATCTGGATCCACAGCCAGGTTCCCGCCACAGGCGCTTTAAAAGGCTCAAGGATGCACAAACCTAGGAGGGGGCGCGGCGCACTCAGCGGCATCTCTCCACAGAACCGGCAGAGAGACCTGTCCAGAGGAGGAATCCTGGCTTGAGGTTCCAGGCAGCATGGCGGGACCAGGGACACTGGCAGGGGCCCGAGGTCAGAGCCGGTGGCCAACTGCTGCCAATGATGGAGAGGAGAGCGCTGAGTTCTGTCTGGGAAGGTGAGAGGGCCGCGCCGTAGGCCTCCCACGGGCAGCAAGCGTAATATGCTGTCTACTCAGTACACATGCTACTGTACATAACAAAGCCCAGCTTCAAACTGGCACATTCCTTCTAAGTAGTGGCTCTCAACACAGTCCTGGAGTACTCTCTCTATCAAGTCTGATTTTCAGGATTTCCTCAATATGCATTAGATATATATATTTGCAGGTAGTGACTTAGTTACATGCAAATTCATTGGGGAGAGCCTGAAAACCTGAATGGCTAGGTTATACTAGAAGAGCAGATTGAAAACCACTGCTCTAAAGCTCTAAAGCACATCTGTGTGGGCACCATTACTACAGCACTAAAAAGAGGGGTTCATCATATTCTGGGACATACCATCTGGCACAAGTGGTAAATGTGTTTGTAGGTAACAGTGTATAGCACCGCCCCCCCCACAAACGCCTTTACTTGGCTAATAACTATTACTATACCCATCTGCTGGCTCAGAAAAAAAATATAATGCAGCCCCTCTTCCAAGTACAGCTTTAACCTTCATATTTTACATATTTCGATATGGAAAACCAGATTCGGTGTCACTGTGTTCCGATTGCTCTGATATGTGATCAACCTCATCATCAGAGTTGTCTGTATCTTCAAAACCAGAGTCATCCTCGAAAACTGCTTTCAGAACAACTGCAGAATACCGAGAATATTTCTGCCTAGAAGACCCTCTTGTAGACATTTTTACCGACTGAAAATGCAAAGAATCATTGAAAATGCAAAGAATCAGTAGTTATACATTTTTAAAATTGATTAATTGAAAGTCGCAAATCCTGGGGTCTTTTTGGACCCCAAATAATAAATAGCTGCTGTAGGAAGAAAAAAGTAGAATAGCTTAGAATAAAATTTGAATCAGACTTACCATAGGCTAAGTGACAAATTCCTAAAATGGCAGCTGAAAAGAATTTCTGGTGTTTATATAGTAGAAGCACATTAGTGTGTTGGGTCCAATTGGACCCCAGTTGGTAGGATGAAGGTTGAAGTTGGGTTGCACACTCAATACAAGGGCTTAGTCATGGATCCTCTGATGGGGGGAAGGATTACGTCTTCAGGACCCAAAGAAGACACAAAGTATTGGTGTTCCAAAAATAAGTCTTTACAAAAAGCAAATCAAATCAGGAAAGATGCATTTACAGTCTTCCAGTATTGAAAATCCAGAAAACAGGGGCTGAGATTTCATGAGGGAGTCGCTAATCCTTACTTGCTACAAACTTCTGGGATCTCCTCACTTCCTTTCCTGGGGGTTAAGGCTCCTCTGGACAGATGCTTGGCTCCCTGACTCCTAAGGACACTTTTGGTACCTGATTTTCCAGTTCTTGTTGTTTTGAGTTTGTTTTTTTTTTCATTTGAAAGGTTTTTGTAAAATTTGTTTTTCCGTTTGTTTAATATTTATTTTGGTTTAGTTTATTTGGCAAACTGAAATAAGCATTACAAGATCAATTTTCAAAAAAGCATTCATTGGATAACTGATCCAGGTAAAGCTTATAAGTTATTTGGGATATTCAACAGGATAAACGTTCTGCTGAATATCGATGAATAAAGATACCTGGGTATACATAAACTGATAACATTGAAACCTAAGCTGCTCTCTTTGAATATTACTATGTTGCGCGGGCCGGCCGCGCAGCCAAGCAGCCGTTTTCGCTTACCGGCACAGCCAGTCCCTCGGCAGCGATTCCACAGCGTCGCCCCCATTATGCCTTCCCCGCTCGGGGCTCCGACGCAAACAGACACGTGCGTGGGCGGGCCTCCAGGCGCCCACCCCACCTCTTAAAGGGACCTGGGACCAGGAAGTGCCCTGGCTCCGGGAAGTGACGTCAGGACCGGCGTCCTATTTAGGGTTTGATCCTGGCCATCTGCTTTGCCTTGCAACAGGTTCCTCCTGGTGAGCAACTTCTGCTGAGAGTACGCCTGAGATCCTGCTTTGTGCCCCTGCCTTGCTTCCTGCCTCCGTGTTCCTGCCCTGCTTCCTGTCCTGCTTGTCTTGGTCCTGATCTCGGAACACCCCTGGATTCTGTTTGCCTGCCGCCTGTCTCTGACCTCAGAACGCCCCCGAATTCTTCCTGCTTGCCACCTGCCTCTGACCTCTGTACATTCCTGGACTCTACCCACTTAGAACCTGGCCAACCTCTTCTTTGTCTGACTTCGTGGGGATCTTCTTCATCAGGAACCCCAACTAAGTCTTGTCTGCCCCGGCACCCAAGGGCGCAACCTGCGGGGAACGAGGGTGGGTACAGGTGAAGGTCCAGCTCAGGTTCCTGCTCCAACCAGTTCTTCCTACAGACGACGGGGACCTGTGGGACATCCCGGCAGGTAGTGCTAACCCTACCTCGGCTAAGTGTCCACACCTCTGCTGGCAACAGTCAACATACATTTCAAATTATTCAGGAATATGTTCCCAGATTTTTAACTTAATCAGCTATATTCAAAGATTAATTCTAATTAAGCAGTGCTAGATTAAAATAAATTACAGCCAAGTAGGCTATCCAACCTAATTCCCTATCCCCCCCCCCACACACACACACATGTTACGGTTGTGGACCCTTGGGCCGGCTGAGACGGTGGATGGAATACTGTGGGAACCCACAGGAAGCGTCACAGCTGGGAGGCGGCGCTGAAGAGGCTCCGGAGAAGACTTCACCACTGGAAGCCCGAGGTCCCCCCAGGAGGAGCCCGTAGGAACCCGGGCCTCTTGGACTTAGGCGGGACCCTATGCGACCAAGGATCCGGGCAGCGTCCGGAGAGATGGAAGAAGAGGACGGCTGGACCCAGGAGGCTGGAAGAGTCTTCCCACTCGGAAGCCCGCGGCTCCCCCGGGAGGAGCCCGTGAGAGCCCGAGCCGCTGGGACTTAGGAGAATCCTCTGGGCCTGCGAGTACCGGATACCTCCGGTGGTGGAAGAAGCCGAAGTTGGAGTCCAGGAGCGGAGCCGGGTCAGAAGCCAGAAGTCAGAAGTCAAACCAAAGCCAGGGGCGGAAGCTGAAGACGTAGTCAGGGAACGGAGCCAGGTCAGAAGACAAACCAAAGCCAGGGGCGGACGCTGAAGATGTAGTCAGGGAACGGAGCCAGGTCAGAAGCCAGAAGTCAGCTGAGAAGATCTAATGTCCAGACGCAGCAACTGGAGACTCAGGGGACCTGAGGGAACCTTGTTGCAAGGCGAGGTACAGCTGCAGCTGCTGGGTTTAAATGGCCCGGCAGCGTCTGATATCATCAGGGGCTGTTCCCGGGTTTTCCCGTGCTGGCCCCTTTAAGGCTGAAGCCCCGGTACGCGCGCGCCTAGGGGGCGGGGCCAGCCGCAGATCGGCGCCGGCGTCTCCCTTGCAGGGAGGACGCCGCGGAGGGCCGCGTCTCCGGCCTGGGAGGCCGGAAGGAAGGCGTTCCTGCGGCCGGACCGGCCGCATGGTAAGTGTAGGTCCCGGGGCACGGCCCGGGACCTTAACAACACACACCAGTGAAACCAAAGCTGGCTCTGCCAGCTGACTCCAACCCCCCCCCCCCTTCTCTCAAGGTCTCCGACCTATAATCAAAGGAGTACATAAAGTTTGGAAAAAGTAATACCATAGACTTATTTTGAAAGAGACTGGCATTCTTTATGGCATTATCCTGTTATATAATTTTTAAAAATTTCACCTGAAGCAGGCATACATGTCAAAACACAGCCATTTGAATTTCATTTTTAAGAACTGGTTCTGCCTTTATTAATGTTCAAATAAATGCATGCCTTTATTGTTCATCCCATGGTCTATGTCCTCAATCTGTGCATTATAAGTAACTTTGTTTTAATCTATGCCTGGCATAACTTCTCTACTATGTTTACTAGTTGTGAAAGTAATTTTTCCTCTAGTATATAAAAAAAATGTAGAAACTCTGCTTAAAAAACCTGTTTTGATTGCAACAAAAGACATTTACAGAAGTGTTAGTTGTGTCAACTCATTGAGATGATTTATTATCTGTAAGAAGCGGAATACATTTAGTATATTGAAAAATGAACCTGAGTGAATTACCATGATGATAATACGACCTCTTACTATGAAGGTGCCTGACTTTTGCTAATGAGGAGCTAATCACAAGACTGGAATAGAACAGACTTTTGGTATTACCCAGCACCATGCAGAGACATTATCTTCCTCTAAATATCTCCACGAAGACATTTAAAGGATGGGTTTTGCCTATCACATCTGAACATCAGGGAAAGAGAACCAAATCTGAGTTCTGCACGTCAAGGTTAAAATAGCTGTGTGACAGAACACTTCTGGATAGCAACTCGGTATAACAGTGATTTACATTTTTCTCCATGATAAAATCAGTTGACTGAATAATTTATAGTCAGTTATCCAGCCTCAGATACAGTATTATTTTGGGCTTCCATGTGTGTACAGTAAGTCAAAAGAAAATGAAGTTCTAAGATTCTGGAAACAGCATGCTGCTGAAGAAAATTTCTTAAGAAGCAAGTCCTTTAGGTTAACCCAATACCCGACAGTGCTACCCAGGAGGGCAGACTGGCCCGAATTTCGTCTCCATTCATGTTTATCAGATTCCACAGCTGAGTAAACAGAGTAAGCTGACACCCATTACCAAATGCAATGGGGCATATGTGAGATTGGAGATGCTTAGTATACTTTTTCTCTATCTCAGTCCTAGCACAGTCTGTCCCCTTTCTCCAGCCTGACCACAGCACTCATTCATCCAGCACATTTCCCCTTGCCCTCTTCCTGTGTCTTAGATTACAGAAGTCCCTTCTGGACTGCTGTCCCACTGCCTCCCACTGACTGTGGTTTTTGGTGCTGCGTGGCTTTGCACACATTTGTGGAACAGACAGAGCCCCCTCATGACCACAGCTACATCAGCGCAAACAGCATGGTCCCCAATAGATGCCACCTCAAGCTTAGTTTATACATAGACAAGCCGTTAAGCCCGTTAAAACGGGCTACATCCCTCTGTCTCTCACCTCCCCCTCATTCTCTCTCCCCTCCACCCCCTACCTCCCTCCCTCTCACCCACTCCTCCCACTCCTCCCTCTCCTCCCACTCAGTCCCTCCCTCCCACTCAGTCTCACTCCCTCCCTCCCCCCTCTCTCCCTCCCTCAGTCCCACTCCCTCCCTCCCTCAGTCCCACTCCCTCCCTCCCTCTCTCAGTCCCACTCACTCTCCCTCAGTCCCACTCCCTCCCCCTCTCCCTCAGTCCCACTCCTTCCCTCTGTCCCACTCCCTCCCTCTCTCTCCCTCCCCCCTCTCCCTCAGTCCCACTCCTTCCCTGTCCCACTCCTTCCCTGTCCCACTCCCTCCCACTCCCTCCCTCCCCCCTCCCTCTATCTCCCTCCTCCCTCTATCTCCCTCCCCCCTCACTCAGTCCCCCCTCTCCCATCCCACTCCCTCCCTCCCACTCAGTCCCACTCCCTCTCACTCAGTCCCACTCCCTCTCTCTCCTCCCCTCTCACTCAGTCCCTCACTCTCTCTGTCAGTCCCTCCCTCTCTCTCTCCTCCCTCGCTGCCACCGCCGTTAAAAAGGGCTACATCCCTCTGTCTCTCACCTCCCCCTCATTCTCTCTCCCCTCCACCCCCTACCTCCCACCCACTCCTCCCTCTCCTCTCACTGTCCCTCCCTCCCACTCAGTCTCACTCCCTCCCTCTCACTCCCTCCCCCTCTCCTCAGTCCCACTCCCCCCCTCCCTCTCACTCAGTCCCACTCCCTCCCCCTCTCACTCTGTCCCACTCTCCCTCTGTCCCACTCCCTCCCTCAGTCCCACTCCCTCCCTCAGTCCCACTCCCTCTCTATCTCCCTCCCACCTCCCTCCCTCCCTCAGTCCCACTCCCTCTCCCTCTCACTCAGTCCCACTCCCTCTCTCTCCTCCCCTCTCACTCAGTCCCTCCCTCTCTCTGTCCTCCCTCGCTGCCGCCGCCGCCGCTGCCACCCGCCGCCACCGGACGCCACCGCCACCCAACGCCGCCGCCGCTGGATGCCGCCATGCCGCTGCCACCCGCCGCCGCCGCTACCACCGGACGCCGCCGCCGCCACCCAATGCCGCCGCCGCCGCTGCCTCCCGCCGCCGCCGCTACCACCGGACGCCGCCACCACCCAACGCCGCCGCCGCTGGATGCCGCCATGCCGCTGCCACCCGCCGCCGCTACCACCGGACGCCACCACCCAACGCCGCTGCCGCTGCCACTGGACGCCGCCATTGTTTTTTCTTTTTTTCTGACGCTGGCTCAGACCGATGTGCTCGCCCGCACATGCGCGGTAGAGCTGGTCTCTACTGCGCATTTGCGGCACGTCGGTCAAGCTTCGTTTATTAGTATAGATAGCATTCACAGTCCCTGAGGGGAGGATGTCAAGTATAGTGACATCTACTGGAGGGTCAAAGAGCAGTATGTGAAATAGCTAAATGGGGCTTTAATGTGCTCTGCATAGAGCCAAGATCCCGCTGACCTGTATATATGACAAAATGCAAAGTGAAAATAGAAAAATCCTAGAGGTTGTCTCTGATAGATCTAATAAGAATTGAATGAGAAGACATTAGAAGACATGCAGGAAAATTTTTTCAAGTCCCCTGGTTTATAGCAAGAGTCTTAGGGGCAGATTTTCAAAGGGTTATGTGTGTAAGATATGCGCGTAACCCCCGAAAAGCTGCCCCTTCCACCCCCTGCGCACACAAGCCCCGGGACTCGCGTAAGTCCCGTGGCTTTCCTGGGGGGGCATGTCGAGGCCGGCGCGTCATCAGGGGGAGTTCCGGGGCAGGGTCATGGGCGTGGTTCCAGCCCAGGGGTGTTCTGGGGGTGTGGCCGCTGCCTCCGGACCAGCCCCCGGACCGGAACATGGCGCACCGGCAGCTGGGGGACGCGCGCAAGTTACGCCTGCCTCAGCAGGCGTAACTTGTGAAATAAAGGTAGAGGGGGGAAATAGTTAGGGCTGGGGGGTGGGTTAGGGAGGGGAAGGTGGCGGGGCCGAAAGGAAAGTTCCCTCCGAGGCCGCTTCGATTTCGGAGCGGCCTCGGAGGGAACAGAGGATGGCAGCTCGGCTCGGCGCGCACAGGCTGCCGATTTTGCGCAGCCTTGTGTGCACCGACCCTGTATTTTATAACATGCGCGTGGCAGCATGCACATGTTATAAAATCAGGAGTAGATTTGTTCGCGCCAGGTTGCATGAACAAATCTACTCCAGCGCGCACCTTTTAAAATCTACCCCTTAGTGTTGGTCTGCTTTGTACATTAAATGAGCATCAAGATAAGGCACTTCTGGATCAGTTATAAAGACTATGAAATATAAACTGGAGGTGTGCAGCCCTCAAAAGTTTATTTCATTCTTTTTGGGAGGGGAGGTTTTTTTTTTTTGCTTTATTTCATTTTTTAAAATTTTGTTTTCAATTTAGTACCATAATAACATTTATTTATTTATTGCTATTTATATGCCTCTAATGCCAGAGGTTTAGGCCTTTGCAGGAAAACATAAAAAATAAAAACCAATCAACATAAATGACATCAATGAGAAATCTCATTAAAATCTAAAATAAAATAAATGTGACCAACTAATCAGGCAAAAGGCAGTCTGAAGAGGTATGTTTTCAATAGCCCCTTAAAGGTTTTGGTACGTTAACAATGCAGGTCTTGCGGAAATCAGTTCTACATAGTGGGAGCCGCAACAGAGAATGCCTTCTTGCATGTCTCAGCAAGACGCACAGGCAAAATGGATGGAACATAAAAAAACCATGCTGTGAAGATCCTTTAAAAGCAATTGGCCTAAAGAAAAGAATCCAGGGCCAAGAACATGTGAATTAACATAACAATTGTATATGTCGCACGTGATTCTTCAGGCAACCAGTGTAGGTAGAACAAATGTGATCCCTTATCGCAGTGCCTGAGATCAAATGTGCAGCAGCATTCTTCAGAAGCTGGAACACACGCAAAGAGATAGCAGGAAGACCATAACACACTGCATTGCAATAGTCTAGCAGTGGCATCATTAAAGATCGTACAACAAAAAGAAAATCCACATTAGATAATAGATACTTGAGACCACACAATGGGGCGGATTTTCAGAGCCCTGCTCGCGTAAATCCGCCCAAAACCGGGCGGATTTACGCGAGCAGGGCCCTGTGCGCCGGGAAGCCTATTTTACATAGGCCTCCCGGCGCGTGCAGAGCCCCGGGACTCGCGTAAGTCCCGGGGTTCTCCGAGGGGGGCATGTCGGGGGTGGGCCCGGTCGTCGCGGCGTTTCGGGGGCGTGTCGGCAGCGTTTTGGTAGCGGGTACAGGGGCGTGGCTACGGCCCGGGGCGGTCCGGGGGCGTGGCCGCACCCTCCGTACCCGCCCCCAGGTCGCGGCCCGGCGCACAGGAGGCCCGCTGGCGCGCGGGGATTTACGCCTCCCTCTGGGAGGCGTAAATCCCCCGACAAAGGTAAGGGGGGGGTTTAGACAGGGCCGGGCGGGTGGGTTAGGTAGGGGAAGGGAGGGGAAGGTGAGGGGAGGGGAGGGCAAAGGAAAGTTCCCTCCGAGGCCGCTCCGATTTCGGAGCAGCCTTGGAGGGAACGGGGGTAGGCTGCGCGGCTCGGCGCGCGCCGGCTATACAAAATCCATAGCCTTGCGCGCGCCGATCCAGGTTTTTAGCAGCTCCGCGCATATCTACTAAAATCCAGCGTACTTTTGTTTGCGCCTGGAGCGCAAACAAAAGTAGGCTATTCGCGCGCCTTTTAAAATCCGCCCCAATGTGTGCAGTTTAAAAAAGCTGGTATGGACCACTTGTCTGATCTGCTTCTTAGTCCATATTTCTGAAATTCAAAACTCGGGTCTCCAGGCGAATTCTCTGTATCTTATTTGCAATATGAACCGTAGCTTCTGATGATCACTGGTACACCTTCTCAGACATTAGAGACATTATCCCCATTTGTGTGCACCTGTTCAAGTATGCTTCTCCCTCATGGGTTCCATTACCATTTGTTTGAGCAAAGTCCCTTGAAGGGCATCCACTATCTCACTACTTCTTATAGATTCTGCAGAGGGATACTCCAGTCTATATCTAGAAGATTAAAATCTCCAATGAGCACTCTTCTCCCTTCTTTCCTACCTTTTTTATGTCTTTGATCAGATCTCTGTCTAGATCTTCTGTCTGAATCAGAGGCCTGTACACCACATCAATGTAAATGGAAGCACCATCTTCTTTTTTTAGGATGGCCCATAATGCTTCTTCCCTACCTCATGTCCCTTCCATTTCAGTTGCTTGGATTTTGTTTTTGACATAAAGAACTACTCCTCCCCCTTTCCTGTCCTCTCTGTACTTCCTTAATAAGTCATAGCCTGGGATGGCCGTATCCCAATCATGAGACTCTGTGAAGCATGTCTCTGAAACAGCAACAATGTCCAAGTCTGCTTACGCCATTAGATCCTGCAGGTCTGGGATATTATTGCTCAGACTATAAGCATTTGTGATCATAGCTTTCCAGCTTGCTGGTCTTCTTAGACAATGTTTCTGCTCTATTCTGCTGATTTTTGTTGATTTCTTCACCGACTTTGTGGAGATGTCGAGAATGACATTCCAATTTCCTTCTGCCACCCCGCCCTCTAGTTTAAATGCCTTATGGCATAGGATTTTAATTTTTCACTTAGTATCTTTTTTCCTACCAGAGACAGAGGCTTTTACTGTTCCATACACAGCCCCAGCCCTCAATATCTCCAAAACTTTCTTCCTTACACCTAGTTTTGAACCATGCATTGACGTTATCTATTAGAGATGTGCAGAGGGACGCCATACATTGCATTTGGGATTCAGATTCTTTGGGGAGCAGATACGTTGCATTCGGCTGTATGGCGCCCCGATGCGTTAATATGGCGATTTCTATTCGTGTCCCAGCTAAAATTAAAATTAACTACAACCCCCCACCCTCCTGACCCCCCCAAGACTCACCAAAACTCCCTGGTGGTCTAGCGGGGGGTCCGGGAGCCATCCCCTGCACTCTCACACCCTCGGTGCCGGTTTCATCATGGCGCCGATAGCCTTTGACCTACTATGTCACAGGGGCTACCGGTGCCATTGTTCAGCCCCTGTCACATGGCCATCGGCACCATCTTGTGCTTGTGCTCCTACCATGAGACAGGGGCTGACCAATTGCACCGGTAGCCCCTGTGACATAGTATGAGCAAAGGCTATCGGCGCCATGTTGATTACTGGCAGCCGATGGCCGGAGTGCAGGAGGTCGCTCCCGGACCCCCGCTGGACTTTTGGCAAGTCTTGTGGGGGTCAGGAGGCCCCCCCAAGCTGGCCAAAAGTCCAGTGGGGGTGCCAGAGTGATCTCCTGCCCTCGGGCCATCGGCTACCAGTAATCAAAATGGCGCCAATAGCCTTTGCCCATACTATGTCACAGGGGCTACCGGTGCCATTGGTCAGCCCCTGTCTCATGGTAGGAGCACAAGATGGCGCCGATGGCCATGTGACAGGGGCTGACCAATGGCACCGGTAGCCCCTGTGACATAGTAGGTCAAAGGCTATCGGTGCCATGATGAAACCGGCACCGAGGGTGTGAGAGTGCAGGGGATGGCTCCCAGATCCCCTGCTGGACCACCAGGGAGTTTTGGTGAGTCTTGGTTGGGTCAGGAGGGCGGGGGGTTTGATTTATTTAGGCGGCCGAATAATTCGGCGAAGATTTGTGTATTCATGGGGAATCGTGATATGTTTCATTTCCCCACAAATACAACGAATATGGCAACATCCGTTGCAGATTGCCAATACGTAGGGACTGAATGCACACCCCTATTATCTATATGACTTAGCCTTTCCTTCTTTTTTCCATGAAAAGGCAATAGTCTTCACCATGTGTCTAATCTGCTTCCCCAGAGTCTGGAAATGTCTCTGAACTACTTGGATGCTCTTTCTAGCAAGGTCATTGGTTTCCAGATGGGTGATGATATCAACTTCGAAATCCTTACTTTTTTTATTGATTGCATTGACTATCTGATTTAGATTTACATTAATACCAGCTGAAAATCCTGGAAGGCATTTAATTATTTTTCTTGAAAAGAATTCCCAAATTAGTGCCTCTGATTACAGTTTCCAGCACAGTGAGCTTTTTCTTATGGTTTTTGCTATGTGCATTGGGTTTCTTCTTTCCTTTCAGATTCTACTTATGTCTCCATTGCTAGGCCTTCTTCATTTTCCAATACAGAGAAGGCATTTTGTACTTGTGTCACTCGAGAGAATGAGTGTCTCTGCATCACAGGTCATATCCTACCAAAGCCCACTGTAATCTATTCATTCTTGGGATTTGAATGCTCTGTGCAAGTGGAGGAGGGCATATGGGCTGCACAATTGTAAAGAGTAAGGGAGTTCTAGTCTTCTTTTTAAAGAATTGCACTGGCTTCCCATCATTCGGGGTGATACAGTAAGGTGCGGTAGAAAGACGTGCGTTAGGGCCAGGCGCACCCGCGTTTGCTGCACACACAGTTCGAATCACATACCGCTCGATACACTATTTAAATGGCATGCAAATGCAAGCCACGTCCAACGCGTGTCCAACGCGCGCCCATGAAGCGCAATCCATTTTACTGTATAGGCGCTATACAGCGCCTATACAGTATCCTGGGTGCGCTGGTACCTGTCATTTCAAATGTCATTTCAAATGACATTTGAATTGACAGGTACCAGAAAGTGGATCCCAACTTTAACCAAAAGAAAACCTAAAAACCTAAAATCCCCTCCTCCCGAAGCGACTCGACATGTAAAGTATTGTGAATAAGTGTAACCAAAGTAAACTTACTTTTTCTTTCTTTCAGCCCTCTCTGCCCTCCTCCGGAGGCGCGCACCGCGGCTCCCCTGCCTCCCGGGGGCAGCCGGGGGCAGCCGGCGGTGAAAGCGGCTTCCAGCGGCCCCCGCCGGCGAAGATGGATGAACGCACGCTCGTAGTGCACGGGCGCTCAAGCCAGTGAAAGCACATGAACGGGCGTGCGTGACGTCACGCAAGCCCGTTCATGTGCTTTCGTTGACTTGGGAGCCCGTCAATTTGGGCGCTCAAGCCTGCGAAGCGTATGAACGTACGCCGTGATGTCACGCACGCCCGTTCATGTGCTTTCGTTGACTTGGGAGCCCGTCAATTTGGGCGCTCAAGCCTGCGAAGCGTATGAACGTACGCCGTGATGTCACGCACGCCCGTTCATGTGCTTTCACTGGTTTGAGTGCCCGTGCACTACGGACGTGCGTAGCGGCGGGGGCCGCTGGAAGCCACTTTCGCCGCCGGCTGCCCCCGGGAGGCAGGGGAGCCACGGTGCGCGCCTCTGGAGGAGGGCAGAGAGGGCTGAAAGAAAGAAAAAGTAAGTTTACTTTGGTTACACTTATTCACAATACTTTCACAAGCCATTTGCTGCTGTGCCCGGGATCGGCCACACCCCGGCCGATCCATTGGCCGGGGTGTGGCCGATGGCCACATGCCGGGGTGTGGCATGTGGCCATCGGCCAGCTCATGCAACCTAATCCTGCCTGGAGGCAGGTACAACTTATAAAATAAAGGTAGGGGGGGATTTAGGTAGGGCTGGGGGCAGGTTAGACAGGGGAAGGGAGGGGATGGTGGGGGGGGGGCCCGAAGGAAAGTTCCCTCCGAGTCCGCTCCGATTTCAGAGCGGCCTCGGAGGGGACGGGGAAATCCATCGGGGGTCCCCTAGGGCTCGGCACGCGCAAGGTGCACTAGTTTTCACCCCCTTGTGTGTGCCGACCCCGGATTTTATAACATGCGCGCGGCTGCGTGCGCATGTTATAAAATCGGGCGTAGATTTGTGCGCGCCGGGTTGCGCGCCCAAATCTACTCATGCACATAGCTATTAAAATCCGGCCCATTGTGAGTTTATCTAATCCACTGAACTTTAGGGAGTTTATTACTTTTACAAAACTACAAAAGCCGTCTAGATTCCACACTTTTTTTCTTAAATTAAATATGTCCCCTCCAAAAACCAAAGGCACACAATAATGCAATTATACACAACTTCTATAATTGGATCTAAAATAATTTAAACAGCAAAATGTTCACTTAGCAGTTTTGGACGCCTTCTGAATCCAAGAATACCTGTAAACAAAAAATTTCTGTTCTGCCTCAGCACAATGGTCTTATGGCCATCAATTCAACCAGCCCCTTCCCCCCAATAAATACAAAGCCAGAAGTAAAGGGATTTTTATTCTCCAAACTACAAAAGTCGTCTAGATTCCACACTTTTTTTCTTAAGTTGAATCTGTCCCATCCATAAACCAAAGACAACACAATAACTTAGCAGATTTAGAAGTCTTGTGAATCCAGGAATACCTGTAGACAGAAAGACTATTGTTAGCAAATAACAGTACATATTATTTGCTAATAGTGCACACTACAAACAAAATAAAAATGAAATAGTGTTAGCATTTCTTTTATAATTTAAAATAATATGAAACAAAACAGTTTGTTTCTTTGGCATTTTCATATCATTTGAAAATAAAAGCACATCCCTTATATAAACTGGCATCCCCGACAAAAAATAAAAATTCAGGATTCTGTCTAGTAGAAATGAACTTCTTCAGACATGTAATTCCTGCTAGGGATACATAAAATAAAAACCATATGCTGAGAGATTCAGATCCTTCCTGGCACTGTGCTGTGAATTCAAAATAAAAAATGTTTGAGCAGATGGTGTAGTAGACCAGGCTTCCAGAAGCTTCTTTCAATGATTCTTCTTATTGGATAGGGCAACTTCTCCCTTGTGGTGAACAGACCATGCTCTCAATTACATAGAAACATAGAAATGACGGCAGAAAAAGACCAAACAGCCCATCTAGTCTGCCCAGTAAGTTCCCACACTTATTTTCCCATACTTATCTGTTTCACCGACCACCAAGTTCAGGGCCCATGTTGGTAACTGTTTGATTCAAATTTCCTGCCACCTGCTGTCGTTGATGCAGAGAGTACACAGTCACTATTACTTTAATAAACCCATACTGCCTCTCTTCCCCACCGAGTGTCTTCACAAGTTCCACTTACATAGGATTTGAACAGTCAAGCAGACAATCAGCAGCAAATCCAACACTTTAGCAGCACCACAAAAGGTCCCTCCTCAAAGGAAATTAATTCCTGATAATCCAGTACAATTCATATGAAAAAAAAATCACTTACTTAGCATCGGAAGTTGTGATTAAATCATGAGAGTTCAAAAGCAGGCTGGGCTCTTAGGTGGTGTCCCCATACAGTTCCTCGTAGTGAATCTTCCAAAGATAGCTAGGCCTTAACCTAGGAGTAAAGTTATGTAATGTAACTCTTCCATGGAAGATGATGCGTCAACTAGTTTCTGCACCAGGGAAGCAGACAGCAGCTCAACTCAGAGCTAAGCAAAAGGAAGACAAAAATAAACAAAGACCCTCCCTCTTCACAGTCTTACCCTTTATACTACTAGATCTTCTCCTATGATATCACCAAAGCTTAAAGAAAATCCCATTTTACACCATTGATCACTAAATCTACTACAACCCATAGTTTTATGTGTGGAGGTAAAGTGAACATTAGGTAATGGTTAAGTACATACCATAAAGATCTAAAAATGCACAAATTTTAGACCAGGGTCTCTGTCAGATCTTCTCATTAAATAATTTTTTTGTTTTATGTACTTAAATCCTTATAAGAAATGTGCCATGCAGCACCCATTCTACATGTATGAATTTCAACAAGGAAGTTTTCTTTAAAGTTGCAATCTGAACCTGATTGATTTCAATAGTAAGACTGCTTGATTAATTCCATCTTTCTGCTCTACATCCACAAACATATCCCTGTAAGAAAAACTGCAAAGTCTAATGAATATATGTAACAGTGTTTGTTTTTTCCATGATATAATTTATTTATTTATTTGTTTATCTATTTATTTATTTAAATTCTTTTACTATACCGATACTCAAGACGAGGTCTTATCGTACCGGTTTACAATAGAACAAGGGGAAACCAATTAACAACCATGTAGAAGGTAAATTTACATTAAACAGGGAGCGAAAACATGGGAGATGGAAGACAGGAAAGATATTATAACGATAACAACTGGAGAGTGATACAATAATCAACGAAAAACAATAGGGTAGCGAGGCATAAACATAATAATATCTGGCGCCGGATATTATCTTTAAAGATGGCGCTGGCCAGCAAGTGCTCCAACCATGTGACAGGGGCCAGCCAATGACACGGATACCCTGTCACATGGTAAGGGCAAAGGGCCATCAGCACCATCTTTATGAGTGGCAGCCGACGGCCCGAGAATGGGAGATCGCTTCCGGGACCACCACTAGACCACCAGGTAATTTAAAAATGTTTTGGGGGGATCGGGAGGGTGGGAGAAGCTAAGGGGTCATCTTTAAAAGGTCGGGTGGGGTTTTTTTAATCGGGCCATCGGCACCATTTTTGAGTGGCAGCCAAAATGGCGCCGATGGCCCAAGAGCGGGAGATCGGTCCCCGCGCCCCCACTGGACCACCAGGTACTCGTAAAAAATTTTGGGGGGGTTCGGGGGGGGTGGGGGAAGGTAAGGGATTAGTTGTATAGGGTCGAGGTGGGTTTAGGGGTTGTTTTGGTGTGCCGGTTTTCCCACCCTCCCCCCAAATGGACACTAACGAGAGTAACGATTTTTCATGATAAATCGTGAAAATTTCTATTGTATCACGCACTGTACCGATTTTTGACGATTTAAAAAATATCGGACGATTTTTTTAAATCGTCAAAAAACGATTCACATCCCTACCAAACAGCATTGCCCAGCAGCCCAAAAAGAGAGGCCCTGTCACAGGTTCACAGCAATACAAAAAACAATCTCACTTGATCAAATAAAGATGTGTGAAAAGAATACTAAATTTTTAGATAGAAAGAATGACCATCATATTGCACTGTGTAAAACACATCATTTAGGGCTCCAAATGCTGTCCCTTTAAGTGCATTGATTTTTTAATCATGTCACTCTGGAATTTAATTGCACAAGTAAAGATCCACTATTGTGCAGTTCCATATTCCCCTTTTTTTATATATATATATTGAAACAGTTTTTGCAGTGTATAAATAACTCAAATACCATTTATCTGTAGAGTTATTGTGTAGAAGTCTGAGGGATGCTGTATATAATTAATTCCACATCATTGTAATAAGTTTGTCAAACAATATTTTCTTCCTTCTTCAAGGGGGCACAAGCAAAATGGGATCAGCAGAGCCCCAATGTCTGCAAAAAAATATACATCAAATATAGGGGAAATGACCAAGAGCTCTTTAAGCACACATCAATTACATTTGGCAACAAGGAAAAACTAAAATGATCAAAATATACACACCGTCATAAGAGGAAAAATGCTTTAGATGATGTGGGAGAAAAGCTGCCAATGTTGGGAGATATAAAAAATTCAGACTGATGCAAATTATACATAACAAGGTACATTTAAATAACAGCTATCTCAAAACTTACTGTTATCATAGCACTCATTATTCATCTCCCTGCATCGTGTTGATCCATGGTCAGGAAAAATGCTAGCTGACCCCGGGCAGTTTCTTTTGGGCTTTAAATCAAAGAAAGGGCGTGAAAAAGAGCTGTCAATCACCAAAGAGGTTTCCGGTATCTTCAGCTTTTTTCCCACGAACCCAGAAAAACACTTCTTCTCTAAATTAAGGAGCTATTGTGGTCTTATAAGATTTGAAATAAAACAGAAGAATTAATCATACTTCAAATCATGCTGTCCATGGTATCACTGCAGTAAACAGATGTTGCTCAAAAGTATCTAAAAATCAAATGACTAAGCAATGAAAAATGGAAAATATAGAGTGTTATAGAGAAAAATCTCGTCTGAAATTGAGAATATAATTAAAAACCAAAATAATTCTAATGATAAGTTAAACAGGAAAAAAAAACCTCATAATAAATGCCAGTCTATTTTATCAGGGTCACAGCAGACACTCCAGGCATGCACATCCAGGGAAGCAGCGGCTGAGAAGAGGTTGAGACCTACAAGGATGCTGTGGATCCTATCCCACCAATGGCCGATAAGTGGATCAGGCCCACGAGGCTGCTGGTGGATCCATCCCATCGGTGGCCGTGAATAGGAAGAGGCCGCCAGTGCACTCTTTCCCTCTGGCAGCCGTGAAGATGAGTAGGACCGTGAAGCTGGTGGTTGAAGAAAAAAAAAACCCTCACCAGAAAGTGCCGGTTCTCCTGCTCCCCCTATGTGAGGCAGTCCTGTTGCATTCAAAACACGTGCGGCCAGTAAATGCTCTATGCTGATCTCGTGCATCGCGAGATCAGTATAGAGAATATGTTAGCCCTGTGAGTTTTGAATACTGTGGGCAGCACACGAGGAGCAGCAGCAAAACAGGCCCCCCCTTTTGCTCCTGATGGGAATCCTGTCTGTGTTTTGTGTTTGTGTGTGTGTGTGTGATTGGTAGCCTGCCTGGGTGTGTGTATATGTGTGTGTGTGTGTGTGCGTGTGTGAATGCCTATGAGTGTTAGTCTGCCTGGGTGTATATGTGTGAGAATCGGAGCCTACCTGGGTGTGTGCGTGTGTGTGTGAATAGTAGCCTGGGTGAGGTTAGTGGTGTGTATGACTGGTAGCCTGCCTGGGCATGTGTGTATGTGTGTGAATGGTAGCCTTCCTGGGTAGATGTGTGAATGGTAGTCTATTTGGGGGTGTGTGTGTGTGTGAATGGGAGCCAGGCTTGGGGAGGGTGAATGGAACTTGGGTATGTGCGAGAGAGAGAACATGTGGGAGTGAGAACTTGTGTACGTGGGAGTGAGAGCGTGAATATAAGAGAGAGTATGTGAAAGTGGGAGCCTGTGTGTTTGTGTGAGAATGGTAGCCTGCATGAGTGAGTCTGTGTGTGCACGAATGTATGAAAATGGGAAGAGGAGCCTGCATGTGATAGCATGTGAGAGCCTTTGTGCTTATGTGGGAATATGGAGCTGAGTATGAGGGAACATGTAAAAGTGAGAGCCTGTTTCTGTGTCTGTAAGGGGGAATGGGATATAGCATGTGAGAGCCTATCTGTGTGTGAGCATGTGAGAGTAAGAGCCTGTAATTGTACGTATGTATGGGTATGGGAGCCTGCATTTATGAGAGAGCATGTAAGAGCCTGTGTATGTGTGAGAGAACAAAAGTGAGAGTCTGTGTATGTCTGTAGGGGGGAATGGGAGTCTTCATGTGAGAGACAACATATGAGAGTAAAAGCCTATGTGTTATGTTTGTAGGAATGGAAGCATGTGTGTGAAATACAGCATGTAAGAGTAAGAGCCTGTATGTGTGAGGGAGTGGGTACCTGTGTGTATGTGAGAGAGAGAGAGCCTGTGTGTGTGTGTGTATGAAGGAGAAAGGAAAAAAGACAGGAAGAGAGAGAAGAAACACAATAAAAGAGACCATGAAAAAGGAATAAGAAAAAGACAGACAAGGGGAAAAAAAGGGACTGATTAGAAAAATAAGATCAGATAACAAAGGTAAAAAAATTATTTTGCTTTTCAGCGATTGGAATATGCCATCTTTGGGAACGTACAGTTCTTATATATTTGAATTTTGCTTTTTCTTCAGTATTCCAGTGTTCACAGATTCTGGTTTCTCAGGTTTTCCTTTTCAGTTTTGTCTGCATGCTTGTTTCTAATTTGTAGTCCCTTTTGAATTACTATATGGGAGAAGGCTGAGAGAAATTTTGGTCATAGCTTGGAAAACTTGGGAAGATGACAAAATCTCTAAGAAGAACTTCATGGACTACATTCTCTGAGTGCAGGATTGCCTTAAAAAAACTGGTGGCCTGCCTGTGCCTAGGAAGGCTTAGGCTACCCAAGCCCGAGCTTATAATCGCCCTACGGTCCAAAATGTATTCCAGCCTGGGGACTGCATTCTTGTCCTACTTGTCCTTCAGAAAGCAAGCTATTAGCCTGTTGGCAAGGACTCTATGGAGTAAACAGGACCCGTGGATTACAAAATAGTCCTTCATGATAAATGAAAGAAAACACTGATGTGCCACATAAACCTTCTGAAGAAGTGGGTCCACGGATGTGTAGAGTGGTACAAGAAGAAGAGTTTGGTCCAGAGGTCGAACTGAAGTGGACCAAACCCAGACTCCTTTAGGAGAGCAGCTTTCCACTGCACCGACAGCTGACTTAAAGCAGCCGGTGAAGCAAAATAAGGAAATCTTCTTGAACCTACCAGGATGTACACACTTGCTGCAGAATGACATCATTATGCCTCCTGGAGTTGTTGTGTAGCAATGACTTAATCAGATTCCCAAGGCCAGATCCTGAGTCATTGAGACCAAAGTGAAGGAGATGCATCAGCTTGGGGACATAGATGAGTCTAACGGTGTATTGGAGAGAAGCCATATGGCAGCATAAGGTTCTTTATTGATTTTAAAAAGGCCAATGAGGTCTCAAAACTTGACACATACCTGATGCCTTGAGTGGATGAGCTGACTGAGCATCTGGGATCAGCCCAGTTCTTCTCTACCTTGGACATTATAAAAGGGTATTGGCTGGTGACTCTCACACCAGCAGTGATGGTGAAGACTGTGTTCTCTCACCCGGAAGAATTTTCCAGTTCATTGTCCTTTAAGACTCCATGGTGCCCCTGCAATGTTTCAGTGTTTAGTTGATCACCTGCTCTGCCTAAATCAAGGGTACGCAGCTGCCTATTTGGATGACCTCATGGTGTACAGCTTAGATTAGAAGACATACCTAAGCCAAATCCAGGCCGTGCTAACCAGTCTGAGAAAAGCAGGACTGTTGTCTGGCCCTAAGCAGTGTTTCTTAGGAGGTTCAATGAGTCCAATATCTTGACTACAGCCTGGGGAAGGGCAAGGTTCATCCGCAGACCTGTAAGATTGAGACTTTCATTCAGGTGCCAGTCTGACAAACAAACGTAAAAGTGAGAGATTCCTAGGCATCACGGAGTATTATAGTAAATTTATCCCCAATTATTCAGAGAAAATGGAGCCTCTCATAAGGCTATTGGTGAGGAAAGCACTAGAGAAGGTCCAGTGGTCAGCTGAAGCAGGTAAGGCCATCCTGGCTCTGAAAGAGGCATTATGCTCCAAACCAGTCCCTTCATGGTGCAGACTGATGCCTCAGATGTAGGCTTGGAAGCAGTCTTAGTCCAAGAGAAGGATGGCCAAGAACATCCTGTGGCTTATATTAGCCAGAAGCAGATGCCACGGGAAAGGAGTTTTTCAAAAGTTTTAGAAGGAGGCCTTGTGCTACTACTTGCTGGGATGAAAGTTCATGCTCATAATGGACCACAAGCCACTCCTTAGGTAAATAGAAATAAGGAGTCCAATGTGAGGCCCTAGAGTCCTTCAACTATAAAATACAACATAAGGCAGGAAAGGAAAACACCAATGTGGATTTCCTATACTGAGAGGTGTCCCTAGCACAGGTAGGCACTCCCCCAAATAAGGGTAAGCTGAGGGGGGTGGCTGTCGGAAATTCATTCAGACCGCCTTAAGGGACTGGGCACAGCTGTCTCGCCCAGTCTTCCTTAAGATCCACACCCATAAGGATTCCTGGGTGAAGGGAGGAGCCCTTCACCAGTGTATGAGAAAACAGGGCCTAGAAGGGTTTGAGAAGCTCCGTGGAGTAGACAGGAAACCATTCTATGCAAGGACCTTCTATGTGTGGTCTGTGTGCTACCTGAACTTAAGGTGAGCTGCATTTATTTATTTGAATTTTCTTTCACTGTAAATAGATTGCACATAAAAGAAACAGCCAGAGTCTGCCTCCTTATTCCTTCTGGCTCTTTGTCAAGCCACTATTGCCAAGTTATCACACTCCCGCATAACTGAAGAGTTTTAAGGATCATAATTCTCTAGGAAGTCATTTTGTTTTTCAGATGATTCCTCACTTCTAAATCTTCCTGATCCATATCCATACTGGAGTACATGACTATTAACTTTACTTTGGAGCTGGAATACAGGAGAGAATAAATAAGAACAAGGTATTAAAAGACTTGCATTGTTTCAACATCAGTTACCCAATTCAAATGTACAGACACAAACTGATTAATTCATTGGGAAGGACAATATAGTCTAATCCAGGGGTACTCAGAATGGTCTTCTGACAATCCCCAGCCAGTCGGGTTTTCAGAATAACCCTAATGGAATATGCATGAAAAATATGTGCATACATAGGAGGTAGCATGCACATACATCTGATGCACATTCATTAGCGATATCCTGAAAACTTGACTGGCTGGGAGGACTCCAAGGACTGGTTTGAGCACCCCTGGTCTAATCTAATTTGTCCATTTAATCAGTGAATGAGTAGATGTGAATCGGTTATTTACACTTTTGGATAACAGAAGAACTAGGGGGCATTCTATGAAGTTAGCAAGTAGCACATTTAAGTCTAATCGGAGAAAATTCTTTTTCACTCAATGGCAATTAAGCTCTGGAATTTGTTGCCAGAGGATGTGGTTAGTGCAGTTAGTGTAGCTGGGTTCAAAAAAGGTTTGGATAAGTTTTTGGAGGAGAAGTCCATAAACTGCTATTAATCAAGTTTACTTAGGGAATAGCCACTGCTATTAATTGCATCAGTAGCATGGGATCTTCATGGTGTTTGGGTAATTGCCAGGTTCTTGTGGCCTTGTTTGGCCTCTGTTGGAAACAGGATGCTGGGCTTGATGGACCCTTGGTCTGACCCAGCATGGCAACTTCTTATGTTCTTATGTTCTTATCTGATAAGCGGATGCATATTGGGTCCCAAGAAACAATGTTGACATACTAATAACCATGTCCTAATTATTGCGATTAAAATGAGGCAATACTACTACTTAATGTATATTTTTACTTAAATAAGAGGCATAGCTATATGGCATTACATTGTATTGTGTATATGGCACTACATCAGCTTCTCTAGTTATAAAAGTAATAATCCAAGTTCAATAGGTAGCAAAATAAATGCTCAGTCACTTGGCTGAGATGTGCCCTTATCTCTATTTTAAGTTCATGTATATTACCCACTGATTCATGAATATGTAAAGAAGTTACAGTTGTCTTGTCCTTTACTATAAAAATGCATGTCTACTATATGGTTTACTACATATCCACCATTTTACCTATACTCCAAGCAAGGAAACTACTTCCAGCAAAATAGATTTTTCATTGCTTCTGACCGTCTGTACAAAGAGCCTGGCTGTGTTTGCTACCAAAGGAAATTATGTTTTATGAGCTGATGGGTCATTCTTTTTGGGAAGGGAGCAGCATACAATTAGTTCAGTAAGCACCTCTCTGACTATGATGAATCAACACATATACTTACAGTATGAGATAATACAGGATGTTAATATGCTCACAAAGACCAGGAAGAAATATTCCAGAATGTAAAACTTGCTAGTATCTAGCATTATCATTATAGCCTGACCAAAAACACTTAATTTTGCTTAAAGCTTTGCATGGAAACTCTGCTTTTCATACAAAGGTAAGAAAGATCTAAATTTACCTCTCCTTCTCTACCCCAGGATTTTTTGGCTTCATTTCATATTCAGGTTTACAGAATGGCAGCCAATATAAAAGGAAATGGTTGATAACATTAATGTGCATGAAAATAACAAAAAAATGCAAATGACCTTATTAATCATTAAAACATACCTAAGATTCTTATCATGACCCTCCTAATGCTGCAGGTAACTGTACCTTGACTGGTGTAGATACTTTTGCAGCCTTAGTAGGCTGCATTAAATTGAATTTCCATGGCATGACTCCTAACCCAATATAAGTGGCCCCTCCAAAGCCTTAACCCACTACTCACCCCACTTTTCTAATAATCAAAGAGCCTCCTGTGAAACTATTTTTGAACTGTTAAAATTGTTCACCCTGTGAATCTGGGAAGGCAATTTTAGCTGATAAATGGGAAAAATAATGTTCACTTGAGATGTTTACCCAGCTATCTTCTGAAGTCAGGTAAACATTTTGAAGATTAACCCCTTTGTTATACATTTAGAATGGAACTTCATTTTTAAAAGGCTTTCTTAAATATGCTACTTGTATTCAACCACATAAGCGGAAAATTATAATATACACTAATTAAAAAAAAGTATCCACCTATTATGCATGATGACGATTATTGGAATGCTGCACACCTGTTAGCTCAAAACTCATTTCCATGGCATTGTGCTCTTTTATTTATTTATATGGTTTATAATTCCATTTTTCAGTTACTTTAAAGAGGAGTACAACTACATTCAAGAAATATTCAAATAACGCCTTATCATTGAACGCCTCCAGTCAAAATCCAAAACTGTTTGAAATAATTTAAATCAGGCCTCAAAATCTCCTCTCCTGGCAGATGCTTTAATGCACTGTATGATTGTCCAACTTAAATCTGTAAAAATGTGTTTATGCACTGGTATAGCATTATTTGAATAAGATACAATTGACTTCCACCAATCCGCAAGCAAGTTTATTTAAATTCTCCAGTCTTTATTAGTTCTTTAAAATGAGCATCCAGCAGTAAATAAATAAAATGGCTGTTGTTTGTATTAATGTGCAGAAAAGCCATGACTGTAAGCCAATACAATTCAGATATCCAGAAAATTTGAAGATTCCACTGAAGTAGATACATTCAAAATATGGGACCTATGTTGGCTATTGGACAGGATCAACATAGTATATGAAATTTAGAGAGACTGTGGAACTGAGTTTTGAGCTAATAGTCATGCAATATGATGGTCTCTCCATCAGAATTCTAACAATGGTCATGAAGTAGGCATAATAGGTCGATATGTTTTTAAATTAGTGCTTCTTAAATATGCAGCATCTGCCGCTATACCTCTATCTTAATTTGAAATACAGTCATCCAGACCTCTCCTGTGCAGTGAGGATATTTTTCTTAAATTTTACCAAATTATGCATTAGGTTTATTATGCACATGGCTTACTAGCAGGGTTTAGGTTTGGAAAACCACCCTGATTTTACCAATTTTTATAGTACAGCACTAAGGCAGAACAAAACCTGGCCCTTTTCAATCTCTTTTATTTCTTTCTTGGATATCTGGATACTAAATAACCTCATACTGCCTTTACAATCTAGACTTCAAGCAGAGATATTTAAAATTTCATGAAAAATATTAACATTTCATAACTGTCTTTTATTTTACACATCTGCTATCTAGGCCCTTGTAGATAGTATACCATTCTAATTGCCTTGAAAAACAATGGGCCACAATCAGATAATTCTTTGATCCAAAATGTTGATAGTTTGAGGGAATATTTAGGATTTCACTACAGCAAAACATTGCAAGCACATAAATTACTATGGTGGAATAAAATACTCATTTTGTAAAACACATAATATTATTTTTGAGTTGTGGATGACATTTACATGAAATGCATAATGCATGTGGTTTGTGCCAACATTCAGGCATGTCAAAGATTGACATATATTCTTCAAAGCCTGTTAGTTTTCAGCTTGAATATTTTGTAAAAACTGTTCATATCTGCATATGAAAGTCAGATCTTGGGAGCAGGGTCAGTTAAGTTTCAGGTCCTGTTCCACACAGAAATACTAATATAAGGATGTAGATTCCCAATCTTATTGTCTCATACGATAAAAATAAATAAAGCAATTAATAAAGCTGTGATAGTCTATTGCTGCAATGGCACGCCATTGGACAGTGTAAATCAGTTGGCTGGGGCTCGGACACGGTTTCCCATTCCTAATTTCAATGGCATGGAAGACTACACAGTAGAATATGCTATATTGTCTGCATCTAATACTGCTGGTAACGTTTTTAGTTTACATCATATTTTTGCTAATAGAACTTCCTAGCTATGGATAAAGAAATATTCCTTATTATTTCATTTATCACAGTGAAAAATGAAAGACTTATTTTTAGTCAAGCGCTTGGTGAAAGAAAGGCTAGATGTACATGAACTTAAGTATCTGACATATATTAGGAACAAATGAGAAATATGAATGTGATAATAAAAACAAAAAAGCCACCAGAGCACTCAGGACCATTGCTAAATGTATAGTTGTTTATCTACATATAAACAGCTGTATCCTAGGAGATTTAGTAGGTGTGTACATTAATGGACAGTAATGAATAACTGGCACTATTTAGCAGGTCATGGGATGGTATACTGACAGTGCAGCAAAAATAATTTTACTTCAGCTAATTCATATCACTATTATACAGACTGTATAATAGGCATGTAATGGGAATCTATTTACATCATGGGTTTCAAAACTGAACTTCTGGGAGTAGAATATCAGAAACCTCAGGCCCTTATAGTACACTGTTCTTTAGAGGACAATTTTAAAGCAATTTGCATGGGTAGAAAGCATTTTACCTGCTTAAACATCTGTTGTGATATCACCACAGCACAAGCCAGCGCATGGCCTTTCACCTTCCCTGCCAGCTGGACACCAGCTCTGCTCTCTCCCCGCGGCAGGGAATGCTGTGAACGCTGCCAGTTGCTGGTGTGGCCTGAAGTGCTGCTTTCCTCAGCGACCACCTGTTGGTGCCGAGCCATTCGGCTGTCTCCCTGTGGCAGGGTCATTGTGCCGGCCTGCTTAGCGTGGCTGGATACCGTTATCTCCGCTCCTCCATGTGGCTGGAAGCACCACCATCTCACTGCTCCTCTACATTCGATGCCACTCTGCAGCTGCCCCTTCAGATGATATCAGCCTGCTTGTCCTTAAGAAGGGCTCCTCAGTCTGCTGATCCTTGCCTTCGCAAGGAGTTCCTGCTCCTGGAGTCCTGTTCCAGCTCACCCTCCAGGAGTCTTCAGTAGTCTTCAGTAGTCCAGTCTTGCTTCTTCAAGGCCTTTGTCTTCATGGGAGCTCCTCGATGTCCTTTGTTCCATGTTTCTGGTCTCTCGACAGTCCGTGTGTCTTCAGCCTGTTTCTGCATCTAGATCTAGTCTCTGGAAGTCCATCCTTGATGTTAAAGCCTGAACCTGAATATGAGTTCCTGAACCTGTCCAGTCCCCGATCTTCGGAGTCTTGTTCCAGCTTCCACCTGGATCCTGAGCCCTGTGCCTGTATTGCTATAACCATGGTCGGCGACCAGCCTTTGTGTTGTGTAGGGCGCACAGCAGTGACATTTGCTCTTGAAACTTCTGTCTTGTCCTTGTTTCTGAACCTGGTGCCTGCATTACCATAGTCGTGGTCCGCTACCAGCCTTCGGGTTGTGTAGGATGTGCAACAGTGCCATTTACCCTCAGGGCCTCTGTTTTGTCTTTGTTCCTTAGCCGATGCTCGCATTGCTATAGCCGTGGTCTGCGACCAGCCTTTGGGTTGTGTAGGGCGTGCAGTGGTGCCAGTCGCCTTCAGTGCCTTCATCTTGTCCAAGTTTCCAGTGCCTTTGTCTGCAATCCACATCTCCAGTGCCTTCATTTGCATTCTATATCTTGTGTCCTCAGCCATTGTCTGTCCTGACTCACAAGCTATTCCCAAGCAGTAGATATGAAAGGGCTATTGAGTGGTTGGAGAGCTACCCCAGAGACCAGCATGGCATTGCTGGGTCTCACTCCTTTGCCCACAAGTTCTCCGGGGTCTGAGCAATCCATGTGGCAAGTCCAAGCTATGTTCTAAGTTCAGGCAGTTCCTGGACATGCTCCCCTCCCATGGTGTGTACCCTGGAGCTGTCCTGGGGTTGTGCCATTGCACACGGGCTCACTCTCTTGAGCAAGCAACCGCACTCTCCTGCACTCACAACAACATCTGAAATCTGCCTTCCCTCAATGCAGTTAAAAGTCCACGCATTGCAGAACAATGCACTCTCTTTTAGCCATCTTGTAAGAAGACATTTCCAGGAGCATGTTTAGGTTGGAGGAAGAAAAGTACGTGCATAGATGGCATTTTCAAATCTCTTGCTTGCTTTTTCAGAAAAAAAAATCTACCCGCAAACAAAACAGGTGCAACCTACTGTGCATGCATTGTATCAAAGAGAAAGTATGAGTGTGTTTTTGCTTTCAAAACCAGTGCAAAGCCTGTAGGTTAAAAAGTACTTGTGGTCTTTGCCCCAGTGTGGACAGTTTGAAAAACATCCCTTAAGAAGATGTGAATTGCCCTACTGGGTTACACCAAGGGTCCATCAAGTCCAGTATCCTGTTTTCAACAGTAGCCATAGAAAGGGTGTCTGGCACAAGGAGCAGTGTCCCTTTGGAGGTGGTGGATAACAGAAATGGTAATGGAATTAAAAGAAACTTGGGACAAGCACAGAGAATCATTAATGGTGGAGTAGCAAAAGTAAAAATAGAGGTATAAGTAGTAGGTAGGTAGGAAACATGGGGACTCCAGATGAAGTCAGTAGTTTGCCATCAGCTTCATGTCATTAGCATGAATGTTTGAAAGTCAAATGGAATTAATTTTAAACTCCATTGAAGATCATGCTGCAGGAGTCACTTGAAAACTATGGTCTCTTAAGTTCTATTTCTGTCACAAGAACATCCAGTCGATAACATTTTTATGAATCTCTCATTTTACATTAGCAATATTGTGACCTCTTGCTTTGTTGCAGGGAGACTGGAAACTCTGCTACCATGGTAACAGCTATCACATCACATCTTTCAGTTGTCCCAAAACTGATTTAGAAGTGCATTTTTATTTGAGTTTCCAAGGCATCTGAGATGAACAACTCACCTTTGTTGAAACAAATGGAAGTGAATTTCAGTCTCATTTGTTTTTAAATGTATATCATCATCTTTTTTTCTGCTCCAAATGTTTAAAGCCTAAATTCTTCCATATAGTTTTAAAACCCATGCTTGAATTGTCACAGTAGCAAAAAAACTGCATCACCAAACCACCATCTTCAAAAAGGAATGAACTCTTAGACAACTGATCGTCATTTACGAATCAGAAAACAAACTGTGATGTGAATATAGAGGGTTCATGTTACATAAATTCCAGCAATGTGCTTGGTGCTAGGTCGGTCCTACTTATTAAGACAGTCACTGAATATGGTTGTATTGTATATCATGATCTGCGCTTAGAGTAAACATGTGACATTGTGCTATATAGTGGCAGCTAGTTTTGTTAACTCAAAAGCCAATGTACTAAAGTTCATTGACAATCATTTATTTATTTTATTTTGAACTTTTTTTATACCGACATTCATGTAAAAATACATATCACATCGGTTTACAGCAAAACAACTTTTTTGAAAAACATTACATAGAACAGGGGTTACATCGAACGGGGACCAAGGATATTAAATACAAACTGCTAACATATTATTTAAATAAAGTACAAGGGTGAAACAGAACAGAAAGGACCACCACCTTCTCTGAGGTACTCAGTTACTTCTATGGCAGGGGGAGGATAAGGATCTGGTAATCATTAATGCATATTAATTAGCTTGTGTTAATGGCATATGTTGATGATGTACAAATGAGTTTAGCAGTAATTTCCCAGCATTAGTTACAGAATTATACAGATCATTATCACAAAACTACATCTCCTTGGGTTTTTTTTGCGTTAACAGCTATATGTTCACATTTGTTCATTTTAGCATTCATTATTTTATTGTGCACTAAGGGATAATGAGTTTTTTCATAGTTTTGCCTTTCATTACCTCATTAGCATAGAGTTTTGCATTTTGCAAGCTAATTAACATGTTAAAAAAGCTGTTAATGCTGCAATGTTTGGGAATGTCAATGTTGAGTGCAAGAGATTCCATGGAAAGCATATGACGGTGAAGAAGTGAAGATTCCTGAATGATGCTGAGAGATGATGGAGATGGGAGTATCTGAAGGTTTGAGGAAGGAAAAAGTGAGGCTCGGGGTAGTGTGGGGATTGTATGAGGAGTGTGAATGGAAAATGTGGGAGGGAGGTTCTGGAAGCCAAATTTAGGCTCTTAGGTAGAAAGCTTAAATCCAGAACCTCCAGGGTAGCATTCTCTGAAATGCTCCCTGTTCCACGCGCAGGCCATCAGAGACAGGCAGAGCTCCAGAGTCTCAATGCGTGGATGAGACGATGGTGCAAGGAAGAGTGATTCAGTTTTGTTAGGAACTGGGGAACCTTTTGGGGAAGGGGGAGTCTCTTCCGAAGGGATGGGCTCCACCTTAAACAGGGTGGAACCAGACTGCTGGCACTAACCTTTAAAAAGGAGATAGAGCAGCTTTTAAACTAGAACAAAGGGGAAACCCGACAGTCGCTCAGCAGCGCATGGTTCGGAGAGAGGTATCTTTAAAGGATACTAATGATGCATTAGAATTAGGGCATCCCGACAGTGAGGTTCCAATAATTAGAAAAGTTGTCCAAGTGCTTGTAACTAAAAACTCACCTAAGCTAAAAAATTCTAACTTATCCCTATCAATTAAAAAGCAGAATGAAAATACAAACAAAAAACAAACTTTGAAATGTTTGTATGCTAATGCCAGAAGTCTAAGAAGTAAGATGGGAGAATTAGAATGTATAGCAGTGAATGATGTCATAGACTTAGGGTTTGATTTTAAAAAGCATTTACTCAAGCAAAACTGGTTTTTGCTCGAGTAAATACACTTTACTCAAGTAAGTGGGCTTTTCAAAATTGCTACAATATATGCCATTGAATTGTCCATAGGATTTACTCAAGTAAGTGCACTTTACTCGAGTAAATAGCTTTTGAAAATTGCTACGATAGTATGTCACATTTACATGCGTAACTCCTTTGAAAATGACCCCCTAAATTGGCATCTCAGAGACATGGTGGAAAGAGGATAACCAATGGGACAGTGCTATACCGGGGTACAAATTATATCGCAATGACAGAGAGGAGCACTCGGGAGGAGGTGTGGCGCTTTATGTCCGGGATGGCATAGATTCCAACAGGATAAACATCCTGCATGAGACTAAATACAAAATTGAATCTTTATGGGTAGAAATCCCTTGTGTGTCGGGGAAGACTATAGTGATAGGGGTATACTACCATCCACCTGGTCAAGATGGTGAGACGGACAGTGAAATGCTAAGAGAAATTAGGGAAGCTAACCAAATTGGTAGTGCAGTAATAATGGGAGACTTCAATTACCACTGAAGAGACGTCATGTAATTATGTTTTCCTTAATGTGCTATTACTGTTACAGTAACAGTATAACAGTAACAGTATAACAGTAATAGCACATTAAGGAAAACATAATTACATGACGTCTCTTCAGTGAGAATTCTCCTCGTTGTGTTTGATTATAACTGTTTACAGTGTGAGACTTCAATTACCCCAATATTGACTGGGTAAATGTATCATCGGGTCACGCTAGAGAGATAACGTTCCTGGATGGAATAAATGATAGCTTTATTGGTTCAGGAACCGATGAGAGAGGGAGCAATTTTAGATCTAATTCTCAGTGGAGCATAGGACTTGGTGAGAGAGGTAACGGTGGTGAGGCCGCTTGGCAATAGTGATCATAATATGATCAAATTTGATTTAATAACTGGAAGAGGAATAGTGTGCAAATCCAAGGCTCTCGTGCTAAACTTTCAAAAGAGAAACTTTGATAAAATGAGAAAAATTGTTAGAAAAAAACTGAAAGGAGCAGCTACAAAAGTAAAAAATGTCCAAGAGGCGTGGTCATTGTTAAAAAATACCATTCTAGAAGTACAGTCCAGATGTATTCCACACATTAAGAAAGGTGGAAAGAAGGCTAAATGATTACCGGCATGGTTAAAAGGGGAGGTGAAAGAAGCTATTTTAGCCAAAAGATCTTCATTCAAAAATTGGAAGAAGGATCCAACAGAAGAAAATAGGATAAAGCATAAACATTGGCAAGTTAAATGTAAGACATTGATAAGACAGGCTAAGAGAGAATTTGAAAAGAAGTTGGCTGTGGAGGCAAAAACTCACAGTAAAAACTTTTTAAAATATATCCGAAGCAGAAAGCCTGTGAGGGAGTCAGTTGGACCATTAGATGATCGAGGGGTTAAAGGGGCACTTAGAGAAGATAAGGCCATCGTGGAAAGATAAAATGATTTCTTTGCTTCGGTGTTTACTGAAGAGGATGTTGGGGAGATACCTGTAATGGAGAAGGTTTTCATGGGTAATTATTCAGATGGACTGAATCAAATCACGGTGAACCTAGAAGATGTTTTAGGCCTGATTGACAAACTGAAGAGTAGTAAATCACCCGGACCGGATGGTATACACCCCAGAGTTCTGACGGAACTAAAAAATGAAATTTCAGACCTATGAGTAAAATAATCCATTGTACCTGAAGACTGGAGGATAGCAAATGTAACCCCAATATTTAAATAGGGCTCCAGGGGCGATCCGGGAAACTACAGACCGGTTAGCCTGACTTCAGTGCCAGGAAAAATAGTGGAAAGTATTCTAAACATCAAAATCACATAACATATAGAAAGACATGGTTTAATGGAACAAAGTCAGCATGGCTTTACCCAGGGCAAGTCTTGCCTCACAAATCTGCTTCACTTTTTTGAAGGAGTTAATAAACATGTGGATAAAGGTGAACCAGTAGACATAGTATACTTGGATTTTCAGAAGGCGTTTGACAAAGTTGCTCATGAAAGGCTTCTAGGAAAAGTAAAAAGTCATGGGATAGGTGGCGATGTCCTTTCGTGGATTGCAAACTGGCTAAAAGACAGGAAACAGAGAGTAGGATTAAATGGACAATTTTCTCAGTGGAAGGGAGTGGACAGTGGAGTGCCTGAGGGATCTGTATTGGGACCCTTACTTTTCAATATATTTATAAATGATCTGGAAAGAAATACGATGAGTGAGATAATCAAATTTGCAGATGACACAAAATTGTTCAGAGTAGTTAAATCACAAGCAGATTGTGATAAATTGCAGGAAGACCTTATGATAATGGAAAATTGGGCATCCAAATGTGGATAAGTGCAAGGTGATGCATATAGGGAAAAATAACCCATGCTATAATTACACAATGTTGGGTTCCATATTAGGTGCTACAACCCAAGAAAGAGATCTAGGTGTATAGTGGATAACACATTGAAATCGTCGGTTCAGTGTGCTGCGGCAGTCAAAAAAGCAAACAGAATGTTGGGAATTATTAGAAAGGGAATGGTGAATAAAACGGAAAATGTCATAATGCCTCTGTATCGCTCCATGGTGAGACCGCACCTTGAATACTGTGTACAATTCTGGTCGCCGCATCTCAAAAAAGATATAATTGCGATGGAGAAGGTACAGAGAAGGGCTACCAAAATGATAAGGGGAATGGAACAACTCCCCTATGAGGAAAGACTAAAGAGGTTAGGACTTTTCAGCTTGGAGAAGAGACGACTGAGGGGGGATAAGATAGAGGTGTTTAAAATCATGAGAGGTCTAGAACGGGTAGATGTGAATTGGTTATTTACTCTTTCGGATAGTAGAAAGATTAGGGGGCACTCCATGAAGTTAGCATGGGGCACATTTAAAACTAATCGGAGAAAGTTCTTTTTTACTCAATGCACAATTAAACTCTGGAATTTGTTGCCAGAGGACGTGGTTAGTGCAGTTAGTATAGCTGTGTTTAAAAAAGGATTGGATAAGTTCTTGGAGGAGAAGTCCATTACCTGCTATTAAGTTTACTTAGGGGTAGATTTTCAAACAAGGCACGTTGGCGTACTTTTGTTGGTGCTCCAGGCGCCAACAAAAGTACGTGGGATTTTAGTAGATACACGCGGAGCCGCGCGTATCCGCTAAAATCCTGGATCAGCGCGCGCAAGGCTATCAATTACATATAGCCGGCGCGCGCCGAGCCGCACAGCCTACCCCCGTTCCCTCCAAGGCCGCTCCAATTTCGGAGCGGCCTCAGAGGGAATCCTCTAACGCCCTCCCCTCTCCTTCCCCTCTTTTCCTCTACCTAACCCACCCCCCCGGGCCTGTCTAAACCCCCCCCTTACCTTTGTCGGGGGATTTACGCCTCCCGGAGGGAGGCGTAAATCCCCGCGCACCTGCGGGCCGCTAGCGCGCCGGGACGCGACCTGGGGGCGGGTACGGAGGGCACGGCCACGCCCCCGGACCACCCCGGGCCGTAACCACGCCCCCGGACCCGCCCCCATAACGCTGCTGACACGCCCCCTAAACGCCGTGACGACCAGGCCCGCCCCCGACATGCCCCCGACACGCCCCCCTCGGAGAACCCCGGGACTTACGCGAGTCCCGGGGTCTGCGCGCGCCGGTGAGCCTATGTAAAATAGGCTCACCGGCGCGCAGGGCCCTGCTCGCCTAAATCCGCCCAAATCCGGGCGGATTTAGGCGAACAGGGCTCTTAAAATCCGCCCCTTAGAGAATAGCCACTGCCATTAGCAATGGTAACATGGAATAGACTTAGTTTTTGGGTACTTGCCAGGTTCTTATGGCTTGGATTGGCCACTGTTGGAAACAGGATGCTGGGCTTGATGGACCCTTGGTCTGACTCAGTATGGCATTTTTTTACGTTCTTATGTTCTTATGTGTATGCACCTGAGAGGATGTCTCTAATTTGCTTTTAAGATAAAAGTGGAAGACAGGAGGAAACCTAGGCTCGGGGGTTATATTCAGCAAAACATTGGAATTTGAGCGTACATGAGTGATATAGGTCTTTGCTATGTGAATATAGTTGGGTTGCATTTACCAGTAAAAAGAAAAAAGATGCCGATAGAACTTCGCAAAAGAAAGACAAACATTGCTTTTATACAAGAAACTCATTTAACAGATCAGGAACATCAAAAATTGTGCCTGGAGTTGGTGGGACAATGCTACTTCATGTCCATTACCGATAAACAAAAAGGGTGGCCATGTTAACAAAAATCCACCATTCTCGCTTGTAGGTTGGCAGATTCCAGTGGGAGGTACGGTATAGGGTATATAGGGTACATACAGGGTATGTATATACAGGGTACATACAGGGTATGTATATACAGGGTACATATAGGGTATATATATATAGGGTTGATATAGGGTACAGCCACCATTTTCATGGTGGCTGTACCCTATATCAACAAAAAAATAATTTTGCTTAACATTTATGCATCAAATTGTTACTCACATAATTTATTTTCTAGTTTGGTAGCCAAAGTGTCTCGATGGGAGAATTATATTCTGATTTTGGGAGGGGATTTTTGTATAATGGATAATCCAATCATTGACCGCAAGCCCCCAAAGACACCAAAAAAACATCAGGCTGAGATGGGGATAGTTTTTTTTTTTATTGCAAGAACTATATCTGTTCAATGCCTGGCAAACCTTGCATATTGATGAGCTAGAATACTCCTATTTTTCTCATCCACACCAGGTTTATTAAAAAATTGTCTATATATTGTTGTTCAATAATTTCTTTGATAAGCTTACATGCAGTGATATGGTGGACCTTGCATTCACAGACCAAGCAATGGAATGTATCCATTTCTCAATGGGAGTGGGTGGTCCACCTACTTTGTCATGGAGGATGTCACCTTGATTGTATGATGACACAAATTTTGTCAAGTATTTTAAATAATTCTGGGAATGTTATAAGGAGAAACAGATACAGGGATATTTTGGAATGCAGCCAAAGCAATATTAAGAGGGCAGGTTATCTCTTATTGTGCCCATAAATGGAAAAGTGAGAATAATAAATATTGGAGCTTAATAAACAATTGGTGGACGTGAAACAAATACATATGCAAACGGTTCCAGATGACAGTGAGCGCTTGAGTAAGATTAAAAAAGAACTGAATTTAGTGCTAAGCAGGAAAGCCCAAGTGATTGAATATCTGGTTTTACAAATATAAATTACATGCTTGGACCACTTGATTAGGAATGTAAAAGCCAAACATGATCACAAATCTTTTTTATAGGAATAAAACTCACATGATAACTAATGCTATTCTAGAAGCTTTTAAATCCTTTTATAAAAAGTTATATATTGTGGACCGGTATCTGAGGAAGATAGAAATGAGCTTTCTAAGCATTTACAAATACCTTGGCTAACAAAGGAACATATAAGGGTATTGGAAGCTACATTTATGAAGATAGAAATACAGCCAGTAATTTCACAACTGAAATTGGCCTGATACGTTTGGCCCTGCATTTTAAATTCCTCCAGCTTAATTCCTGAATTTTACACTATTTTGGGAAACTCCCTATCTACCCCCCTAAAAGACATGTTTCATTCAGACAGAGCACGTGGTTCTAGACAGATCATAACTTGGCCATGGTAATTTTACCACAGAGATGCGGGCTACCTTGAATCATACAGACCAATTTTGCTCTTTAACCAGGATATTAAAATACTGGCAGCAGTATTGGCACAACGAATGAATGCTGTAATTCAGGGGCTGATAGCCCCAGATCATTTGGGTTAAGGGGCAGCTTTCCTCCACAAATATGGTCAAAGCATTATCAGCTGTATATTCAAAATGGGGAAATAATAAGAAAGGGATGCTACTCAACTTGGATACTGAAAAGGCGTTTTATCAGCTGGAGTTGTCCTGCTTGTTTGTAGGGATGTGAATCGTTTTTTGATGATTTAAAATATCGTCCGATATATTTTAAATCGTCAAAAATCGTTAGGGCCACGATACAATAACAATTCCCCCGATTTATCATCAAAAAATCGTAAATCGGGGGAAGGGGGAGGGGAAGGGAGAGGGCGCGAAAACCGGCACACTAAAACACCCTAAAACCCACCCCCGACCCTTTAAATTAAATCCCCCACCCTCCCGAACCCCCCCCAATGCCTTAAATTACCTGGGGGTCCAGCGGGGGTCCGGAACGGCCTCCTGAAATCGAATCGTGTTGTCTTCAGCCGGCGCGTATGGCCGGCGCCATTTTCCGTACGGAAAAACGATTCGCGGCAAGAGATCGCTCCCGGATCCCCGCTGGACCCCCAGGGACTTTTGGCCAGCTTGGGGGGGGCCTCCTGACCCCCACAAGACTTGCCAAAAGTCCAGCGGGGGTCCGGAACGACCTCCTGCAGTCGAATCGTGTTGGTCTATGGCCGGCGCCATTTTGCGCTGCCATTTTGCAAAATGGCGGCGCAAAATGGCGCCGGCTGAAGACAACACGATTCTATTTCAGGAGGCCATTCCGGACCCCCGCTGGACCCCCAGGTAATTTAAGGCATTTGGGGGGTTTCGGGAGGGTGGGGGATTTAATTTAAAGGGTCGGGAGTGGGTTTTAGGGTGTTTTAGTGTGCCGGCTCACGATTTTTACGATTTTTACGATACTTTAAACACCCAAACGGCAACAATACGATTCCCTCCCCCTCCCAGCCGAAATCGATCGTTAAGATGATCGAGGACACGATTCACATCTCTACTTGTTTGGCGTCTTAGAAAAATTGAACTTTGAGTCACTTTTTATGGCATGGATAAAAATGTTGTACAGTAAGCTCCGGGTTCAGATTTTGACAAATGGGTCCCTATCTGAAAAATTTGAATTGGGTCATGGTACAAGGCAGGGCTGTGCTTTATCTCCACTATTAGTTACCTTAACTTTGGAACTGCTGGTAATCAAGTTCAGGCAGATGGACGTATTTGAGGGTATTTCTATGGGAAAAGAGAGGGTCAAATTGAGCATGCTTGCAGATGATATGCTGTTGTTCGTGGGGAATATGGAATTAAGCCTTAATTTTATCATGGAAACAATCAACAAATTTGGAACTTTTTCCACTTTAAACTATGATAAATCTCATGCATTCCTCCTAAATGAGACATTAAGAGATAGTTGGAGGGAACCTTTCCCATTTACTTGGATGAAAGGGGAGATAAAATATCTTGGTATCAATTTAGCACACTCTGTGAATTTCATATATAAGTCAAATTTTGGGAGAAGTTTAGATAATATAGATGTGATCTTGAAACGGTGGAGGAATTTTCCATTATCCTTAATGGTCACTGCACAGTAGTCAAAATAGTAATTTTACCAAAAATATTGTATTAGATTTATATTTAGATATACAGATGTTACCAATATGGATTAGGCAAAAAGATATTCTTAGATTTCAGTCCATAATCACTTCATTTGTGTGGAATGACAAAAGAGCTGGAATACATTTACATGTGTTGTCAATAGAAAAATGGAGGGGTGGATTGGCATTGCCTGATTTATTTACAGTATATAAAATGTTTCTTCTCTCCTCTGATTTATTCAGGATTGGGTCTCTTGGCAATAAATATGACCCAGAAAGAGACTTTTCTACCGTATAATCCTATTAATGTTTTGCACTTGCCTAGAGGTCTGGCAATCAGTTCTTACTATATCCCATTTTGGCAGAGTGCATTTAAAAAGACATGGAAGTGGTGGTGATGGATATAGGACAAAAATACATCTATATTGCCATGTTTGTCCTTGACAGGTAATAGGGACTTAATCGTGGGACCTAGCTTCCCTATATTTCTTTATTGGACTAACCGGGGACTAAATGGCATGGGCCAATTATTCCACTCTGATAAAGCATTATCTTTCCAACATCTTCAAGAAGACTGGTCCATTCCAAATTGCTATTATTTTTCATATTTGCAGACGAGACATTATTGCCGAAGTCAGGGCAGAAGAAGAATGGAAAATCTTGTGTTCTTGGAGGAAGTGGAAGCATTTTTTGACACCACTTCTAAATATAATGGGTACTTACAATTACAAAATTGTTAAAAGTGTCTTATTTTGACCACTAAATGGGGCAGGAACCTGGGAATTAAGCTGGAGGAATCTGATATCATTCAAGCACTTTTCAGAAATATACAAACATATTTTAGCAGCTAATCTGCAAGAAATTCATTTCAAGTTGATCCATAGGAGTTATGTGACTAGAGAGGTGGAGATTAAAATGAAGCTTTGGGACAATGACAGATCTTTGAAATGTAATCAGCATGGTGGTACAAACTGCAAGGTTTTTGGCCACAAAGTGTGTAATTTCCTAGAAATGATTCTGGACTGTCCTATTGATCGCTCAGGTAAGATCTTTTATTGACATTTATATGACAGAGATATGAGACTACAAAGTGGAGAGGTAGTTTTTGTCCATATCTCTATTAATGGCTAAGAAAACAATTCTGCTGTCCTGGAAAGGAGTGGATACATTGATGTGTAGGGCGATATCTCCTGTTTACCAATGATGTACCAGTTATGAATTATAATGGCTATGAAGAGGATAAATTCTGACAGTCCCAGGTGACCTTTAAACTCCCTTGCATGAGTGGAAACTAAAGGCCTTGTTCTAAGCAGCATTAAATGTGTTATCAGATGTGCCTATTTGCAGTTCCTGTGCAAATAAAGAAACTGAAGAGACAATATGACTTAAGATCCTAAGCAGAATGTCAGGGACAGGCAAGCAGACCCTCAACTTTGCAAAGAAGAGCAACCTAATAGGGATGTGAATCGTTTTTTGACGATTTAAAATATCGTCCGATATATTTTAAATCGTCAAAAATCGTTAGAGCGGCGATACAATAACAATTCCCCCGATTTATCGTCAAAAAATCGTAAATCGGGGGAAGGGGGAGGGGAAGGGGGAGGGGGAGGGCAGGAAAACTGGCACACTAAAACAACCATAGAACCCACCGCGACCCTTTAAAATA